>NC_092719.1:154645220-155307720 GCF_047496885.1 Scyliorhinus torazame
GTGGTCGCCCTTGTGGAAATTGTGAGTTTTTTGAGGTAGTTTGAATCAGCGTGGATCGAGGAGAACCAGTAGATATGTTGTATTTGGTATTCCAGAAAACATTTGCCAAGGTACCTCATAAAAGGTTATGTCATAGGATAAGATCCCAATGTGTTGGAGGTAGTACATTGGAATGGGTAGCGAATTGGTAAAGGGTCAGGAAACAGCGAGTGGGGATTACGGGTTCTTTTTCAAGTTGGTGACCTGTAACAAGTGGGGTTCCACAGGGATCAGTGCTGGACCACAACTGTTTACAATATATGTTAATGACTTGGCGGAATGATGTGAATGTACTGTAGCCAAATTTGCAGATGGCTCAAAAATAGGGAGAAAGGCAAAAGATAAAAACAGTTTGCAAAGAGATATTGATAGGTTAAGTAAGTGGCCAAAAAGTTACCGAATGGAGTATAATGTGGGAAAATGTAAAATTGTTCATTTTGGAAAGGAGAACAAAAGAACAGAATATTATTTAAATGGAAAAAATCTGCAGGAAGCTGTAACACAAAGGGACTTGGGGGTACTTGTGCACAAGACACAAAAAACTGGCACACAGATGCAGCAGGTAATCAGGAAGGCTAATGGAATGTTGGTCCTTATTTCAGGGGGGTTGGAATATAAGAGTCGCAAAGTCTTGCTGCAACTGTACAAGGTACTGGCTTGACCACATCTGGAGTACTATGAACAGTTTTGGTCCCCTTTCTTAAGGAAGGATATTACTTCATTGGAGCAGTTCAGAGAAGGTTCACTAGGATGATCCCCAATATGGTGGATTGACTTATGAGCAAAAGTTAAACAGGTTGGGACTCTACTCATTGGAATTTAGAAGAAAGAGAGGAGATCACATCGAAACTTATGTGATTCTTAAGGGGATGACCGGGTAAATGCTGAGAGGATGTTTCCGCTCATGGGAGAGTCTAGGACCAGAGAGCATAGTCTCAGAATAAAGGGGTGCCAATTTAAGACCGAGATGAGGAGAAATCCCTTCTCTCAGAGGGTTGTGAGTCTTTGGAACTGCTTTCCACAGAGAGCTGTGGGGGCAGAATCCCTGTGTATATTTAAGGGTGAGATAGATAGATTCTTCATCAGTAAGGGAATCAAGAGTTATGGGGAAAGGGCAAGAAAGTAGATGTGAGGAATGTCGGATCACCCATGATCCTATTGAATGATGGAGCAGGCTCGACAAAAGCGAATGGCCGATTCCTGTTCCTATTTTTTATGGCCTTATGATGTTATGGTTGCTCAAACGCAGATGTACAATTGATTACTGCAGAATGAAGGCATCATGACTGTTGTTAAGGATTGAGGAAATATTAAATTGGGATAAAATAAAGAAAGGAGATAAAAGGTGACTGATAACTGCAGCTGTCTGAAGAAATACGTTTACGTTGATATGTGAATTAGCATGCCAGTAGAAAATAAAGTGTTTATTCATGTGACAAGGGGAAAAACAATGGAGTATAGATGAGGTGACTTCAAAGTGGAGAGATAAGGGAATTGTCTCTTATATGCAAAAGGTCGGGTCCACAGGGTGGGCAACATCAAAGGAAAGAATAATATATCCATAGCAAGGTAACTGGAGAAAGGGACACAAAAATAGAAGCAGCTACCATCATAGCCACACCCAGCTGTAGAAAGCAGGCTCTCTAGAAAATATTTTATTGCTGAAAGGCTGCTGTTTAAAATCCTAAACTCAAACAGAAAAGAATATTCCTTCACTGAAACTGAAGAAGGTTTTCCCAAATGTGGTCAAATAACATGCGGGTGGTAACGATCTGCTGGATTTAGCTCATAGAGTTATATAATAATGGATATTGTTTGGGGAAAGGGAGCATTTCTCAGAGTTTAGGAAATGTAAGTAGTTCAGAACAAGGGATAACTTCGAGATATGGTGTGTGTATAGCCATCAGTGTAGTTAAATGTCGTAATGTATTATTGTCCTTCTTGTCATTAGTTTTCTTTTAAGTTAATAAATATTCTTTATTAATTGATCACAAAATGACTGGAATGTCCCTTCCTGGTTTGCATATCTTTCTCACAATATACCAAATTGAAAATATACACCGTTAAGAACCAGTATTCTAAATGACCCTTCTAGGCATTTAAAATCAGAGAGATTCTTAACATTGCTACCAGGGTACAGGACATTGACCTGCATGATGTGCTAAAAATGGGCACACCCCAACTGGACACTGAGGGAGAGAAATCCCTTCTGGTTGCAGTACATCTCAGAATTGACATGCAGTGCCCATAAAGTGATGTATGCCAATGGCAGTCTGCATGATTGGATCCTCAGAAAGCCATAAGAACATAGGAATAGGAAGATAGGAACAGGAGTAGGCCATTCAGCCCATTGAGCTTGCTCCACCATTCAATACGATCATGGCTGATTGGACACTTCAATGCCTTTTACATCCCCTATTCCCTTTACCTCTTAAGTTATTGTTAATCATAAATTTATCAATCTCTACCTTAAACATACAGCCCTCTCGGGTAGTGAACTCAAAAGATTCACAATCTACTATGTAAAGAAATTTCTCCTCATCTCGTTCCTAAGTGGCTTCCCCCTTATTTTGAAATTGTGCCTCTGGTTCTAGAATACCAACCAAGGGAAGCATCTTACCTGCATCTATGCTGCCTATCTCTTTAAGTATCTTGTAGGTTTCAATGAGATCACATCTCATTGTTTGAAACTCTAGAGAACACAGGTCCTGTTTGCCCAATCTCTCAAGACAGTCCTGCCATCCCTGGAACAAGTCTGGTGAACCTTTGTTGCACTCCTTCTGTGGCAATAATATCCTTTCTGATCGAAAGGGACCAAAACTGCACACAGTACTCCAGGTTCGGTCTAATCAAGCCTCTATACAATTGAAGCAAGACTTTGCTACTCTTGGACTCAAATCCTTTAGCGATAATGGCTTCCTTTCCAGTAACCTTCCCAATAGCTTGCTGCACCTGCATGTTAGCCTTCAGTGACTTAGGGACAAGAACACCCAGATCCTTTTTGTACGCTTTCTAATTTCTTACCATTTAGTAAATACGCTGCACATTTGTTCCTTCCACCAAAGTGGGTTACCCCACATTTTTCCACATTATATTCCATCTGCCATGTTCTTACCCACTCGAGGTCTGTTTAAACCCTCTTTACATCTTCCTCACAGCACACATTCCCACCTAGTGTTGTATAATCCATGAACTTGGAAATATTACATTTGGTCCCCACAGCCAAATCTTTCCGAGAATCATAGAATTTACAGTGCAGAAGGAGGCTATTCGGTCCATCGAGTCTGCACCGGCCCTTGGAAAGAGCACCCTATCCAAGCCCACATCGCCACCCTATCCCTACACCTCCACCCAATCCCCGTAGCCCAGTGACCCCACTCCACCTTTTTGGATACTCAGGGCAATTGATCATGGCAATCCACCTAGCCTGCACATCTTTGGACTGTGGGAGGAAACCGGAGCACCCGGAGGAAACCCACGCAGACACGGGGAGAATGTGCAGACTCCGCACTGACAGTGACCCAAGCCGGGAATCGAACCTGGGACCCTGGAGCTGTGAAGCAACAATGCTAACCACTGTGCCATCGTGCTGCCCGTATATATATATTCATATATATTGTGAACAGCTGGGGCCCAAGTGTACTGATCTTTGCAGTACCCCAATAGCCATAGCCTGCCAAAGAAAGAAAGATCCAATTATTCTTCCTCTTTGGTTCCTGCCTGTTAGCCAATCCTTAATCCATGCAAATATAATGCCTCCTATCCCATATGCTTTTATTTTGCTAATCAACCACCTGTGTGAAACTTTATCAAAAGCCTCTGAAAATCCAAATGTACTGTGTCCATCGACTCTCCTTTGTCAATTTTGTTAGTAACATCCTCACAAATCTCCAACAAGTTTATCAAACATAGTTTCCCATTCGTAAACCCATGCTGACTGAGCCCAATCAGATCATGATTATCCAAGTGTTTACTTATCATATCCATTATAATAGACATGTGTTCGCTTCTATATAGAGGAAATGATATGTCATCAGATCCCTCTACATACAGAACTTAAATCGTATGCAACAGGTGATTGCAAACTGGAAGATCTTGCTGATGCCACATACTCCAGCCTGGAAGCAGCCAGGCACATAAATGTCCATGGCCATAGTCACCTTCACCTCCATTGGTAATCCAATCCTCACTCTGCTCTGAGGTGAAGCTACAAAAGGTGGCATATTTTAGTGAATAGCTTCGTAGTGAAATGGAGATGTTTGACATACTGTTGCTTGCTGAGGCTGTGGTCTGAGAATTGCTCTCTGATGACCCTGGAATGATATGGCTTCCTGCAAAAAACCCTCCCCAATTTCTCCTCCTCCACCTTCCAGCAGCTAGCCTTTCTCTGTGGTGTGTCTGCTCATTCTCCCTATCATACTGCAGGGTGATACGAATCAGTGCGCCAAATTTGGAGCTAAGTGCTTCAGTACATACCACACCATTCCTTGCAGACTTCAATAACTTTAGCTAGCAGTATGGCCAAAACACCAATTGCTTAGACATTAAACAAGGCCTCAACTACCTAATTAAGTGGATGTAAGAGATCCCACAACACCATTTCAAAGAAGAGTAGGGAAGTTATCCCTGGTGTCCTCGTCAATATTTATCCCTCAGTCAACATTGTAAAAATAGGTTATCCTATCATCACGTTGTTGCTGTGGGAGTTTGCCGTGTGTAAAATTGGCTGCCATCTTCCCTATATTACAACAGTGACTACACTTCAAAAGTACTTCATTGGTTGTAAAGTGCTTTGAGACGTCCAGTAGTCATGAAAAATACTGGTTTAATCTTCCTTTTACAAATTCAGCAGGAGCTAATCTAAAAGTAGTTGCTGATCCCTTTACTAGAGGTTTCCTTCCTCATGCTGAGTGAGTGTTCGGCCGTGCGAGATTAAGAAAGGACATTAGCTGGAATGTTCATTTTGAAAAGACGCCATTGCTATAAAATCATCATTACACACTGCCTGACAACACAATCTGCCTACTCTACCTATTATTGTTGTGCAGTTCCTGTATCTATGCTAATGCCCTTACCAAAATGGTGCCTGGCAACCAGCACTGGAAGTGTGTGTGATGCCGCAGAAGCCATTTTGGATCAAACGTGACACACATACCACCAAACAGAGAGCTCTACGCACTGAATATCTGCAGTGTTTGTGTGCTATGAGTGATTTCTACATCTCAAACAAGTCAGTCATCATTGGACTACGGCTTCATCCAAGTTTTCCTTTTTACACCAAAGCCAAGCAAATGAAATGCATGAGAAAGGGCAGCACGGTAGCACACTGGATAGCACTGTGGCTTCACAGCGCCAGGGTCCCAGGTTCGATTCCCCGCTGGGTCACTGTCTGTGCGGAGTCTGTACGTTCTCCCCGTGCCTGTGTGGTTTCCTCCGGGTGCTCCAGTTTCCTCCCACATCCAAAGACGTGCAGGTTAGGTGGATTGGCCACGCTAAATTGTCCTTAGTGACCAAAAAGGTTAGGAGGGGTTATTGGGTTATGGGGATAGGGTGGAAGTGAGGGTTTAAGTGGGTCGGTGCAGACTCGAAAGGCCGAATGGCCTCCTTCTGCACTGTATGTTCTATGTTTCCTTTCACAACTGTATTCTGTGAATACAGCTTCATCATTAACAACCAATGAATGGTATTAAAATGGAAAATTACTTGACGAATCCTGTAAAATTCAGCTGTTCACTTTTTTTTACCTAGGGTATTACAAATTATCCAATGTGAAAGGGTAAGGGAATAATCTGTTTAGATTTTTGAAAAACAGTTTTCACTGTAGTCAGGTGAAAAATACTCTGCTACTGTAGAGTGCATTTGGAGCTTGTAAAGACTGACATGTTTTAACAGGAGCATTGGGGGTAGTTTTAGCTTAATTGTCAGAACAGGAAGCTCATGGGATCAAGTGGAATGCTACTTACACACAATCTGGAGTAAACCCTGCATTCCACCTGAACTGCATGGATTTCTGAACAGATGGTTTTCCCCCAAAGAATTTAAATGTGGATCAAAGGTCGAGCGATCAAAATAGAATCCAGTCTCAGTGAAATCCAGATAGAAATTCCTGTTAAATTCTTATACGGCTATTTTGATGCAAGCCATTTATTTTAGAAGGGCTACTATCTTAATAAGAAGCGCGCATACAGGAATATAGTATAAGAGCATTCGGCATTCTTAAGCAAACTTCACCAACTGGAATTTTTACCCTATTGTGTCTCTTTAAATCTTAGCTGGGAGGTAAGCTGGAAGCTACCGACAGTGATCTTCGAAATGTGTTGATTACAGCGCTCCGCAATATTCATATAATATATTATGAATATTGATGAAATGCATTATAATGGAATACATTTATTGGACAGTAGCTTTGTATTACTGCACTTCAACAATTACTGAAAGCAAAGTGGAATTAGGGCTCTGGCAAACTAGTTTCAAATGAATTTTCTTCTGGACTGCTGAAAGGTAGTTTGTCACTATCCTGGGATTGGTCAGTTTCCTGTTTTTCTGATGGAGTCTCCTTTATCTGCGCTACTTTTGCTATCAACTTGAAGAGGTACAGGTCTCTCTTTGTTTTTCTTCTTCACTCGTATTTTTTTCTTTCCACTTTCTACAGACAAGATATTTAAATTTCAGCTCCTTGCTCTTACTGTCGCTTTGCACCTCTTTCCAGGAGCCAGTTATTAATCTGGTTTAAGATCAAGATAAATGCTAGTAAGCATCATGAGAACCCTGCAGGTATAGCGGCTGTACTCATGCTATACAAATACACATAATAGCTCCTGGTAACAAAGAGACAGGAAATGTGGGTTTAAAGTTGCAGTGATTTGGTAGATCTTAACACGGAGCATTTTATATGAAGTCATTAGCAGCATCATCAAATTATTCAAAGAACAAAGAACAAAGAAAAGTACAGCACAGGGACAGGCCCTTCGGCCCTCCACGCCTGTGCTGACCATGCCGCCTGTCTAAACTAAAACCTTCTGGGCCCGTATCCCTCTATTCCCATCCTATTCATGTATTTGTGAAGATGCCCCTTAAATGTCACTATCGTCCTGCTTCCACCACCTCCTCCGGCAGCGAGTTCCAGGCACCCACTACCCTCTGTGTAAAAAACTTACCTCATACATCTCCTCTAAATCTTGCCCCTCGCACTTTAAACCTATGTCCCTAGTAATTGACCCCTCTACCCCGGGGAAAAAGCTCTGACTATCCACTCTGTCTATGCCCCTCATAATTTTGTAGACCTCTATCAGGTCACCCCTCAACCTCCGTCGTTCAAGTAAGAACAAACCGAGTTTATTCAACCGCTTCTCATAGTTAATGCCCTCCATACCAGGCAACATCCTGGTAAATCTCTTCTGCACCCTCGCTAAAGCCTCCACATCCTTCTGGTAGTGTGGCGACCAGAATTGAACTCTATACTCCAAGTGTGGCCTAACTAAGGTGCTATACAGCTGCAACATGACTTGCCAATTCTTATACTCAATGCCCAAGCCAATGAAGGCAAGCATGCCGTATATCTTCTTGACTACCTTCTCCACCTGTGTTGCCCTTTTCAGTGACTTGTGGACCTGTACACCTAGATCTCTCTGACTGTCAATACTATTGAGGGTTCTACCATTCACTGTATATTCCCTACCTGCATTAGACCTTCCAAAATGCATTACCTCACATTTGTCTGGATTAAACTCCATCTGCCATCTCCCCACCCAAGTCTCCAAATGATCTAAATCCTGCTGTATCCTCTGACAGTCCTCATCACTATCTGCAATTCCACCAACCTTTGTGTCGTCTGCAAACTTACTAATCAGACCAGTTACATTTTCCTCCAAATCATTTATATATACTACGAACAGCAAAGGTCCCAGCACTGATCCCTGCGGAACACCACTAGTCACAGCCCTCCAATCAGAAAAGCACCCTTCCATTGCTACTCTCTGCCTTCTATGACGTAGCCAGTTCTGTATCCATCTTGCCAGCTCACCCCTGATCCCCTGTGACTTCACCTTTTGTGCCAGTCTGCCATGAGAGATCTTGTCAAAGGCCTTACTGAAGTCCATATAGACAACATCCACTGCCCTACCTGCATCAATCATCTTTGTGACCTCTTCAAAAAACTAGCAAGTTAGTGAGACACGACCTCCCTTTCACAAAACCGTGCTGCCTCTCACTAATACGTCCATTTGCTTCCAAATGGGAGTAGATCCTGTCTTGAAGAATTCTCTCCAGTAATTTCCCTACCACTGACGTAAGGCTAACCGGCCTGTAGTTCCCTGGATTATCCTTGCTACCCTTCTTAAACAAAGCAACAACATTGGCTATTCTCCAGTCCTCCGGGACATCACCTGAAGACAGTTAGGATCCAAAAATTTCTGTCAAGGCCTCAGCAATTTCCTCTCTCGCCTCCTTCAGTATTCTGGGTAGATCCCATCAGCCCCTGGGGACTTATCTACCTTAATATTTTCAAGACGCCCAACACTTCATCTTTTTGGATCTCAATGTGACCCAGACTATCTACACACCCTTCTCCAGACTCACCATTCACCAATTCCTTCTCTTGCAAAGTATTAATTTAGTACCTCACCCATTTCCTCCGGCTCCACATATAGATTCCCTTGCCTATCCTTCAGTGGGCCAACCCTTTCCCTGGCTACCCTCTTGCTTTTTATGTATGTGTAAAAAGCCTTGGGATTTTCCTGAACCCTATTTGCCAATGACTTTTCGTGACCCCTTTTAGTCCTCCTGATTCCTTGCTTAAGTTCCTTCCTACTTTCCTTATATTCCACACAGGCTTTGTCTGTTCCAAGCCTTCTAGCCCTGACAAATGCCTCCTTTTTCTTTTTGACGAGGCTTACAATATCTCTCGTTATCCAAGGTACCTGAAATTTGCCGTATTTATCCTTCTTCCACACAGGAACATGCCGGTCCTGAATTCTTTTCGACTGATATTTGAAAGCCTCCCACATGTCAGATGTTGATTTATTCTCAAACATCCGCCCCCAGTCTAGGTTCATCAGTTCCCACCTAATATTATTATAATTAGCCTTCCCCCAATTTAGCACAGTCACCCCAGGACCACTCTTATCCTTGTCTACCAGCACTTTAAAACTTACTGAATTGTGGTCACTGTTCTCGAAATGCTCCCCTACTGAAACTTCTACCACCTGGCCGGGCTCCTTCCCCAATATCAGGTCCAGTACAGCCCCCTCCCTAGTTGGACTCTCTACATATTGTTTTAAGAAGCCCTCCTGGATGCTCCTTCCAAACTCTGTCCCGCCAAACCCCTAGCACTAAGTGAGTCCCAGTCAATATTGGGGAAGTTGAAGTCACCCATCACAACAACCCTGTTGCTTTTACTCCTTTCCAAAATTTGTCTACCTATCTGCTCCTCTATCTCCCGCTGGCTGTCGGGAGGCCTGTAGTAAACCCCCAACATTGTGACTGCACCCTTCTTATTCCTGATCTCTACCCATATAGCCTCGCTGCCCTCTGAGGTGTCCTCCCATAGTACAGCTGTGATATTCTCCCTAATCAGTAGTGCAATTCCGCTACCCCTTTTACATCCCCCTCTATCCCGCCTGAAACATCTAAATCCTGGAACGTTTAGCTGCCAATCCTGTCCTTCCCTCAACCAGGTCTCTGGACTGGCAACAATATCATAGTTCCAAGTACTAATCCAAGCTCTAAGCTCATCTGCCTTACCTGTTATACTTCTTGCATTAAAGCATATGCACTTCAGGCCACCAAACCCGCTGTTTTCAGCAACATCTCTCTGTCTGATCTTCCTCAGAGCCATACTGGCCCCATTGCCTAGTTCTCCCTCAATGTTTTCACCTTCTGACCTATTGCTCCAGTACCCACCGCCCTGCCATACTAGTTTAAACCCTCCCATGTAACACTAGCAAACCTCACGGCCAGGATATTTATGCCTCTCCAGTTTAGATGCAACCTGTTGCTCTGTTTATTTGGTTCTAAGTATGGCGGTCAATATGGTTGCCTTCGTTAATCCTAATTACGTTTGCTTTACAGTCGCCAAGTATCTTTGATACCGCCACAAGGTTCAAACCCGAATACTGATCAAAGAGCCGATACACCAGTTAGTTAGTTCAAAGTCAACACTATTTATTTACACACACAGTAATAGCTACTCATGCACAAAGTACTACAAACTAAACTATCTCTAATGCTAACGCCTATACTTAGCTGTGGGTGCCCACTCAGTCAGAGGAACATGGCCGCTGTTCAGATCTGAGGCTGCTGGGTTCGAAGTGGTACAGGAGAACAGCTAAGGTCGTCCGTCTGGTAGCGAGCGTTGACCTTGGACTTACTTGCTTCTGGTGCAGCTGGTGGAAGGGTCTCTCCGCTTTGAGAGCCGATTCCAAGAGAGCGATTCTCTCTCGAGGCCTTCTTCTTATACCCGAAGGGGTTTTGTCCGCTTTTGGGCGGGCCTTGAACTTGGCCCCAATCAATTGGGCCGTATCTTGATCACTCGTATTGATCTTGACCAATAAAGGGGCGGGTGCCCTGATGGGTGAGCGGGGCCGTTGGCCTTGCTTTGTTTATGCTTTTGGTTTGGGGAACTGGCGCAGCGAGGTCTGGAGCTAGATCGGTTGCTTGAGTGTCTTTCCTTTGTTCCCGGTGATGGACCATCAATATGCTAATAGACCTATAGTTTCAGTCTCATCTGGGAGCTGCGGTTCCAATATGCATACAGGCTCTGTGCCTGCTGCTTTCTTAGCATTGTCCATAGTTCCCTACAGTCTTTGCAAACATCCATTTTGGATTCTGGAAGTGGTCATCCCA
This sequence comes from Scyliorhinus torazame, assembly GCF_047496885.1. Lineage (NCBI taxonomy): Eukaryota > Metazoa > Chordata > Chondrichthyes > Carcharhiniformes > Scyliorhinidae > Scyliorhinus > Scyliorhinus torazame. The sequence goes on from NC_092719.1 coordinate 154,656,102, forward strand.
GATGGCTACAAACCCGTCCTTCTTATACAGATCACACCTGCCCCGGAAGAGCTCCCAGTGGTCCAGATAACAGAAACCCTCCCTCCTACACCAGCTGTTTAGCCACGTGTTTAGCTGCTCTATCTTCCTATTTCTAGCCTCACTAGCACGTGGCACAGGGAGTAATCCCGAGATTACAACCCTAGAGGTCCTGTCTTTTAACTTTCTGCCTAGCTCTCTGAACTCCTGCTGCAGGACCTCATGCCCCTTCCTGCCTATGTCATTAGCACCAATATGTATAACGACCTCGGCCTGTTTGCCCTCCCCCTTCAGGATGCTCCTACCCGTTCTGAGACATCCTGGACCCTGGCACCAGGGAGGCAACATACCATCCTGGAGTCTCTTTCACATCCACAGAAACGCCTATCTGTGTCCCTGACTATAGAGTCCCCTCTGACTATTGCCCTTCTGCGCCACTTGCGACAACCTAGGCACGGGTCTTGGTGCCATCCTCCTAGCTTGACTGAGAAAGAGTGTGAGGATCCATTTAAATGCAGCGCCTCTTTTGATTGCACTGCTCAGCTGACTCCCTTGAGTAGGCGAATCAGATGCCTGGCGATGCAGGCGTGGTGTGTTTCACACAGGGGAAAAAATGAAGCAACAGTGCTAACCATTGTGCTACAGTGCTGCCCATGTGGTTGACTCTTAACTGTCATCTGAAATGGCCAAGCAAGCCACTCAGTTCAAGGTCAATTAGGGGTGGGTAGCAAATGCTGGCCTGACCTGCGATACTCTCACCCCATGAAAATAATTTGTTTAAAAAATCACACATCATCCCTGTGCTCACTGACCTATATTGGCGCCCAACCAGGTAACACTTCAATTTTTAAATTCTCGTTCTTGTTCTCAAATCTCTCCATGGCCTCACCCCTCCCTATCATTATAATATCCTTAGCCCATAACCCTCTGAGATATTTATGCTGCTTCAACTATGGCCTATTTAGCATCCCCGATTTAATCACTCCACCACTGATGGCCATGCCTTCAGTCACCTGGACCCTAAGATCCATAATTCACTCACTAAACCTCTTGGCCTCTCTCCCTTGGTCAAAAACCATAATATCTCCTTATATGCCTCTGTGTCAAATATTGTTTGATAATTCGTCCGTGAAGCAGCTTTGGACATTTTAATGTGCGAAAGGGTCTACATAAATGCATAGTATTGTTATTGTTCCTGTTTCTCTGTAAGTAGCAAAATCAAAAACAAACAGCAAAGTCAGGGAATAGAAGTGTTGACATATATAAAAAATAATTTATGGTTGCACCATATATTAAAAGAAACTTAAATGAAGCCTGGAGATGAAAGTCCAAAAAGAACATAAGCAATACTAGATCACATGTTGCTTTGAAAGCCACGTCCATCCTGCGCAATTCATTTAATTTCTGTTTAAACACGCATAAATACACCGTGACGTTGTCAGTCTGCTTCCTTTTCAAATTCATAAATGTTAATAGGAACACACTTTTGCAAATGGGAATTATATTTGAATGTACTCTGCCTGAAGGAGAACACATCCTGTACTAATGAATAGCTGGCATGCAAAGCCAGGACACCAGCCCTGCTTTCGGCAGATTGCACTGCAGAAATTGAACTCTTATTAAATTTAATCTTTAATGTAAACCCAGCAGAGGTTTAATAACTACTTTTTGCAACGACTGCACCACAGTTTCATTTGCAACTTCATCAGCATAGCAATAATTGATCAATTTAAATGCAGGCCTAGCCACTGTTGTAAAGACGAAAGACCCAGGCGCACAGTGGAAATTCTGCACAGATGCTTGTTCAATAGAGTTGTGTTTTTAAAAGGCTGAAAGACAAGTGTTGTTATTCCTGCCAACAAAGGACAAGATGACAAATAGAAGCTAAAACTTTTTGAATGCTGTTGGAGTTCCTTCCCAGGGACCATATGTAAGCCAGCTAAATCCACACTATAAATTTCGTAATTTCTTGTTCACGGTTCTATCAGTGATTAATTGTGGTCATAAAAGAAACCTTGCAGTATTGTGGGATCTCAATTTTCTAAAATAGCCTATCTGTGTACGGATTTGTGTGTATTTAATAAGAAAACATGTTCGAAAGGGAAAGATTATGGAAAATCAAAATGGAATAGTACAGTGAGTTATCTCAATTGGATTATTATTGGTAAATGTTAACCACTATAAAGCTTTGGTTGTACAACATAATCAGCTTCCAATTCAATTCTATTAGCTGCTGCTGGTGCTGCGTGTAGTTACTCCTGCTCAGAGATCTGCTGTCATGGTCTGTCATGCTTATCTGCCTTGAGAGGTATTCACACATCCACTGTAACTCTTCTGCAACTGCTCTGAGATGTCTGTCATCCAACTACGCCTGGGTTGACCTTTCTTTCGGCTCCTCTCCACTTTTCCCTCGAGAGGAGATCTCTGGCTTTTCAGCTCTGATAAAATGGTCCAAATACTGGGGTGAATTCTCCACCGGTGGGATTCTCCGTTCCGCTGGCAGTTCATCGCCACTCGCAGGTTCCCAGGGGTGTGGGGTGCCTACAATGGGAAACCTCATTGGCCAGAAGCAGGAATGGAGATTCCTGTTGCCAGCAAGGGCGCGTCGCCTCAAAACGCGTGGCTGAGGTTGAGAGAATTCACTCCACTGACATTTTCTTTTGTGGATGTTATTTTTTAGAGTTATTTTTGTTCTTGCAATTTCAAGCACCTCTTCATTGCTTTTAAGGTCTGTTTATCGAAATTTTAGCACAAGTCTCAGCATCTACATTTCAGATGCCTCTATTTTTTTTCCACGGAAGTTTACTTATTGTCCAGCTCTCTGAGGCATATAGCAAAGTGGACAAAATGTAGCATCGTGTGAGTTTTTCTTGTTATAAGCTAGAGTTTTCTAGTTATCAACACATCTTCACAAAATTACTTAGCCTATCTCAATCCTCTGAATTTTGTCATTGGAGGTGTGATTAAACCACTGCGTTGTTCCCAGTGCAGATCTGGGAGTGCCGGTTAAAATAGCAGGAAAGCCCAAAATCTAGATTCTCACCGGACATGAATCAATTTGCTACTAACCACCCGCTCCAGATGGAGAGTTCCAGATCACGTCCAAATGTGGCGAGTATGTCATTAACCCTAATTTGCATTAATTTCCATCTCATTAGCAAGACTGAAGTCGAATATCCTGGGAATTAACTGGCTCCCCAGTGAGAAATCACTTGGACGTCATTTAGTACTCCGTTTAAAAACGTGAAGCTGGCGCAATGGCTGGTGAGGAGAACTGAGGAGGTGAGTAGCCATTTCCATTTTCAGTCATGCAGCTCCAGGGCACTGGAGCTGCTGCCCCCGTGCTCAGTAGGTGTTGGTGACCCCTCAGGGGTTTGGGCTTGGTCATGGGCTGAAGTGTTTCAGGTCGGGGTTATCCCTGGGCCGGGAGGCGGGGTAATGATGCTTTCTGTCCCTGAGACCTTCAAGCCACCTTTAAATATTGTGGATACCCACAACAGGGGCAACTACAGCTGCTGCCTGTCTGTCCTACGAATAATTTCCTGGACAGAACCCTGTTCTTGGTTATATGTTGAAGATCACTTCAACTCCCTCTGACTGTGAGCAGCCTCAAGCTTCACAGCTGCAGGCTATTGTTAATAAGGAATTGGCTTTGTTAGTTGTGAGGGCACTTCACAGCTGCAGGTTGTGTTTGCTGCTTGCTCCTGCTGGTGGTTGCAAATGCTTGCAAGCTGCTGTTGCTGTTTTCATTTCTTTCTGTAGCTGGAAAGAAGGACAAATGAGCTGATAGAGCTTTGTGTTGGTACCATTATGGAACAGAGATGGTTCCTTGTTGTTGCATTGTTTGTGTGATATGAGGTATGTTACGTAGTTGATTTTCAAATCTTTGTTACTGTTCACTATTTAATAAACAAAATGTTCTCAAGTGCACTCCTGTGGGTGCACATGCCATGTCTCAGGTGATGATATTGCATTGTATTTCAATCAAACTTTGACACCTGAACACGTTGCCTGAACTTTAGAAGCATCAGCACCATAGAGGCACTGGGTATATTCTCGCGACCAAAGGGTTTGTATGTGGATTGGGGGGGGGGGGGGGGGGGGGGGGGGAAGCTGAGCACAGCCTCCCTAATGTTCCCAGCAGGAGTCTGGGGTCTGGCATCTCGGGGCTCCCGATGTGGCCAGGGGTGAGTGTGCAGAGCGAGGTTTCTCAGCACAACTGACTCAGTGGATGGCACTCTGAGAGAAGGCAGGACACGTAAGGGTGGCAAAGGCTTGGGGATTTCAGGGTCCTGGGGTCGAAGCCCCAACTGATTGTCACTCTATCTCCTTCTCCAATTCTGTACAGGCACCAAAATGGATGGTGGCGCAATCCCTCAGAGGAAGCCCTTGCAGTGCTGGTGGCAGCCCAGGTGGTCAGACGCCGTAGAAGGCAGCAGTGGCAAGGTGGCACCCCATGTGCAGGGGGCTGCCACACACCCTGAAGACCTGGCCACCCATCAGTACGAGGAGGAACCCAGTGGGGGATGCCAGTGACGACCCAAGGTGTGCAGAAATCATTGGTCTTTCGAGGAGATGAAGGACAGCCTGTGCCACAGGAGACTCCGTCTCATCAAAGAGACAGAGTAGCACCTGTTTCATGTCCTTGTGGACTTGGCACCACATGGAGGAAGAAGAAACCCTCTCCCTGTGGCCGTGAAGATCACCGCAGCCCTGAACGTTTATGCAATCAGTTTATTCCAGGGCTCGAGCAGGGACTTGTGCGGCATTTCACAAACTGCAGCCCCCAAGTGCATCCATGAAGTCACGGATGCCCTGTGTGCCTGGGCAGCACGATTCTCCGCTATTGCCGGCATGCCACGGGTCCAGGGGTAAATTGATGGCACGCATATCGCCTTGCACGCACCGGGGCATCAGGGAGTGCTCTTCATTAACAAGAAGGGGCTCCACTCTCTGAATGTTCAACTCGTGTGTGATCGGCAGCTCCACATCACGCATATGTGTGCCTGCTTCTCAGGGAGTGTTCATGACAGCTACATCCTCGGAGATCCCTGATGTCTTCGAGGACCACCCCAGGATAATGCATCGGCTCTTGGGGAATAAGTGATACCCGCTGGTGTCCTGGCTGATGACACCAGTGCAGGGTCCGAAGACTGAAGCAGAGACCTGATATAACGAGGCCCATGTTGCCACACTGCTGTAATTGAGCGGTGCTTTGGACAGCTCAAAATGCGGTTCCGATGCCTGGACCGCTCTGGCGATGCACTGCAGTACATCCTCCTGAGGGTCTCCCGCTTTGTGGTGGTCAGCTGTGCCCTCCACAACCTGGCACAACAGCGGGGCGACATGCTGGAGGAGGGACATGTGGCCTCGTCTGAGGAGGAGGAGCCAGACCAGGAGGGGGTGGTGGACGAGTTATCATTATGTCTGTGAAACTGGCAACATTTTCTGAGATCCACACGTGAACTGTTAAATGCAGAAATCCAGAAATTCTGTCAGTGATTCAAGCTCCTTCACAGCGTGCACTGTTGAAGCTCTTTCAGATGGAAATCTTAGGCTTGATGAAAGCTTCCACTTTTTACACCATCAGCCTCACTGCAAAAACCCTTAAAAGAGGCATACTTTGTTGAATGAGGCGTGATGGGATTTCTAATGGCATAGTAAGTCATAATTATTTCTGAATAACCTCTCAAGCCATCAAAAACTAGATTTAGATTTTTGGAATGTCAAATTTCTCCATTGTGAAAAAAATCAATTAATTTTTTAAACGATAAAAGTTTTATATTTTTGAAAGTTTGTTTATATTTCAGCTTTGATCCATGCGCCCCAATCTTTTTTTTGCTATTTCTAAATTGATTCAAACGTGAAAGATAAGCAGTGTTTATTACTTCCTGGTTTGCTGACTGAGAATTCTTCAGTATTTCAGCATCACATTACCATCTTCTGTTTGTCCTAAACAGACAAACTTTGCTTAACCTGTTTGATGTTATCATATTGCTGGATGTCAGAGATTCACTATGGCTGACATCAGAATGAAATTAATATCTATTGTTGTCATTTACCAAAGTCATTAATGAAGCAGCTGAAGATGGTTTGACCTCAGACTCTACCCTAAGGAACCACATCATTTTCCTCTGTGCTGTAGACTCCAGTGAGAGCTTCCCCCTGATTTCCATTGACTTCAATTTTGCCGGGGCTCCTTGATACCGTACTCGGTCAAATGCTGTCTTAATATGAAGGGCAGGACTCTCCTTTCACTCTGAAATTCAGCTCTTTTGTTCATGTTTCGACCAAGTTGATAATGAGGTTAGGAGCCAACTGGTCCTTTCTTTGGTGTTCGTGCCATGTAAGTGCCACTTGATAGAAAAATTGAGTCGAGAGCTTTGCATTTATAAGCGCTGTGTCAGCTGTGGTTCAGTTGGTAGCACTCTTGCCTGTGATTTTCAATGGTCAGTGTTCAAGCACCACTCCTGGACTTGAGCACAGAAATCTACGCTGACACTCCAGTATTGTGCTGTATTTGGGTAAAATTTTAAAACAAGTCCTACCCAGGTGTAATTTTAAGAAGAGTAGGGGCATTATCTCTGACATTGTGTCCAATATTTTAATCGCCCAATCAACATCGCAAAAAAGCAGTTGATGTGGTCTTCATCACATTACCATGTGTTTTTTATAAACACACATTTTCCTGTCTGCAAAATTGGTTATCATGTCGCTTACATTACAACACTGACTACACTGGCTACAAAACAATTTGAGGCATCCGGTGGATATGAAAGGCACTGGAAAATGCAAGCCTTTTCTAACAGTAAAACTGTACTCTTATTTACCTCAGCAATGTATATGATTCTAGTTATCCCTGGATATGGCACATTTGAACTTGAGCTCCTAAAGACACAAGTGATTAAAATGTACGACCAAATCAAGAATGGGAAACATTTTTGCATCCACAGTATACAATTACCAAAATTCAAAATTGTTTTGCTGAAGGGATGATCTCACATTTTGCAGTTAAGGCTGAGTTAACGAGTGAGGTATACATACATATTGTGGTCATTGTAGTTGTGAAATTAACAGGATAGGTCACTATACAGACCACTCAGTTTAACTTCAGTGGTTGGGAAACTTCTAGAAACTATAATTCATGACAAAATCAATAATCACTTAGACGTGCAGGATAATTAAGGAAAGCTCGCATGAATTCATTCAGGAAAAATCATATTTAACTAATTTGCTTAAGTTTTTTGAGGTGATAATAGACAAGGTTAATCAGGGCAACGCTGTTGATGTGGTGTATATGGATTTTGAAAAGGCATTTGATACAGTGCCACACAACAGACTTGTGAACAAAATTCTAGCTCATGGAATAAAAGGGAAAGTGACTGCTTGGAAAAGAAATTGGCTGAGTGACTGGAATCAGAGAGTAGTGATAAATGGTTGTTTTCTTCAGATTGGAGGAAGGTTTGTAGTGGAGTTCCCCAGGGGTCAGTGTTGGAACCCTTGCTCTTCATGAGATATGTTCAGGGCATCATTCCAAAATTTGTAGATAATACAAAGATTGGAATTGTTGTCAACTGTGATGAGGATAGTCTTGAACTTCAAAACGACATAAACATGTTGGTGGGTTGGGCAGGCAAGTGGCAGATGAAGTTCAATGCAGAAAAGTGTGAAGTGATTCATTTTGGCAGGAAGAATATGGAGAGACAGTATAAAATAAAAGGAGAAACTCTAAAGGAGGTTCAGGAACAAAGGGAATCCAATGTATACGTAGATAAGTCATTGAAGATTACAGGACATGTTGAGAGAGCAGTTAATAAAGCATGTATATTGGGCTTTATTAATAGGAGCATTGAGTACAAGAGTCAGGAGGTTGTGTTCAACTTGTATAAGATACTACTTAGGTCTCACCTGGAATGCTGTATCCAGTTCTGGGTGCCATTCTTGAGGAAGGATGTGAAAATATTGGAGAGAGTACAGAGGAGATTCACAAGAGTGATTCCAGGGATAAAGAACTGCAGCTATGAGGATAAATTGGAGAGGTTGAGATTCTGTTCCTTGGAGAAATGTAGGCTGAGAGGAGAATTGTTAGAAGTAGTCAAGATCCTGAGGGGTATGGTAAGGATGAATACGAGAAACTGTTCCCACTCAAGACAGCATCAAGAACTAGAGGACATAGTTCCAAATAGTTGTCAAAAGGAGAAGTGATGTGAGGAAAGGTTCTTTGACCCAGAGGGTGGTTGGAGTCTGAAACAAACTTCCTGAGGGGGTGATGGAGGCAGGTTCAATCAAGGTATCCAAAATGGAATTGGATTGCTATCTGAAAAGAATGAATGTGCAAGGGTAATAATAATCTTTACTTGTCCTTTTTCATTGTGAACTTCTGAAGGTAAAACATAATAACAATAACCTTTATTAGTGTCACAAGTAGGCTTACATTAACACCTGTTATGGGCCAGGGTTTAGAAAACTCCAAAGTACATCATGGAGTTCACCTGACCGACAATTGTTTATTTAGTTTGGTTACGATGAGCACAAGTGCCTGCTTTTCAGGTGTTATTCAACAGAGGCCTTAAGCACTTTTAATCAAAAACAAAGTTTATTCTACAAATTTAGTTAACATTTTTATAAACACACATAGTAAGCATTTTTATCAACTACCAACATAAAGACCCCACACAGCTACAGTACTCTATGTATAACCCTTAATACATTTCCCTCTTAAGCTGTTCCAATTTAATAACAAGATCCCACAAACCCGAAACCCCTTTTCAAAGGTGTGGCCCAGCACAAACACTGAAGACCTGGTTTGGATGCTCTTGTGTCCTTTACAAAACAGCAGGTTTGAATTTCTTCCAGAAAACAATTATTTATTTTCAGGTTATCAAGCAGTCTGGAAGCAGCTTTTAAAATGCAGATGGAGAAACACTTCTTTCAACCTGTGCTCTACAAACCAGTTCAAACTCAAAAACAAAAGTAAAACCCCAGAGCCACAACCCAGCTCCACAATGACATCACTGAAGCCATGTGATAAGACAAAAACATTTCTTAAAGAGATACTCCCATGACACACTGCAATGAAGTTACTGTGAAAAGCATCTAGTCGCCACACTCCGGCACCTGTTCAGCAACACTGAGGGAGAATTAAGAATGTCTAATTCACCTAACAGCACGTCTTTCGGGACTTGTGGGAGGAAACCGGAGCGCCTGGAGGAAACCCATGCAGACGTGGGGAGAACGTGCAGACACCGCACAGACAAGGGGATAAGGCCGTACATGAATATCTAAGTTTATTAGGACGTCACCTAAGTTTCTAGCATATCACCATTTAGAAAGTATAATATTTTATCCTTTTTAAGTCTGAAGTGGATGTCATCATGTTTGTCCATGTTGAAATTAATTTGCCATGGCCGTTTCTATTTGCTTATTGTTATAACCCGCAAGAGACTTACAGGGTTGGAGCAATCAACCTCCCCATGAGTCTCGCCAAACACAAGCTCCCTGCTAAAGGGGTAGGGAAACCTAAATCATCCATAGTTAAGTTACGTATAAAGTTGGTGAGGTATGGTACCGACAGTTCAGATCCCGTTGTGATCTGGTGTATATTGCAAATACTAATGTGTGTTAATAAATCAATTTTTTAAAAATCTACTCGGTCCGGACTCGTTTGTGGTGTACAAAACTTATTCTATCAATACTTCTCTGTAATTTCATGCTTCCATCGTTAGAAAGCTGTCTGCAATTGCATAATTGGTATGTGGCTCTCTATCCTGGAGCCAATCCTCCAGCAACATTGCATTTAACATAAAGCGAGCCCACATTAAAGAATCAAGCAGCTGAAGGCTGTTTGTAAATTGATGATTGTCAGAAATGGCCAAGTTTCATAACCCAGGAAACAATAGGACTTTAACTAAACTTTTAAAAGCTGAAATGAAATTATTCACAGACACGACGGATTGACTTCATGAACATATTAACCAAGACAAAGCTGGAGCAATCAGATGCCACAATGAGTGTTTGTTCAAATTGAAGTGACTGCCCTGACCATTGAACTCCTGTGGCCAAGCTGTTACCAGGACTTACAAAACAATGGCAATGGTTCCGCTGCATTTCGATTGCCCCCCACACCCTTGAAAATGTTTATTTCAAAACTAATTCAGGAAGTAAAACTCATTAACCAACCCGATGATGCTAATTAAGCTCAGAATTTACTCTGTCAGAACACTTTTCTCTGTTAATGGACTATTCACAAATGCAAGATGTGGAATTAATACAAGATTTAAGATGTTACAATCAAAAAGTAGGGGTAGTTGTGTCAACCATTGTCATGGGAGTAATCTTTCAAACTATAAGAAAGGCATGCTTAGGGACCTAGGGTGTTATTTTCAAGGATAACTGTGGGCAAGATTGATCACCCACATAAATGGGAACATAGTTCCTTGAGTGATTATCAAGGTGAGTACTGTTTAAAATTAAGGAGTGTTAAAGGAAACCTGTGTGTGATTGAAATGGAAGGGAGCAGTGTACTGACATCTGAATGTTATCCATGTTATGATAAACAGTTAAAGGACTTCTGAGGTGTATTGAGTGGTGAGCCATGACGATTTTCTCTCACCTGGACAGATTCAGTTTGGATACTGGAATTAGGGTCCAAGAGGGAAGGTGCAGGTTCACTTACCTGCAGTCCCATCATGCAAATTTCTAATCAATATAGTGGAGGTCCAATAGATCAATACAAAATACGAGTCATCACACCTGTTCGAATGTGCCTTTAAGGGCTAGCACCATGCCATCACTGGAAGGGAAGTGTGTCATGTGATCCAGTCACAGTTTCACTTTGGCCTTCGAGCAGAACACAGCATTGCTGATGATGTCATCAAGCTTTTTATCTTTGTATAAATGTACTCATGTGCCCAGTCTAAAAAAATTAACCAATTAACAATCCCTTATGAGCAATTGGTGCCTTTATATCATTTTCAAAGCACAACAATATCTTTCCAATTAAGAACACTCCCAGTGAAAGACCTTTGGAAGGTTATTGTTAGGCATCTGCAATATTCCACTTCCTTTAAAATTCTGGGATGAAAACCTCTGGTCCTGGATTTTGTCCTTTTGTCATTGCTGTTAATTGAACTACATTAATAATGTTGATTACCCATCTCTATCTCAACATGATTTAGTTTGGGATGTCTGGCATGCTCTTCCATGTTCTACTGTAAATAAAATCTATGAAACTTCTAAATGTTGATCTTCGGAAAGACTTGCTTGCACATCTGTAAGGAACATTTGACAAAGTCCCGCATATGAGATTATTGTGCAAGAGTAAAGCGCATGGGATTGGGGGAAGGGTATTGAGATGGATAGACAACTGGTTGGCAGAGAGGAAACAAAGAGTAAGAATTAATGCGTCCTTTTCAAATTGGCAGGCAGTAACCAGTGGGGTGCGACAGGGATCGGTGCTGGGACCCCAGCTATTAACAATATATATTAATGATTTGGATGAGGGAACAAAATGTAACATCACAAAGTTTGCAGATGATAATAAGTTGGGTGGGAGGGTGAACTCTGACGAAGAAGCAGAGATCCTACAGAATGTTTGGGACAGGTTGGGCGAGTGGGCAAATTAATGGCAGATGCAGTATAATTTGGATAAGTGTGAGGTTATTCACTTTGGAAGCAAAAACAGGAAGGCAGATTACTACATAAACAGTTGTAAATTGGGAGAGAGGAGTTTGCAGCAGGACCTGGGTGTCCTTGTGCACCAGTCGCTGAAGGTAAGCAAGCAGATGCAGCAGGCGGTAAAGAAGGCTAATGGTATGTTGGCCTTCATTGCGAGAGGTTTCGAGTACAAGAGCAGAGATGTGTTGAGGCAATTATACCGGACCTTGGTGAGGCCACACCGAGGATATTGTGTGCAGTTGTGGTCTCCTTTTTTGAGGAAGGATGTTCTTGCTCTAGAGGGAGTGCAGCGAAGGTTTACTAGATGATTCCAGGGATGGCAGGATTGTCATATGAGGAGAGATTGACTAGGTTAGGATTATTCTCACTGGAGTTCAGAAGAATGAGGGGGAATCTCATAGAGACTTACAAAATTCTAACAGGACTAGACAAGGGTTGTATTATGGTGCGAGACTGAGTAAATTGGGTCTATATTCTTTGGAGTTTAGACGAATGAGAGGTGATTTAATAATAATAATATTTATTGTCACAAGTAGGCTTACATTAACACTGCAATGAAGTTACTGTGAAAAGCCCCTAATCGCCACACTCCGGCGCCTGTTCAGGTACACAGAGGGAGAATTCAGAATGTCCAAATTACCTAACAGCACATCTTTGGACTGTTGGGGGAAACCGGAGCACCCAGAGGAAACCCACGCAGATACAGCGGGAACGTGCAGACTCCACACAGACAGTGACCCAAGCCGGGAATTGAACCTGGGACCCTGGAGCTGTGAAGCAACAGTGCTAACCAATGTGCTACCATGCGGCCCTTATTGATCTTATTGAAACAGAACCTTCTGAAGGGATTTGACAAGGTAGATACTTTGAAGTTTATTCATCTGGCTAGGGAATCTAGAACACAGTCTCAGGATAGGGGCCAATCATTTTGGACTGAGGTGAGGAGACAGTTCTTTACTCAAATGGTTGTGAATCTTTGGAATTCTCTATTGATGTGGATGCTCCAAGAGTGAATATATTTAAAGTTGAGACCGAAGGATTTTTGGTCACTCAGGGATTCGAGGGATATGGGGAGCGGGTGTGAAAATAAAGTTCAGGCAGGAGATCATCATGACCATATTGAATGGTGCAGTACATTCGGTGGGCTGTTTGATCTACTCCTGCTCCTATTTCTTACGTTCCTCTGTTCTTATTAGTTTTGTAACACACATAGGGAAATGCTCATCAAAGTGCACATTGCAGAAGAAAGGGTTGACAGATGGGATATGTTAAAATATGATTTAGGAGATTGTCATAACCTGCACGCGACTTACTAGTTGGCAATGATTAAAATTCCCGTGTGCCTTGCTGAATACAAGCTCCCTTGTTAAAGCGGGCGGGGAACCCTAAACCATGTATAAAGTCGGCCAGTTTGGGAACCGACAGGGGAAACCCGGCTGGGATATTTTGTGCTGTGTAAATAATAGTTATCATAATAAATTTAGCACTCTGGGATGCATTCCATCAGGGCCAGGAGACTTGTGTACCTTTAGCCCCATTAGCTTGCCCATCACTACCTCCTTGGTGATAACAATCCTCTCAAGGTCCTCACCTGTCAGAGCCTCATTTCCATCAGTCACTGGCATGTTATTTGTGTCTTCCACTGTGAAGACTGACCCAAAAAACCTGTTCAGTTCCTCAGCCATTTCCTCATCTCCCATTATTAAATCTCCCTTCTCATCCTCTAAAGGGCCAATATTTACCTTAGCCACTCTTTTTTGTTTTATATATTTGTGGAAACTTTTACTATCGTTTTTATATTCTGAGCAAGTTTACTCTCATAATCTATCTTCCTCTTCTTTATAGCTTTTTTAGTAGCTTTCTGTTGCCCCCTAAAGATTTCCGAGTCCTCTAGTCTCCCACTGATCTTTGCTACTTTGTATGTTTTTTCCTTCAATTTGATACTCTCCCTTATGTCCTTAGATATCCACGGTCGATTTTCCCTCTTTCTACCGTCCTTCCTTTTTGTTGGTATAATCCTTTGCTGAGCACTGTGAAAAATCGCTTGGAAGGTTCTCCACTGTTCCTCAACTGTTTCACCATAAAGTATTTGCTCCCAGTCTACCTTAGCTAGTTCTTCACTCATCCCATTGTAATCTCCTTTGTTTAAGCACAAAACACTAGTGCTTGATTTTACCTTCTCACCCTCCATCTGTATTTTAAATTCCACCATATTGTGATCGCTCCTTCCGAGAGGATCCCTAACTATGAGATCCTGATTCAATCTTGTCTCATTACACAGGACCAGATCTAGGACCGCTTGTTCCCTCGTAGGTTCCAAATACATACTGTTCTAGGAAACTATTGCGGATACATTCTATAAACTCCTCCTCAAGGCTGCCTTGACCTACCTGGTTAAACCAATCGACATGTAGATTAAAATCCCCCATGATAACTGCTGTACCATTTCTACATGCATCAGTTATTTATTTGTTTATTGCCTGCCCCACCATCATGTTACTATTTGGTGGCCTATAGACTACTCCTATCAGTGACTTTTTCGCCTTACTATTCCTGATTTCCACCCAAATGGATTCAACCTTATCCTTCATAGCACCGATGTCATCCCTTACTGTTGCCCGGATGTCATCCTTAAATAACAGAGCTACACCACCTCCCTTACCAACCACTCTGTCCTTCCGAATAGTTTGATACCCTCGGATATTTAACTCCCAGTCGTGACCATCCTTTAACCATGTTTCAGTAATGGCCACTAAATCATAGTTATTCACAATGATTTGCGCCATCAACTGCGGCAACCAAGTGCGGGCAACTGGGACTAGCTTAATGGTAAAAACTGGGCGGCATGGACTGGTTGGGCCGAAGGGCCTGTTTCCATGCTGTAAACTTCTATGATTCTATGATTCTATGAAATCTTCATTTACTTTTAACAACTTGATGTGGGCTCCTTTGTGATATACAAAACTGATGATATGCTACTGATACAGTCATATATGTGTTTGGCGAGAGAGAGCGAGAGAGAAAGAAAGAAAGAGGTTGGCGTCATGCCTAAGAGCTACATGCTTACCTGTTTAGAAGCAGTTATAACAAATAAGTGTAAAGCAGACCAGAGTATGCCTACAGTCTGTCGACGAACCAAATCCCACACCTAAGTCCAAGACAGAAGGACCCGATTTCAGAACACAGGTCCAATTTACTGATGTGTGTTGCCAATGGGTGTTATTTCCAGTTAGTAACATGAAGTTCAAGAATGACCTATTCATGAGAAAGAGTGCTCACGAACAAAAGATGGCAGGAAAATATGAACGGCTTCCTTTGATTTACAAGTTTATCAGAGGGGAATATATTAGGGTGAAAAGAATGGCCAGTTACACAACGTGACACCTTCCAAATGTCAATCACTTGCCAAGCAGTTCCATCATCTCACAGTAATTTTTCTGATATCTGGTACCTATCATATTGTAAAAGCTATCAATGTACTCCAGTGGCATACATATGTACTCAGAATACGAAAGTGGCCAAAGTCTAATTAATATTGATGAAGCTGGCTGCATTTTGTATCAGGTTTCTGCCTCAGAAGATAACACAGATTAGTCTTCTTTCTCATTGAAACCGAATAGTTGAATTAGAGCAGTTTCTCATGAAGTGCATAATGCTTCTATTTTTATGCTATTGTGCGCCCTTAAAATCTTGAATTATTAGAAAGCATCTAATTTACAATGAAATGTTTAATTCTAACACAAGTGGATGATTTTGAATGCGTATTGTATATTCAGGAGTAGCCTTAAAGTTGTTCCGCTTTCCCCAATCCAGCCAAGTGTCAGCTTGACTCAGTCGGTAACACTCTTGCCCCTGAATCAAAACATGTGGGTTTAAACTCTCTTCAGAACAGCACAGCAGGTGTAGTATTAAGGAAATGGTGCATATTTGGATGAAATGTTGAGGCTCCATTTTCCATGGTTCAAATGGATACTAAAAATGTATGTAACACTGTTTGTTGCGCCGGGGGGGGGGGGGGGGGGGGGGGGGGGGGCACGAGCAAGTGTTGTGATCAATGTTGTTACCTGAACCAACGTTACAGAAAAGAGATTAACTGATCATTCTATGATCAGGCCTGCCTATGCAATTTGGTAACCACATCTGCATGCATAGCACATTGACTATCCTCAAAAGAGAACCCACTGCACATTAAATGATTTGGGCCAGCTGAGAGAGATGTGATAAAATACTGTGTAAATGCAATTTCTTACTTTGTATCCAAATATATCCCGTTTTTCTTTCATGTTAGATGTGATTTTCCAATAATTAATGTCTCCCATGGTGATAGAGGCAGGGAAGTCACAGTGGAGATGGCATGCAGCATAGCTCCACCCGTGATGTAGTTTGATCAGGTGTGTCTTGAGACCAGAAACTTCTGGCAAAAGGGAACAGAGATTTGTCCAAATGAATGCAAAAGCAATTTCCTGTGATTCCTACTGGGAATACATTGTCTATTTCCATGTGGCAAGTGTTGACGATTTTCTGCATAAAGCACAGCTGACTGTTTTCCATTTGGGATTTGTGGAGCGTGTAGGAGAAAAAGACTACACATGCACTTGTTTTGGTTGTTTAATTTGTCTCCACTATGTTTTCTTACATTTTACATTGTAATTTCCAGTTGGTGCAATTGAAGTTTGAGTCATGTAGGTAAGGGCCGATTTTTACATGGGGGCATAACCACCCACTCTTGGCATAAATCTGGGGACGAGCCCGGCTTAACTTGGCCAGCTCAGCCCACAGCCATTTCACTGTCGCCGGGCCTTTACTGGCTTGAGCTGAAACTTCAGTCCACATCCGAAAAGGAAGCTCCACCTCCAAGAGCTCACAGACAATCAAATGGCTCACAGCTCTCGCGTCACAGCCACGCCACCGGGAGTAGTAACTCTCTGCAGGGACTACAACAAGTCCCCCTGAGGAAGAGGATCCAGGAGCCCAGAGCAAGGTGAATCTGAGATCTTGCTGGGGCCAGGCTGGCAGGCTTCATCGAGGTGGCTGGGATCTGAGGTGGACAGGGCATGTGGTGGAGGAAAATTGCCAGGAGGGGGAAAGATTATCGGAGGACATCCATTGGCCAAAAGCGCTTGCAGAAATCCCATACCCTTCTTCAGTAGTGCCCTAGGATTTTTTTATGTCCATCTGGCTGGACACATGGAGCCTTAGATTGCCACCTCAAACGAAAGGAGACATCTCTAGCCGTGTAATATCTCTTCAGTACTGTACTGATGGTTGTCTATGTGTTTATATGCCTGGAATGGAGTTTCAACCTATGGTTTTCTGTTTCACAGATGTGAGTGCTACCACTGTCAAGACTGAAACCTAGAATCGTCAGCTCAACACCACCATAGGTGCAGCACTGACATTAGCTATGAAAGTCACTCAAATCAAAGGCTTCAGTCTCATTCCACAAAAAGCCAGATCAGGAAATATGTAATGAAGAGTTTTATAAAGCCGTAACTGACGTCTTGCTCTTTAAAACAAATAACTAAATCTTAATATTTATGGGGACTAACATTAGAGCACAATACACTTTTACCAAATGGCAAAATTTCCTTAGACTCTGCACATGGGGTACACTTATGTGCCTCAATGTGCTCTAATGTACACTAGTTGCACATTAATTAATGCAAGGACTGCTGCTTTGTCTAATATTAGCTTCTGAAGGGGGGGGGGTGTCCTGAGTTGTGACCCCAGGATTTTTGGGTCGGTCTTCACAGTGGAAGACATCATGCCAGTGACTGATAGAAATTAGGCTATGACAGGTGAGGACCTTGAGATGATTGTTATCACTAAGGAGGTAGTGATGGTCAAGCTAGTGGGACTAAAGGTAGACAAGTCTCCTGGCCCTGATGGAATGCACCCAGAGTGCTAAAAGAGATGGCTAGGGAAATTGCAAATGCACTAGTGATAATTTACCAAAATTCAGCATGGATAGAGGATTGGTTAATTAATAGAAAGCAAAGAGTGGGGATTAATGGGTGTTTCTCTAGTTGGCAATCAGTAGCTAGTGGTGTCCCTCAGGGATCAATGTTGAGTCCACAATTGTTCACAATTTACATAGATGATTTGGAGTTGGGGACCAAGGGCAATGTGCCCAAGTTTGCAGATGACACTAAGATGAGTGGTAAAGCAAAAAGTGCAGAGGATACCGGAAGTCTGCAGAGGGATTTGGATAGGTTAAGTGAATGGGCTAGGGTCTGGCAGATGGAATATAATGTTGACAAATGTGAGGTTATCCATTTTGGTAGGAATAACAGCAAAAGGGATTATTATGTAAATGATAAAATATTAAAACATGCTGCTGTGCAGAGAGACCTGGATGTGCTAGTGCATGAGTCGCAAAAGGGTGGTTTACAGGTGCAACAGGTGATTAAGAAGGTAAATGGAATTTCGGAATGGATTACGAGGAGAGGTTGAGTAGACTGGGACTGTACTCGTTGGAATTTAGAAGGATGAGGGGGGTTCTTATAGAAACATATAAAATTATGAAGGGAATAGATAGGATAGATGCGGGCAGGTTGTTTCCACTGGTGGGTGAAAGCAGAACTAGGGAGCATAGCCTCAAAATAAGGGGAAGTAGATTTAGGACTGAGTTTGGGAGGAACCTCTTCACCCAAAGGGTTGTGAATCTATGGAATTCCTTGCCCAGTGAAGCAGTTGAGGCTCCTTCATTAAATGTTTTAAAGATAGAGATAGATAGTTTTTTGAAGAATAAAGGGATTAAGTGTTATGGTGTTCGGGCTGGAAAGTGGAGCTGAGTCCACAAAAGATCAGCCATGATCTCATTGAATGGCAGAGCAGGCTCGAGGGGCCAGATGGCCTACTCCTGCTCCTAATTCTTATGTTCTTATGTTCTTATAACCGGGTAGCTAAGATAACACTAGAATAGCTCTTCAGAAGTTAATTTATTGAGGGTTTAGACTAATCTTTAAAGTATACCCAGTAATCATTATTAACCATGAAACATGTATTCTTAGAACATAGCAGTAACAAGCATTCAACCTCTTGCTAAAAGCAGTGGCCACAATGAATGATGGGATTTAAGCTAGCTAACTTGCCCATGTTCTTAAGACAAACAGAATTAGACAGAAATAATGTGGTCAGCAATAACACAGTCAGTTCAGGAAGCAGTTCTTATCAGTAACGCCAACATTTTGTCTCAGACGGACCATGTTACAAAGAGGAACCAGCTTCAACATCCTGCACCCAGACAAACAATGAAATAGGCAGAAACTGGCTGAAATAAGCAACATGGGAGCAGGGGAGAGCAAGAGGCAGCGAATACGAAAACAACAGATGGCCAGGGAACAGGGTGGGGCAAAATCATGAGCTGATCACTCAGTCACCATGCTGCCTACAGTAAACTTCATTGGTCAAGGTAAAATCGACAGCTACAAGGATTGGATCGAGTACAACTGGGGTGGGCTACTGATTTTTGGAAATTGTATAACTGTTGCACCTGAAATAATGTAAAGTAGAGTGGTTTTGTCATTTATCCAAATCACTCTCCCTCGTACGTTGACCAAGCTTGGAAAATAAAGCCATCTTAACCAGAGTTGATATGTCCACAGGTCATTGTGTTTAGCTGAGCTGTAACTAAGAGGGAGGACCCTCACGTAAAAGCCAGCTCAATACTGAGTCCCTGAAAGTGCTCCAACAGCCTCATCTGTAATTATTAGCAGAAGCCAATTCTGGCTTTCTGGGTACCAGGAAGGATGCTTTTATTATAAAACAATCCACTATTCCCATTACCTGACACACAAATCAGAGTACAAGGTTGACTTCTACAAGACCAAGATTACCTTTTTGAATCTGATTCATGGCACCTACATGACAAGGATTACACACTGTAGAAGACAAAGGTAAGGCATTAAAAGAGGTGCTTGCCCCACAAACACAACTGAACTCAAATTGCTTTTGGGGATGGTAAACTACGATGGACATTTTTTACCAAACATATCAATGGTATTGGCCCCATTGCGTATTCTGCTAAAGAAACATCATTGTTGATCTTGGAAGGCTCCCCAGGAGGAAGCTTTCAACAGAGTAAAACAATTACTGCATTCCTCAAACCTGTTTGTACACTTCCACTCATCTAAATCAAGGTAAATGGCTATGATTTCATAGCCATGATGGAAACATAGTTACAAGATCAAAACTGGGAACTTAATATACAGGGATATTTGACGTTTTGGAAAGACAGATGGGAAGGAAAAGGCGATGGGGTAGTACTGTTAATAAGAGATTAAATTAGGACAGTTGTGAGAAACGATCTAGACTCGAATGACATAGAGTCAATTTGGGTGGAACTAAAAAAACAGCTTGGCAAAAGAGACATTGGTAAGATCAGTGTATAGACCCCCAAACAGAAGCCTCACTGTAGGAAAGGGTATAGATCAACAAATGATAGGAGCATGTAAAAAGAATAGCAAAATAATTATGGGTGACTTTAATCTTCATGTTGATTGCGTTAATCAAGTTGGAAAGGGTAGCTATGACAACAAATTAATAGAGTGCATTAGGAATAGTTTCTCAGAGTAATATGTTATGGAGCCAACCAGGGAACAGGCTATCTTGGATCTGTTAATGGGTATTGAGGCAGGGTTAATGAATAACTTCAGAGTAAAAGATCCTCTGGGAATTAGCGATCATAACATGATGAAATTTAATATTCAGTTTGAGAGTGAGAAATTTGGGTCAGAAACAATTGTGTTTTACTTAAATAATAAAGGGAATTACAATTAATTGATGATAGTGTTAGCTAAAGTGTAAGGGTACATAGATTAGCAGGAAATAAGCAGTGGCAGATGTTTAAGAAGGTAATTCATGATTCTCAGCAAACATATATCCAGTAAGGAAGAAAGATTCTAAGGGAGGGATAAACCAACCATGGTTAACCAAGGAAGTTAAGGAGAGTATTAATTTGAAAGAAAAAGCATTCAAGGAGGTAAAAGTCAGTGATAGCCCCGAAGATTGGGGTAAATTCAGAATCCAGCAAAGTAGGACTAACTAGATAATAAGTAGAGAGAAAATAAACTATGGGGCAAACTACCGAATAATATAAAAACTGACAATAAGAACATCTTTAAATATATAAACAGAAAGAGAGAGAGGTAAGTGAGAGAGGCCACTTAGAAAATGAATATAGGGAGATAGTTATGGGGAACCAGGAAATAGCAGAGGACTTAAACAGATATTTTTCATCAGTCACTTCAAACATCCCATTAATTCTAATAAAGGGCGGGATTCGCCGAGCCTCTGCACCGCAATCGCGCTCGGCGCGGAGGCGGAGAATGGGAGACCGGATAATCGGCGCTAGTCTTGGCTTGCAGATGAAAGATCTGAGGGGATTTAAACATGGCTGACTGGTTTTCTCTTTCTAGGAATTGACATGTGGTGCTTCTTGTGTCTGAGCACAGTTGAGTGTTAAAGGAGTAAGTTTTGCTCCTTAGTTTCCAGACAGGGATCACTCCTCTGAAGGGGTTTCCTTATTTGGGCGACATCTGGAGGAGGGTCTCTTTATTTAGGGGCATTTAGGAGGGTATCTTTATTTTGGGGGTTTCTGATGGGGTCTCTTTATTTTGTGGGTCTCTGAGGGAGTTTCTTCATTTAGGGGGTCACTGTCTGGTGGGAGTGGGGTGGACAGGTCTCGCATTTTGGAGAGGGAGAGTGGCCCTCAGATGCACTTTAGGGGCAACAACAGTAATCATCTTGGCCCACCGTAAGATCCATCGCATCAGGGCCTCGCTTGTCAAGACCAGTAGTGATTCTCATCCATGTGATTCCCGACGCTGATCCCATTTTCTTCATGACACTGGATTCTTCACCTCATCGGTAACTCTGCCACCCACAAGGTGGAGAATTTTGTCCATTATTTCATTGGAGGCACTTCAGAGAAGGTTCACTAGGATGATCCCCGGTGTGGAGGGATTGCCTTATGAGCAAATGTGAAACGGGTTGGGACTCTACTCATTGGAATTTAGAAGAGTGAGACGTGGGACTTCTGGTTGCGGCTATGCGGAGCTAAATCGCACGTTCGGCAGCTCCCGCTTGGAACGGACTTTTGGGCACGTTTCAGGGCGCCCAACGGAATTTTATCAACATTTCCCGGAGTGGGAAGAAGACTGTAACATTCCCCGACAGTGTATGGCTTGGACTAGGTGCGGGGTGATTTAAAAAGTGGTGGTGAACCCAAAGAAAGTGTGAGGGAAGAAGAGCAAGATGGCGGCGGGCGGGGACCAGGCAGTGTGGATGCAGTGGGCACAGGAGCAGTAGGAGATTATCCAGCGCTGCTTCAGGGAGCTCAAAGCGGACCTGCTGGAGCCGATGAAGGCTTCTATTGATAAGCTGCTGGAGTCCCAGACGGCCCAGGGGGTAGCGATCCGCGAGGTCCGACAAAAGATCTCTGATAACAAGGACGAGATCCTGGGCCTAGCGGTAAAGGTGGAGGCGCACGAGGCGCTCCACCAGAAATGGCAGGAACGTTTCGAGGAGATGGAGAAGCAGTTGAGGCGGAAGAATCTGCGGAATCTGGGCCTCCCGGAGGTGCTGGAGGAGTCGGACATGGGGGCCGATGTGGTCACCATGTTAAACTCGCTGATGGGAGAGGGGTCCTTCCAGGGGCCCCTGGAGCTGGAAGAGGGCCATAGAGTGCTGGTGAGGAGGCCCAGGGCTAATGAGCCACCGCGGGCGGTGCTGGTGCGGTTTCATCGGTTCGCTGATCGGGAGTGCAAACTCAGGTGGGCCAAGAAAGAGGAGCAGTAGGTGGGAGAACGCGGAGATTCAAATATATCAGGACTGGAGCGCGGAGGTGGCAAAGAAGAGGTCCGGGTACAACCGGGCGAAGGCGGTGCTGCACAGGAAGGGGGTGAAGTTTGGCATGCTGCAGCCAGCGCGACTGTGGGTCACCTACAAGGACCGGCACCATTATTTTGAGTCCCTGGAGGAGGCGTGGGCCTTTGTTCAGGCCGAGAAGCTGGACACAAACTGAGGGTCGGGATGGGGGGTCGGGCGTGGGGATGGTCGGGGATTGTGGTTGCTGTGTTACATTTTGAGGGGGGGGTTCTTTGTTCTTGTTTCTTTTTGATTCAGTGTGGGTGGTTAGGGTGGGTTGGGCACTGTTTTGGTTGGGCCTGTCGGGTGGGCTCTTGGAGGGGGGCAAGTAAACGCAGTAGGGGGTGGATGGTCGGTAGGGGGGATGGGGCCCTGCGGGGAAGGGGGAGGCCCGAGTCGGGGGTGAGGGGACTGGGCCTGTAAAAGGAGCTGTGCCAGAGGAGGCGGGGCCGGGCAGGTGGAAAGCGCGGGCTTTTTCCCGCGCTGAAGATGGAGGGGGCGGGGCCGGGGCGTGGAAGTGCGTTTTTTTCCCCGCGCTTGGGATGGAAGCGGGAGGCGGAGAGCCTGCTGGTGGGTAATGGAGGGGGAGGGGAAGTCCCACAATGGGAGGAGCCGAAGGAGAGGCGGGAGCGGCCAGGGTCAGCAGGAGTCAGCTGACTTGCGGGAGTGCAATGGGTGGAGCAAAGCAGCTAGGAGGGGTCCTAGCTGGAGGGGGGATGGGGGGTGGGGGGGGCGGAACCGGGTTGCTACTGGTATGGTCAAGGGGGAGCTGGAGCGAGTAGAGGGGGATGTGACCGGGGTCTGCCGCCGTGGGGAACGGGCCGGGCGTGGGGTGCAGGCGCGTGGCTGGCCGAGGAGGGGTTATGGCTAGTCGGCGGGGGAGGGGGACCGGTAGCCCCCTGATCTGGCTGATAACCTGGAACGTAAGGGGACTGAACAGCCGGTTAAGCGGGCCCGGGTGTCCGCACACTTGAAGGGGCTGAAGGCGGATGTGGTCATGTTCCAGGAGACACACCTGAAGGTGGCAGACCAGGTAAGATTGAGGAAGGGGTGGGTAGGTCAGGTGTTTCATTCAGGGCTGGATGCCAAAAATCGGGGGGGTGGCGATCTTTGTGGGAAAGAGGGTGTCGTTTGAGGCATCGAGCATTGTGATAGACAATGGCGGTAGGTACATAATGGTAAGTGGTAAGCTGCAGGGGAGAGGGTGGTGCTGGTCAACGTCTACGCCCCGAACTGGGACGATGCGGGTTTTATGCGACGCATGTTGGATCGGATACCGGACTTGGAAGTGGGGGGCCTGATAATGGGGGGACGACTTTAACACGGTGTTGGATCCGGCACTGGATCGCTCCAGGTCTAGGACGGGTAGGAGGCCGGCAGCGGCTAAAGTGCTGAGGGGGTTTATGGACCAGATGGAAGGGGTGGACCCTTGAAGAATTTCAAGGCCGGGGGCTAGGGAATTTTAATTCTTCTCGCACGTTCATAAGGCCTATTCCCGGATCAACTTTTTTGTTATGAGCAGGGCGCTGATAGTGAGAGTAGAGGATACCGAGTACTCGGTGATAGCCATTTCAGATCATGCCCCGCATTGGGTAGACCTAGAGCTGGGGCAGGAGAGGGACCAGCGCCCGTTGTGGCGCTTGGAGATGGGGCTGCTGGCGAACGAGGAGATGAGCGAGCGGGTCCGAGGAAGCATAGAGAGTTACCTGGAGGCCAACGATAACGGGAGGTCCGAGTCGGGATGGTCTGGGAGGCGCTGAAGGCGGTGGTTAGGGGAGAGCATGGGCGCGATTCTCTGACCCCCCACAGGATCGGAGAATCGCTGGGGGCCGGCGTGAATCCCACCCCCGCCGTGTCCCGAATTCTCCACCAGCGGGGGCGGGAATCGCGCCGTGCAGGTCGGCGGAAATCGTGCCGGTTGGCGGGCCCACCCCCAGCGATTCTCCGGTCCGCGATGGGCCGAAGTCCCGCCGCTGTCAACCCACGCCAACTGGCGTGGATTGAACCACCTTTTGTACAGCGGGACAAGGCGGCGCGGGCGGGCTCCGGGGTCCTGGGGAGGGGGCGCGGGGCGATCTGGCCCCGGGGGGTGCCCCCACGGTGGCCTGGCCTGCGATCAGGGCCCACCGATCCGCGGGCGGGCCTGTGCCGTGGGGGCACTCTTTTCCTTCCACCTTCACCATGGTCTTCACTATGGCGGAGGCGGAAGAGACCCCCTCCACTGCGCATGCGCGGGGATGCCGTGAGCGGCCGCTGATGCTCCCGCGCATGCGTCGCACGGCAAAGTCATTTCCGCGCCAGCAGGCGGGGCACCAAAGGCCTTTCCCGCCAGCCGGCGGGGCGGAAATCACTCCGGTGCGGGCATAGCCCCTCAAGGTGAGGGCTCGGCCCCTCAAGATGCGGAGAATTCCGCACCTTTGGGGCGGCGCGATGCCGGACTGATTCATGCCGTTTTTGGCGCCGGTTGGCGGACATCGCGCCGATCTCCGTCCCTGATCTCCATTAGTGCCCACAAGGAGAGGAGAGAGCCGAGGGAGAGGGAGAGGCTGGTGGGGGAGATGGTGAGGGTAGACAGGAGGTACGCGGAGGTGCCGGAGGAGGGACTGTTAAGGGAGAGGCGTAGCCTCCAGGCCGAATTCGACCTGTTGACCACCAGTAAGGCGGAGACGCAGTGGAGGAAGGCCCAGGGGGTGGTTTATGAATATGGGGAAAAGGCAAGCTGGATGCTGCCGCATCAGCTTCAGAAGCGGGACGCAGCTAGGGAGATCGGGGGAGTTAAGGATAGGGGAGGGAGTGTGGTGCGGAGTGGGGTTGGCATCAATGGGGTCTTCAGGGACTTTTATGAGGAACTGTATCGGTCTGAGCCCCCACTGGAGGAGGGAGGGATGGGCCGGTTTCTGGACCAATTGAGGTTCCCGAAGGTGGAGGAGTGACTGGTGGCGGGATTAGGGGCTCCGATTGGGCTGGAGGAGCTGGCCAAAGGGATAGGGAGCATGCAGACGGGGAAGGCACCGGGGCCGGACGGTTTCCCGGTCGAATTCTACGAAAAATATGCGGACCTGTTGGGCCTGTTGCTGGTTAGGACCTTCAATGAGGCAAGGGAGGGGGGGGCCTTGCCACCGATGATGTCCCGGGCACTGATCTCCTTGATCCTGAAGCGGGACAAGGATCCTCTGCAGTGTGGGTCTTACAGGCCGATTTCGTTGTTCAACGTAGATGCCAAGGTGCTGGCGAGAATTGAGGATTGGGTGCCGCAGGTTGTCCACGAAGACCAGACGGGGTTCGTGAAGGGGAGGCAGTTGAACGCGAATGTGCGGGCTCATAAAGGTTATTATGATGCCGGCGAGGGAGGGGGAGGCGGAGATAGTGGTGGCGATGGACGCTGAGAAGGCCTACGATATGGTAGAGTAGTGGTACTTGTGGGAGGTGCTGAAGAGGTTCGGGTTTGGGGAGGGGTTTGTCAGGTGGGTTACGCTGTTGTACAAGGTCCCAATGGCAAGTGTGGCCACGAACAAGAGGAGGTCTGAGTACTTTCGGTTGCATCGAGGGACGAGGCAGGGGTGTCCCCTGTCCCCCCTGCTCTTCGCACTGGAGATTGAACCCCTGGCTATGGCACTGAGGGAGTCGGGGAACTGGAGGGGGTTGGTGCGGGGTGGGGAGGGGCATAGGGTGTCGCTCTGTGCGGACGACTTGCTGCTATATGTGGCGGATCCGGTGGGGGGAATGCCGGAGGTAATGAGGATCCTCAGGGAGTTCGGGGATTTCTCAGGGTACAAGCTCAACATGGGGAAGAGCGAGTTGTTCGTGGTTCACCCAGGGGACCAGGAGAGGGGGATTGGCGAGCTCCCACTAAAAAGGGCGGAGAGGAGCTTCAGGTATTTGGGGGTCCAGGTGGCCTGGAGCTGGGGGGCCCTGCATAGGCTTAATTTCATGAGGCTGGTGGAGCAAATGGAGGAGGAGTTTAAGAGGTGGGACGCGTTGCCGCTGTCCCTGGCGGGTAGGGTGCAGTCAGTCAAGATGACTGTGCTCCCAAGGTTTTTGTTCCTGTGCCTCCCCATTCTTATCCCGAAGGCCTTATTTAGGCGGGTCAACAGGAGCATAACGGGGTTTGTGTGGGCGCGAGGGACTCCGCGGGTGAGAAGGGTGTTCCTGGAGTGGAGTAGGTATGGGGGGGTGGCTGGTGCTGCCCAACCTCTGTGGGTACTACTGGGCCGCCAGTACGGCAATAGTGCGCAAGTGGGTGATGGAGGGGGAGGGGGCTGCATGGAAGAGGCTGGAGACGGCGTCTTGTGAGGGTACGAGTCTGGAGGTGCTGGCAACCGCGCCGCTGCCGCTCCTTCCAATGAGGTACACCACGAGCCCGGTGGTGGCGGCTACCTCAAAGTCTGAGGGCAATGGAGGCGGCACAGGGGGGAAGCGGGGGCCTCGGTGTGGACCCCAATACGGGGGAACCACCGGTTTGTCCCAGGGGGAATAGATGGAGGGTTTTCGGGGTGGCACAGGGCAGGGATAAGAAGGTTGGGGGACCTGTTTGTGGACGGGAAGTTCGCGAGCCTGGGTGAGCTGGAGGAGAAGTACGGGCTCACCCCGGGGAACACCTTTAGGTATCTACAGGTAAGGACGTTTGCCAGGCGGCAAGGGGTGGAATTTCCGCTGCTGCTGCCATGCACGGTACAGGACAGGGTGCTCTCGGGGGGGTGGGTTGGAGAGGGGAAGATCTCGGCAACATACCAGGTAATCCAGGAGGAGGAGGAGGCCTCAGTGGAGGAGCTGAAAGGTAAGTGGGAGGAGGAGTTGGGGAAGGAGATCGAGGAGGGGACGTGGGCAGATGCCCTTGGGACGGTGAACTCATCCTCTTCGTGTGCAAGGCTCAGCCTCATACAGTTTAAGGTGCTGCACAGGGCACACATGACCGGGACAAGGATGAGCCGGTTTTTTGGGGGTGAGGACAGGTGTGTTAGGTGCTCAGGGAGACAAGCAAACCACACCCATATGTTCTGGGCATGCCCAGCGCTGGAGGAATTTTGGAAGGACGTAGCGAGGACGGTGTCGAGGGTGGTAGGATCCAGGGTCAAACCGTGCTGGGGGCTCGCAATATTTGGGGTTGCAGGGGAGCCGAGAGTGCAGGAGGCGAAAGAGGCCGGTATTCTGGCATTTGCGTCCCTGGTAGCCCGGCGAAGGATTCTTCTTCAGTGGAAGGATGTGCGGCCCCCAAGCGTGGAATCCTGGATCAACGATATGGCAGGGTTTATTAAATTGGAGAGGGTGAAATTTGCCTTAAGGGGATCGGTGCAAGGGTTTTTCAGGCGGTGGCAACCGTTCTTGGGCTTCCTGGCGGAACGGTAGACATTGGTCAGCAGCAGCAGCAACCCGGGGGGGGGGGAGGGGGGGGTATTGGGGGAGGGGGGTCTATTTTATTTTTGTTTGTCTACATACCCTTAATGTCCAAATTGCCCTTGGTGTTGGGTGGAGGTGTTGAGTTTGGGTAGGGTGCTCTTTCCAAGAGCTGGTGCAGACTCAAAGGGCCGAATGGCCTCCTTCTGCACTGTAAATTCAATGATAATCTATGATTAATCTAGGACAAAGGTTCGGCACAACATCGTGGGCCGAAGTCCTGTTCTGTGCTGTATTTTCTATGTTCTATGTTCTATGTTCTACACTGGGGGATCCGAGGGGGTGTATATATTTGCTATGTTTGCTATGTATTAATTCGGGGTGTTAATTTATTATTTATGTATAGGGGGAGGAGGGCACAGGGTTGTTTTGTTTGGTTTTGTACTTAATTCTACTGGGTTCCTTTTACATTTTGTTGTTGATATTTTGCGAAAACTTTAATAAAAATTATTTTTTTAAAAAAAAGAAGAGTGAGAAGTGATCTCTTGAAACATATACGATTCTTAAAGGGTTTGACAGGGTAAATGCTGAGAGGATGTTTCCCCTCATGGGAGCCAATGACCAGATAGTTTCAGAATAAAGGGGTGCCAATTTAAGACAGAGGTGAGGATGAATTTCTTCCCTCAGGGGGTTGTGAGTCCTTTGAACATCTTGCCACAGAGAGCTGTAGGGGCAGAGTCCCTGTGTATATTTAAGACTGAAATAGATAGATTCTTGATCAGCAAGGAAATTAAGGATAAAATTGCTGCGGATGCTGGAATCTGAAATCAAAGAGAAAATGCTGGACAAAGGGTAATCTGGACTCGAAACGTCAGCTCTTTTCTCTCCCCAAAGATGCCACCAGACCTGCTGAGATTTTCCAGCATTTTCTCGAGGGAATTAAGGACTATGGGGAAAGGGCAGGAAAGTGAATGCGAGGAATGTTGGATAGCCTTCATCCTGTTGAGTGGCAGATCAGGCATGGATGGCCCACTCCTGTTCCTATATCTTATGGTCTGAAGAACTGATATTGACCTGCGACACCTCTCCATATGGTACTGGTGCTGTGAGCCCATGAGCTGGATGACGACTATGAAAAGCCGATAGTGTGTGTGTCAAGAACTCTCTCAGATACCAGAAAAGGCTAGCCGCAAATTGAGAAAGGATTATCAATAGTCTTTGGAGTCAAGAAATTCCACCAGTACTTACATGGCAGACACTTTACCATCGTTTCTGACTACAAACTGCTCTTGGGTCACATGGAATATAGATTTCATGGAATCCGTACTGAGCAGAAGGAGGCTATTCAGCCCATCGAGTCTATACTGACCCTCCAAAAGGGCACTCTGCCCAGGCCCACTCCCCACTGTATCAGCGTAACCCCGCGCATTGACCATGGTCAATCCACTTAAGCTGCACATCTTTGAACACTAAAAGGTTACTTACCATGGCCAATCCAACTGCCCTGCACGGCTTTGGACTGTGGGAGGAACCGGCGCATCCATTGGAAACCCACAAAGGCATGGGGAGAATGGGCGTCACGGTGGCACAGTGGTTAGCACTGTTTGCTCACAGCTCCAGGATCCGTGTTCAATTCCGGCCTTGGGTAACACTCTGTTTGCACTTTCTCCATGTGTCTGCACAGGTTTCCTCCGTGTGTTCCGGTTTACTCCCACAGTCCCAGGATGTGCAGGCTAGGTGGATTGGCCATTCTAAATCGCCCCTAAGTGTCCAAAAGGTTACTGGGTTACAGGGATAGGGTGGCGGCGTTGGCCGGTGCAGACTCCATAGGCAAAATGGCTTCCTTCTGCACTGTAAATTCTTTGATTCTAATGTTCAAACTCCACATAGTCACCCAAGGCCAGAATCAAACCCGGGTCGCTGTAGCTGAAAGGAAGCAGTACTAACCACTGTGCCACTGTGCCACTGTGCAGGGGATAAGGCTATCCCGCCGATCGCCTCAGCAAGAATTTAATGGTGGCGATTAATTCTTATCTGCCCACGACTAAACTTTCAAGCACAGACCTTTTAAAATACATAGCGAATGCAGATGCTCATTGCCACCAACCCTTGCAAGAAAGTATCACGCTCCTAAGTTAATTACACTTTGCATACTCTTGGCATCTATGAGATGAAGATGCTTGCCAGGGGTTATGTGTGGTGGCCTGGTATAGATGCTGATATTGAGAAGCTAGTCAAGCACTGTCAACAGTGCCAACTGAAACTAAGGTTTCCTGCTACAGCCCCACTGCACCCTTGCAAATGGCCAGGTCGGCTATGGGTACAAAAATGTTTTTCCTCATGTTTGATGCACGCTCTAAATTGATAGACATTTTTTAGCTGAAGTCACCGACATCGCATGCTACCATTAAAATATTATGTCAATGCTTTTCAACGCATGGATTATCTGAAGTCATGGTGTCAGACAATTGAACCAGATTCACAATTGCTGAGTTTCAAAACTTCACCGCTCTCAAAGGTATTAAACACATGTGAACTGCACCTCACCATCTAGAACATAGAACATACAGTGCAGAAGGAGGCCATTCGGCCCATTGAGTCTGCACCGACCCATTTAAGCCCTCACTTCCACCCTATCCCCATAACCAAATAACCTCTCCTAACCTTTTTGGTCACTAAGGACAATTTATCATGGTCAATCCACCTAACCTGCATGACTTTGGACTGTGGGAGGAAACCAGAGCACCCGGAGGAAACCCAAGCAGACACGGGAAGAACGTGCAGACTCCACACAGACAGTGACCCAGTGGGGAATCGAACCTGGGACCCTGGCGCTGTGAAGCCACAATGCTATCCACTTGTGCTACCATGCTGCCCAAATAGCATCAAATGGACTGAGAGAACCATCCAAAATTTTTAAGTCTGTCTTAAAGAAACTGTCAGGAGGAACTTTCACAATTCCTTCTTAGCTATCGTACCACTCCACATGCAACAAAGAGAATTCAACCAGCAGAAATCTAATGAAATGCCTCAGAACGAGATTGAGCCTTATTTGTCTCAGTGTACAGGTCCACAGGTCACGGAAAGGGGCAACACAGGTGGAGAAGGTAGCCAAGAAGGCATACGGCATGCTTGCCTTCATTGGCCGGGGCATTGAGTATAAGAATTGGCAAGTCATGTTGCAGCTGTATAGAACCTTAGTTAGGCCACACTTGGAGTATAGTGTTCAATTCTGGTCGCCACACTACCAGAAGGATGTGGAGGCTTTAGAGAGGGTGCAGAACAGATTTACCAGGATGTTGCCTGGTATGGAGGGCATTAGCTATGAGGAGCGGTTGAATAAACTCGGTTTGTTCTCACTGGAACGACGGAGGTTGAGGGGCAACCTGATAGAGGTCTACAAAATTATGAGGGGCATAGACAGAGTGGATAGTCAGAGGCTTTTCCCCAGGGTTGAGGGGTCAATTACTATGGGGCATAAGTTTAAGGTGCGAGGGGCAAGGTTTAGAGTAGATGTACGAGGCAAGTTTTTTACGCAGAGGGTAGTGGGTGCCTGGAACTCGCTGCCGGTGGAGGTGGTGGAAGCAGGGACGATAGTGGCATTTAATAGGATGGGAATAGAGGGATACGGACCCAAGAAGTGTAGAAGATTGTAGTTTAGTCGGGCAGCATGGTCTGCACGGGCTTGGAGGGCCTGTTCCTGTGCTGTACTTTTCTATGTTCTTTGTTGTCCAAATTTGGCAGGGAGGGTAGAAGTCAGCCAAAATAATCAGAAAACAATCATAATCATGATTCATATAGTACAGCATGATCATTTATGGTAAATGAAACTGTATACGTGAGAAACTTCAGTCGTGGATGAAGTTGGATCCCCGGAATTATTATCTCTAACAAATGGATGTGGAAGGGTGGATTGGTTGTAAACAAGTGGACTACTTTGGAGTAGAGAGTCGCTCCAGCTGTTGCCATCAAGAAATATTTTCAAACTCGTAAACATCGAATTATCTGATCAACCTGTTATCAACATAACTGATATGTGGAAGCAAATAATGGTGAATTGCCTGTGCCAGAAGGGGTACCTGGTATTGCAGTTCCTGTTAATGTTGATCCCGTGTAAGCATTTCAGACAACAGAATTACACTGCTCTACAAGAAACAGAAACCCCCCTCAAAGACTTGATTTATAATTGTCCAACTGATGTGCATAATGTTTCGTTAGTATTTAGGAACTGAGTGAATTAATTATTGAAGATTGTATAAAGGACTTAAAGGGGGAAGGATGTGGTGATTGTCCCCTTAAGGGCAACACAGCAGAGCAAGGGTCGCATGGCCTGTGTAACCAATCGGGACCAATCGAGTGTGGAATTACCCCCATGATTAGAAAGGCTCCTAGGTAGAGACATTATGGTAGCTAGCTACAGCCATGAGGCTGAAGTACAATTCTTACTAATAAATACCTTTGGTGTTCATTAATAAAGTTGGTGTAAGTGCATCTTTACAGCAGCCATAGCCTCGTCTCCACAAGAAGATTTCACGTTTGGTCCTTAATTGGCCCAAGTTGTTCTCTGTCTATCCTTTTACTCACTACATGTTTATGAAAGACTTTTCTGTTCCCACTTTCGTTACCTACACTGTCCTTGTCTCAAAAATTTATTTTTTTCAGTTCTCCTCTCTGCCTTCTGCTTGATCCATTACTGTCTTCTGAATAGTGTGTTTATCAGAAGCTCCCTTTTCTGTTCTAATTTGAATTCAATGTCTTTAATTTAATCACAAGGATAATAATTTTAATTTTGAGGCATTGAGTACCAGGGGCCAATGTGAGGATATTTGTCCAGTGTTAATGAATGGGTTACTAATGGCATTAAATCACACCAGGGAGAAAATTTCAACTTATCTTTGCGCTGCAGAACACATAGAATGATACAACCACATTGGACACACACAGCTGAGGGTCTATCCTGGGATTTTTTCTTATTATTCACCATTAATACTGCATTAAATTATCTCTTACTGTTGTGACGACAACATCAAACTACAGGTCCTTTTTATCCTGGTAGGTGAACAGCATTAAAAAGCATCAGCCCATGACTGGAATGGCTTATTTAAGGAGAAATCATAAAACAACTATTTGATGATATAAAATTATTGCAAGTGAAACTTTGAAGGGAAAATAATTAAAATGGCAAGATTGACAGCAGCGATCAGTTGGACCAAAACTGCAATCACGTTTTATCATCTTGAAATCCTTTATCGCCTTTGTCAAGGCATTTTCAAGGACTTTCTATTTTAGTAATTAACTCAGATTAACCGGTTAAAACTGTGGGTCATGGAGCTTTAAAAGACCAATGTCAACTTATAAAGTATCTCACAGAACACCTCAATGGGATTCTATGAGTTGCAGAGACATATTTGATGCTGTATTTTAATCACAGAATTGCATTTAAAAAGAAAAACATGGTAAAAACAAATTTAGAAAGATTGCACTGCATTAAATAAGGATTCACCATTTTGTGGTGGTGATATAGAAAATTAAGTTTTCACTTTTTAAAGTTAATTTCAAATCTGAACAGTTTCTCTATATGGCGAAGATATAACTAGGTTCTATTGGATGTTAGATTTATATAGTGAGTAGGATCAATGGAATAAAGAAAAGCAAAAAGTCTTAGATTTGTATTTTGTTTATTCAACAAATCAGATAAATACATTTAATGGAAATTCAGGGCTTAATTTTACACTGGGGATGATATCCCCACCAACTGGCTTAAACGTGAGGAGTGATTTAATCTCCATTTCAACAGCTCACACCACAGCCATTTAACAGCCGTCAGGTCCTTAATTGGTTCAAGGCAAGTTTTTTACCCCCCAACCGAGAGAGAATGCCACCTCCAAGCGTTCCTAGCCACTCCGAGGGCTGGCAGTTCTTTTGTTCGAGCAGTGCCACTGGGAGTAGGGAGGCCAATGTTAGAAGTACAGAAAGTTCCTAAGAGGAGTCACTGATGGAGCCTGGACTTAAATGTAAATCAAGGCTCTCACTGAGGACAGGGCAGGTTGCAAGGCCACCTGAGAGGGGTGGGTGGCTCGGGCGGCACGGTGACACAGTGGACCGGGGTTCGATTCCGGCCCTGGGTCACTGTCCATGTGGAGTTTGCACATTCTCCATGTACCTGCGTGGGTTTCACCCCCACAACCCAAAGATGTGCAAGTTAGGTGGATTGGCCATGCTAAATTGCCCCTTAATTAGAAAAAAATAATTGGGTACTCTAAATTTTAAAAGAAAAAAAAAGAGGGGCGGGTTATCAAAAATGTCAGGGTAGGCGGAAGAGGAAACTGGGGAGTGGAGGAGGGGGGAAGAATTACATCAGAGGAGGCCTCCAACATAATGGGAGGCCTAAAAATGAGGAACCTCCTCCACCTTCCCCGGCCACCAATCCAATAGGTTTCATCTGATGGATTGGTCACAGTGTCGGCCTCCCCAATCATGGATAACATCCCAGTGCTGGCAAAAAGAGCCCCTTTATTGGCCATTAATTGGTGACTTATGGGCCTCAATTGCCATGGACAAGCAGGCTACTTTTCCCATCCCTGGCACTGAGAAAATCACAGCATGGATGGGTGCGGTAGGTAAGAGATGAATATGACGCCATTGCCATTGCACCCAATTTCCCCCTAACACCCACACGCCAACCAGCCCCAGGGGAACTAAGATTCAAGCCACCGATTCTATTTATTCTGTGCAATGCTGTGCGTTACTTTAATACTGATTAACAGGTGGTGTTGGTGACTTGATGTATGCACCATCAGTTCATATATTTGGCCAAGTCCTGCCTCAATTAAAGTCTGTTGTGCTCCTTTTGCAATGCAAGTTGTGCCATGAAGAAGACTGAAGCAGATCTTTGCATGTGAGTCATGCTTTATTGTATTGGACAGCAAGATGGAAATATGATTGATACTGAAGGGGGAGATAAATTCAGTGGGCTACAGTACAGAACAGATGAAATTGTCAATATTTTGTGCAAGAATTGTCTCAAATGATTGCTTAGGATGAGTGACTGCTTTCTGTTGTCTGGTTTGATAGTAGTCCCATAAAACAAAACGTTATGGGTGCAGAGAGCCAAACCATGGCATAACGAGTCCCTTTCAATAATAATATTGAAACGCTAACAGTGTTCTCAGCAATTCCTTCTGATCAGTGCTTAATTAGTCCCTCCATCATCAACGTTAGCTGAGGATTTTATTACCATAAAAATGGCTGATTGGAGCAGCAATTACGTTAAACTAGTAACATTTGTTACTTGTAAATCATTTTTTGGCACACAGTGTCACATAGCAAATAACCTTAATGAATTTCATTTGCACATTTCACTCATTAAGACTCAGGTAAAGGCTAATTACCATAATTTTCTTTCCTTGCACTAATTAGATTGACCTAAAGGTCTAGTAAGCGTGCCTCATCAGAGGTTATAGTGAGACTTATTTTCAGACACACTTGACAAGGAATATTTGGCCACTTAATCGATAAGATTGCGGAAAGGTAATGTTTTAGACATAAAATATGCGATTTATTTTTGATGTACAGGTTCTTGAATCGATTAATAAATGGCATTAGCAAAATGACGGTCCTCCCCAGATTTCTATTTGTATTTCAGTGCCTTCCCATCTTCATCCCGAAGGCCTTTTTCAAGCGGGTGAACAAGATCATCTCGGGATTTGTGTGGGCGAATAAGACCCCGCGAGTGAAGAGAGTCTTGCTGGAACGCAGTCGGGGGAGGGTGGGCTGGCGTTGCCGAACTTTTGCAACTACTACTGGGCGGCCAACATAGCCATGATTAGGAAGTGGGTATTGGGGGAGGGATCGGCATGGGAGTGGCGGGAGGCGGCGTCATGTAAAGGCACCAGTCTTGGAGCGCTGGTAACGGCACCTCTGCCATTCTCACCGGCCCGTTACTCCACAAGTCCGGTGGTGGTGGCGGCACTGAAGATCTGGGGGCAGCGGAGGAGACACAAGTGGGTGGAAGGCGCGTCGGTCTGGACCCTGATATCTAATAACCACAGGTTTCTACCAGGCAGGATGGATGGCGGGTTCCACAGCTTGCAGAGGGCAGGTATTGAAAGGATGGGTGACCTGTTTATCGATGGGAGCTTTCCCAGCCGGCAGGCGCTGGAGGACAAGTTTGAACTGCCGCCAGGGAACGGCTTTAGATATTTACAAGTGCGGGCCTTCCTGAGGAAACAGGTGGTGGCCTTCCCGCTTCTGCCGCCACGAGGGATACAGGATAGAGTAGTTTCCGGTACCTGGGTGGGGGAGGGGAAGGTGTCGGACATCTACCAGGAACTGCTGGAAGCGGAGGAAACCCCGGTGGAGGAGCTCAGGGCAAATGGGAGGAGGAGTTAGGAGGAGCGTTAGAGCCGGGTCTGTGGGCGGAAGCCCTAAGTAGGGTCAATTCCTCCTCATCATGTGCTAGGCTCAGTTTAATCCAGTTTAAGGTGGCCCACCAGGCACACATGACGGTTGCGAGGATGAGTATGTTTTTCGGGGTAGAAGACAGATGTGCGAGGTGTGAGGGAAGCCCAGCAAACCATGTCCATATGTTTTGGGCATGCCTGGAGCTTGGAGGGTTCTGGCAGGGGTTTGCCAAGGCAATGCCCACAGTGCTAAGTATGCGGATGGTGCCGAGTCCATTGGAGTGTCAAAAGATTCGGGAGTTCAGGGAGTGAAAGAGGCCGACGTTCTGGCCTTTGCCTCCCTGGTAGCCTGGAGACGGATCCTTTTGATGTGGAGGGACTTGAAACCCTCGAGTGTAGAGACTTGGGCCAATGACATGGCTGGGTTTCTCAGCCTCGAGAAAATAAAGTTTGCCTTAAGAGGAACAATGCTATGGTTCTCCCGGAGGTGGCAGTCGTTCGTCGACTTTCTTGGAGAAATTTAAAATGTCGGCATATGGTAATACCAGGTATTGCAGTACCTGAGAGGTGGATGCCCATTGGCTAGACATAGACCATTGGCTAATGTACATAGCTCCGCCCTGATAGGCGGGGTATGAGAACCAATGCCGTCCCAGCAGCCTTCACTTTCTGTATCGAAGCTGCTGGGTACAGTTCTAGCTGATTAAAGCCGATTAGTTATGATTCACCTTGTCTCGAGATTAATTGATTGTGCGTCAATTTAATCAGCTATTACTTCTGAAAAGATGGACCTCCGCATCAAGCCGGAGTGCCTTCAGCTCAGTCCCCACGCAGACAACTCCGCTGCTATCTTCAAGCACTGGCTGGCGTGTTTTAAGAGCTTCGTCGACACGGCCGCCGACACCCCCATGGAAAGGCAGAAAATGCACCTTCTACGCTCCCGAGTCAGCCCTGCAATCTACCCTCTGATCGAGGAGGCGGAGAATTATGCTGCAGCTATCGAGCTGCTAGAAGGACATTACATCCGTCCCCTGAACCAGGTCTACGCCCGTCATCTGCTGGCAACCAGAAGGCAGAGCCCTGAAGAAACACTGGAAGACTTCTATCGGGCTCTACTAGTGCTAGGCCGGAACTGTGGCTGCCCAGAAGTCACGGGGAACGAGTACACGGAACTTTTAATTCGGGACGCTTTTGTGGCAGGTATGACTTCCCCCGACATCCGCAGAAGGCTCCTTGAAATGGACACACTGGGCCTCACTGAGGCACGGGCCCTGGCAGGGTCCATGGACATTGCGTACAAAAATGCACTGGCTTTTGCTCCTGGACGCATGGCGCCCCCCCGGGCTGCGGGGCACCCCGTCGCGGCGGCCCCCCAGACTTTCCCGCTAACCTGCGCCGCTAGACGGCCCGTCTTCACCGCCGGCCAACGCTGCTTCTTCTGCGGCCAAGCGAATCATCCCATCGCGCGCTGCCCGGCCCGCACAGCCACCTGCAAAGGGTACAGCATGAAAGGCCACTGTGTCGCGGTCTGCCAGGGCCGCGCCGTGGCAGCGGTCGCCAGCGACTATCAGCAGCCTTTGTTTCAGGTCCCGGCCGTCCAAGGCCCACTGCCGCCCTTCTATCCCCAGGCAACGTGAGACCCACAGGCGTGGCCATTTTGCCCCCCGGCCACCACGCTGGATTAGTGGGCGCCACCATTTTGTCCCTCGCCGGTGTCATCTTCTGCATCCCCGGACTCCATGTGCGACCCATGGCTGACGCCATCTTGGATGGGGTCTCAAGCCCCCAGCAGTGCCGACTCCACGCTGCCTGACCAGAACTCCCCCTTGCTGCAGCTGGCCTCCGTTACCCTGGACCAGAGTCAGCCCCGGACGCTAGCGAAAGCCACCACAACGATCGCCATCAACGGCCACGTGACATCGTGCCTGATCGACTCCGGGAGCACGGAAAGCTTTGTCCACCCCGACACGGTAACGCGCTGTTCTCTTGTCACGCATCCCGTAAACCAACGGATCTCCCTGGCCTCCGGGTCACACGCAGTGGAGATAAAGGGGTTCTGCCTAGCGAACCTCACTGTCCAAGGCAGGGAATTCCGCAATTTACGCCTGTACGTTCTGCCGCACCTCTGCGCAGCCACCCTTCTTGGGCTGGATTTCCAGTGCCACCTACAAAGTCTGCCCTTTAAATTTGGCGGCCCTATACCCCCCACTTACTGTCTGCAGCCTAACGACCCTTAAGGTCGACCCGCCTTCCCTGTTTGCGAACCTCACCCCGGATTGCAAACCCGTCACCACCAGGAGCAGGCGGGACAGTGCCCAGGACCGGACCTTCATCAGGTCCGAGGTCCAACGGCTGCTGAAGGAATGGGTCATCAGAGCAAGCAACAGTCCTTGGAGGGCTTAAGTAGTGGTGGTAAAGACCGGGGAGAAACATAGGATGGTCATCGACTATAGCCAGACCATCAACCGGTTTACGCAGCTGGACGTGTACCCTCTCCCCCGTATAGCCGACCTGGTAAACAGGATTGTGCAATACAAGGTTTTCTCCACGGTGGAGCTCAAGTCTGCCTACCACCAGCTGCCCCTCCGCAATGGGGACCGCCAGTACACTGCCTTCAAAGCAGATGGGCGGCTCTATCACTTTTTAAGGGTTCCCTTCGGTGTCACGAACGGGGTCTCGGTCTTCCAGCGTGAGATGGACCGAATGGTTGACCGGTACGGCTTACGCGCAACGTTCCCGTATCTTGATAACGTCACCATCTGCGGCCATGACCAGCAGGACCACGACACCAACCTCCGAAAATTTCTCCAGACCGCGAATATCCTTAATCTGACCTACAATTAGGATAAATGCGTGTTTAGCACCGACCGTCTAGCCATCCTAGGCTACGTAGTGCGAAATGGAGTCATAGGCCCCG
The DNA here is from genome assembly GCF_047496885.1 of Scyliorhinus torazame. Classification (NCBI taxonomy): domain Eukaryota; kingdom Metazoa; phylum Chordata; class Chondrichthyes; order Carcharhiniformes; family Scyliorhinidae; genus Scyliorhinus; species Scyliorhinus torazame. The sequence continues at coordinate 154,695,318 of NC_092719.1, forward strand.
ATCCTGAACGCATGCGCCCCCATCATGGAGTTCCCCCTCCCTCACTGCCCCAAGGCCCTAAAGCGCTGCCTCGGCTTCTTTAGCGATTATGCACAATGGGTCCCTAATTACGCAGACAAGGCTCGACCCCTGATCCAGTCCACAACCTTCCCCCTGTCGACAGAGACCCGCCAGGCCTTCTGCCGCATCAAAGCGGACATCGCAACAGCCACGATGCGCGCCATCGACAAGTCCCTCCCCTTCCAGGTCGAGAGCGGCGCGTCCGACGTAACTCTGGCGGCCACCCTCAACCAAGCGGGCAGGCCCGTGGCTTTCTTCTCCCGTACCCTCCATGTTTCCGAAATTCGCCACTCCTCGGTCGAAAAGGAGGCCCAGGCCATAGTAGAAGCTGTGCGACACTGGAGGCATTACCTGGCCGGCATGAGATTCACTCTCCTCACGGACCAACGGTCGGTGGCCTTCGTGTTCGATAATGCACAGCTGGGCAAGATTAAGAACGACAAGATCTTGCGGTGGAGGATAGAACTCTCCACCTACAATTAAGAGATCTTGTTCCATTCCGGGAACCTGAAGGAGCTTCTTGATGCCCTGTCCCGCAGCACTTGCGCCACCGCGCAAGTGGACCGCCTCCGAGCCCTCCACGAGGACCTCTGCCACCCGGGGGTCACTCGTTTCTTCCATTTCGTTAAGACCTGCAACCTGCCCTACTCCATCGAGGAGGTCAGGACAGTCACCAGGGACTGCCGAATCTGCGCCGAGTGCAAACCGCACTTCTACCAGCCAGAGAGAGCGCATCTGATAAAGGCTTCCCGTCCCTTTGAACGCCTCAGCATGGATTTCAAGGGCCCCCTCCCCTCCACCAACCGCAACACGTATTTCCTGAATGTGACTGACGAATACTCCCGGTTCCCATTCGCCATCCCCTGCCCGGACATGACCATGACCACCGTCATCAAAGCCCTCCAGGGTATTTTTACACTGTTCGGTTTCCCCGCGTACATACACAGTGATGGGGGGGTCCTCCTTTATGAGCGACGAACTGTGTCAATTCCTGCTCAGCAAAGGCATCGCCTCCAGCAGGACGACCAGTTACAACCCCCGGGGAAACGGGCAGGTAGAGAAGGAGAACGGAACGGTCTGGAAGACCGTCCTGCTGGCCCTTCGGTCCAGGAATCTCCCAGTCTCCCGCTGGCAAGAAGTCCTCCCAGTGGCCCTTCACTCCATTCAGTCGCCGCTCTGTCCTACCACAAACCAGACACCTCACGAACGTCTCCTTGTTTTCCTCCGGGACCTCGCTCCCAACCTGGCTAGCGACACCTGGACCCGTCCTGATGCGGAAACATGTGAGGACGCACAAGTCGGACCCGTTGGTCGAGAGGGTCCACCTGCTGCATGCCAACCCCCAGTATGCCTACGTAGCATTCCCCGACGGCCGCCAAGAAATGGTCTCCCTTCGGGACCTGCCGCCCGCTGGAGCCCCACGCGCACCCGCACCATTGCCCCCCCCCCACCCCCGCAGCACCTGACCGGAGGGTCAGTACTGCCGCTGCCCCTACCCAGCGCCGAACAGGCCCCTCCCCCTGCCCACTTTTCACCCCAACAGCGCCGCCTAGGGGTGACGAAGCTGCCAGGGAGGAAGACACCACGTTCCCGGAGCCACAACCGCCGGGGCCCCCACCAGGATCATCGGAGAAGTCCAGACGCTCCAGAAGGACAACCAAGCCACCCGATCGTCTGATTGCTGCACCATAAAGCAATAAAAAACTTTCTCTGTTACCCTCGACATCACGGTACCTGCAATACCTGGTCCTACCATGCAAAAGGCGACAGTAACACTGGCCATCACCCCGCTGGGTTCTTTTTAAACAGGGGGTGAATGTGGTAATACCAGGTATTGCAGTACCTGAGAGGTGGATGCCCATTGGCTAGACATAGGAGTCTACCATTGGCTAACGTGCATAGCTCCGCCCTGAGAGGTGGGGTATAAGAACCAATGCCATCCCAGCAGCCTTCATTTTCTGTATCGAAGCTGCTGGGTACAGTTCTAGCTGATTAAAGCCGATTAGTTATGACTCACCTTGTCTCGAGATTAATTGATTGTGCATCACGGCAGTAGCAGCATTCCGAGGGTGGGGAGCAAGTGTTATTTTATGTTAATTCATGTGGTCTGTGAAGATAAAGCCGATTGGGGAAATGTCTATTTTTTCACCATGTTAATGTTTAATGTTTACTCTTATTGTTACTGTTATTGTTATAACATTTTACAAATACTTCAATTAAAATATTTTAAAAAAATAAATGGCATTAGCTCACCTACTTGCACCTTAATTAAAAGGAATGGATTTAGTGTTGAGGTTCAGTTCTGAAGCATGATTCAAATTAGCTCTGTAAGACTATTTCAGGATTATTTTACAGAAACATAAAAAAGAGGAATAGATCATTGTAAACGCCACAGATATAATAAATGCTAGGACGCCGAAATCTATGCATGTTCAAGAGCTGGTGAAGTGGGTGGAGAATCTAATGAGATGACATGGGGATTAAAAAAAACAATTAAACATTGCTCAAAACAGTTACTATTAAAGGTCTTGGGACTAATTTGGATAGGCCCTGAAAATGGGTGCGGGAATCAAAATGCATATTGAACACACACTGGTTCAATGCGATGTAGGAGCCACACCAACCTTTTGCTCCCTGCTCATTAGAATGATTACTGATACATTCAACAACAGTAAGTAGTCACCATAGTCCCAGATGACCATAGGCTGCTTTCCCCTTTTGAAGGGGAAAGCTGACTGGTGGTGATTTAACCTGAGGATCACCACACCTCAAGCAAGTGGGAAGGGTGAGAATGCAGGACTTCCATGAATAACCTCAGCCAGTACAGGAATTGAATCCTTGACCTTGTTGGCTTTGTTCTGCATCACAAACCATTTGTCCTGCCAACTGAGCTAAACCAGCCACCAGCAATAACTGTTGGACGCATCAGCAGAAGGCCTAAAATCATAACTGCCTCGCACCAGTTACAGCTTACCTGCACCTATTAAAAGGGAGGTGCATTGTGCTTGGGGCAGGTGTTGGGAGTTTTGTATAAAGTGAATCTGATCTGGGCAATAATGCAAAAGACTTGTCATATGAGGAGCAGTTGAGGACTCTGGGTCTGTACTCGATGGAGTTTAGAAGGATGATGGGGGATCGCATTCAAACTTACAGAATACTGAGAGTGAATGTGGGGAGGATGATTCCATGAGTAGAAGAAACTAAAACCCGAGTGTACAGCCTCAGAATGAAGGGATGATCCTTTAAAACAGAGATAAGGAGGAATTACTTCAGCCAGAGAGTGGTAAATCTGTGGAACTCTTTGCCTCAGAGGGCTGTGGAGGTCAAGTCACTGAGTGTCGTTAAGACAGAGATAGATAGGTTCTTGATTAATAAGGGCATCAGGAGTTATGGGGAGAAGGCAGGAGAATGGGGATGAGAAACATATCAACCATGATTCGGAGCAGATTCGATGGGTTGAATGGCCTAATTTTACTCCTTTGTCTTATGGTCTTAAGATGTATTTAGAACTTTATGGATATCATGTCCAACTCTATCCTACACCCCCAATGTGAAGATCCCACCACTCAGGGAGTTTCAAGGTGGACGCAACAAGGTGGAAAATTACTTAAATCTCAAAACCAGACTCGGGAGCAAAATGCAGGCCATTAAATCTATTTGTCTCACCAAAGATGCTACTTGACTAGAGAATGGAGATATTGTGACAATTGCCAAGATACAGGGATTTGACATGCAGGATGTGCTTCAGTTCTGACAGTGGTCAAAATTGCCATGTGGCACACACAAATTATATTGGGCGGAAGCTTACCAAAATAGGCAACATGTCAGTCCCAGGGAGAAAATGGTGTGAATCCCGCCGATTCTGTTGGCGGGATGTCTCATGGAATCTTGAACCTCTTAGAAAAAAACGTGAGGGTGTTTAGTTAATGCCATCACTCTGGCGAGGCGGGGACTCTTAGAGCAGCTCACAATTATGTCGGCGGAGACAAGGTAAGGATTCTGGAAACTTGCCCATTAAGAACCTTCTGCGGAATTCTCCATTGGCGGGATCCACCACTCTGCCGGCAGTGCACCCACAGCTGTGGGTTTCCCGATAGCGCAGGTTGGTCACAATGGAAAATCCCATTAGCCAGCAGCCAGAACAGAGGATCCCGCTGCCGGTGATGGTGCGCCATGCAGGAAAATTCGGCTGGCGGACCGGAGAACCCCGCCCCTTATTTTTATGCATGATGGATCACTTGCCTCGAATTTGAATCTTCTTCATCAGGATTTAATGGAGTCTCCTTGATGAAGTGAGCATCTCATGCCTCCAATGACATTTAAGCCAGTGGCTCAAATATGGCTGACTCATAGTGAGAGTCCTTTTAACTTGCAGGAGGATGAGACACCAGGCCTTGGATTGTTTATGGAGAACTTTTCTCTGTGTTGAAATTTGATAATCTTCTGTTCTAAGCGGCGAAGCCTGAGGAAGAAGCCAAAGAATTAGGTGAAAATGTAATGGGACAGCGCATAGACGAGGAACAGAAGGGCCTCTCATTATAGTGGCATCACTCTCTGAATATCAAATGAGGGTGTTTTGAAGGCTGTCTTTAATGAAAGAGAGAGGCTGTGGCACCATCATTCACCTTGGACTTACTTGCTTCTGGTGCAGCTGGTGGACGGGTCTCTCCGCTTTGAGAGCCAAGTCCAAGAGAGTGATACTCTCTCGGGGGTTTCTTCTTACACCCGGAGGGGCTTTGCACGCTTTTGGGCGGGCCTTAAACTTGGCCCCAATTAATTGGGCCGCATCTCGATCACTGGTATTGATCTTGACCAATAAAGGGGTGGGTGGCCCGTTGGCCTTGCTTTATTTGCGCTTTCGGTTTGGGGAACTTGCACCGGGATGTCTGGAGCTGTATCGGATGCTTGAATGTCTTTCCGTTGTTCCCGGAGATGGGCCATCAATATGTTAATTGACCTAGAGTTTCCGTCTTGTCTGGGAGCTGCCGTCCCAATATGCATACAGGCTCTGAGCCTACTTGCTTTCCTAACATTGTCCATAGTTCCCTACATTATTTGTGAGCATCCATTTTGTATTCTGGAAGTGGCCATCCCAGATGGCTACAATGGTCTGCTGCACAGAGCCTTTCTCCTCCTCCTCAATCTCCCCTCTCTTCCATCAACTTCCACTGCTCTTTGTGCTTTTTATTCCTGTTCGTTCACCAACTCATGCTGCAATCCAAGGGTAATTCCTATTTTTGCACCCATGTCTGGCCGTAACTGTTGGTGCAGAAGCCTTGACGTCCACAAAAAGTCCTTCATCATTCATCATATTCATTCCCATCGACTTTTGTAACTTGGAACAACCATGGAACGTACCAAACACTTGTACAATCGCAGCAGCAACCAGAAGAAAGCAACCAGCAGTTAGCCTGTAAGGAGTTGATAATCACTTCAAATAGCATTGGTTAGGGGTCCTTCCTGCTATTTAACACATTTTATGGGTCAAGGTAGGGTGTTACCTGAACCATTGAGCTTCAAAATGCCACCATTTCAGGGGAGGTGATGGTATAGTGGTATTTGTCCTGGGTTCGAATCTGGACAGATCTGACTTTGTTGAAAAACCTGGTTCACTAATATCTGGTCTGGTCCACATGTGACTCCAGGCCCAGAACAACATGGCTGACTTTGAAATGCCGTCTGAAATGACTGCTAAAAGGAAGTCAATAAGGAAATAATGAAATGATGAAACCGGCTTTGACCCAGGCACCAGTAACGACAATGGCAACCTCAGCCCTGTTGACCCTGCAAAGTCATCCTTACTAACATCTGGGGCTTGTGCTAAAATTGGGAGAACTGCCTCACAGGTTATACAGCCTGAAATAGTGATACTCATAGAATCATACCTTACAGACAATGTCCCAGACACCACCATCCCTGAGTAGTTCCTATCTCATCAGCAAGACAGACCCAACAGAGGTGACAGGTGGCACAGTGATATACATTCAGGAGGAAGTTGCCCGGTGTGTCCTCAACATTGACACCAGACCCCATGAAGTTTCATGGCATCAGATCGAAGATGGGCAAGGAAACCTCCTGCTGATGACCATATACCAACCCTACTCAATGCCCATCCCCCCATCACCTACTCTGATGAATCAGTGTTGAACACCATATGGAGGAAGCACTGAGGGTAGCAAGAGCACAGAATGAACTCTGGGTGGGGACTATAATGTCCATCACCAAGAGTGGCTTGGTAGCAGTGGTACTGATTGAGCTGACTAAGTCCTAAAGGGCATTACTGCGAGACTGCGTTTGTGGCAGGTGGTGAGGGAACCAACAAGAGGGAAAAACATACTCAACCTCATTCTCATCAGCCTGCCTGCCACAGTTGGATCTGTCTGTTACAGTTTCGGTAGGAGAGGTGGATTAAAAGTCCTGGCTTCACATCGAGGACACCCTTCAACATGTTGTGTGGCATTACCACTGTGCTAAATGAGATAGATTTCAAACAGATTTAGCAACACAAGTCTGGGCAACCATGAGGCACTGAGGGCTATCAGCAGCAGCAGAATTGTACTCAACCACAATCTGTAAACTCATGGCTCAGCATAACCTCTACTTTACTATTATCACCAAGCCAGGGGATCACCCCTGGTTCAATGAAGCGTGCAGGTGGGCAGCACAGTAGCATTGTGGATAGCACAATTGCTTCACAGCTCCAGGGTCGATTCCGGCTTGGGTCACTGTCTGTGCGGAGTCTGCACATCCTCCCCGTGTGTGTGTGGGTTTCCTCCGGGTGCTCCGGTTTCCTCCCAGAGTCCAAAGCTGTGCAGGTTAGGTGGATTGGCCATGATAAATTGCCCTTAGTGTTGGGTGGGGTTACTGGGTTGTGGGGATGGGTTGGGGGTGTTGACCTTGGGTATGGTGCTCTTTCCAAGAGACGGTGCAGACTCGAATGGCCTCCTTCTGCACTGTAAATTCTATGATAAACATGAGCAGGACCTGAAAATGAAAGTTATAACACTGGACTTTTTGGGCTGGAATCTCCGCCCCACGATGCCAAAATTGCATTCAGCGAGGGGGCGGAGTATCCACGATGATGCCAAAATCGGGGCGGCGCCGCTTTTGCGATACTTCACCCCCTGAAAAGCGGTGTACTCTAGCAGTATGTCGCGCCACGTATCCACGGCCTCAGACCATTGCCTAAGGTATGCTTGCGATGCTCTGTCCCCCGACCGGCCAAGTTTCCGATGGCATGGGATATGTGTGGTCTCACCCATCGTGCACTCAGCGTAGGGGCTGCGGACTCAGTCCGGCACCGCCTCAGTCAGGGGAGGGCCAATCCGCGGCAGAGGGGGCTTTATTCGGTTCTGGGGGCACTGTGGGCAGGCAGTCCGGGGCACGCAAGCGGCCGAAAGGGGGTACTATATTTGCAGTCCGGGTCCACGGGCTGAGTGCGCCATGAAGCACGAAGCAACCGCTGCAGGCCACCGCCATGCACATGTGTGGGCATGGACCCGGCAATGCTTCGGGCCATATCAACAGCAAGATCTGGGAGCTCTACCCTGCCTCCCTGCTAGCCCCCCAGCAAAACGGTGGCTGTTTTGCGCCAGTTTTCCTGGCGTAAAACGCAAACGTTTTCACTCCGGCGAGGGGACTAAGTCTCCCAAACGGAAAATCCTGCCCCTTATGTGCCAAGCAGCATAAGCAGCAAGAAATAGACAGATCTAAGCAATTCTACAACCAATAAATCAGAGCTAAGCTCTGCAGTCCTGCCACATCCAGCTGTGAATAGTGGTGAACAATTAAACAACTCACTGGAGGAAAAGGCTCCACAAATATCCCCATCCTCAATAATGAGGGAGCCCAGCACATCTGTGCAAAGGATAAAGCAATCTTCAGCCAGAAATGCTGAGTGGATGATCCATCTCGATGTACTCCAGAGGTCCCCAGCATCACAGATGCCAGTCTTCAGCCACTGAAAAAACAGTCTGGAAACAACTCTCAGTAGGTACGCAGCTAGCCCGCATGATTGGAACAGCACCATGCATACCCATACTTTGGAACTCCACGTCTCAGCACACAATGAAGTGTGGGTTCTGAAATGATTGTCCAGAGCTTGGGAACAGTCTGTACAGAAAAAGACAGAGCATGAGAGAGTAGATGCCACAATGAATCCAGTAAGGGCACACCAAGACCTTGCATGGGTAAATGAAGGCAGAGGTACCGCACAGCACCCCAAGACACAGGAATGCTATAATTGCGGACAGAAAGGACATTACGCCCGAGAATGTCAAGCCCCCCCTGAAGCAGCAAAGGAATCAGCACCCAAACGCCCCCCCCCCCCCCCCAGAATCAATACCCGACCTATTCACAGCGTTGCGCCCAACCAGATAATTTGGCCATGCATGGCACCAATTGACGGTGTTTGGGCTCCCCAACTTGGGTCTGTGATACCCTTTGGGATAAGTCCGGAAGGCCAGTCGTTGCAGGCACAGTCCGGGGACACCCTGTAGAGTTCCTTTGGGACACAGGAGGGTCCCGAATCACGTTAAATTCCTCCACCATGTACCAGAAGGAGATATGGCCCACTACAGATACCAGTACCCTTAGTGGCTTTACAGGTCACCTCCACCAGGGACACATCACAGCGCCTGTGGACGTACAGCTCGGTAATATTGGGACAAAACAATTGGTTGTTTTAGTAGACTTGCCCCAGGCAGCAGAACACATCCTAGGCATTGATTTCATGAGCGCACACAACCTTTCATTCGACCCAGTCAACCGATGCATATGGAAAATGGCTAGAGCAGTTTGAGCCCCCGCCACGCTCACAGTAGGAGATTATGCCCATAGAACCAGCTCAGTAGGAGAGTACTGGTTTGATCCACAAACCATTACCACAGACAAAGCGGTTAGAGAGGTCTTGAAAAGACATGAAACAGCATTTTCCCAGCACAAGCATGGCTATGGCAAAATCCCAGGAGTAGTAAACATTACGGTTGTTACACCCCATAACAGCCTCCCCGAACAGGCGCCGGAATGTGGTGACTAGGGGCTTTTCACAGTAACTTCATTTGAAGCCTATTTGTGACAATAAGCGATTTTCATTCATTTCATTTTCATTTCATTACAGGTCCCGATCCCAAGCCCCAGAAACAGTACGGCTTCCCCCAGAAAGCCGAGGGAGAGATAGCCAAGGTCATTCAAAGTTTATTGAATCAAGGCATGATTCGACCTGTTGCATCGACAAATAATGCCCCGATTTGGCCAGTAAGAAAACCCGATGGATCATGGCGACTGACCATCAACTACAGAGAATTGAACAAAGTGACTCCCCTAGCAGCCCCCACCATCGCCACAAGTCCCGAGACCATGTTGAGACTCCAGTCAAAAAAAATTTCGGTATTAGATATCAGTAATGGCTTTTGGTCCATACCACTGGACAAAGCATGCCAGTATAAATTTGCGTTCACCTTCCAGGGACAGCAGTACACGTGGACATGCCTTCCACAAGGCTTCCACAACTCCCCCTCCATTTTTCACAGACAATTTGCAAACGGATTATCTAAATTTTCCCGCCCTGAATGCCTTGTTCAGTATGTGGATGACTTGCTCCTACAGACGGACACCAAGGAAGAGCACATCTCGCTTCTTTCTGAATTACTAGAACTCCTTACAATGATTGGATGCAAAATTAACCCCAAGAAAGCCCAAATCCTTCAGGCAAAAGTCACATATTTAGGTACGGTCATCACACATGGGAAGAGTGAAATAGAACTCAAACGCATTGATTCCATTGTAAATTTGCCCTTGCCCAAAACGTTACAGCACTCCGGTCATTTTTAGGACTGGTTGGATATTGTCGGAACCATATAGACGGATTTGCCACAAAAGCTGCCCCACTTTCCAAGCTACTAAATAAACAGGCCCCATGGAAATGGCTTCCACAGCACACGGATGCCATGGACGCATCAAAACGCGCCCTGAGCACAGCCCCCACTCTGCAAGCCCCAGATCCACACTCCCCATACGTGATAGAGGTAGTGACCACAGATCGCACCCTTTCGGCCGTACTCCTGCAGGAAAGGCACGATCGTCTAGGACCCGTAGCCTCTGCCTCACGAGTCTTAGATCCGATGGAACAAGGATTTTCAGGCTGCGAAAGGCACCTGTTAGCAGTTTTCTGGGCGGTACAGTACTTCTTGGACATAACCGGATTCAACCCAGCAACCATTTTGACCGAGCACACCCCGACACAGCTTTTATTGGACGGCAGACTAGAAAACGGCACAGTAAGCCAAATTCGAGCAGTGAGATGGACCCTACTCCTAAAGGGACGCGTCATCACTGTAAAACCGACAAAAACACACACGTTTCTGGCCGATAATTTGCATTATGCAGGAACCCCACATGAGTGCGAGATCATAGCCCCAACGCACAGCTCAGGCCCCTTTGTTCCCAAGTCGGTACCAAGAAGGACAGGTATCGGACCCCAGCCCACAGACAAAGCACTGAGAATTTACGTAGATGGCTCCTCCACAGTCCTTGAGGGAAAAAGGATAACAGGCTGCGGTATTTATGTAGAGGACGCGCAGGGACGCGCTTTAGAAGAGATAGCTTTAAAGTTGCCTGGACACTTAGGTTCGCAGGCAGCCGAGTTAGCGGCCATTGCTTACATTGTCCAGCACCCCGATTAATTCCTGACCCCTGTAGACATATATTCGGACAGCTTGTACGTCTGCAACAGCCTAACGGAATTCCAACCTGATGCACTATCAATTACAACGAGACGAGAGTAGAGTGTAATCCAACGCTTTATTATGCAGAGATGTGTAGCCTCCCGCAGCTGCTGCCGAAATGGCTGCAGCTCGGAGAGCCCACACATTTATACTCCGCCTACTGGGCGGAGCCAGCAGACAGGGATCTACCCCCGTACCTGTAGTACAAGGACCTTACCGTAATATCCCTCGTATGCAGTATATACAATACAACAGTGGTGATTACCACATTCACCCCCTGTTAAAAAACAGTCCAGCGGGGGTGGTGGAAAACTATTTACATTCAGGTGTTTAACATTTTAAGGGAAAGTTTACAAATTCAGACGATCGGGTACCTTGATCCGGCGTTGCGAGCGCTGCAATTCTGGTGGCGATTCAGGCATCGGTTCGGTCGTCGGTGACTCCGGGAGCGTGTCGACCTCATCTTCATCCCCGGGTGGGACCAAGGGGAGGACGGATCGTCCTGGAGCGGGGGCTGTGGTGGGGTGCGTAGGGGGGAGGGAGGGTGGCACCGGGGCAGAGGGGGGGGTGGGGACCCAGCTGGTGCCAGGTGCCTGAGGGAGACTGTGTCTTGGCGGCCATCGGGGTACGCTACGTAGGCGTTCTGCGGGTTTGCGTGGAGTAGCTGAACCCTCTCAATCAACGGGTCCGCCTTGTGTAGCCGCACGTGCTTGCGGAGGAGAACGAGTCCTGGAGCTGCCAGCCACGTTGGGAGCGAAACCCTGGAGATGGACTTCCTGGGGAACGCAAAGAGACATTCATGGGGAGTTTCGTTAGTCGCAGTGCAAAGGAGCGACCGAATGAAGTGAAGGGCGTCGGGGAGGACCTCCTGCCAGCGGGAGGCCAGGTGATTTCTGGACCATAGGGCCAACTGGACGGCCTTCCAGACTGTCCCATTCTCCCACTCCACCTGCCCGTTTCCCCGGGGGTTGTAGCTGGTCGTCCTGCTCGAGGTAATGTCCCTGTTGAGCAGGTACTGGCGCAGCTCATCGCTCATAAATGAGGATCCCCGGTCGCTGTGGACGTAGGCGGGGAAACCGAACAGAGCGAAGATGGTGTTGAGGGCTTTCATGACGGTGGCAGACGTCATATCGGGGCATGGGATGGCAAAGCGGAATCTGGAATATTCGTCGACCACATTAAGAAAGTATGTGTTTCGGTAGATGGAGGGGAGGGGCCCTTTGAAGTCCACGCTGAGGCGTTCAAAGGGGCGGGAGGACTTCACCGGGTGCACTCGGTCTGGCCGGTAGAAGTGCGGCTTACACTCCGTGCAGACCTGGCAGTCTCTGGTGATAGCCCTGACTTCCTCGATGGAATAGGGCAGATTGCGGGCCTTAATGAAGTGATAAAAGCAGGTGACCCCTGGGTGACAGAGATCGTCGTGCAGGGTCCGGAGTCAGTCCACTTGTGCGCTGGCACAAGTACCTCGGGATAGGGCATCGGGGGGCTCGTTGAGCTTACCGGCGCGATACAAAATCTCGTAATTGTAGGTGGAGAGCTCTATCCTCCACCTCAAGATCTAATCATTTTTGATCTTACCCCGCTGTGTGTTGTTGAACATGAAGGCAACCGACAGTTGGTCAGTGAGGAGAGTGAATCTCCTGCCGGCCAGGTAATGCCTCCAATGCCGCACAGCTTCAACGATAGCTTGGGCCTCCTTTTCGAAGGAGGAGTGCTGAATTTCGGAGGCATGGAGGGTGCGGGAAAAGAATGCCATGGGCCTACCTGCCTGGTTGAGGGCGGTGGCTAGAGCGACGTCTGATGCATCGCTCTCGACTTGGAAGGGAAGCATCTCGTTGACTGCGTGCAATGTGGCCTTGGCGATGTCGGCCTTGATATGGTTGAAGGCCTGCTGAGCCTCAGCCGTCAATGGGAAAACGGTGGAGTGGATGAGTGGGCGGGCCTTGTCCGCATAGTTAGGGACCCACTGGGTATAGTACGAGAAGAAGTCCAGGCATCGTTTCAGGGTCTTGGGGCAGTGGGGGAGGGGGAGTTCCATGAGGGGACGCATGCGGTCGGGATCAGGCCCCAGAACTCCGTTTTGGACCACATAGCCAAGGATGGCTAATCGATTGGTGCTGAACACGTACTTCTCCTTGTTGTAGGTTAGGTTGAGGAGTTTAGCGGAGTGGAGAAATTTGGAAAGCTTAGCGTCGTGGTCCTGCTGGTCGTGGCCGCAGATGGTGACGTTATCCAGGTACGGGAAGGTGACCCGCAGTCCATACCGGTCAACCATTCAGTCCATCTCCCGTTGGAAGACCGAGACCCCGTTAGTGATGCCAAATGGAACCCTAAGGAAGTGGTAAAGGCGGGCGTCTGCTTCAAACGCGGTGTACGGGCGGTCCGCCTTGCGAATGGGAAGTTGGTGGTAGGCAGACTTCAGGTCCACTGTCGAGATGACCCGCTACTGTGCAATCTGATTGACCATATCAAATATGCGTGGGAGGGGGTACGCGTCGAGCTGCGTGTACCGATTGATGGTCTGACTGTAGTCAACGACCATCCTATTTTTCTCCCCAGTTTTCACAACTACCACTTGGGCTCTCCAGGGGCTGTTGCTGGCCTCGATAATACCTTCCCGTAGCAGCCACTGGACATCAGACCTGATGAAGGTCCTGTCCTGGGCGCTGTACCGTCTGCTCCTGGTAGCGACGAATTTGCAATCCGGGGTGAGGTTTGCAAACAGAGAAGGCGGGTCGACCTTAAGGGTCGTGAGACCGCAGACAGTAAGGGGTGGTAGGGGCCTGCCAAATTTCAAGGTTAGGCTCTGGAGGTTGCACTGGAAGTCCAGGCCAAGTAGCAAGGCAGCGCAGAGGTCAGGGAGGAAGTAGAGCCAGAAGCCGCTGAACTCTATGCCCTGGATGGTGAGGGTGGCGGTGCAGTACCCCCCCGGATCACCACAGAGTGGGATCCGGAGGCCAGGGAAATGTTCTGGTTAATGGGGTGTACCGTGAGGGAGCAGCGCCTTACCGTATTGGGATGGATGAAGCTCTCAGTGCTCCCGGAGTCCAGAAGGCAGGATATCTTGTGCCCGTCGACCTTCACTGTCGCCGACACGGTCGCGAGGTTGTGCGGTCGGGACTGGTTGATCGTGATGGAGGCGAGACGCGGCTGGTCGGCGGTGGTTGCAGGCGATGAGCGGCCTGATGAGGTGGCCGACGAGCAGGGGTCCTGAAGCGGGGAAGATGGCGGCGCCCACGGGCCACACGTGTCCTGAGGCAGGCAAGATGGCGGTGCCCATGGGTCACACGTGGGGAATGCAGGGACAATAGCGGCAATCGAGCGGGCCTGGCACACAGCAGTGAAATGTCCTTTCTTCCCACAGGCCTTGCAGAGCGCGCTCCGCGCCGGGCAGCGTTGCCGGGGGTGTTTTGGCTGTCCGCAGAAGTAGCACTTGGGTCCCCCGGGGTTGGTTGGCTGCCGCGCGGCGCAGGCCTGGGGTTGGCTAGGGGTGGTCGCTGATGGGGTCAACGATGGGGTGTTCGCTGGCGGGGTCCACGATGCCCAAGAGGGGTGGACCGTGCGGTCGGGGGCATACGCCTGTGAATTGCGTGAGGCGACTGTGAGCGAGATCGCTAGTTTCTTGGTCGCCGCGAGGTCGAGGGTAGCCCCTTCTAAGAGGCACTGGCGGATGTAGGCTGACCCTATGCCTGTAACAAACGCGTCTCTAACTAGCAGGTCAGAATGTTCAGCGGCCGAAACGGCCTGGCAATCGCAGTCTCTCACCAGGGCGTGCAGGGCACGCCAGAAATCTTCCACAGACTCACCGGGGAGTTGATGCCAAGTGGACAGGAGGTGCCTGGCGTAGATTTTGTTGGTCTGCTGAGTGTAGTTCTCCTTCAGTAGCGCCAAGGCCTCAGCGTAGGTCGGCACGTCCCGGATGAGGGGAAAGATATCGGAGCTCAGCCGTGTGTAAAGAATCTGGAGCTTCTGTGCCTCTGAGGGTGGGTCTGTCGCAGATCTGATGTATGCTTCAAAGCAAGCTAGCCAATGTGTGAAGGCTGACTTGGCGTTGTCTGCTCGAGGGTGCAGCTGCAGGCGATCAGGCTTGATGCAGAGATTCATCGTTGTAAAATCTCTGTGTAATAAATTGATGCACTATCACTTACGACGAGACGAGAGTAGAGAGTAATCGAGGCTTTATTACACAGAGACGTGGAGCCTCCCGCAGCTGCTGCCGATATGGCTGCAGCTCGGAGAGCCCACACATTTATACTCCGCATACTGGGCGGAGCCAGCAGGCAGGGATCTACCCCCGTACCTGTAGTACAGGGGCCTTACCATAATACCCCTCGTATGCGGTATATACAATACAACAGTGGTGACTACCACACTACCCCTGTGGGAATCGAGAGGATTTATTTCTGCCGACGGAAATCCTCTACCATCAGCCCCACTGCTCAAACATATCCTTCAGACATCTGAAGGCAGGAAATATGGCATTGTCAAAGTAAGAAGTTACCATCGTTCCTCCCCACCCAGTAATGTGAAGGCTGACGCCCTAGCGAAGGCAGGCTCACGACATGGCCGCTTTTGGCAACCCCCCGAGAGTGCCCCAGTACACGCAGTTCAGGTCTCATAGACCAACATCCAAGACCTTAGACATTTTAACCAAGGTTCCCACTTTATAGGAAGGGTCATGAAAAATGTGATGACAATATTTGGTCTCAGGCAAAAGTTCCACATTGCCTATCACCCGCAGTCCAGCGGCTTTGTGGAGCGCATGAATTGGACACTAAAGGCCACACTTAGAAATATGGTGCAGCAGCACAACACAACATGGGACACAGTGCTCCCATTCGCACTGATGTTTATTAAGAACACAGTGTCGAACTCAACAGGATATACCCCCCATACCCTCATGACCGGACGGTCCATGAAGGGTACCGAATACTTATTCGGATTTGATTTGGCCAGCCCCGCAGTCATTGCCCTGACCCATGAGAAAGCAGTCCAGCACATGGTAGAGAATATTAAAGCAGCACAGCTCGCTGCAGCTGTTCGACTAGGCGCTAAACAAAAGTAGAGTAAGCCTTACTAGTGATAGCCATATTGTACAGTGTCATTCAGACAATTAGATTGTGAAAATGGAGAAGGAGAGCCTCCCACCCTCCAGTATACACCTTTAGAGCCCCCTTCCTCGGACTCCAGCAAACCCCACACTCTTTCTGAACCTTCCTCTTTAATAAATTCCGCGGTTGTTGTTTTGTTAATAAAGTAACTTCTCTATATGTGAATGATAGTGATAGGAAGAAATGTGATGCTGCTATCGGATTTATTTTGTATTGTAAGATAAGTTCTTTGATTGTTAAATAGCAGCATGAGAGTCGTCTAGTTAGAGACAGTTAGAGGTTCCCCTTTTACTGAATGTTAAATGGCCCCTAGAAATTCTTAGACATGTGTTGTTTAGGGAAAATTAGGTAAAAGTTTTTGACCCATAGGACAGCGTAGAGTAGAACCTGTCCTTGGTTAAGGGTACCCGGCATTTCAGAGAACAAAGAAGACCCAGTATTGTGATCCTTCACGCTTTGCGTTGAAGATCAAGAGTGTAGTCATCTGGGATGGCCACTTCCAACTAGGTACAGAGAAACTCGCAAAGTCTGGCGGGTAAAATGGACAAGCCAAGACTCAGGCAGGCTCAGAGCCTGAAATGCATATTCATAAGCAAGAAATCCAGACGGTATCGAAACTCCATCCAATTAGCATTTTAATGGGGCCGATTAGCATTTGATGGCCCACCTTCCCCAAAACCAAAACAAAGGACTGGTACTCAAGCAACCGGGACAGTCCCAGACATTTCGGCGCCACTCCCTGTTCAAGGGAAATGCAAACAACGGGGTCAGTGACCGCTTGGGACATACCCAGCCATCCAGATCCCCACCCACTTATTGTCTAAGGAATCGAATGGAGTGATCAGGGATCACCCAATTAGTAAGGCCCAAATCGAAGGACTGCCCAAAAGAGCGCGAAAACCCCCCGAGTAGAAGAAGAAGAGTTCGCCATATGTTCGCTCTCTCTTGGCGCCCTCTTGGCCTTGGTACCCCGGTCACGGCCATCGCCAATTGCAGCAACACCAGAAGCGGTCCAAGTTCAATGCCCGCTACCAGACAGATAGCCCAGCTGAGCAGCAGTTACTCCTTCGAACCCGAGAGATCCAGAATTGAACAACGGCCACTGTTTTCTGACCTAAACCGGGTGCCCGAAGTTAAGTACAGGTTGTCAAAGCTGATGTAGTTAACTAGTAGTGTTTATGTTGCATGACTAATTGCGTATAAATAAAGTACCCTTGACCTTGAATTAACTAACTGGTGTTTGGCTCTTTGATCGATAGCCGGTTGAAACTTGTGGTGGTATCATTCGATACTTGGCAACTCTAAGCATTAAGACATAGATAACATAGAAAGAAGGGCAAACTCACTGATTGCCATAATTGGAACAGAGCCACAGAAAAGACAGAGTGAAAGAAAAGGCAACATGTCCAAGCAACTCACTATCTTGGCTTGGAAGTATGTCAGCAATCCTTCACTATCACCTGGCCAGAATCCTGGAACTCCTTCCCCAATAGCATTGTGTACCTACACCTCTTGGACTGCAGCAGTTTAAGGTGGCAGCTCACCACCACATTCTCAAGGGCAATTAGGTATGGGCAATAAATGCTGGCCTGGCTAGTGACGCCTACATCCTATGAATGAATAAAACAAATTAGCGTTAAATCAGTGATGTATACTGATCAGCATCGTGCCCTGCCTCTTTTGCATGTTTCCATTACTCATCCACTGTGTGTGTGTCAACAGCCTCACCGAATGGCTTCTGATGCCCCAGTGTAACCTCAAAAGTAACTCATAGCACCCAAAAATAGGTGTTAATGCGTCTAATTGGACACCCTATTTCTCAGTTCAGTAAGCTAAAAATTATATACCTGATTATCTACTTTTCAATTAACAATATAATTTGGAAATTTTTACAAGGTACATTTTGGAAAGCAATCACAGTGCAAGAAACACAATTGTTAAATTATGCACGAGGCTATAAATGAAACAGTATTCAATCTGATAAAAGGGCTTTATAGTCATTGTAAATATGGACAGGCAGTAATTAAATGCATGCAGTAATTATCTACTCCTGTGGAATTACTTCCAGTTGCTGAAATTAAGTACAAGTTGATTAATATTAGATGAAATTTACACCAATTTACATGGAAAATCTTCTAAATGAGTGCATAAGAATGGCCGAAAATCCCTTGTTAATTCAATTCAATTAAAACAGAAAAGAGGTGTTCATAGAATTTCAGTTACCCAAAATGCAATAGTTTATGATGTGGCAAACATGTTATTTGCTGAATATTGTGTTTACTTACTTGTAATATTGAAAGTAACACAAGCTCAAAGTAGTTTAATGCTTTAGATTCCGTCACTTACTGTGCAGGGCACAATTATTGTGGTAGAGAATTGTTGCAAAGTAAAAGAATTAAGACAGCTGCCAGGGAAGGCATCACAGAATACCATGATGCGTAACTGGTGATCATACACCATTTGCACGTAAATGGAGGGGAAGTTTTTGCCATTAATGATTTGGATTCTAAAGCCAACGGTTTGATGGTGGATAATCTGCAGGTCAGGCACAGGTAGAAGCTTCAAACAAATCTTCATATTGGGGCTCTATGTTAACGATGTGGCAGCGTGAGGCAAGCCAGAAGCTAGTAGGAGGTATAATGAGACCCCCCCCCCCCAGTCCCATGTGGGGTCAGGAGGAATGGGTGTACCCTTTTCCCTACCAGAAAGCACAGCCACCCAGTTCTGGACTCTAGCTTTTCCCTCTGACCTGAGCTTCCTGAAGCCTATTCCCCACCTGCAAGCTCAAGTCAGCTGATCTTCTCCAACAGGCAATTGTTCTGTTCTGGCCCATGCGCCTTCAAATCTGTCTGGAAATAGGATCAACCCCTAATTTTAAGAAGATGTAATTGGCATCATAGATGGAAATGGGCAGATAATTCAGTAAGATAAAAGAAACAACATTCCGACAATCACCAATATTCAACTTATAGGAGTTATATTATTGCAGTCAGAGACCATGAATTAAAAATATTGCTCTAATTCTAGTATTGAAATAGCTAAAGTCCTAATACTACTAAAATTATCGTGAAGATTTCTAAAAATGATTTGAAAAAATTACATTTGTGCGACCTGCACAAAATACTGGAGCTTCTGACCAAACTGTTGATT
The DNA here is from genome assembly GCF_047496885.1 of Scyliorhinus torazame. NCBI lineage: Eukaryota > Metazoa > Chordata > Chondrichthyes > Carcharhiniformes > Scyliorhinidae > Scyliorhinus > Scyliorhinus torazame. The sequence continues at coordinate 154,714,363 of NC_092719.1, forward strand.
GATCTGTTTGTTTCAGTGCTGTGCAGATTAATTATACAAGAAATGAAAGAAAAATGAAGCCACATGGTGAATATTAATTATAATCAGGATAATACAATTCTCCTTATGAGCATGGCTATTTTTAGCCTGGATACTGTTTTATTACTTCTCACATGAATGCAGTATTCTGCCCACAGATTGCACCACAGCTGGGTCAGATACCTACTTCCATTCTCCAGAATAGAACACCCTGCGAGAAATCACTGCGACTAGGTGGAGCGATGTGAAATGTTGAAAGGCTTTCAGAACCATTTATGATGTTTACCGTTTCCAAGTATTTCAGAGGCAGTTATTTAATAGAAATCGTGTGAATTAAGTATAAATTGGCAGATTCCACGTATTGCCTTCTGTTGCAATGTCTCTTTCTCCCAATGGTTGAGTTGCAGTGTCACATTTTTCACGGAACTGAAAATCAAATCATTAAATACATTAAGTGTATAATATTTAATACAGTGCAAAGATATTGTTAACTTCTCGTAAATACATGATAACCATATTGTTGCTTTTAAGCAGTATTTCCACTGCCAGAATACAAAGAAGTTTTCTTGATACCTCAAAAACTGAATCGGCGCAAATTTCCAAGTATACCTTGTGCTGACCATGTGCCTAAAACCTGAGACATGTTCCCTAGCTCTGAATCATTTTGAGCTTTTCAAACAATCTCTTATTAAATATGATCTGATGTTCTTTGCAATTCCTTGCTCACTTGAAATTGTGAAATCTATAAAAATATGTTTTGCATGAATTTCCTCATATTTATCTATTCAGGTTTGATTTACTTTGAACACTGACTTAGTCACCAAGGAAAGCAAACAATCAACTTTTCTTTCTGGATAGTCATATTGGGATATATTTTTACATTCGGCTTCCTATCAGGTATTAACTGGGGTTGTGCATTATCAAAATGCATTAAACATTGTCTTGACTATGCCAGATTTTATAGAAATAGATTCATTTACATACTGTTGGTAAGTACTAGGTGCTTAATGGGACTGGCGTTAGATGTTGAGCTGGACTATGATACATCTAGCATACAAGAGGTGATGTTCATCTCCCACACTTCCCTTCCCATCTTTGACCTCTGTGTCTCCATTCCCAGTGATAGACTGACCATCAATATTCACTACAAAACCACTGACTCCCACATGCAGGTCTTCAAACCCTACTTCCTGCAAGGGCTCCATCCCATTCTCCCAGTTTCCCCATCTCTGTTGCATTTGTTCCAATGACGCCACCTTTGAAAATGGCACTTCTGAGATGTCTGCCTTTTTCTTCAACTATGGTTCTCATCCGCAATGGTTGACAGGGCACTCAACCGGGTTCGACCCATTTCCCAAACCTATGCCCACAGCCCTTCCCCTCCCTCCAAGAAGCATGATAGGTTCCCCTTGCCCTCACTTTCCACACCAGTAACCTCTACATTCAAAGGACAATCCTCCGACATTTCCATCACCTCCAGCATGATGCTACCACAAAACACATCTTCCACTCCCAATGTGGTATTTTCTATATTGGGGAGGCTAAACGCAGACTGGGTGAGTGCTTTGCGGAACACCTTCGCTCAGTCCACAGGCATGACCTCAACCTTCCTGTTGCTTGTCATTTTGTCTCAGCAACTTACTTTCATGCCCACATGCCCACATGTGGGTGGTGAGGAGGAAGTAAAGGGGCTGCAAGGCGATTTAGACAAGTTGAGAGAGTGGGCAAATAAATGTCAGCTGCAATATAACATGGATAACTTTGGTAGGAAAAACAGAATGGCAGAGTATTATTTAAATGGTAGTAGATTATAAAATGTTGTACAAAGTGACCTGGGGTACACCACGCAGTAAAGAAGGCAAATGTAAGTGGGAGGAAGAGCTGGGTGGGGCTTTGGGGCTGGAGTATGGAGTCAGGCTTTGTGGAGGGTTAATGCGTTCCCGCCGTGCGCAAGACTAAGGGTGTGATTTTCCCAAAAGAGAACAAAGTCCCCGAGTGAGCACATTTAGCTGCATGTTTCCCGGCACTCGCAGTGCCGATAAACACATGACTATTCAACACAACTTGCATTGAATCAGGGGCCTGAACAGGAAACATGCGAGCGAGGCTGCACATAGCCCTGATTTTACAGTGGGGAGCTCCACTCACCGGCACTCCCCATTGCAGCGAGCGATCAGGACACTGTTTTTAAATAGCATGCCAATCTCCAAGACCCCAAAAGAATCCCTGTCCACCCCCAATACCCACGCCAGGCAACACCGGCCCGATTGCGCATGTGTAAAAACTGCCAGCGCTAACCTGGCACCCTGGCAGTGCCCATGCCAGCTGTCAGTGCCACCTGGGCTGTGCCAGGCTGACACTCAGGTGGCGATGCCAGGCTGCCAGGCTAGCACTTCCAGGGTATCCAGGTGGCACCAGCAGTGCCAGGGCACTAACCTGCCAAAGGGCATGCAGCTGGGGGCCAGATAACGAATGCCGATGCACTGAGCCGATTGCCTTTGTCGACCGGCCCCATGTCAACACCTCACGACTGGTGAGGTGTTTGAAACCCCACATTTTATGGACTCCTTGCCTTTCATGCCATCGCAGATCCGTGAGTGGATGCAGACGGAGCCAGTCCTGTCAAAGGTTCGGCACATAGTTCTGTATGGTGGGCAGCATAGACAGCTCCCAGGGAGTTGCGGGCATTTTCCTCCAAGCTGTCACAATTTAGCCTGGAAGATGGTATCCTCTTGTGGGGGACGCGTGTGGCCGTCCCGGAAAAAGGGCAGGAGCTGATACTAAAGGACTTGCACAAGGGCATCCGGGTGTGACCAAAATGAAAATGTTGGCCCGGTGTTATGTCTGGTGGCCAGGCCTCGACTCCGACATTGAGAAGGTGACCAAAAACTGCTCCATTTGTCAGGAGCATCAGAAGCTTCAGCTGGCCGCGCCCCTACATCACTGGGATTGGCCGGGGCGGCCTTAGTCGTGCTTGCATGCGGATTTGGCTGGCTCTTTTCAAGGATCCATGTTCCTTTTATTAATCAATGCCCAATCAAAATGGCTAGAGGTGGCTAAGATAGTAGACAGTGTCCTGTGCAACAATCAAGAAGATGTGTTTGTCTTTCAGCAAACATGGCCTCCCTGAGGTGCTCGTCACGGGCAATGGCACTCTTTTCACAAGTGAGGAGTTTGCGAGGTTCATGAAGATGAACGGCATATGCCATATCCGCAACACTCCGTAGCACCCAGCTTCCAATTGGCGGAGCGCGCAGTGCAGACATTCAAACGGGGCCTAAATGAACAGCCTTCCGGGTCTATGGACACTGGACTGGCTCGTTTTTTGTTTTCGTATAGGACCACTCCACATGCGGTGACTGGGGTAACTCCTGCGGAACTCCTAATGGGCCGCAGGCTTCGTACCCGCCTTAGCATGGTTTTCCCGGACATTGGCGCAAATGCACGCCACACTCAGGAATGGCAGGGGCATGGCCCCTCTCGGCATCGGCCGATCCTGCAGTTTGCGCACGGTAACCCGGTGTTTGTTCGAAATTTTGCTGATGGTGCCCAGTGGGTCCCACGCGTTATCTTTTGATAAACGGGCCCAATCTCTTACCAGGTGCGAGCCCCGGGTCGTCTCCAATGAAAACATTTAGACCATGCTCGGTCCAGAAGTCCACCTCTTCTACAGATTCGCCGCCCCCGGAGCTCACTTCTCCATCCGCAGTGACCAGTGGATTCGGATACAGTGGAGGTTCATCCTCACGATCTTCCTCACAGGTCGTTGCAGAACCGCGTGGAAATATGGACGCCGAGATGATGGAGGTTTTGGACTCCGATTCCGACATGGAAACACAGGAGGCCTCCGAGGGGAGTCCTTGGTCCCACGGCCCGTTGATGTACAACCGTTACGATGTTCATCGTAGAAACGCAATTCTCGTTACATGCCGCCCAATCCAGCGCCGCGTGCAAATGGTGTCCGGCCTACGGCAAAATGAGTCCAATGCCCTCCTTCGCCAGGGTCTTCGGTGGATTTCTTGGACTTTGGGGGAAAGGATGTTATAAATTGCTTGATTACTATTGGCTGGGGACTATTGGGTGTCCCACAATTCTTAATGAGTATGAGCTCCCCCAATGAGGAGGGCAGATAATTCATTTGCAGCTTCACCTGCATAAATAGAGTTGGCCAGTGTGGTACCAGCTAGAGGAGTAAAGCAGTGGTGAAGAAAGTGATTTCTTTTGACTCTACAAACTTGTGCTGGATTCTTCGTGGCCTTAAAAAAGTGTCGTTGAGGAGCTTAATTTGTCGTCCTCTTGTTTGGGATCTTTCCGTGAACTGGGTGAAGAATATTTGCTTTGGTAGTCGAGACTCTGACATCTAAGCATATGGATGGCCTAGTGGATCTTGGTTTCAGATGATCAGAGCCTCGATCCTGGTGCTGTTGACTCCTTCAAGGACACTAATGTTAGCAGCCTGCCCTCCCAGCTGATTGAGCTCAAGTACATTTGGATTTTGCAATGTATTTTAAGCTGTGTTATTTAAGAGCCTCCCTGATGTAATGTTCATCCTTACAAGCCTCAGTGATTACTTCAAACGCTTTAACAAAGTTTAATGACTTAGTCGATGTATGCAAGCCTCCTTCAAACTAATGTGACTATCTCTGACAGGTCTTGCAGAATCCAGTGCAGATTCAAAATCAGTCAGGCTACATCTCCGTCTGGTGAGGATGTGAATCAATTACCCACCCCTAAGAGTGTACTGCCAAAGGACATCCCGAAATAATGTCAGAGGAAATGTGTGCCAGGATACTGAGCTTTAGCAGCTGCTGCTTTCGGACCTTGAGCTTGTAACATTAGCAATTGATATGCCAAAACCCTCCCCTTCCTCCTTTCCCTCTTCCCTCCCTCCCCTGTTCTCTCCCTCCTCTTTTCCCTTCCCCTTCCTCCCTCATCCCTCTCCTCCTCCCCTTCCCTCCCTTCCCTTTACAAATACACAGAACTGTTGTATTTATGTGGAAAAATCAATTTTTGTTGTGTTTAAGTAAGAAAATATATCTTATTGCAAGAAATTTGTAAAAGTTGAGGTAATTTTATGTCATTGTTCAGCTGATAAGGTTAAAGATTAAGTTAAATGTTAATTGGTTTCAAATTTTCGCATTTAGAAAATTATTTTTGGTAATAAATGTTTTATATTAAACCTTACAAGCTTCCACAGATGTCTTACTGAAACAAACATGACATTTAATTATGAGATAATTATAAATGAATAAGATAATTGAAGTAAACAAGGCAGAAACATAACACGGGTAACATAGTGGCACACTTGTTAGTAATGCTGCCTCACAACACCAGGGGCCTTTGTTTAATTCAGACCTTGGGTGACTGTGTGGTGTTTTCACATTCTCAGGCTGTCTGCATGGGTTTTCTAGAACCATGGAATAGAACCATAGAATTCCTACATTGCAGAAGGATGCCATTCACCCATTGAGTCTGTACCGACCCTCTGAAAGAGTACCCTACCTAGGCCCACTCTCCCACCTTATCCCTGGAACCTAACCTGCACATCCCTGGTTCCAAGGGGCAACTTAGCATGGCCAATCCACGTAACCTACACATCTTTGCACTGTAGGAGGAAACCAGAGCACCCGGAGGAAACCCACGCATACATGGGAAGAATATACAAAATGCACACAGTCACCCAAGGCCGGAATTAAACCCAGGTCCCTGGTGTTATGAGGCAGCAGTGCTAACCACTGTGCCACCGCCGTTTCCTCTGGGTGCTTCGGTTTCCTTCTACAGTCCAAAGATGTGCAGGTTAGGTAGATTGGCCTTGCTAAATTGCCCTTAGTGTCCAAAGGTTAGGTGGGGTTAAGGCCTGGGAAGGGTGCTCTTTCGGAGTGTCTCCTGCACTCCTGCGCAGCGCTGGAGCCTGTGGTGAATGTCACGCTGGAGTTCCCAGGCTCAGAATGAAAAGGAAGGTTTGTCATGATGCCCGAGGAGAGGTAAGTGTGCATTTTTCCCTTTTAGAATCGTTGGCCTGTGGCTTCCTGCCACTAGTCAGAAGTTACGAGCCAATGTTTTGGCCTCAATTGTTTTCTGTGAAAGCGGATTCCACAAACTCACCATTCTCTGGGTGAAGAAATGTCTCCTTATCTCAGTCCTGAATGGTTTACCCCGTATCCTGAGACTGTGACACTGGTGGTGGACCCCCCCCCCCCCCCCCACCATCGGGAACATTCTTCCTGCATTTACCCCATCTAGTCCTGTTTGAATTTGATAGGTTTCTATGAGATCCTCCTCATTATTTTAATTCCAGTGAATATATTCTTAACAAACTCATTCCCTCCTCATAAATCAGATCTGCCATTCCAGGAATCAGTCTGGTAAACCTTTGCTGCACTCCCTTTGTAGGCTGCAGTTCAAGTAGGCAGTTCATCACCATTTTCTCAAGTGGAATTAGGGACGGGCAATATATCCTGGCCTGGACAGCGGCAGCCACATCCCATAAAATTAATTTAAAAAAAGATAATTTGACATACATATGACTTTCAGAATGCTTTCATAAGGTGTCACATGAGAGACTCATGATGCAAGTCAGGGCAAATGGAGCCGATAGCAAAGAGGATTGAAAGCTGATTACAAAACAAAAAACAGAGGGTTGGAGTTTCTCACACAGAAAGTATGAAGTGTACTGGGACCACCATTGTTCATCAAATAAATAAAAAAATGTGGACTTACGAGTTGGAGGAATGATTTGATTTGATTTGATTTCTCTATGGTGTTGAAATTTGCAGATGATACCAAATTTAGGATATGGTTGGTTATGTGGAGGACTGCACTAAAATACAATAAGGCATAAACAATGTTGCAGAATGGGGAGATAAATGGTAAAGGAAATTTAATTTGCAAAGCACGAGGTGATTAATTTAGTAGCCGGAGTAATGAGGACATTTATTCCTTGGAAAGTAAGTTACTAAATAGGGTAGCAGAGCAAGCAGACTGGGAATACAGATACATAAATCACTAACAGCACAAGGTGGAAATAGTGCAAACAATACTGGCATTCAGTCCTAGAAGAACAGAATTGAAACATTGGCAAAAGTGCAGAAAATATTCACAAGGATGTGGCCAGAATTGACAAGATGCAACTGTTAAGAAATATTGAACAAGGTTAGGCTCTTTTCCCTGGGATACAGAGATCTAAGCGGAGATCTAATAGAGTTCTGGGGCGAAATTCTCCGTAATCAGCGCAATGTCCGCCGACCGGCGCCAAAAACGGCGCAAATCAGTCCGGCATCGCGCCGCCCCAAAGGTGCGGAATCCTCCGCATCGTGAGCGGCCGAGCCCTAACCTTGAGGGGCTAGGCCCGCGCCGGACTGATTTCCACCCCGCCAGCTGGCGGTAAAGGCCTTTGGTGCCCCGCTAGCTGGCGCGGAAATGACATTGCCGGGCGGCGCATGCGCGGGAGCGTTAGCGGCCGCTCACGGCATCCCCGCGCATGCGCAGTGGAGGGGGTCTCTTCCGCCTCCACCATGGTGGAGACCATGGCGAAGGCGGAAGGAAAAGAATGCCCCTATGGCACAGGCCCGCCCGCGGATCGGTGGGCCCTGATCGCGGGCCAGGCCACCGTGGGGGCATCCCCCGGGGCCAGATCGCCCCGCGCCGCCCCCAGGACCCCGGAGCCCGCCCGCGCCGCCTTGTCCCGCCGGTAAGAGAGGTGGTTTAATCCACGCCAGTGAGACAGGCATTCCAGCAGTGGGACTTCGGCCCATCCGGGCCGGAGACTCGCCGGGGGGGGCCCGCCCCCGCCGAATCTCCGGTGCCGGAGAATTCGGCAACTGGCCGGGGTGGGATTCACGCCAGCCCCCAGCGATTCCCAGACCCGGCGGGGGTCGGAGAATCCCGCCCCTGATAGTTGTGAAAAGGTTCAATAGGAGAGATGTGCAGAAACAGTGTCCACTTGTGGGTAAATGTTCTAACACCACGAGAGCCATGGGGGAACAACCATTGATCTCCCTGTGAATATATTTTAGTTTATTGAAAGTTCCTTTGTACAAGAAAGACAAAGCAAATGCAGAACGATAACACAAAGAGTAAACAAGTAAAAACACAATGAAGTGACCAACATGTCACCTTTACACCTTTGGACAAACCAGACTACAGTGCAATAATATAAACCAGTGAACAGACAACAGCTTAATGAAGGTACCAACATCCAAATCAAGAAGCACAGAGAAATCACCCCCTGCTCATGGAATACGAGCTCCTGAGGTCGGGGGCAGAGGTCAACCACCTGGAGCTGGTTAAGAGCAAGATACAAAAGCAGGCCCAACTCAGGGCCTGACAGAACAAATCCTCCCAGCTAGGATTGCACTGGAAGTGAGATGCAGCATTAAGCAGACCCGTGTGTAAATAAGTAAATAAATTCACCTTCGTTAACGACAGCTTCGTTATGAGTTATTATAATCCAGAACAAGAGGGCATAAATATAAGACCATCACTAACAGACCAAAAATAATTTAGGAGGAATTTCTTTATACACTAAGTGTTGGGATTGTGGGATTTGCAAGCCCATTGAATGGATGAAGCAGATTACTTTGACACATTATAAGGGGAGGTTTGATGCATTCATGAAGGAGAAGGAAATAGAGAGATATGGGGGTGGAGTGGGAGGAGAGTGGAGTAAAACATCAATGTAGACCAGTCAGGCCAAATGGAGTGTTACTGTACTGCATGCTCGATGTAATCGCAGCAGGAACAACTTTGGGGTCAGTGCTTGTTCTGAATAAATTACTTAAAAAGAATGAGCAGGTTAAAAGCCAAAAATGTCATTAAAGGTCACATGGCAATTTGCAGATCTTAGGGATTAGATTTGTTCACATAAAGTCTTGGGAAAGTATAGAGAGAAAGAAAGAAAATATAATACACTTAATATTGCATCAGAAAAGAGTGAGAAAAACAAAATCAAGAGGATTAGTAAAGGGAGAGAATAGATTGTCACTGGACAATTGTGTGCAGTGCATTTGACAGACACTTTTAGCCATGCGTTTGATTTTAGTGCAAATGCATGCCTCAAGCCTGAGGCCTGTAATTGAAAATTAGATAGATAGGTTTGTCCAACATTGTTTTTATTTCCTACAGGTAGAACTGGAGTGATGATAACAGAGCAAATAAAAAAGGTCCTGGAAGCTTCAGAATATATTCAGAGTCACTTTCGTCAAACATTTAACACTTTCATCTAACATCCAAAGATGTGCAGGTTAGGTGGATTGGACATGCTAAATTGCCCCTAGTGTCCAAAAGGTTAGGTGGGGTTACTGGGTTATGGGGATGGGGTGTTGACGAAGACTCAATGGGCCGAAGGGCCTCCTTCTACACTGTAGTGATTTTATGATTCTATGATTTATAAGCTCCCTTGAGTTTAATTCCTCAGAGTCAAATTATCCAATAAAAGTTAGTACTGCGTTAATTAAATCAACTGTTGTGTCCATGGGGTAAGATTTCATCCATATCTTAGGTGTAGTGAAATTGTAAATGTATTATTTATACTACAGGTGTATGACTTCAGTACAACCTCTACACAGAGGAAGGTTTCCCATAGTTTAGACTTTTATGAATAGACTTTAGATGTATTAGCTCTTAAGCTTCTTAATTTTTTCTTGTATTAATTATTCAATATTTCAACCTACCAATGTATCTCATTGCAGTGTCTTACAAATGGTCAGCAATTAAAAACAGGAATGTGATTTTTTTTAAAATCCATTCACAGAACAGTACTTCTGTATTGGATATGGGAAGCAAATCTCATGTTATGATCTCAGTGGAGACCAGTCACATTTTTATTTTCTTAAAAATCCAGGAATTTACCAGGTAGGCACCAGATTCCATAGTTTAAAATAAATGGATTTCATAATACTCAACACAGGTAAAGCAAACCCTATTAAATAAACAAGGATAGAGGCTGCTGGAAAAACTCAGTAGGCCTGGCAGTATCTGTAAGAAGAGAGAAAGCAGAGTTAATGTTCCGAACCCTTTTGGCTCTTCATCAGTTCTGACAAATGAGAACAATGGAAAAGTTAAGGAACTAATACATTCCCGATCTGATCCTCTGGATACTTCCAATAGACCCAGCACGATGTCATGCAGTCATGCTAACAATGTTAAGAACAGAAAGAAAGATTGCTGTTGATTAATCATCAATGCAATTATATAAGCAATCAGAAGTACAACCTGAGCAAAGGTACCAAAGACAATGAGAATGCTTTGTGGGAGCTAGGTGAGGCAATCCAGTGTTTGAAGAATGATGCTGTCGATATCTTTGACTGCAACCTTTCTTCTGCTTTCCAGTCATTCGGTCCACAGCCTCTGGAGTCAACATCTCCCCTGTGCCACTGTTAGTGAATGGCTTTCCTGGATCACTGACCTCCTTAACGTGGTGTTTCTTGATATGGCCAGAACAGATCTCGAGATCTGAAAAGTGTTGCAGTCACAGAATAGCTTATGTAACTACCATCCAAAGGTGAGGTTCCCCAAAGTTGTTGATCCAGGCAAGGCCATTCAATTTGTGACCTTCTGGATGGGACAGCCACCACAAATTGTAACAAACCCAGGCGAGGAGGGATAAACTTAGCTCCCACCGTCTTTGCAAACCCCCTCTGTTGGTAACAACAAGTCCTCATCCTGGATATCCACTAGGCGCGTCTAACATAGATTGCAACACCTGGTACAAAGAGCCTTGGGCAGTCGTCTATGAATGAGGCCATGCCTTTGTAACTCCTGGCTGCAGCACACCTCCCCGTCTATATCAGGGAAAACCATACCGAGACAGGTCTGAAGCCTTTGGCCCATCATGAATTTGGCCGGAGCCACCCCGGCTGCGGCATGCAGAGTGGTTCTGTAGCAGAACAGAAACTTGGCCAGCCTTGTGTCTATGGACCCAGAAGATCATCTTTTTATTCCACGTTTGAACGTCTACACCACCCTTTTCGCTAGCCAGCTCGAAGCCGGGTGATACGGGGCCGTATGGATATGTAGCATCCCGTTAACGTTCAGGAATCCTGAGAGCTCTTCACTTGTGAAGGATGTTCCATTGTCAGTAACTAACACCTCTGGGATGCCGTGTGTCCTGCAGGACAAACGCAGTTTTTCGATGGTTGCCCTGGAGGTGGTCGCCGATATTTTATGGGCCCCAAACCACTTAGAATGGACACTGATCAGGAGGCGGAACATCGAGACTTGAAACCAAATGGCAAAATTGGCATTCAAGCGAGCCCATGGTCACCATGGCCATACCCAGAGGTGAAGGGGCATGGCCAGAGGAAGCGTCTGGTGCTCCTGGCATACTCCGCACTGCTGGGCCAGTCTCTCAATGTCAGCATCCAGACCCAGCCACCAAACATAGCTACAGGCTAATATTTTCATTTTGGACACCTCAGAGTGTCCTTTATACAGGTCCCTCAAAATCAGGTGTTGGCCCTTTTCCGGAATGACGGTGCAAGTACCCCACAGCAGGATGCCATCCTCCATGCTAAACTCAGACACCTTCATCGAGAATACTCACAGCAGAGGGCAGCAAAGTGGAGCTGCTGATTGGCTGTTGCGGGGAAAATTTGCATCAGTGCATTGCGGTCACTGTATCTAGAAGGTAGTTTGTGGAGGAGCTGTTGCCAAGTGACAGTTAAACACCAAACACTTCTTCAGTGTTTCCCACCCTACCTCTTCCTCTAATCAAAAAAAAAAATCATTGTAAGGATCCCAGCCGAGTAAAGATCAAGAGGGAGACTCGAGGGCAGGTAGAAGTAGAAAGAAGTTGAACCGTGATGTCACAGCCTGCAGGTAAGTGATTGGTTGGTGACTGGTAAGTAGTTTTTCTTTTCCCTGAGGTGTTATCGTGCGGGGTGCAGTGGTTGCTCAGTGAGTGCTTGCTGAGAAGGGGAGTAAATTTTTAAAAAACTTAATGTTGGGAGTTTCCAGCTGAATCCGGTCGGAGTGAAGACAGAGTGGCTGCTGGGTAAGTAGTAATGATTTAAATTGTTTGCGCGGGCCCATAACAGCTGATTACTGTTCTCGTGCGGGGCGCAGTGGTTGCTGATTAAGTGTTTTATTTTTACCTGTATTTAAGTTGGGCGGTTCCTAAACTCTAGACACTACACTTGTTGTGTCCCCCACCCTTACACCGCCTCTAACCTAAGGGGTAGAGTGAATAACAGGTAAGCTCTTTCTTTCTTTTTCTTGTTTTATCTAAAGGGGATGGCAGGGAAGGCAGTGCAATGTTCCTCCTGCAGAATGTTTGAGGTGAGGTACGCCGTCAGTGTCCCTGCTGATTTCACCTGTGGGAAGTGCACCCATCTCTAGCTCCTCAGAAACCGCGTTAGGGAACTGGAGCTGGAGCTGGATGAACTTTGGATCATTCAGGAGGCAGAGGTGGTCATAGATAGTAGCTTCAGGGATGTACTCCGAAGAATCAAGATAGATGGGTGACGGTGAGAGGGGCTGGGAGGAAGCAGTCAGTGCAGGGATCCTCTGTGGTCGTTCCCCTCAGTAACAAATATACCGCTTTGGATACAATTTAGGAGGACGACCTACCAGGGGTAAGCCACGGTGAATGGATCTCCAGCACTGAGTCTGTCCCTGTGGCTCAGAAGGGAAGGAGGGAGAGCAGGAGAGCAATAGTTATTGGGGACCCGATAGTTAAAGGGACAGATAGAAGGTTCTGTGGCAAAGAAAGAGACTCACGGATGGTACGTTGCCTCCCGGATGCCAGGGTCCATGACGTCTCGGACTGTGTTTTCAGAATCCTTAAGGGGGAGGGGGAACTGTCACAAGTCGTGGTACACATCGGTACCAACGACATAGGTAAGAGAAGGGATGGGGATTTAAAACAGGAATTTAGGGAGCTAGGGTGGAAGCTGAGAGCCAGGACAAACCATGTTGTCATCTCTGGTTTGTTGCTGCTGCCACGTGCTAGCGAGGTGAGGAACAGGGAGAGAGTGCAGATAAACATGTGGCTGCAGGGAAGGTGTAGGAGGGAGGGTTTCAGTTACGTGGATAATTGGAGCACATTCTGGGGAACGTGGGACCTGTACAGACTGGACGGTTTGCACCTGAACCAGAGGGGCACCAATATCCTGGGAGAGAAATTTGCTACGGCTCTTCGGGGGGGGTTCAAACTAATTTGCCGGGGGATGGGAAAACGAGCTGTAGTACAGAAGCCAGTGTTGAGAGTAGTGAGGTACTGAGGAGGGTATCAAGGTCGCAGGAGTGTACCGGCAGACAGAAAGGTGGGTTGAAGTGTGTCTACTTCAATGCAAGGATCATCCGGAATAAGGTAGGTGAACTTGGAGCGTGGATTGGTACTTGGGACTACGATGTTGTGGCCATTACAGAGACATGGTTAGAACAGGGACAGGAATGGTTGTTGGAAGTTCCGGGGTATAGATGTTTCAGTAAGAGTAGGGAAGGTGGTAAAAGAGGTGGAGGAGTAGCATTGTTAATCAAGGATAGTTTAACGGCTGCAGGAAGACAGTTTGAAGGGGATCTGCCTACTGAGATAATATGGGCCGAAGTTAGAAATAGGAAGGAGCGGTCACGTTGTTAGGAGTTTTCTATAGGCCCCCAAATAGTACTAGAGATGTGGAGGAAGAAATTGCAAAACAGATTATGGATAGGCGTGGAGGTCTCAGGGGAGTTGTCATGGGTGACTTTAACTTTCCAAATATTGAAGGGAACCTCTATTGGTCGAACAGTTCGGATGGGGCAGTTTTTGTACAGTGTGTGCAGGAGGGTTTTCTGACACAATGGGTGGATTCTCCGACCCCCCACCGGGTCGGAGAATCGCCGGGTGCTGGCGTGAATCACGCCCCCGCCGTGTTCCGAAGTCTCCGCCACCAGAGGTTCGGCAGGGGTGGGAATCGCGCCGCGCCGGTCAGCAGGGGCGGGAATTGCACCGCGCCGGTCAGCGGGCCCACCCCCGCCGATTCTCTGGCCCGCGATGGGCCGAAGACCTGCTGCTGGAATGCCAGTCCCGCCAGCGTGGATTAAACCACCTTTTGAACGGCGGGACAAGGCGGCGCGGGCAGGCTCCGGGGTCCCGGTGGAGGCGCAGGGCGATCTGGTCCCAGGGGGTGCCCCCATAGTGGCTTGGCCTGCGATTGTGGCCCACCGATCCACGGGCAGGCCTGTGCCGTGGGGCACTCTTTTTCTTCCGCCTTCGCCATGGTCTTCACTATGGCAGGGGCGGAAGAGACCCCCTCCCCTGCGCATGCGCAGGGATGACGTCAGCAGCCGCTGACGCTCCCGCGCATGCGCCGACCCATGTCGTCCGGCGAAGACCTTTCGGCCCTGGCTGGCGTGGAGCCAAAGGCCTTTCCCGCCAGCCGGTGGAGCGGAAACCACTCCGGCGCGGGCCTGGCCCCTCAAGGTGAGGGCTTGGCCCCTAAAGGTGTGGAGATTTCCGCACCTTTGGTGCGGCCCGACGCCGGAGTGGTTCCCGCCGGGTAGGGGAGAATCCCGCCCAATATGTGGATAGGCCGACAAGAGGGGGGGCCACATTGAATTTGGTATTGTGTAATAAACCGGGCCAAGTGTTAGATGTGTTTGTGGGAGAGCACTTTGGAGATAGTGACCACAATTCGGTGTCTTTCGCTGTTGCAATGGAGAGGGATAGGGCCATACGGCAGGGCAAGGTTTATAATTGGGGGAGGGATAATCATGATGCAATTAGGCAAGAATTAGGGAGCATAAGATGGGAACAGAAAATGTCAGGGAAACGCACAAATGAAAAGTGGAGCTTGTTCAAGGAACAAATAATGCTTGATAGGTACGTCCCTGTCAGGCAGGGAGAAAATGGTCGTGTGAGGGAACCATGGTTCACAAAAGAGGTTGAATGTCTTGTCAAGAGGAAAAAGGAAGTGTATGTAAGGATGAAAAAACAAGGTTCAGTTGGGTCGGTTGAGGGTTACAAGGTAGCAAGGAATGAGCTAAAAAAAAAAGGGCTTAGGAGAGCTAGGAGGGCCTGGGAAGTCCTTGGTGGGTCGGGTCAAGGAAAACCCCAAGGCTTTTTACTCTTATGTGAGAAATAAAAGAATGACCAGGATGAGGTTAGGGCCGGTCAAGGACAGTAGTGGGAGCTTGTGCATAGAGTCAGAAGAAATAGGAGAGGCGTTGAATGAATACTTTTCTTCAGTGTTCACCAAGGAGAGTGGCCATGTTTTTGAGGATGAGAGTGTGATACAGGCGGGTAGGCTGGAGAAGGTAAATGTTCTGAGGAAGGATGTATTAGCAATTTTGAAAAACCTGAGGGTCGACAAGTCCCCTGGGCCAGATGGGATATATCCACGGATTCTTTGAGAGGCAAGGGATGAGATTGCAGAGCCTTTGGCTTTGATCTTTGGGTCCTCACGGGGATAGTGCCAGAGGACTGGAGAGTGGCGAATGTTGTTCCTCTGTTCAAGAAAGGGAATAGGAATGACCCTGGTAATTATAGGCCGGTTAGTCTTACTTCGGTGGTTGGTAAGTTAATGGAAAAGGTCCTGAAGGATAGGATTTATGACCATTTGGAAAGATGCTGCTTAATCTGGGATAGTCAACACGGATTCGTGAAGGGTAAGTCTTGCCTCACAAATTAAATTGAATTCTTTGAGGAGGTAACTAAGTGTGTAGATGAAGATAGAGCAGTTGATGTCGTATACATGGATTTTAGTAAGGCATTTGATAAGCTTCCCCATGGCCAGCTTGTGAAGAAAGTAAGGAGGTGTGGGATAGAGGGAAATTTGGCCAATTGGATAAGTAACTGGCTATCACATAGAAGACAGAGGGTGGTGGTGGATGGAAAATTTTCAGACTGGAGACCAGTTACCAGCGGTGTACCACAGGGATCAGTGCTGGGTCCTCTGCTATTTGTGATTTTTATCAATGACTTGGAGGAGGGGGTTGAAGGGTGGGTCAGTAAATTTGCTGATGACACCAAGATTGGTGGAGTAGTGGATGAGGTGGAGGGCTGTTGTAGGTTGCAAAGAGATATTGATAGGATGCAGAGCTGGGCCGAAAAATGGCAGATGGAGTTTAACCCTGATAAGTGCGAGGTGATCCATTTTGGTAGAAAAAATTTGAATGCAAATTATAGGGTCAACGGCAGGGTTCTGAGGAATGTGGAGGAATAGAGAGATCTTGGGGTTCAACTCCACAGATTTCTGAAGGTTGCCACTCAAGTGGATAGAGCCGTGAAGAAGGCCTATTGTCTGTTAGCGTTTATTAACAGGGAACTTGAGTTTAAGAGCCGCGGGGTTATGCTGCAACTGTACATGACCCTGGTGAGACCACATTTGGAGTATTGTGTGCAGTTCTGGTCAGCTCACTATAGGAAGGATGTGGAAGCATTGGAAATGGTGCAAAGGAGATGTACCAGGATGCTGCCTGTTTTGCAGGATAGGTCTTATGAGGAAAGGTTGAGGGAGCTAGTGCTTTTCTCTTTGGAGTGGAGGAGGATGAGAGGTGACTTTATAGAGGTTTATAAGATGATGAGGGGGATAGAGTGGATGTTCAGAGGCTATTTCCTCGGGTGGATGTAGCTGTTACAAGGGGGGCATAACTATAAGGTTCAGGGTGGGAGATATAGGAGGGATGTCCGAGGTAGGTTCTTTACTCAGAGAGTGGTTAGGGTGTGGAATGGACTGCCTGCTGTGATAGTGGAGTCGGACACTTTAGGAACTTTCAAGCGGTTATTGGATAGGCACATGGAGCGCACCAGAATGACAGGAAGTGGGATAGCTTGATCTTGGTTTCGGACAATGCTCGGCACAACATCGAGGGCCGAAGGGCCTGTTCCGTGCTGTACTGTTCTATGTTCTATGTTAACTGGCCTGGAAACCACCTATTCTGACCTCCTATAGAACTATATGATCAACCTTCAAAAGGACAGGGTCTATCTGAGTCCACTCACGGATCTGGGATACAGTTACAGATAACAAATCCATTATGTTGAGCTTCGCCACTACCTCGTCTATTCTGGGAAGAGAAGGAGGGCTCGTCAGAAAAGGCAGTTGGTTCAATGCATCCGCATTGACAATCAGGGAGGCAGGACAACGCTCAAATGAATACATGTAGGCGGCCAACAGAAGAGCCCAACATTGTATCCTGGCAGAGGCGATAGGTGGAATTGCCTTGTTCCTCCTTAAGGAGCAGTGGCTTGTGATCCGTATTGATCGTGAAACATCAACCATACTGACAATTGCCAGACCTTCTTTCTCGATGTGTGCATAATTGCGCTCGGCCACAGTGTCTGGGCAGGTGAAAATGATGGGCCTCTCACTCCCATCTTCCATCCGTGTGATAAAAGGGCACCAATGCCAAATGGTGGCACGTTATACGTGGCAATCAGGAGTTTGATGGGATCATAATGTGTTAGCAGACCAGAAGAAGTCAGCTGCTTCTTTACTTGCCGGAAAGCTTCTTCCTGCTGCCGTTTCCACACCCACTCCTGTTTTGTTTTTTCAAAAGGAGATGCAGGGGGCCAACATAGTTGCAAGGCTAGGCTTGAACTTGTTATAATAGTTCACCAAACACAGAAAAGACCAAAGTTCCTTGGTACTTGTAGGGGTAGGAGCCTGCTGAATGGCGTGTACCTTCTCTGCGACTGGGTGTAAACTCTCACGGTTCACTCGGGAGCCCAGATACACAACTTCTCTGGCATGAAAAACACTTCTCTCTTGCCGAATGCCCATCTCGAAGAACCAACAGGACACTTTGTCTAAATTGTCTAGATGCTCCTCCTCGGTCGCCTCTATGACCAACACATCATCCAGATATACAGATATAAGTGTGGCAACCCCCGTAGGATGTTTCCCATCATCCTCTGGAACATGACAGGGACTGATGACATTCCAAAGGGTAGCCTGGTGCATTCATTCAGGCCTCTATGCCTGTTGATAGTGATGTATTTGTGGGAGCTGGATCAAATTCCAGTTGCATGGCTCATTTTGAGTTTGGTAAATGAGTGTCCACCGGCCAATTTTGTGTATAGACCCTCAATGCGGGGCATGGGGTAGCAATCCAGTCAGGAAGCCCTGTTAACCATTAACTTATAGTCCCTACACAATCGGGTGGCCTTATCAGGCTTGAGTACTGGGACTACCGGCGGCGCCCAATCACTAAAACATACAGGCTCTGAAATACCTCGGCTATGCTCCTGAGTCGATCTGAATCTGTACCATGGCCCCTTTTATTTTCCCCAGTCAGGGCTGAAAAACCCCAGGGTATTTTCCCAGGACTTCGTACAGGCCCCTGGATCACAACGGCTTAACCAATCATGGCCTAACAAGCTGGGGCCATGTCCCATGGCAATAATGAGTGGGAGATGCACCAATTGGTGCCTATAAACCATCGGGACCATGGTGATTCCTGCAATGGCCAACAGTTCACCTGTATAAGCAGCTAATTTCACATCAATGTCCCTCAGATCCAACTGCTGAACCCCTCGACTTTATCTGATCGATGGTCTGCTTTCCTGCCACAGAAACTGCAGCTCGCGTGTCCAACTCCATAGATAACAGATGTCTGTTAACCTGTACGGTTATCTTAATGGGGCCACATGAAGTACCGCCACACAATCCAGTTGCATGCACTCCTCCTCCTCTGGTTTGTCCAGATAGAAAGTGCAGACCCGAGATTGGCGTCTTCCGGGGTCTTTGGATGATTTACAGTTTGCATTCCCTCCAGGCCCTATGACCACATGCCCCACAATATCCTGGCTCTTCCTCTATGGAGTCTGGGAGGCATCCTATCGGGGCGACGTGATCTTTGACCAACGGGCCAGGTATCTACGGGGGGTGCTTGGTGGAAAGGGGGCACATTCCCTGCACGTCTCACTCAGCGCTTTCTCGGGAAAGTGATCTCTGCAAGGCCTGTCGCAGGTTTAAAGACGGTTTGGCTGGGAATTTTTTTTGAGTTTGATGCGCAATCAATTACTCTCGCGACAAGGTGAGCCATGACAAATAGGCTTTAATCTGCTAGAACTGTTCCCCAGCAGCTTCGATACAGAAAGTGAAGGCTGCTGGGATGGCATTGGTTCTTATACTCCGCCTCTCAGGGCGGAGCTATGTACATCGGCCAATGGTAGACTCCTGGGTCTAGCCAATGGTCATCCATCTCTCAGGTATCGCAATACCTGGTATTACCACATTCACCCCCTGTTAAAAAAGAGCCCGGCGGGGTGATGGCCAGCGTTAATGTCGCCTTTCGCATGGTAGGACCAGGTATGGAGGTGCCGTGATGTCGAGGGTAATAGCAAAGTGTTCATGGTGCAGCAATCAGTCGATCGGGTGGCCTGGTCGTCCTTCTGGAGTGTCTGGGCTTTGGCGGTGATCCTGATGGGCGTCCCGGCGGTTGCGACTCCGGGAACGTGGTGTCGTCCTCCCAGGCAGCTTCGTCACCCCTAGGCGGCGCTGTTGGGGTGAAAAGTGGGCAGGGGGGGCCGCATGTAGGGTACATCGGTGCTTGTTCGGGCCTAGGCAGGGGCAGCGGGAGTACTGACCCTCCGGTCAGGTGCTGTGGGGAGGGTGAGGGTGGGGGCACTGGTGCGGGTGCGCATGGGACTCCGGCGGGCGCCAGGTCCCGAAGGGAGCCCGTGTCTTGGCGGCCGTCGGGGAACGCTACATAGGCGTACTGGGGGTTGGCGTGCAGCAGGTGGACCCTCTCGACCAACGGGTCCGACTTGTGCGCCCTCACATGTCTCCGAAGCAGGACCGGTCCGGGTGTCGCTAGCCAGGTTGGGAGCGAGGTCCCGGAGGAGGACTTCCTGGGGAAAACAAGGAGACGTTCATGAGGTGTCTGATTTGTGGTAGTACAGAGCAGCGACCGGATGGAGTGAAGGGCCACCGGGAGGACTTCCTGCCAGCGGGAGACTGGGAGATTCTTGGACCGTAGGGCCAGCAGGAAGGTCTTCCAGACCGTGCCGTTCTCCCTCTCCACCTGTCCATTTCCCCGGGGGTTGTAACTGGTCGTCCTGCTCGAGGCGATGCCCTTGCTGAGCAGGAATTGACGCAGTTCGTCGCTCATAAAGGAGGACCCCCCCATCACTGTGTATGTACACGGGGAAACCGAACAGTGTAAAGATACCCTGGAGGGCCTTGATGACGGTGGTTGTGGTCATGTTTGGGCAGGGGATGGCGAATGGGAACCGGGAGTACTCGTCAATCACGTTCAGGAAGTACGTGTTACAGTCGGTGGAGGGGAGGGGGCCTTTGAAATCCGCTGTGCATTATCAAACATGAAGGCTACTGACCGTTGGTCCATGAGAAGAGTGAATCTCCTGCCAGGCAGGTAATGCCTCCAGTATCGCACAGCTTCTACTATGGCCTGGGCCTCCTTTTCAACCAAGGAGTGGCGAATTTCGGACGCATGGAGGGTACGGGAGAAGAAAGCCACGCGCCTGCCCGCTTGGTTGAGGGTGGCCGCCAGCGCTACGTCGGACTCTTCGCTCTTGACATGGAAGGGGAGGGACTCGTCGATGGTGCGCATCGTGGCTTTTGCAATGTCTGCTTTGATGCGGAAGAAGGCCTGGCGGGCCTCCGTCGACAGGGGGAAGGTTGTGGACTGGATCAGGGATCAAGCCTTGTCTGCGTAATTGGGGACCCACTGTGCATAATAGCTGAAGAAGGCGAGGCAGCGCTTTAGGGCCTTGGGGCGGTGAGGGAAGGGGAACTCCATGAGGGGGCGCATGCGCTCAGGGTCGGGGCCTATGACTCCACTTCGCACTACGTAGCCTAGGATGGCTAGACGGTCGGTGCTAAACACGCATTTATCCTTATTCTAAGTCAGATTAAGGATATTCGCGGTCTGGAGAAATTTTCGGAGGTTGGTGTCATAGATTCATAGAATTTACAGTGCAGAAGGAGGCCATTCGGCCCATCGAGTCTGCACCGGCTCTTGGAAAGAGCAACCTACCCAAGGTCCACACCTCCACCCTATCCCCATAACCCAGCAACCCCACCCAACACTATGGGCAATTTTGGACACGAAAGGCAATTTAGCATGGTCAATCCACCTAACCTGCACATCTTTGGACTGTGGGAGGAAACCGTAGCACCCGGAGGAAACCCACGCAGACACGGGGAGAATGTGCAGACTCCGCACAGACAGTGACCCAAGCCGGAATCAAACCTGGGACCCTGGAGCTGTGAAGCAATTGTGCTATCCACAATGCTACCGTACTGCTCTGATGGTGACGTTATCAAGATACGGGAACGTTGCGCGTAAGCCGTACCGGTCAACCATTCGGTCCATCTCACGTTGGAAGACCGAGACCCCGCTCGTGACACCGAAGGGAACCCTTAAAAAGTGATAGAGCCGCCCATCTGCTTCGAAGGCAGTGTACTGGCGGTCAACATTACGGAGGGGTAGCTGGTGGTAGGCAGACTTGAGATCCACCGTGGAGAAAACCTTGTATTGCGCAATCATGTTAATGGTCTGGCTGTAGTCAATGACCATCCTATGTTTCTCCCCGGTCTTTACCACCACTACTTGAGCCCTGCAGGGGCTGTTGCTCGCTTTGATGACCCCTTCCCTCAGCAGCCTTTGGACCTCCGACCTGATAAAGGTCCGGTCCTGGGCACGGTACCGTCTGCTCCTGGTGGCGACGGGTTTGCAATCCGGGGTGAGGTTCGCAAACAGGGAAGGCAGGTCGACCTTAAGGATCACGAGGCCACAGACAGTCAGGGGGGGTATAGGGCCGCCAAATTTAAAAGTCAGGCTTTGCAGATGGCACTGGAAATCCAGCCCAAGGAGGGTGGCTGCGCAGAGGTGCGGCAGGACGTACAGGCGGAAATTGCGGAATTCCCTGCCTTGGACAGTGAGGTTCGCAAGGCAGAACCCCTTTATCTCCACCGCGTGTGACCTGGAGGCCAGGGAGATCCTTTGGTTTACGGGATGGGTGGCAAGAGAACAGCACCTTACCGTGTCGGGGTGAACAAAGCTTTCCGTGCTCCCAGAGTCGATCAAGCACGACGTCACGTGGCCGTTGATGGAGATCGTCGTTGTAGCTTTCGCAAGCGTCCAGAGTCACCGAGGCCAGCTGCAGTAAAGGAGAGTTCTGGTCGGGCAACGTGTAGTCGGCTGTGCTGGGGGCCTGGAGCCCCATCCAAGATGGCGTCAGCCATGGGTCGCACATGGAGTCTGGGGATGCAGAAGATGGCGGCGGCGAGGGGCGGCGTGGTGGCCGGGGGGCAAAATGGCCACGCCCGCGGGTCGCACGCGGCCTGAGGATAGGGGGGTGGCGGTGGGCGCTGGACGGCCGGGGCGTGAAAAAGGGGCTGCCGATAGTCGCTGGAGACCGCGGCCACGGCGCGGGCCTGGCAGACCCCGACATAGTGGCCCTTCTTGCCGCACCCTTTGCAGGTGGCGGTGCGGGCCGCGCAGCGCGGGCGGGGTGATTCGCCTGCCCCCAGAAGAAACAGCGTTGTCCGGCGGCAGTAGCGGGCTGTCTCGCCGCGTAGGCTTGCGGGGTTAGAGGGAAGGTCTGGGGGGCTGCCGCAACGGGGTGCCACGCAGCCCAGGGGGCCGCCGCGCGTCCGGGAGCAAAAGACAGCGCGTTGTTATACGCAACGTCCATGGACTCCACCAGAGCCCGTGCCTCAGTAAGTCCCAGAGTGTCCATTTTTAGGAGCCTTCGGCGGATATTGTGAGGTCATACCTGCCACGAAAGCATCCTTGATTAAAAGTTCCATGTGCTCGTTCCCCGAAATGGGCGGGCAGCCACAGTTTCGGACCAGCACCAGCAGCGCCCGGTAGAAGGCTTCCAGCGTTTCTTCGGGGCTTTGCCTCCTAGTTGCCAGCAGGTGACGAGAATAGACCTGGTTCACAGGGCGGATATAATGTCCTTCTAGCAGCTCGATCGCTGCAGCATAATTCTCCGCCTCCTCGATCAGAGGGTAGATCCCAGGGCTGACCCGCGAGCGTAGAAGGTGCATCTTTTGTCTTTCCGTGGGGGTGTCGGCAGCCGTGTCGAGGTAGCCCTTAAAGCACGCCAGCCAATGTTTGAAGATAGCAGCAGAGTTGTCCGCGTGGGGGCTGAGCTGAAGGCACTCTGGTTTGATACGGTGATCCATCCTTTCAATTGAAGTTGTAGCAGATTAAATTGATGCGCAATCAATTACTCTCGAGACAAGGTGAGTCATAACTAATAGGATTTAATCTGCTAGGACTGTTCCCCAGCAGCTTTGATACAGAAAGTGAAGGCTGCTGGGACGGCATTGGTTCTTATACTCCGCCTCTCAGGGCGGAGCTATGTACATCGGCCAATGGTAGACTCCTGGGTCCAGCCAATGGTCATCCACCTCTCAGGTACCGCAATACCTGGTATTACCACAGAGTTGCCACGTTATTCACACCACAGACCAAACGGTAGTGTAGCCTTTCTGAAAGGGAAGTGTCGTACTCACAAAATTCGGCTATTTTGCCCAATCTGGATTAAAACTTGGTTACGCACTCCCCAGGAGTCTTTACTAAAAAATGGAAATGGTATATCTGCACAATTACGGATGGTGTAGGGTTAAAGTATAATCCCACCAATGTCACCCAACTGTTTGAGAGTGTTAGTGTCCGGAGGTGTAGGACCTGTGAGGCTTTGTATCACACCATAGGTATGTGTGCTACAGGCAGTTAGCAAAATTCCTGTCTTGACGCTCATTCTCTGTGATATTGTGACCGGAAAAGTAATGCATGCATTCTGAGTACTCTGTCAAATCCTCTAAGCTTGCGCCAAACACGACTGATCTTTCAAACAGAGGCATATTCAAAAATAATCCCAACCTTGGTGTAGCCGAGTAAGGGAGATAGTTCACCCGACGACATCAATCCAGTTTTACCCTTGTCAGCAGTTTTGTAGATTACAAAACGAGCCCAGACCGAATAGATTTAAGAAAATTTGGTTTATTAACACACTTTTATTTACAATATACGCCAGATCCCAACCGGGTCTGAACTGTCGATACCAAGCCTGGCCTAAACTATGGACGATTTAGGGTTCCGCACCCCTTTAGCGGGTGAGTTCGTACTCGGCGAGACTCACGGGGAGGTTGATTGCTCCAGCCTGGTAGATCTCATGTGGGTTATAATACACACTGGCTAAGAATGAAGATTTGTGAAAATACTGGATCCAGAGGGGTCATTTTTTTATGTGAGGAGTTTATCTTATTTAGCTTTTGCACTTTTATTAGAAATCTAGTGCTAGGAAACAGATAGTTAACAGTAACTTTTAAATTTAAAAAAAAATATTTTTAATTTTTTTTTTTTAATTTTCATTTTAATTAATTGACGCAATGTCAGTTAGAGGGGTGCTGTGCTCTGACTGTGAGATGAGGCAGGTCCGGGAGGCTTCCAGCGTCCCGGATGGCTTCATCTGCAGAAAGTGCACCCAACTGGAGCTCCTCACAGACCGCATGGTTCGGTTGGAGCAGCAATTGGATGCACTTAGGAGCATGCAGGTGGCGGAAAGCATCATAGATCGCAGTTATGTAAATGTGGTCACACCCAAGGTGCAGGCAGAGAAATGGGTGACCACCAGAAAGGGCAGGCAGTCAGTGCAGGAATCCCCTGTGGTTGTCCCCCTCTCGAACAGATATACCCCTTTGGATACTGTCGGGGGGGATAGCCTATCAGGGGAAAACAGCAGCAGCCAGAGCAGTGGCACCACGGCTGGCTCTGATGTTCAGAAGGGAGGGTCAAAGCGCAGAAGAGTAATAGTAATAGGGGACTCTATAGTCAGGGGCACAGATAGGCGCCTCTGTGGACGTGAAAGAGACTCCAGGATGGTATGTTGCCTCCCTGGTGCCAGGGTCCAGGATGTCTCCGAACGGGTAGAGGGCATCCTGAAGGGGGAGGGCAAACAGGCAGAGGTCGTTGTACATATTGGTACTAACAACATAGGCAGGAAGGGGCATGAGGTCCTGCAGCAGGAGTTCAGGGAGCTAGGCAGAAAGTTAAAAGACAGGACCTCGAGGGTTGTAATCTCGGGATTACTCCCTGTGCCACGTGCCAGTGAGGCTAGAAATAGGAAGATAGAGCAGCTAAACACGTGGCTAAACAGCTGGTGTAGGAGGGGGGGTTTCCATTATCTGGACCACTGGGAGCTTTTCCGGGGCAGGTGTGACCTGTATAAGAAGGACGGGTTGCAACTAAACCGGAGAGGCATAAATATCCTGGCCGCGAGGTTTGCTAGTGTCACACGGGAGGGTTTAAACTAGTATGGCAGGGGGGTGGGCATGGGAGCAATAGGTCAGAAGGTGAGAGCATTGAGGGAGAACTAGGGAATAGGGACAGTGTGGCTCTGAGGCAGAGCAGACAGGGAGAAGTTGCTGAACACAGCGGGTCTGGTGGCCTGAAGTGCATATGTTTTAATGCAAGGAGTATTACGGGTAAGGCAGATGAACTTAGAGCTTGGATTAGTACTTGGAACTATGATGTTGTTGCCATTACAGAGACCTGGTTGAGGGAAGGGCAGGATTGGCAGCTAAACGTTCCAGGATTTAGATGTTTCAGGCGGGATAGAGGGGGATGTAAAAGGGGTAGCGGAATTGCGCTACTTGTTCGGGAGAATATCACAGCTGTACTGCGAGAGGACACCTCAGAGGGCAGTGAGGCTATATGGGTAGAGATCAGGAATAAGAAGGGTGCAGTCACAATGTTGGGGGTATACTACAGGCCTCCCAACAGCCAGCGGGAGATAGAGGAGCAGATAGGTAGACAGATTTTGGAAAAGAGTAAAAACAACAGGGTTGTGGTGATGGGAGACTTCAACTTCCCCAATATTGACTGGGACTCACTTAGTGCCAGGGGCTTAGACGGGGCGGAGTTTGTAAGGAGCATCCAGGAGGGCTTCTTAAAACAATATGTAGACAGTCCAACTAGGGAAGGGGAGGTACTGGACCTGGTATTGGGGAATGAGCCCGGCCAGGTGGTAGATGTTTCAGTAGGGGAGCATTTCGGTAACAGTGACCACAATTCAGTAAGTTTTAAAGTACTGGTGGACAAGGATAAGAGTGGTCCGAGGATGAATGTGCTAAATTGGGGGAAGGCTAATTATAACAATATTAGGCGGGAACTGAAGAACATAGATTGGGCACGGATGTTTGAGGGCAAATCAACATCTGACATGTGGGAGGCTTTCAAGTGGCAGTTGAAAGGAATACAGGACCGGCATGTTCCTGTGAGGAAGAAGGATAAATACGGCAATTTTCGGGAACCTTGGATGACGAGTGATATTGTAGGCCTCGTCAAAAAGAAAAAGGAGGCATTTGTCAGGGCTAAAAGGCTGGGAACAGACGAAGCCTGCGTGGAATATAAGGAAAGTAGGAAGGAACTTAAGCAAGGAGTCAGGAGGGCTAGAAGGGGTCACGAAAAGTCATTGGAAAATCGGGTTAAGGAAAATCCCAAGGCTTTTTACACGTACATAAAAAGCAAGAGGGTAGCCAGGGAAAGGGTTGGCCCACTGAAGGATAGGCAAGGTAATCTATGTGTGGAGCCAGAGGAAATGGGCGAGGTACTAAATTAATACTTTGCATCAGTATTCACCAAAGAGAAGGAATTGGTAGATGTTGAGTCTGGAGAAGGGGGTGTAGATAGCCTGGGTCACATTGTGATCCAAAAAGACGAGGTGTTGGGTGTCTTAAAAAATATTAAGGTAAGTCCCCAGGGCCTGATGGGATCTACCCCAGAATACTGAAGGAGGCTGGAGAGGAAATTGCTGAGGCCTTGACAGAAATCTTTGGATCCTCGCTGTCTTCAGGGGATGTCCCGGAGGACTGGAGAATAGCCAATGTTGTTCCTCTGTTTAAGAAGGGTAGCAAGGATAATCCCGGGAACTACAGGCCAGTGAGCCTTACTTCAGTGGTAGGGAAATTACTGGAGAGAATTCTTCGAGACAGGATCTACTCCCATTTGGAAGCAAATGGACGTATTAGTGAGAGGCAGCACGGTTTTGTGAAGGGGAGGTCGTGTCTCACTAACTTGATAGAGTTTTTCGAGGAGGTCACTAAGATGATTGATGCAGGTAGGGCAGTGGATGTTGTCTATATGGACTTCAGTAAGGCCTTTGACAAGGTCCCTCATGGTAGACTAGTACAAAAGGTGAAGTCACACGGGATCAGGGGTGAGCTGGCAAGGTGGATACAGAACTGGCTAGGCCATAGAAGGCAGAGAGTAGCAATGGAGGGATGCTTTTCTAATTGGAGGGCTGTGACCAGTAGTGTTCCACAGGGATCAGTGCTGGGACCTTTGCTCTTTGTAGTGTATATAAATGATTTGGAGGAAAATGTAACTGGTCTGATTAGTAAGTTTGCAGACGACACAAAGGTTGGTGGAATTGCGGATAGCGATGAGGACTGTCGGAGGATACAGCAGGATTTAGATTGTCTGGAGACTTGGGCGCAGAGTTGGCAGATGGAGTTTAATCCGGACAAATGTGAGGTAATGCATTTTGGAAGGTCTAATGCAGGTAGGGAATATACAGTGAATGGTAGAACCCTCAAGAGTATTGAAAGTCAAAGAGATCTAGGAGTACAGGTCCACAGGTCATTGAAAGGGGCAACACAGGTGGAGAAGGTAGTCAAGAAGGCATACGGCATGCTTGCCTTCATTGGCCGGGGCATTGAGTATAAGAATTGGCAAGTCATGTTGCAGCTGTGTAGAACCTTAGTTAGGCCACACTTGGAGTATAGTGTTCAATTCTGGTCACCACACTACCAGAAGGATGTGGAGGCTTTAGAGAGGGTGCAGAAGAGATTTACCAGAATGTTGCCTGGTATGGAGGGCATTAGCTATGAGGAGCGGTTGAATAAACTCGGTTTGTTCTCACTGGAACGAAGGAGGTTGAGGGGAGACCTGATAGAGGTATACAAAATTATGAGGGGCATAGACAGAGTGGATAGTCAGAGGCTTCTCCCCAGGGTAGAGGGGTCAATTACTAGGGGGCATAGGTTTAAGGTGAGAGGGGCAAGGTTTAGAGTAGATGTACGAGGCAAGTTTTTTACGCAGAGGGTAGTGGGTGCCTGGAACTCGCTACCGGAGGAGGTGGTGGAAGCAGGGACGATAGGGACATTTAAGGGGCATCTTGACAAATACATGAATAGGATGGGAATAGAAGGATACGGACCCAGGAAGTGTAGAAGATTGTAGTTTAGTCGGGCAGCATGGTCGGCACGGGCTTGGAGGGCCGAAGGGCCTGTTCCTGTGCTGTACATTTCTTTGTTCTTTGTTTGTTTGTTCTTATCAGGCAGGGTATCTGCGCCATTAGCCTAATGTTCTCAATGAAAGGCCTGATCAATTATCATGAATGTGCCCCATCTTCAGTGAGCTTCAAGCTCTAATCATGCAGATTATAGGCAGTCCGCTGATAGAGAAGACAAGAACATTGATGCGATTGCCACCACTTAATGCGTGCAATCCATAAAGGGGTGGTGCATCGACAACGATCGTCAGTGCAGAAGCATGTAGTCACGCAGGCCTTTCCCTGATTCACCAGCCATGGAGTTGCTGGCCAGTGGATGAAGAGTGGGTGTTAGCTGCCTCGTGAAGTTAACCAGCAGAAATGGAAACAGGTTAATGACACCAGTATTGTTTCCAGGATCTGGCTGCTGTATAAAATGTAACAAGCTCACTGGACTCCCCGTCATATTTCTCTTACTCTGTACAGCTATGCACCTTACTCCTTCAGCTCCAGCTGTATCAATCCTTCACTCTCCTAGTTTCCATTGCCTCAAGTCCAATCACAACAGGGCACTTAATTTCACCTCTCTCTGTTTGAAGCCAACACCTTCAAACCTGCTGCAACTCGAACAAATATTTGTTTTCTTGACTTGCGGCTTCTTCCACCCGTCACATACACTATGCTAATTTCCCCCCCAAAGCCAGCATCTTTTGTCCATTCCTAATTGCCCTTGAACTGAACATTTCAGAGGCTAGTTAAGCGTCAACAACGTTGCTGTGGGTCTGGAGTCAAATGTAGGTTAGACTAGGTAATAACTACAGATTTCCTTCCCTAAAGGACATGAGTGAACCAGATGGGTCTTTACGACAACCAATGATAATTTCATAGTCACTATTACTGAGACTAGCTTTATACTTCAGATTTATTAATTGAATTCAAATTCAACCAGCTGCCATGGTGGGATTTGAATCCATGTCCCGTGGATTACTCACCACCCTGCCTTGGACATATATCGCTGGGGTCTCTCTAATTAGCGGATCTCTCATGGGGTCTCTTTAATTGGGGGTCTCTGCAGGAGGTCTCTTCAATGAGGGGGTTTCTGGAGGGACTCTTTCATTAGCGAGTTTCTGGTGGGGGTCTCTTTACGAAGGGGATCTCGGGGGGGGTTCTTTAATTATTGGGTCTCTGGTGGGGGCTGGTGGAGGCGTGTGGTGGGGTGGGGTGGGCAGGTATTGCATTGTGTGGGGTGAGGGTGGCCCTCTGATGGACTTTGGGGGCAATTCCCTTAAAGAGTTACCCCCTTGGCCCACCGCGAGGTCCACTGCGTCGGATACACGTTTGCCAAGACCTGCACCAATTCTTGCCCACGTGGTTCCCGGCCCAGAGGACCGGATAATCATGAAGGCCCGGAGAATATGGTGCCCAGCCCGTTAAGTGGATGCAAATGGATCTTAAAAGCAAATGAAAGATAAAGCTGTTACAAATTGGTAATACATCTTGAATGAACTAGACCACTGAATTCAGCAAAGAGGGAGCATTCCGATAATGTGCCAAATGGCAGGAAATTTTGGCATGGTGGGCTCTTTTGATGAAGACTCAGAGAACTAGAAATCATAATCGGCGAGATTCCATTATTATATTCAAAGCAACAAAATTTCAGAAGAGTTTAAGGTCCCTTTTAATTTGCTAAGAAGCTTAATTCAGTCTCAGATCCCCGAGATAAGACATATTGAGAACTGGTGAAAATATAAGAAGATCATTATTCACCGGAGAAGTTTCGGGTTCATCAAAGGAATCAGTTAGAATGTGAATTTATTATGCAATTTGTAACGGCCCTCAAGCAAGTTGCAGAATTTTGTGAAGTTGGCAATTCGTTGGTTGACACAATTAGAGATTGTTTAGTGCGCGGTTTGAAAAATGAGGCTATTCATAGAAAGTTAGTAACGGAACTGAAGACTGTATTGGATATTGCTGTTTCAATGAAGCTCATGGCTAATTTATTCTGCGGGTCAGAAGAAATCTACCCAGCAACAGGTGTGTTATTCCTGTGCAACAATGGGCAATTCACAGGCTGCTGCTGGAGCAAAGACAGTCAGTGGAAAAGTTGCGCCAGAACTGGGGTTAGCTTAGATGGGCTTTTTGGTTGACATGGACCAGTTTGGGCCGAAGGGCCTGTCTCCGTGCCATAGACTCGATGAACTGGCCACATAGCCAGACCTTGCTGGAATGGGCAATGAAGTGACAAATGAAATACAATGTGGAAAAGTGTGAGGTTATGCACTTTGGAAGGAGGAATCTAGGCATAGACTATTTTCTAAATGGGGAAATGCTTCGGAAAGCAGGAGCACAAAGGGATTTTGGAGTCCTTGTTCACGATTCTCTTAAGGGTAATGTGCAAGTTCAGTCGGCTGTTAAGAAGGCAAATGCAATGTTAGCATTCAAGTCAATAGGGCTAGAATACAAGACCAGGGATGTACTTCTGAGGCTGTAAAAGGCTCTGGTCAGACCCCATTTGGAATATTGTGAGCAGTTTAGGGCCCCATATCTAAGGAAGGATGTGCTGGCCTTGGAAAGGGTACAGAGGAGGTTCACAAGAATGATCCCTGGAATGAAGAACTTGTCGTATGAGGAACGTTTGAAGACTCTGGGTCTGTACTCGTCAGAGTTTAGAAGGATGAGAGGGGATCTTATTGAAATGTACAAGATACTGCGAGGCCTGGATAGAGTGGACATGGAGAGGATGTTTCCACTTGTAGGAAAGACTAGAACCAGAGGACACCATCTCAGATTAAAAGGACGATCCTTTAAAACAGAGATGAGGAGGAATTTTTTCAGCCAGAGGGTGGTGAATCTGTGGAACTCTTTGCCACAGAAGGCTGTGGAGGCCAATTCACTGAGTTATTTAAGACAGAGACAGATAGGTTCTTGATTAATAAGGGGATCAGGGGTTATGGGGAGAAGGCAGAAGAATGGGGATGAGAAAATATCAGCCATGATTGAATGGCGGAGCAGACTCGATGGGCCGAGTGGCCTAATTCTGCTCCTATGTCTTATGGTCTAAAATAACTTAACCAGAGAAGAACTCATTCAAATGAAGAAACAAATCAAATTCAACTAAGAAAATTCATAATGTGGAAGAAAAGAATAACAACCACAATGAAACCAAAACAATTCATTCTAATGAAGAATTTAAATGCTATCAGTCCAGGGTAGGCCACACTGATTTTGGGTAGTACCAAAATTGAATGGGCACCCAAATAAAATGGAGGTTGATACGAGGTTTCCGTTATCGCTAATCCTGAGACCATCTATGAACGGAAACTTAACCACCGGCTTTTAAAACCAGCAGATGTGTGATCTTGAGGACCTATACTGAAGAGATAGTACCACTGAGAGATTACCTTACAGACAAGATTGAGCTAAGTGGGCAAACCTCAGAGTTACCACTCCATGTGGTTCAAGGAAGTTTTCCAGCTCTCTATGGCTGCTCTTGGCTGGAAAGGAGTCAATTGAATTGGAACACTGTGAACAACTTAGTTGATTCAAAGTCAGACTTACAGACCATAATGGAAAAATACAGCAGTGCTTTTGAAGACATACTGGGATCCATGAAAGGTGTACAAGTGTCCCTGGAGATTCAGGAAAATAGCTGGCCAAAATGTCTCAAGGCTAGAGCTCTACCCCATGCAATAAGTCTGAAAGTTAAATCTGAACTACTGAGACTTGTGGAAACAGGAATCTTAAAACCTGCCACTGCTCGTGACTGAGCAACCGCTGTTGGACCTATCATGAAACAGGATGGTACAATTCGTATCTGCGGCGATTTTAATACAACAATCAATCCGGTACTACGTGTAAATCAATACTTGCTATCACTGATTGAAGATTTGTTCACAGGCCTAGCAGGAGGACAGAGGTTTAACAAGACTGATCTATGGCAGGCCTACCTGCAAATGAATGTGGCAGCTGAATCTCAATACCTATTCACCATCATCACTCACAAAGGCCTTTCTGCTCCAAGAGAGTGCATTTTGGAACAATGTCAGCACCAGCTTTATTTCAACACTCAATGGACCATCCTTAGTGGTTTACAGGAGGAACAGTGTTACCTCGATGATTTTTGATCACCAGCACAAATGGGCAAGAACATTTACAACATTTAGAAACTACACTGAAATGACTTCAAATGCATGGGCTTCATGTCAGGAAAGATAAATGTGATTTCTTCCAGACACTCATACAGCATCTTGGACATGTAATTGACAGTAAGGGTCTGCGTAATGCACCTGCAAAATGGAAGCCATTGTGGATGGTCCAAGACCAACAAAAGTCACTCTATGTGGTCATTCCTAGGGTTAATCACCCACTATGGAAAATTCATCCAGAATCTGGCAACCATATTGAAACCCTTACAAACACTGCTGTGCACAAAACAGACATGGCAATGGACACCAGAGTGCAAAATAGCATATTAATTTGCAAGATAAGCTATTTTGGGGCCACACCTTTGTTAGCTGCAAGTAGGTTCCAACAAGGGTCATTAATCTTATTGGCACATTCGTACAAAATTAAATACCATCAATCCAAAAATCACACCAATGTGGATGCATTATCAGACTTACCTTTACCAGCTGGTCATGATAATTTTTTTGTACACAGATTGGGAATGTTCTAGTGGCTGTAGCTCAAGTCCAGAGACGTGCCAGCAATGATCCTGTGATGGGGAAGCTACTGGAAATGGTATTACAGGAGAGGATAGCAAGAAAACATTCTGAATTAAAACCGTACATATTCAGGAGACTTGAGTTAACAGCACAGGGATGTGTGTTGTGGAGGATGAGAGTAATTATTCCACCAAATTTACATCAAAACATTTTGGAGCAGTTACACAGAGGACAAACATTGTGTGAATGAAAGCACTGGCACAAAGTTACTTTTGCTGGCCAAGAAATGATGCATAAATAGAAAAAGCAGAACTGTGCCTGTCATATACATGGGTAAGGAATACACCGCCGTTGTCCCCACTGCATCTGTGGTAGTGGCCTAATGTGTCATGGCCACGTCTGCTCGCTGGCTTTGCTGGTTCAGTTGAAGGGCACTTGTTCATGGTCATTGTAGACGCACACTCAAAGTGGCCTGAGGTGTCGTAATGAAGTCAACCGCAGCAGAACAAGCCAATGCGAAACTCGACGAGGTCTTTGCAAGCTTCAGAAAACCAGAGCAGATCGTAAGTGACAATGCGCCTCAATTTACAGCCCAAGATTTAGAAGACTACTTGAAGATGTGTGGAGTTCAACATATTAATTCAGCAGCACCCATCCATGAATGGTTTGGCCAAAAGGTTTGTCCAATTTTTGAAACGCACTCTAAAGATTTCAAAAAACCAAAGTTTACTGCACTGTGTGAACATGGTTTTGACAACATACCAAAATATGACACATGCAACTACACAAAAGTCACCAGATTTGTTATTGATGAAAAGCTAGCTGAAGACTACCTTTACTCTTGCAGAAGAGACATCTGACATAGTAGAGCGAAACCAACAGTCACAGATCTGGACTCAAGAAAGTAACTCAAGGAAGCTCCCTTTTAAATGGGTCCCAGGTTACACGGCCATGGTCTGGGGCCACATGGTGTATCGGTACCACCACATGCTGGTTGGAGGTTGCACACCATGCAACTATGATACAGCCCATTGGCATATCACCACATTTGCAACACCTCAGATAATGAAGCAATCCATGTCCAAATGCAGCAAGACCTGGACAATATCCAGGCTTGGGCTGACAAGTGGCAAGTTACATTTGCGCCTCACAAATGCCAGGCAATGACCATCTCCTACAAGAGAGGATCTAACCACTGCCCCTTGGCATTCATACTATCTCTGAATCCCACACAATCAACATCCTGGGGGTGACCACTGATCATAAACTGAATTGTATTAGCAATATTAATAGTGTGGCTACCACAGCAGGTCAAAGGCTAGGAATCCTTCAGAGAGTAACTCATCTCCTGACTCACCAAAGCCTGTCCACCATCTACAAGGCACAAGTCAGGAGTGTAATGGAATACTCACCACTTGCCTGGATGAGTGCAGCTCCAACAACACTCAGGAAACTTGGCATCATCCAGGACAAAGCAACCTGTTTGATTGCTCCCCCTTCCACAAACATTCATCCCTCGATCAGCAACTAACAGTGGCAGCCAAGTGTACTATCTGCAAAATGCACTGCAAGAACTTGCCAAGGTTTCGTAGACAGCACCTTCCAAATCCACGACCACTACCACCTAGAAGGACTATGCAGCAGATACCTGGGAACCCCACCTCCTGGAGGTACTGCTCCAAGTCACTCACCACCCCGACTTGGAACTATTTTGTCGTTCCTTCACTGTCGCTGGGTCAAAATCCTGGAACCTCCCCCCCTAACAGCACAGTGGTGTAGCAATACCTCAGGGACTGCAGTGGTTCAAAAAGAGAGCTCACCATCACCTTCTGAAGGACAACTAGGGATCGGCAATAAATGCTGGACTAACTAGTGACACCTACGTCCCTTAGATGAATTTAAAAAAAAATCAGAACCTCTCCACACCGGAGATCCTGTGCTCCAACTGCTCAAGGACCTGCAAGGGCCTGCTGAGCAAGAATTGGTCTCGTCAGTCGACAACGATCAAGCCAGCCACCACAGAGACAAGCCTTCCTATAGTCTTCACCTGCGAGGAATCTACCACCATCATCATCATTGTCATCATCAATTTAGCAGGAATGGGATCAAGGGAACAGGAAGTGGGTCTCATCGACACAATGCAGGGAGGTCATGAGGGAGAATAGAGAAAATACAGAGAAAGGTGAGAGTTCAGGGGGAGGACAATGGGAGCATTATGGGAAGTTTGGCAAGATGGGTGAATGGAAGGGAGGTCTTAATTTTCACATGATGTTAAGATAGGAAGGATTATAGAAGCAGACACAATCAAGACACAGCATTTGTATTTCGATCAGTTTAGCAGCCAATCAGTGAAAACTGTTGACCTCATTGTTCTTTTCACAGTAACATCTGGTCCATTGTGCTTAGACATTCTGATTGAAACATAAGTAAGATGTCTTTCACCATGATTTGATTTTATTGACAGAAAAGTAAACTGAAAAAATTTATATAACTGGAAAATGCATTTGGACATTGGGGATTAATGAATCATGTCAATGTTTAATGTTAATGGACATTTTCAGAAACTTAAAAGTCAACCAGTCATTTAACATCGGTATGTAATTCACTCAAGCAACATTTTTGTCATTATTTATTCACACCTGCATAATATTCAGTGAATGTAGGTCCGTGAATAAACAGTTCTATATTTAGAGTATTGCTGTACTTTTAATTCCCACCTTATGACTGAGTAATACGTGCTTTTACAAAGCTCCTGAACTAGCCCCAGAGTCTCCTTTTGTACAAAGCTAATTCTAAGGAGGTCTTGAACTATATCCCAAAAAGAAAGGCATATTTTTCTAATTCTTAAAATATTTATCCTAACTATCAAGGTCCGCAAATACCAAAGCAGGAAGAAGGAATTTTAATCCATACACTAATTAGAATCCATGGTTACCATAGTAACCCATGGTTGCAATCTTGAAAAAGTAATGATCCATCTTAACCAGTAATCAGGTCCCTAACTATCATATGGTCCCCTAACAAAATAGAAGCATATCAGGGAGGTTAGAATGTTTTTTCTGCTCAGTTATTAGAAAAGTGATTGCAAGTAGGCATTATAGCCAAGTCAATCATGATATTTAAGAAGGAATAGACAAATATTTGAAAAGGATAAAGGAAAATCACAGGGGAATAGAATTAGAATAGATTGTTCTGATTTCAAACCAGCGCTAGTCCAATGACCAAAATGGCCTCTTTCATGGTGCTGTAAAAACTTTCACCGGGTCAGTAAATCAAAGTAGATGCTGCCAGACCTGCTGAGTTTTTCCAGCGTTTTCTGTTTTTAATTTCAGTTTGTAGCACAATGGGCTGGATGCTGCTGTGACGATGGGCAGAATTTTCCTAAAAATGTTATTTCCGGTGTGAAAATGGTTGCGCATCCCACCTCCGCCAGCAGCGTGATCCGGAACACGATCCAAAGGCACTTTTTTTTTGTCTCGTGAGAAACGTGTCTGATTCGCTCACCGCAGGGGTCATCAGAGTACTTCGATCAAGGGGGAACTGCATTTAAAAGGCTCCACAGCACTTGATCTCATTCAAGCCAGAGGGATGGGTGCTCAAAGATCAGCTCCAAGATTTTCAGAGGGGGTCCTAACGAGACCATTGGACGCGGTGGAAGAGAGGCGGGAAATAGCCTGCCCATGGGTTCTCAGGTGGTCCACCTGCAATGTGATGAATTCCTCCAGGGAGGCTGTGGCAGCAGTGGTCAGTTCAACAGCATGATCAAGAGGATGGGGATCAATGTCGTAAAAAAATGAATGACCTCCTACAACTACCTTTGGCATTCAGCCCTTCCAACACCCCCGGAATGTCACCTTGAACCCACATGGTGCCACCTCCCAGATTCCCAGCACCCGATACTCCGGCATCATCCTCAATCCCCCCTCCGGTGCTCCTCATCAAAAGCCCTCCCTGCCTAAGCGTGGGGACATGCGCATGTGTCCCAGTTGTCCTCGATATATGCCAGTTGCCCTCGACCTTTGACCCACCGGGCTCACAATATCCTCTTTTGTTTACCTGCAGGGGAAGACAGCACTTAGCAGGCGTGAGAGGGAGAGGGCGGGCAGGGGGTATGCTCTACTTGACTCCATTCGAGGAAAGGGCTAATGAGCCTACAGGAGAGGACCAGGAACAAGCTGTCACCAAGAGTGAGACAGGCCTACAACAGAGAAGTGAGGAGCCACTGCACCTTCATCCAGGAGACCTGTCTCAGGTGGGTCTTTAAGTGCCCAAAGCTTGCCGTTTTATAAAACCATGTCCCTCATCCCATTACTCCAACCCACCAAATCAGCTCCCCCTGCCCCACCACCTCCAAAGGCCCTACCAGCATCACTACAGGGTGTTGGCCGTGGTTGGCAGTATCAGTGGGTCTTGTCCATGGGACGGAGGATGAGCTCTGGTGCTCCTCATCATTTGACTAAGTCTGACTCCTGCATTCAGGATCACCTTCCACTATCCATCTGGGTGATCGCTGCATGTGTGCTGGCTACTCCATCTCACGGGCATCTCAACTGAACGCCTATGTGAACAAGGCTTTTGCATCCTCTCAGGCAGTCGGTGGGTAGTAACTGCAACATTCAACATATTCCCTCACAATGCCCTGCATCCAACCTTTCATCCGAGATTCTACCCCATTCCTTGACTTTGAGACTGTGGGTGGCTGACATTGGAAGGGCTGAAATTATGGTGGCCAATTAGTTAGATGAGCAAGACTCGCAGGAATGTTAGAGGGCACAATTACTCTCAGAGTGTTAAGAATTGGAAAAAATTAAGATGAAAAAATTAAATTGGGATAAAATAAAAACATGGGCGGGATTCTCCCCTACCCGGCAGGGAAGTGGTCCCGGTGGGATGGAGTGGCGTGAACCACTCTGGTGTCAGGCCGCCCCAAAGGTGCGGATTTCTCCGCACTTTTAGGGGCCAAGCCCTCACCTTTAGGGGCTAAAAAGGACTCCGAAAGGACTCCGCCGGCTGGCGTGGAAGGCCTTTGGCGCTACGCCAGCCGGGGCGGAAAGGACTCCGCCGGCCGGCGGAGGTCCGCACATGCGGAGGGGCGTCAGCGGCTGCTGACGTCATGCCCGCGCATGCGCAGGGGGGGTCACCTACATGTCGGCCATCGTGGAGACCTACACGGCCGACGCGTAGTAAAAGAGTGCCCCCACAGCACCGGCCCGCCCGTGGATCGGTGGGCCCCGATCGCGGGCCAGGCCACCGTGGGGGCATCCCCCGAGGCCAGGTCGCCCTGCGCCAACCCCCCGGGACTCCGCTCACGCCGTCTGGTCCCGCCGGTAAGTAGGGTGGTTTAATTCACGCCGGCGGGACCGGCATTACTGCAGCGGGACAATTTAGGATGACCAATCCACCTAACCTGCACATCTGTGGGTTGTGGGGGTGAAACCCTCAAAGACACGGGGAGAATGTGCAAACTCCACACAGACAGTGATCCGGGCCTGGATCGAACCTGGGTCCTCAGCACTGGAGGCAGCAGTGCTAACCACTGTGCCACCGTGCTGGCCCAAAAAAGGGAGTTGATAAGGGCAGCTGTCTGAAGGAATTTCGATATGCGAGTAGCATATTGGTGAGAAAAGCAAGTGTTTACCTATGTGGCTAGGGGTAAACAATGGGATATCGAAGAGGTAACTTCAAAGTGGAGAGATAAGGAAATTGACATGCTAAAAGCCAGATCCACACGGTGGTTAACGTCAAAGAGGAAGAATGATATAGCCATCACACAATATCTGGAGCACGAGAGACAGTAGCATCTATCATCTCGGCCACAACCAACTGCAGAAACAATCTCTCGATAATTAATCTTTTTTTTTAAATTATTTTTATTAAAGTTTTTCATAAAATATCAATAACAAAATGAGAAAGAAAAAAGAACCCAACAGGGTTAAGTACAAAACACAATCTAAAAAAGCAACCCCCCAAACCCCTCCCCCCGTACCTAAATAATAAATTAACATGAACACCCCGGTTTAAGACAACAGGTGTATACACCTCCTCAGACCCTTCCAGTGTAAGTAACATAAACAAAAATAAAGTAAACCCCCCCCCCCCCCGAGCTGCTGCTACCATTGACCAATGTCTAGCATTCTGCCAGAAAGTCTAAGAACGGTTGCCACCGCCTAAAGAACCCTTGTACCGACACTCTCAAGGCGAATTTCACCCTCTCCAATTTAATGAACCCTGCCATATCGCTGATCCAGGATTCCATGCCTGGGGGCCTCGTATCTTTCCACTGAAGGAGAATCCTTCGCCGGGCTACCAGGGACGCAAAGGCCAGAATTCCGGCCTCTTTCACCTCCTGCACTCCGGGCTCCTCTGCCACCCCAAATATTGCGAGCCCCCAGCCCGGTTTG
Organism: Scyliorhinus torazame; assembly: GCF_047496885.1. Classification (NCBI taxonomy): domain Eukaryota; kingdom Metazoa; phylum Chordata; class Chondrichthyes; order Carcharhiniformes; family Scyliorhinidae; genus Scyliorhinus; species Scyliorhinus torazame. The sequence goes on from NC_092719.1 coordinate 154,753,623, forward strand.
ACCCTGTATCCTACCACCCTCGACACCGTCCTTGCTACGCCCTTCCAAAATTCCTCCAGCGCTGGGCATGCCCAAAACATATGGGTGTGATTTGCTGGGCTCCCTGAGCACCTAACACACCTGTCCTCACCCCCAAAGAACCTGCTCATCCTTGTCCCGGCCATGTGTGCCCTGTGCAGCACCTTAAACTGTATGAGGCTGAGCCTCGCGCATGAAGAGGAAGGGTTCACCCTCCCTAGGGCATCTGCCCACGTCCCCTCTTCAATCTCCTCTCCCAACTCCTCCTCCCACTTACCTTTCAACTCCACCACCGAGGGGTCCTCCTCCTCCTGCATCACCTGGTAAGTTTCCGAGATCTTCCCCACTCCCACCCACCCCCCCCCGAGAGCACCCTGTCCTGTCCTGTGTGTGGCAGTAGCCGTGGGAATTCCACCACCTGCCGTCTGGCAAACGCCCTTACCTGTAAGTACCTGAAGGTGTTCCCCGGGGGGGAGCCCGTACTTCTCCTCCAGCTCACCCAAGCTCGCGAACTTCCCATCCACAAACAGGTCCCCCAACTTTTGTATGCCTGCCCTGTGCCACCCCGAAAACCCTCCACCTGTTCTTCCTGGGGCGAACCGGTGGTTCCCCCGTAATGGGGTCCACGCCGAGGCCCTAACTTCCCCCCTATGCCGCCTCCACTGCCCCCAAATTTTGAGGGCCGCCACCACCACCGGGCTCGTGGTATACCTCCTTGGAGGGAGCGGCAGCGGTGCCGTTGCCAGCGCCCCCAGACTCGTACCCACACAGGACGCCGTCTCCAGCCTCTTCCATGCAGCCCCCTCCCCCTCCATCACCCACTTGCGCACCATTGTCGCATTGGCGGCCCAGTAGTACCCACAGAGGTTGGGCAGCACCAGCCCGCCCCTATCTCTACTCCGCTCCAGGAACACCCTTCTCACCCTCGGAGTCCCTCGCGCCCACACAAACCCCATTATACTCTTGTTAACCCGCCTGAAAAAAACCTTCGGGATAAACACGGGGAGGCACTGGAACAGGAACAAAAACCTTGGGAGCACCGTCATTTTGATTGGCTGCACCCTACCCGCCAGGGACAGCGGCAACGCATCCCACCTCTTGAACTCCTCCTCCATTTGCTCCACCAGCCTTGTAAAGTTAAGCCTATGCAGGGCCCCCCAGCTCCTGGCCACCTGGACCCCCAAATATCTGAAACTCCTCTCCGCCCTTTTTAGTGGGAGCTCGCCAATCCCCCTCTCCTGGTCCCCTAGCTGAACTACGAACAGCTCGCTCTTCCCCATATTGAGCTTGTACCCCGAAAAGTCCCCGAATTCCCTAAGCATCCTCATTACCTCTGGCATTCCTCCCACCGGGTCCGCCACATACAGCAGCAGGTCGTCCGCATAAAGCGACACCCTATGCTCCTCCCCACCCCGCACCAACCCCCTCCAGTTCCTCGACTCTCTCAGTGCCATAGCCAGGGGTTCAATCGCCAGTGCGAAGAGCAGGGGGGACAGGGGACATCCCTGTCTCGTCCCTCGGTGCAATCAAAAGTACTCGGACCTCCTCCTATTTGTGGCCAAACTCGCCATCGGGACCTCGTACAACAGCCTAACCCACCTGACAAACCCCTCCCCAAACTGAACCTCTTCAGCACCTCCCACAGGTACCCCCACTCTACCCTATCGAAGGCTTTCTCAGCGTCCATCGCCACCACTATCTCCGCCTCCCCCTCCCTCGCCGACATCATGATAACGTTCAAAAGTCTCCGCTCATTCGCGTTCAACTGTCTCCCCTTCACAAACCCCATCTGGTCTTCATGGATGACCTGCGGCACACAATCCTCAATCCTCAATCCAAGACCTTCGCCAGCACCTTGGCATCTACATTTAGCAAGGAAATCGGCCTGTAAGACCCACATTGCAGGGGATCCTTGTCCCGCTTCAGGATCAAGGAGATCAGTGCCCGGGACATCGTCGGGGGTAAAGCCCCCCCCCTCCTTTGCCTCATTAAAGGTCCTAACAGCGGGCCCAACAGGTCCATATATTTTTTATAGAACTCGACCGGGAAACCGTCCGGCCCCGGTGCCTTCCCCACCTGCATGCTTCCTATCCCTTTGATCAGCTCCTCCAGCCCAATCGGGGCCCCCAGTCCCTCTTCCACCTTTGGAAACCTCAATTGGTCCAGGAAACGGCCCATCCCTCCCTCCTCCCGTGGGGGCTCGGATCGGTACAATTCCACGTAGAAGTCCCTGAAGACCCCATTGATGCCAACCCCACTCCGCACCACGCTCCCTCCCCTGTCTGAAGTCCCTGAAGACCCCATTGATGCCAACCCCACTCCGCACCACGCTCCCTCCCCTGTCTTTAACTCCCCAGATCTCCCTAGCTGCGTCCCGCTTCCGAAGCTGATGCGCCAGCATCCGGCTTGCCTTTTCCCCATACTCGTAGACCGCCCCCTGGGCCTTCCTCCACTGCGCCTCCGCCTTCCTGGTGGTCACCAGGTCGAATTTGGCCTGGAGGCTGCGCCTCTTCCTCAACAATCCTTCCTCAGGCTCTTCCGCATACCTCCTGTCTACCCTCACCATCTCCCCCACCAGCCTCTCCCTCTCCCCCCGTTTCCTCCGCTCCTTGTGGGCCCTGATGGAGATCAGCTCTCCCCTCACCACCGCCTTCAGTGCCTCCCATACCATCCCCACTCGGACCTCCCCGTTGTCGTTGGTCTCCAAGTACCTCTCTATACTTCCTCGGACCCGCTCGCTCACCTCCTCGTCCGCCAACAGCCCCACCTCCAAGCGCCACAGCGGTCGCTGATCCCTCTCCTCCCCCATCTCCAAGTCCACCCAATGCGTGGCGTGGTCCGAAATGGCTATTGCCGAATACTCGGTATCCTCTACTCTCGCTATCAGCGCCCTACTCAAAATGAAAAAGTCAATTCGAGAATAAACCTTATGGACATGTGAGAAGAATGAAAATTCCCTAGCCCCCGGCCTTGCAAATCTCCAAGGGTCCACCCCTCCCATTTGGTCCATAAATCCCCTCAACACTTTAGCCGCCGCCGGCTTCCTACCCGTCCTAGACCTGGAGCGATCCAGTGCAGGATCCAACACCGTGTTAAAGTCTCCCCCCATTATCAGGCCCCCCACTTCCAAGTCTGGGATCCGACCCAACATACGCCGCATAAAACCCGCATCGTCCCAGTTCGGAGCATACACATTGACCAGTACCACCCTCTCTCCCTGCAACTTACCACTTACCATTATGTACCTACCGCCATTATCTGCCACAATGCTCGACGCCTCGAATAACACCTTCTTTCCCACCAAGATCGCCACCCCTCGATTTTTGGCATCTAGCCCCGAGTGAAACACCTGACCTACCCACCCTTTCCTCAGTCTTACCTGGTCTGCCACCTTCAGGTGTGTCTCCTGGAGCATAACCACATCCACCTTGAGCCCCTTCAGGTGCGCGAACACGCGGGCCCGCTTAACCAGCCCATTCAGTCCCCTTACATTCCAGGTTATCAGCCGGATTAGGGGGCTACCCGCCCCCCTCCCCCGCCGACTAGACATGACCCCTCCTCGGCCAGCCACGCGCCCGCACCCCACACCCAGCCCGTTCCCCACAGCGGCATACCCCCGTCTTGACCCACCCCACTCGCTCCAGCTCCTCCTTGATCTTAGCAGCAGCAACTCGATTCCCCCCCCCCGGCTAGGACCCATCCTAGCTGGTGTACTCCCCCCATTGCACTTCCGCAAGTCAGCTGACTCCTGCTGACCCCGGCCACTCCCGCCTCCCCTTCGACTCCTCCCATTGTGTGGCACACCCTCCTCTCCCGCTCCCCATTCACAGGCTCTCCCCCTCCATTCTAAGCGCGGGAAACAATCCTCGCTTCCCCGCCCCCCCCAGTCTTCGGCGCGGGAAAAACAAATCCCGCGCTCTCCACCTACCAGACCCCGCCACCAACCAAAACAGTGCCCAACCCGCCCCATCCACCCTCCCCAACCCGAAAGAGAAAAACACAGAGAAAAAGAAACCCAAAACAATGCAAAGGCCCCCCCCACCCCGAACCAAAAATAGGCATAACATATCCACCGCAGTCCCCAATCGCCCATCTCGACCCTCAGTCTGTGTCCAGCTTCTCGGCCTGAACAAAGGCCCACGCCTCCTCCGGAGACTCAAAATAATGGTGCCGGTCCTTGTAGGTAACCCACAATCGTGCCGGCTGCAACATGCCAAACTTCACCCCCCTCCTGTGCAGCACCGCCTTCGCTCGATTGTACCCGGCCCTCCTCTTCGCCACCTCCGCACTCCAGTCCTGATATATCCGAACCTCCGCGTTCCCCCACCTGCTGCTCCTCTCCTTCTTGGCCCACCTGAGCACACACTCCCGATCGACAAACCGATGGAACCGCACCAGCACCGCACGCGGAGGCTCGTTAGCCTTGGGCCTCCTCGCCAACACTCTATGGGCCCCTTCCAGCTCCAGGGGCCCCTGGAAGTACCCCGCTCCCATCAGCGAGTTTAACATGGTGACCACATAGGCCCCCATGTCCGGCCCCTCCAGCCCCTCCGGGAGGCCCAGAATCCGCAGATTCTTCCACCTCAACTGATTCTCCATCTCCTCGAACCGCTCCTGCCATTTCTTGTGGAGCGCCTCGTGCGCCTCCACCTTTACCGCCAGGGCTAAGATCTCGTCCTCATTGTCAGAGATCTTTTGTTGAGCCTCTCGGATCGCCACCCCCTGGGCCGTCTGTGTCTCCAGCAGCTTATCAATAGAAGCCTTCATCGGCTCTAGCAGGTCCTTTTTAATCTCTCTGAGGCAGCACTGGATACCCTCCTGTTGCTCCTCCGCCCACTGCCTCCACGCTGCCTGGTCTCCGCCCGCCGCCATTTTGTCCTTCTTCCCTCCTTTCTTCTGGTCCACCACCACCTTTTTTGTCACCCCGCTCCTAGTTAAAGCCATATACTGACGGGGAACTATTATTAACTCCTTCCCACACCGGGAAACGTCGAAAAAGTGCCCTTGGGGGCCCTGAAAAGAGCCCAAAAGTCTCGAGAGGGAATCCTTTTGGCAGTGTTCACTTCACCAATCTGCCCCAAAATGTCCGTGGAAACTCCTGAAAAAGGTCTAAGTGTCTGTTCCAGACGGGAGCTGCCGAATGCGTGACCTACTCCTCCATGGCCGCCACCGGAAGCCTCGTCCTCGCTTCTTCAGTGGCCCTGGTGAGACCTTTTCACAGTTGTTCCCTCTGCTGTTAAAATTCACTTTTGATAAAGCTCCTCAGGTCAGTTTGCAGCTTTAAGCTTGCCCTTCCCCCGATTGCATGCTGGAAGGGGCCCTGTTTATCCTGCTGCAGCCAAATCTTCCACTGCTTCTGCCGGGCCTGGCAGCCAAAAGACACAACACTCCTGGGGGACACCGTCAGGGGAGTGTTGCAGTCCTCTTGCCACACCGGGAAATGTCAAACAAATGCCGTGGGGGCCCTGTAAAAGAGCCCAAAAGTCCGGTCCAAGCGGGAGCTACCGAATATGCGACCTAGCTCTGCATAGCCGCACCCGGAAGTCCGATAATGAATCTTTGATAAACAGGCAGTCGGTTTTCCCAAACATGGTCAAATACCCTGTGCATGGTAATTATCTGTTGGATTTAGCTCATAGAATATTGGATGTTGTTTGGGAACAAAGGGGTTTCTCCGAGTTCAGGAAACATATGTAGTTGAGAACCAAGAGGTAACTTGTAATAATGGGTGTGTATAGCCATCAGTGTAATTATGTGTTGCAGTGTATTGAGCCCTTGTGTATTTTTTAAAGTTAATAAATATTCTTTATTAATTGACTTTCTGAACCATGTAAAAGATATGCACACTTGCCTTTGACTTACACCAGGAATTTCCGACCCCACTAAATTCAGTGGGACTGGAAGATCCCGACAGCAAGCAGGGCTGAAAAGTCCTGGCTTTAGAAGCTAAATTATCAAAAAATTAACAGAACAGAGATTTTTCACACACATTCCGGCTTTAAGAGGACAACTAAATACAAATCGACACTTGCACAGATTCAGTGCCGATTGGTATCTCATAACCTTGGCTAACAGGGCTATTATTCTCAGAGTTACTCCCATGCAGTACATGTGGGGAATAGTACCTTTGTCAGAAATCTATATGAGCAGTGAGTATAAAACTGGTTCAGTTAATTAAACCCCTCTCTCTGGAGCAAGAAGTATCTTCCCTAAATTGCTTATTGAGCTAGGCCCAGAACCATCATTTCATTAAATTGCAAAATCTTCATAGATGTTCCTGACTTTTTTATTTCCTGGGAGGGAAGTGTCAGTAGCTCCGGATACTGAGGTTTACTGTTTATTGACCAGCACTACCATCTGTAATACTTGGATACCATCAGTAAAGATTTAATCACCTGCTAATGCTCGCATTCCAAGCATTGTCTGGCATCTTTGAATCTGTCTATATATATGTTTCTGGAACATACCTCTTCATTCACCTGAGGAAGGAGCAGCGCTCCGAAAGCTAGTGACATCGAAACAAACCTGTTGGACTTTAACCTGGTGTTGTAAGACCTCTTACTGTGCTCACCCCAGTCCAACGCCGGCATCTCCACATTATAACAAATACAGACACTAACTATTAAGTCTATGACAGATGCAACGGCTGTTGTTACTCTCCCTAATTTGTGGCAGTTACAATGCATTTGTGCCCAATCTTGGCCCGGTTACTGCCTGAGTCCTCCAACAGCCTAGACTTTACTGCGTCCAGATTCACCTACACCATTCCCCTCATGATTGCTGAGAGCTTTGTTCCAAATGCCTCCTGGTAGTGGTCAGGGCCCTTTCCACTGCTACATGAGCTTTTTGACCCAGGGCATTGTCAATGGAACGTCCCACCATGGACTGTATACCTAGCCAGTGAGGGATCTGCCTGCAAGATGTAAGTACTCCGCAGTAGAGGAGCCAGCGATCTGTAAGCAGAAGGTATGGTTATTATCAGACGTTGGCCTCCATTGAGGAATCTTGTCCTGTCAGAAGCCCCACTGTACAGGGGGAGGTTTGGACTGCTGTGAAGGCTCCTTCATCAGGGTTAACCAACACCACAAAGAGCAGAATCATGACTGATGAGTTTCAGGATATTGCAGGGGCAGATGATGATGTAATGCTGTAATTCAGCATAACACCCAGGACCACTCCCTTGAACTAAAATTTATATCCAACCTGATATGTTCTGTTATAGTGTCCCCATGCATCAGAAATTCCATTCTGTCCCCTTTACCTCCTGTCACGAGCTGTGTAACCCCGATCTTGTATAGCTGCATTTTTATTTGTTTTCCTCGCTGTGATTCACAGTCCACCTGCGGTCTCTTTTGCTACCTCGCAGGCATTAGCGCCTTAACGTGTGTTTTGCCCAATTAGCTAATAAGGATAGGATGAAGTTGGTGAAATTGTAGTTTGTTTCCAGCATAACTATTGTGATATAATGTAACATCACTTTGGATATCCCACTTCTAATTATCCCATCTGGGGGCGGTGACATGGTGGCTGAGTACTTAATGGGTTTCAGATCCTGGCACATTGAGAAATTAAAACACCGTGTATTGCCACAACTAAGTTGATTAATCACATCTATACAATGCTCTTGACAGCATTACCCGTCGAATCCTGGGCCCCAGACAAATGGGGACAAATTAGTCCATCCTGCCATAATGTTCACTCCTGTGTTGGGCACAAATAACAGAACTGCCCCCTTGTCCATGCTAGTGTTGTACACTCCTTTTATGCCCACATTTCCAGCCGTGTCATTAGAGTAAAAGTCCTTTTTTAAATAATATAACCTGAATAACACGATGAGTACTGGTAGTGACTTCTGTCAGAAATCCCAATGCTTGGTTACTGCTCCAATTTTCTGCTCCTTTATGGAGCTGCAGATGTTGTCCTGGATGCAGACAGGTGACTTTATTGATGTCCACAATGGGTACCTCCCATGGTGCTGTTATTATTAAGAGGGTAATTACTGCAGCTGCTGGCCTCCAGATTGATAATGCTCTGAGGACTTGTCTGAAACACAATACTTGCTTCCCTGCTAACAGAAACAGACTGTCACATATAATGTTTCACCTGTAACCAATGCTTTCAAACCTACACATGTGCCACTAGTCATCATTGTGGTGATGTGCATCAATGTAAATACATGTAGACTAGCTAGACACCAGAGGGAGCACCAGAAATGACACACACACACTCAACCAATAGATCAGTTAGATAGGACACGACCAATGGACATTCACGATACACACAGAGGTGACACGACCACAGGAGGGCATTACACCAACCCATATATAAAGGACACCACACACATGATCTGCCTCTTTCCAGTGGAGACAGTCAGTGAGTAGAGACACAGGGTTGATTCAATATTAAACCCACCATGTGGATTGCAGCAACTGGTAGTCTGGGTAGCTATTGTAGGATTAGCAGTAGTGTCGAACCCGAGTAATAGAAGTGTAAATAGTTTAATAAACGTGTTGCAGTTATCTCCACGTCTGAACCTTCCTTTGTCAAGTGCACCACAAGGAAGCCGCTTATGTTACACCTACAACATAACAAATCATGGTACCAGAGTGAACTGTTTCAATCCATATAGCCATACCTCAGCATACAGTGACAACCAGCAACGATACCCAGGCAAGATGTTCGAGATCCGGGTTCCGCGGCAGCTCCAGTGCCACAGCGATCTCCGCGAAAACTGGCAGGTATTCCCGCAAATGTTTGAAATCATCCTGGTAGCAGCCGAACTAGAAGACGTGGCCGATGCTGAAAAGACAGAGCTTCTGTTCACCATCGCCAGTGTCAGAGCAGAAGAAATCTTTTAAAAATTCAAGTTCTCCAAAGGGCAAAACAGGAGCGACTTCCAGGCAGTCCTGGACAAATTCGGCAAATACTGTGAGGAAAACACACTCCAACCAGCAAGAAACAGTAAGAGAAGTGCCAGTACTCACCACGAGGCCGAGATCCCGGAGCAGAAAACTATTTTGATCGGCGGTCATCTTTCTAAAGGGACTGCACTTGCACAGTTGCGCGAGAAGCGCACAGAATGGGAAGGTCTCTGTTCTGAAGGCTGGGTAGTTTGCTGCAAACAATGGTTTGTTTGAGGTTGCGCGGTTGTTTGAAGGCAAGTATTGGGGGTGTGGGGATGACCTTGGCAAGATGTTCATCTTCACCCCCACTACTTGCCTTCAAACAACCACGCAACCTCAAACAAACCATTGTTTGCAGCAAACTACCCAGCCTTCAGAACAGTGACCACGACACCACACAACCCTGCCATGGCAATCTCTGCAAGACGTGCCAGATCATCGACATGGATACCACCATTACACGTGAGAACACCACCCACCAGGTACGCGGTACATACTCGTGCGACTCAGCCAACGTTGTCTACCTCATACGCTGCAGGAAAGGATGTCCCAAAGCGTGGTACGTTGGCGAGACCATGCAGACTCTGCGACAACGAATGAACGGACATCACGCGACAATCACCAGGTAGGAATGTTCCCTTCCAGTCGGGGAACACTTCAGCAGTCAAGGGCATTCAGCCTCTGATCTCCGGGTAAGCGTTCTCCAAGGCGGCCTTCAGGACGCGTGACAACGCAGAATCGCCGAACAGAAGCTTATAGCCAAGTTCAGCACACATGAGTGCGGCCTCAACCGGGACCTGGGATTCATGTTGCATTACATTTATCCCCCACCATCTGGCCTGCAAAATCCTACCAACTGTCCTGGCTTGACACAATTCACACCTCTTTAACCTGGGGTTACCCCATCTCTGGATCTGTAAAGATTTAATCACCTGCTAATGCTAGCATTCCAAGCATTGTCTGGCATCTTTGAATCTGTCTATATATATGTTTCTGGAACATACCTCTTCATTCACCTGAGGAAGGAGCAGCGCTCCGAAAGCTAGTGACATCGAAACAAACCTGTTGGACTTTAACCTGGTGTTGGAAGACTTCTTACTGTGATTTAAAAGGCAGCAGCGGCCGCCATTATCAATGAAAATGCCGGTAGCAGCTGGTGGGACGCTTCTCCCGTGATCAGAATCATCGTGGGAACACCGCCACCAATAACTCCACGACCCTACCAACACCCACCCGCAACTCACACGACCCGCACTTTGAAAAATCCTGGTCTAAAAGGTCGAACTGGTATCAGAAAGAATTAACTCCCAGATAGTCTATAAGAGGGTGGTGCCAAGACTGATTCTTTCAGACACACAAAACCCGTTGTATCTTCAGAGTACATTTGAATTGTGATTTTGGTTTGGAATCAACATCGGTACCACTTTACCGCACCGCTTTTCTCACCACCTCAGAAACTAGGAAATGTTCAATATGGTTTTACCACACCAGTTTTCTTACTATACCGGAAACTAGGAAATGGTGTCTACATTTTACCACATCAATTTTCTCATTGCACCGGAAGCTAGGAAATGATTGATATAATTTTGCCACACCTGTTGTCTCACTTCTTTAGATTACTCTGGAAAAAATTACAATAATCTCTGCCATTTTTTTTAACCAAGGAGCCAAATCATGCTTGTGGCACCAGATTCTCTATGGTTACTATGCTTACAGGCTCATATGCTGGTTTGGACCCTCAAACAAACCCACAGACTTCCCGTTTCAAATCATGACTGCCCCATCTAATGGGCGGCAAATGGACATACTCTCCCATCCTCCCCTGTCAGCATTCTATGTGGTGTCAGGGTCTGATACTGTGGGGAACCTGCCAGCTATACCAAATTGTTGTGATAAAATCACTCAAGCCTGTAAGCTGCAATAACAGAGATGTTTATTCATGAGTATGTTTGGGAGACACAACCTTCTCCTACAGAGTGTCTCTCTCATAGAAGGGCTGTGTAACATATTTATATCTTTTGGTTACCATATTTCACTAACTGAGCAGAATTATGCATTGGGAGGACAGCTCAATTTGTTCCTCTTATCACACTTTAGATTACCCATCCTGTGAATATTGATTATTTGATTATTTCTTTCCCACATCATCATGCTGAGAATGGGCTCTAATAACTATTCTTTTAAAGCTGCTAGTGCTCATAGCTTCAACGCTATTGGTGTTTAATGTTGAATTATTTCAGTTACCCCACTTCAGTCGTCTATGTCATAATCTCAATACAAATGCACAATATTTATTTTCTGTATCACATCTTTAAGTAGTTTTAAAATCCACAACTTTAAAGGGATTATGTAATCTTGCATGCACAAAACTCATCATGATCAAATAAATGATATTGAATATGGTGTTGATCATTGAGGCCTCCGGATAGTTCTGGACAATATTGAAGATCCTGCCTAAAACACTGTTTGGGCGAACATTATTTTTTGTCTCAGAAGATACTTCTTTAAAAATAAAATGATACAACAACATCACAACATTGAAAAAGTCCTGGTAGACTTTCCATTGCTAACACCCATATTATGGAAACCATAAAGTCTGTTCATTATGTAGCTTTATTGCTGTACGAAAAGCTCATAGATTGCAGTCGCTGAACTATATTCTGCTATACCAATGTAATGCACAGCAAAAACATGTATAACCTAATCTGGAAAGTAGTTTTAGTGCGAGTCATACAGTCTAAAAGTAGGGTGCTATATTGGGTATAGTAACCAATGCTAATACAATTAGGAAGTCTCAAAGCAAGTTTACCAACTCCCTCTGGCTGCTACAAGCATTTTGCTTTGAGGCTTTTCATCAATTTTTTAAAGAAAGATAATTCAACATATGAGGACTGGAATACAGTGGGCTATTTCCTATTGGGATTACTATGCTTCATGTATCATTTGGTACAATTGTCAGACTTTTAATTGATTTCTGTTTGAAATATTTCAGATCTCTGTGGGAGGGATATCGACTCAGCAACTAGAATCAATTTCAACCATAGATTTCATAGAATTTACAGTGCAGAAGGAGGCCATTCGGCCCATCGAGTCTGCACCGGCTCTTGGAAAGAGCACCCTATCCGAGGTCCACACCTCTACCCTATCCCCATAACCCAGTAACCCCATCCAACACTACTGGCAATTTTGGACACTAAGGGCAATTTATCATGGCCAATCCACCTAACCTGCACATCTTTGGACTGTGGGAGGAAACCGGAGCACCCGGAGGAAACCCACGCACACACGGGGAGGATGTGCAGACTCCGCACAGACAGTGACCCAAGCCGGAATCGAACCTGGGACCCTGGAGCTGTGAAGCAATTGTGCTATCCACAAGGCTACCGTGCTGCCCCAACTGCTACCACTTCTACACTTTACCACATCAAGACATTTAATTTAAAAAAACTAATTTCACTTTCTATTAATGAATTCCTTTTCTAATCTCATATCTTTGGTAACCTTCTTTGACCATTCTATGTGACCGTGTGTCAACTGTTTTGTAGTTTGTTTCTCAGTCTGATTCACTCTCAGCCACCTATACAGCAGGCAAAATTGTTGGCGGGAATAATTCACTTGGAACTTGCGAATATCTCTAATTTCCACAGCTGTGATATGGCGGGGCTACGCAACCTCTGCACAGAAGGCCACATCTTGCCTGTAAGCTTAGTTGTCAGGCCAGCAAAGAACTCTGATATCCTTCATCTATGGTTTTCCTATCCTACAAAAGCCAATTAAACTAGAGAGGCAGACATTGTTGCTGTATAATCAGTCTACCTGTCAATTATTTACTTTCTCTCCTCCAGTGCTTGTATTCTGTTTCCTTGGAAACCTACTGCACAATGGAGTGCAATGGCTTCTAAAAGATTCAACTTCCATGTAGCCTTTTCTTGCTCAGTGGTGCATTTATCTTTCATTAACTATCTTGTCTTAAATGTATACCTGATCACATGTAAATTCATTATCTTAAATGGCATTCTGCTGAATAAATAAATTGAAAAGAATTCTAAATTTGCAACAGATTTCTTTATGCTCAGTATTTATTGTAGCTATTGTGGGGATGATTAGGTAGACTGGTGGTTATGTAGAAGTGCTAAAATAGATCTGGAAGGATTCATTTGAAGTTATCAGCAAATCACGAATCTTTGCATCAATGGTCGTTTCATGATTTCTGCCTAATGATTCAAACCTAAAACCAGAGATGCAATTTATCCAATTGATCCAACTCGTCACTTAAATATACACAGCAATACTCCTCCTTCAAATTGAAGTGAAATCTGAAGTTCAAAGATACATAATTGAGACAAATACTCTAGAATTATTAAACATTTCTGTCCCGGAGATCACATAAATGCTTTCCCAGTTATAAAGTAAACTTGAAATACTTACATGCATTTTATACTGAAACTATGTTGTTTCCTAAGTTCTAAGTAATTTGCAATTTTACGTAAAAGATAGGGTATGGAAAATAGTTGTGTGGACTTATGTTTTACTTTCTTTAATATGAATCCATAGAATTGTATTAGATATGGATATTAAGTAAAGTGTGTGGTGGTTGTGATGATATGCATAAAGCAATTCTGTATATCATTTTATGCACAACCTTCGACCAACGGGTGGCAGTATAAGTGTACCATGCAGCTCTGTGCCTGGGGGGGTTGGGAGTAAGTCGTGTTGATGGATAGATATATTTTGCAGTAGCTCTATAATGGTTAGTTAGTGTTAGTAGTTTGTTATTTATTTATTTCAGTTATCTTTACCATGCAGTCATTTCATAATAAATTAGTTAAACTCAATATTCTGTAGTGAATCATTCATATCGGCCAGTCTACAAAGCATGACAGTGGGGAAAGTCACTTGTCTGAAATCTGGGGATTAAATTGGCACAATGACCACCTAACGAACACTAAAGATCAGAAGATTTCCATTTCAAAGAAGGCTTAAATAATGTAACCAAGAATTTACATACCACAGTTGTGTAATGATATGCATAAGCAATCATGTATATATGATGTGAATGACCTCTGACCAGCAGGTGGCAGTGTTAATATGCCACGTGACTCTGTACCTCGAGGAGTTGGGAGTTAGTCATGTTAATGGATAGTCATACTTGTAGTAGCTCTGGGACAATTTATCAGTATTAATAGTTTGTAATATATTTCTTATAGTTATCTTTTTGCCAAGCATTTATTTTATAATAAAACACTTTAACTGGTCAAGAACGAGACGTTCTTCTATGCATCATTCCTACCTGCCAAGCACCAGAACGTAGCAAGGTGGACATGGAAACCTTTTAATCTGATGGGAAACCCTGCTTGCTTCATGCAAAGCCACATTCACTTGAACTGGAACAGTTGGTCTTGTGGAAAATCTCCTGGTGTTTCTCCACACCTAGCTGTAAATCACTTTAACCCTTCTCAGCTCACACTGCAGTCCATCCACTCTGATATTTATCCAAAGCATGCATTGAAAAATGGCAGATGTGACTATTCATGAGTGTGTTTTGGTCTGCAAGTTGAAGGAATGTGAATCAGAAATTATTCTATTTATACAGTTCCTTTTTATTTTCTTAAAACGTTAGCTTTTAATATCATTTGAAGTAATTTGGACCCTGCCAAGTGGCAGATGTAGGTTCCAACTTGAACTTCCAGGACTTGGCCTAGTTGAACTACTGATAGGAGGAACGATCTCTTAATTCTGGTAGCAGATTTGTAGACAGGTTCCCTTATACAAATAGACAGCTCGACAGGCAGCTCCAATCTTTTCAACCCAGACATTGATTAGACTTTCTAGTCTTCTCAGCATCCTGATGCAATTGTCAAGGACGCAGTAAAGCGAGAATATGTCACTAATCTCAGAAAGAATGCCAGATTTGTGGCAGGTGAAATCCTCGTATAGGTACTGGAATCAATGCCTGCAGAGTTTTGGCTCCTGGTTGAGAGTTCATTGATTATTTTCCATATTTCCTTAGACACATTGGGCAAAGTATTATCAAGTGCTTACCTAAACTCGGTGAAAATGTTGAACAGGCCAGAAGGCAAGGGAAGGAATTTGCTGATTAGGAACTAGGTAATATAACTCAATCAAATCTTGTATTTTCCCATCTGTGGATTAGATAAATATCAGAGTGGATGGTAAAATAAGTTGAGACGATCAAGGTTGTGGGAGGGAAAAGAAAACCTGGGGCAGGGAAGGCCCGTGATTTTCCTGTCAAGCCAGGAAGAATACTCCTACACCTCCTGGCACACAAGAAAGCATCAAAAAATAATCCTTATCCAAGGATCCTCTGGCCATGGTCTTACCTGCAGCCAGGTTTCACTGGCAGCTCAGACACTTTGCGATGCTGTGGCAATCAAATGCTTCAGTTATTAGACCTTGATATTTCAATATTAATTATGTCCTCTGTTTTGACCACCATCTTATGCAGCCATGAACCTGCAAGTTAAAAGTGGCAGAATCTGAAACTCATGTACTTACCTGCCATTCTAACCCCTGCTCGTCCCATTCCCAGAGGGTGAACAGGTTTAAAATCGAGAGTAATATTCACCACTTCACTGCAGGTCTCTAATGGGGATATTTGCTTTTACGGAATTAACATAAATATCCAGAAACATAAGTGGGCGGGATTCTCCGTTCCTGATACTACGTGTTGCCACTGGGGCAAAACCTGTGAACTTCCACAGCTGCAAAACTGCCGCCGCAACTTGCCCGATTCAGCGACTGTTAAGGGGCTAGAACCAGCGCCATGTGGAACACAATCGATTCTAATGAGAAACAGTGCCTGATTCGCTGAGTTTGCCATTGACACTCATGAGGCTGACAGGCTACAGCCGCATAGGCACAC
Source organism: Scyliorhinus torazame (assembly GCF_047496885.1). Classification (NCBI taxonomy): domain Eukaryota; kingdom Metazoa; phylum Chordata; class Chondrichthyes; order Carcharhiniformes; family Scyliorhinidae; genus Scyliorhinus; species Scyliorhinus torazame. The sequence continues at coordinate 154,769,427 of NC_092719.1, forward strand.
TTCACTCCCCACACACGCCATCACAGCCAACAAGTTGGCAGCAAGGACGCCGATCTTGAGACCCTCCTTATCGCCCTGGAGGAGAGACAGGCAACCTTGTACTCTAGCCCAGGAAGGAGGCTGCCAGGCGTTCGCCGAGTCTGGGTGCAGGTGGCAGGGACAATCAGCACCAAGATCAGGACCGGCCTGCAGTGCCGTAGAAAACTGCATAACCTCCTCAGTGTGGCTAGGGTAAGTAGGCAGCACTGTGCCCCTGGCACAAAACCCGGCCCACATCAGTAACCCTACCCCCCTAACCTGGAGGGCGGCCAAATGCACCTCATGCCGGCACACATACTGGCCACCATGGCTAGGTGTGCTTGCCACTGAAACCAAAAGCTACCCTGAGTTGCATGCATCATGCAAAGCCGCTCATAACCGCAGGGAACAGGAAAAGACTGGAAGGGGAACTGCGGCCCCTCACCGCAGCAGAGCAGTGGGCCCTGGACGTGGTCGGTGGGCCCGAGGAAAGGGAAGTCGCCGAGGTGGAGATCAGCATCTGCCAAGGAAGTGTGACCCCACTTAGTTGCGGTTCCCCGTAACACATGTCACCCCCCCCCCCAACACCACCATCATCCCCACACCACCTTCACACCACCCTCGCCCCACAACACACCACCCTCACACCAGCCTAGCACCAGCCCCAACACCACCATCACCCCACACCACCCTCACACTCACCACCTCAGCCCCAAACTACTCTCACACCACCCTCACCCCACACCACCCTCACACTCACACCACCTCAGCCCCAAACTACTCTCACACCACCCTCACATCACTATCACCCCCACATCACCCACACCCTCACACCAGCCTAGCACCAGCCACACATCACCCTCACCCCCACACCACCCTCACCCCACACCACCCTCACTACTCCTCACCCCTGAACTACCCTCACACCACCCCTACACCACCCTCACCCTCACATCACTGTCACCCCCACACTACCCGCACACCACCCCCAAACCACCCTCACCTCCAGACTACCCTCACACCTGGATATCGGGCACAGACATGCATTACGCACACCAACTGCAAGGTCAGGGAGTGTAAACCCTTCCTATTTATGAATGGTGCCGACGGCTGGTGCCTGGAGGGGGACATGTGCCCCGTCTATCATCCCCTGCACCTGGGTCATGCTAGCAATGGCGGCAAATCCCATTGCCTCAGCATCTGTGACAGCGCAATGCACCTGTGAACGGACATCTGTGAAATACCTGACAGATCCCCGCCCGACGCCTGGGAGGGTGCAGAGGTGTAGAAGCTAAGGGTGACCGTCACCTTGATGGCCACCAGAAATGGGTGTCCTCCTTCATGCCCCTGTGGTGCCAGGTGCGCCATAATGTGGCATAGATGGCACACGGTCCCCTTGGATAAGCGGAGTCTCTGGCGCCACGTGCGGTCCAGCAGGTCCTCGAATCATAGGTGCTGACGGCGCAAACGTGGCTTAATGCGTCGCCTCCTTCGCACCTCCTCCTCCTCGGCATCTTGGCCGGCTTCCTCTCCAGGCTCAACGGCCAATCCCTGCTCTTCTGGGGTAAGCTGCTCCTGTGCAGGGTCCTCCCCGAGCGCCCCTGTGCCTCCAGCCTCTGTGCATCTGTGACCGCAACTGCGGCCAGGTAGACAGTGAGCATTCCTGGCTGAAGTCCAAAATCCATCTTTTTCAGGAGAGGAAAAGAGAAGACATGTTATCAAGGTGATTATTCCCTTGCCAAACCAGATCCAACAGGGTACATGATGACCCGGAGTTGCACTTCACTTCCGCCTTCCACATTATCCTCCCCAAACCCACCCCCTCCCCTCAGTCATTCCCCCTGATATGTTGCCTTCCACACTGCACCCCTGTCCTCAGCAGTGAGCGGCCCCAGGGAGCCTCTATCCTCACCACCATCCATGTAACAAGTGGCTGCTGCAACCAGTGGCTACAAATGTGCTCTTTGGCCACAGCCCTGTTTTCCCAGTGGGGTCAACTGTGGGTGTCTCCATTGGGTGGGCCGTGCGATATCCCAACAGTAGTTTTGTGCGGTGGAGAAGATCACCCCCTCCCCCCGCCCTCATCCCCATGCTCAGAGGCTTGTGTGTAGGCAGGTCCTACAGATGAGGGTGAGGCAGGGAAGTGCATCTGCTGGGAGGATAGCTGCAGTGTGATGTGGGTCCTGGGTGTGACACTCAGGTTGAGGCAACCTGCCTGGGGGCAGGATGGATGGGAGCAGTGGCACGGAAGGCAGGCAGGGCTTGGAGACAGGTGGTGATCCTGTGGAGTGGGTGAGCTGATAGTGTCACTGATTCTGCCCTGAGAGGGACAGTGTGCCAGGGAGTGTGAGCTCTGCTATTCCCCTGCTTCCTCTGCAGTGGAGCAGTGCTTCTGAAGAGTGCACTGTGGTGTGGCAGAACCTAGTGTGCGACTGATTGAGCTTGGCCACACTGATCCCGTTGATGGGTCAGCTGGGGTATGAGGGTTTCAGAGGGGTGGCCTGGGTGGGCTCCCAGATGACCAGAGGCTAAGTGGACATTTACAGGACAAAGTGAGCGGTCAGCAGAGAGAGCAACCAGGGGCCTGTAACTTGTACCAAACGGGTGCATTTAAAACAAATGCTGCAGCAATGGAGGCCCGATCCCACGGAGATGTCACCAGGTCATGCCCCACTACTCCCCCCTACGCCAGCAGCCACCCCCCAGCAGACGGCACAATTTACAAAATTTTTGAAAAATTTGCTTACCTTCCCCCTCCCGCTCAGTAACCATGGCGTCCAGTCCCCGCTTGTAAATACCTGTAGTAAACCCCACCTGCGTGACCACTGCCTGAGAGGAGCGGAGACTCTTTAAAATACCCAATTCATTTTTTTCCAATTAGGGGCAATTTAGCGTGTTCAATCCACCTACCTTGCACATCTTTGTGTCGTGGGGGCGAAACCCATGCAAACACGGGTAGAATGAGCCGGGATCGAACCTGGGACCTCGGCGCCGTGAGTCTGCAGTGCTAACCACTGAGCTACCGTGCTGCCCTAGGAGCGGAGAATTGTGGCGGCCCAGAGCACAGTGGGAATGCCGCCGCTGGCACTGGCACACACCTTGCAATTGCCACCAGCGAGCGACTGGAACATGCCGTTCGATTCAGTGCCGGGTGCAAACCTCAATTTTGCCTGATCGCAATTCACGTTTCTGGCATCGTAGGGTGGAGAATTTAGACCAAGTTCTTTCCTTCGGTAAGGAGACTAAACCTACGCACAATACTCTAGGTGCGGTCTTACCAAGGATGGACCCATCATTTACTAATGTAAGATCATACTCCTGAAAAGATCTACAGATGAGTTCCTCATTTAAGGCCAGTACTAATTCTTAATAAAAACACTGTAGTAACTGTGTTGGTAGAGTTATATTTCATTATTTTTTTCAGAATGGAGGGTGTGGTCTGCTACTAGCCTTTCTCAGCTATTGGCAGAGGAGGAATGGGCACTTAAATCCTTTCTCTTAGGGGGAGAGAAAATCATGAGAAAAAAAAGAACTACAATGTTGTTTATATCACATATTAATTTTCAAAGGATACATTTCATATGGACACAGATAATTCTAGCTTCAGTAACCAGTGTTCATTTCAGTACGTTATAAGGACGGTTTGCCCTTAACATTATTACAATCCCAGACGAGACCCCAACAGTGGCTAGGATACTGGACAGAAACCCCAATATTTTATTTTACTTTTTTTAAGACTGTGAGGAAAAGATACCTCACTCCAGGAGTGATTTCACAAAGAAATAGGGATGTGGTATTTTTAAACAAACTAACACAGCATGAAAATATCTTTAACATCATGCCAGGAAATAGCTTACAATTATCGCTTCAACTCAATACACTGAATACAATACCCTTAAATGTTATCTTTATTCCCACTCGAACAACAAGAAAAAGAATCTAAGTCAGCACTCAGTCTACTTAAATGCCATTAGTACATAGGAATACTGCTGTACAGAGATATTCTTTGAGAAAGAGAGATTTTTTGATAATAATTTTTAAAAATAAATTTAGAGTACCCAATTATTCATTTTTTCCCAATTAAGGGGCAATTTAGCATGGCCAATCCACCTAACCCGCATGTCTTTGGGTTGTGGGGGTGAAATCCATGCAGACACGGGGAGAATGCGCAAACTCCACACGGACAGTGACCCAGAGCCGGGATTCGAACCCAGGTCCTCAGTACCGTAGTCCCAGTGCTAACCACTGTGCCACGTGCCACCCAATAATAATCTTTATTAGTGTCACAAGTAGGCTTACATTAACACTGCAATGAAGTTACTGTGAAAATCCCCTAGTCGCCACACTACGGCGCCTGTTCGGATACACTGAGGGAGAATTCAGAATGTCCAATTCACCTAACAAGCATGTCTTTCGGGACTTGTGGGTGGAAACCGGAGCACCCGGAGCAAACGCACGCAGAGGCAGGGCGAACGTGCAGACTCCGCGCAAACAGTGACCCAAGGCAGGAATCAAACCCGGATCCCTGGCGCTGTGAAGCAACAGGGCTATCTACTATGCTACTGACACTGCTTTAAAGAAAAAATCTGACTCCTGTCAGACCCATGCAGAAACTATGGCTATATCTCTTCAGAGGCTCTTTCAGCTGGTTTGTTCGCCTTTCCAACTGCACTGCTCTTCTGTCTACAGACATAGCTTTAACTGAACTGCAGAGAGCAAACTGCTTGATTTCTGTTCACAGCTTCAATTAACTCACAACTGAACTTTTCTCTGTAAAATGCCTGATAACCATTGCTCCACCTGGTATCAACATCATTTTACCAAGCTGAAATCTAATTAACTCCACAGGTAATCCCCTTAATCCAAACAAAACTGCATTAGCCCAAGCTTTTTACAATGGCATAATTGCGCTGCTGGCTCCCAAAATCTTTGTTGTCTTTCAAACTAGGTTTTCTTTTAAAACGTGACTGCAGCAATCACACACACACAAATGCAGGCTTTTAACGCTACTGCCCCAAATACCTATAACACAATATAGCTGAAATTCCTGCATTCATCACAACATGAATATAATCAAAAGCCAAAATGGTTTTGGAAAGGGACTCCATGCATGAATAAACTTCGCTATTAAATGGAACAGCAGACATGGAAGATTGTGCACAAATATTTATTTTAAAAAGACTATTTTAATTTTATATGTCTATTCTGAAACATTCGTTTTGATTTGCATGCCAAACTATAAAATCAATCTGAAAACATGCAAAAGTATTCCAGCTCAATAGATAGGGTATACTTTGGAACAAATTGCCCTTTAACAATGACTCTTTAAAGAGATGTTCAAAGCATTAACAAGCATGTTATCCATTTGGTATTTTGTAGAACAAGTGTTAATATTGTTACGAACAGTGGACTTTGCGAGATGAAAAATGTCTCCTTTAATATAAGTTGAAACCGGGCAATCTGAAAAGGGGGATAATGAGGCCAAACTAATTACCTCTGCTGGGATTCAGAACTATGTGATCTAGTTGCCATGGTGATAAAACTCGGGTGGCACGGGGACACAGTGGTTAGCACTACTGCTTCACGGCACCGAGGACCCGGGTTCAATCCCGATGCCGGGTCACTGTCCATGTGGATTTTGCACATTCTCCCAGTGTCTGCGTGGGTCTCACCCCCACAACCCAAAGATGTGCAGCGTAGGTGGATTGGCCACACTAAATTGACCTTTAATTGGAAAAAAATAATTGGGCACTCTAAATTTATTTTCAAAAATGGTGATGAAACTCAATCAGAAACATATTGAAATCAAGTGACAGTTTTCAAACTTTATCACAGTGATTCACAGTAAAAGGACAACTGTGTTTTTGAGATACAGGCAGAGATAAGGCAGGTTAGGCTGGGCAGAAGCAGGATGGTTTTAAGAATTCTTTTTCTATTCAAAAGAAAGGGAGCAGAAAAGATTGGACTTTTGTAAGTTTGAAGACCAAGAACTCACCAAGGTGTGTCTTGTTGGTATAAGTTGGATCTGGGAGACTCAGGCTGAGCAGAATGGCTTTTGAAGCACACTGAAAATTGCAACCTAGAGCAGCAGGGAGAAATGAACCTGCTGGAGAGCTGGGAGTAACATAATGCTACAGATTTGCCAGAACTGTGGTGCATAGCGAAAGCAGTTGTAAGATATATCTCAATTGCATTAGTTGGTTAATGCAAAATTATCTTTTTATTAGTTTGGTCTATTAGCTGCCTATTAATTAACATTTGATCCAAGTTGATTTTAATTTGTTGGTTACAGTAAAAGTTTTAAAACATGAAACCTTTTCAGTTATTTCCATTGGCTGTTTTGGAAATTTGTCTCATTAAAAACGTTACTGATCTCTCCCGGATTAAAGATTCAAAAACAGCTACTGCCCGCTGTTACCAGACTCCTGAATGACCCGCTTATGGACTGATCAGATCTCTTCACACATCTTCTCTACTCTGTAGTACTGTACTCCTGTACGTTTCACGCGATGTCTGTGTCTATGTATTTACATTGTGTACTTATGTATGTCCTATGTTTTCTTTTCATGCATGGAATGATCTGTCTAGACTGTACGCAGAACAATTCTTTTCACTGTATCTCGGTACATGTGACAATAAAACAAATCCAATCCAAATCCAATCCAATCCAATCCAATATACTAGAGGAGAAATTGGGTTCTGAATACAATATTAAATGGAATATAGGCCACCCACTCCTCCCACCATCCGTGCGGGTGTGGGTGGGTGGGGGGGGGGGGGTTGATTGAAAGGCACTGAACTCTCTTTGAACTGCTTGGTGCCTTTAAACTTTGTAGTCAATATGGTGGTCCGGTAGCAGGATTCCTGCAGGAATCCCTCGTAATCATCACCATGTAAATTTATGCATGGCGAGGGATGCTGTATTGCTTCCTGATTTGCGCTCCCGCTAGGTTTCCAATTCACCTCTGGTGGGAGAACTTAATCTCCCAAATGGAGACTCCCGGCCTTTATTTGTAAAATGTCTGAAATAATATTACAAATATTTCAAAATGGCCATCACACAAAGTGCAATAATATTCAGGTTTTCTGAATATTTATTCAGAACATCATATTGATTCATCATATTGCACTCTGAGCTGCTTCAATACAGTCGAAGACACATTTTAGACTTTCAAAATGGTCATCACAAATGGTGCAAATGTATTTAAGTTATCTACATAGATCAAGTTGCAATCCGTGCAATTGTGGTACATGTAATATTCACTGTATACATTTAATGTGAGTCATACGGCCCAAGGGGGTTGTGTAAAATTCCTCCCCCCTCAGTGGAGAATCCCGCCCATGGTTTCATGCACTGCAAATTAAAAGACCGCAATGTATAAAACTGAAAGAATCTTCTGAACCATAATGCAGTTAATACGTGGATCCATAAAGATAATTCATACTATTGATTTCAACAGTATGCAAGTTGCTTTGTTGTGAATACTTGGCTCAAGTGATGTCTCTGAGGGAAAACTGAATTTTCATAGAATAATAGATTGGCCATGATAAATTGCCCTTAGTGTCCAAAATTGCCCTTGGTGTTGGGTGGAGGTGTTGAGTTTGGGTAGGGTGCTCTTTCCAAGAGCCGGTGCAGACTCAGGGGGCCGAATGGCCTCCTTCTGCACTGTAAATTCAATGATAATCTATGATTAATCTAGGACAAAGTTTCGGCACAACATCGTGGGCCGAAGGGCCTGTTCTGTGCTGTATTTTCTATGTTCTATGTTCACTGTGGCTGAAAGGACTTCAACAATAACTTTTCCCCATTGTGCCTCTGCGGTGGTTGCCCCAAGCATCAGTGCATCTCTCAGCATGTAGTCCTAGGCTTTGGAATGCACAAGGCTGCAACACTCGGTCGGGGACAACTCTTCACACTGGAAGACCAACAAGGAAGGAATTCAACAATCTAACATACGTTACCAAGTTGAGTGAGTTCACTTTGAAATGGCATATCCTATCAACTGCACAACCAACCTCACCCAATGTGCAGTTCACTACATCTCTATTCCCAATCTATTAACCATCTCCATCAATCAGTAATCATGCTAACATTTATATGATTTACCTCACCCTGACATTGGGCATTAGGACTCATACCCTAACTCATAGCATGGGCAGTGCTGGCTGCACAATAATTATGCAAAGGCAGAAGGCAGCACACATACAATTCACTGAATACACACGGGTTCATCACAAACTGTGGTCCCCATGCTTGGTTTCATGTGCCAGCCAGTTTCTCCCTTAATATATTTAATTAAACAATGACCCTTCATATCCACAAATGAGTTAATTTTCTAATTTTTCTGCCTTCTTTAACCATAAAATGGTAAAATGTATGTATTATTAATAATCAGAAAACCTTTACTGGGAGTAACGAGTAGAATACAAAACCTTACTTACACATGGATTCAAAAATCTTGGGCGTCATTCTCCGACCCCCCAGCGGGTCGGAGAATGGCCGTTGGCCGCCGTGAATCCCGCCCCCGCCGGTTGCCGAAGTCTCCGAAGGGAGAAAAGTCGGCGGGGCGTTAATGTCGCCGCTGCCGTCGGAGAATGGCACGGGTCTGCGCAAGGCAGCCGATTTTCGGCCTGCCGATATTCTCCCTTCCGGATGGGCCGAAGTCCCGTCGACGTGATGACCGTTCACGTCGACGTAAATTAAACCTCCTTTTCATCGGCGTGACCCTGTGCTCCAGGTTCACGCCGACCAGCGTGGAGGTGAGTGATGGCCTGGGGGGTTGGCTCTGGGCAGGCGATGGCGTGGCCGCAGTCTGAATGTGTGAGGAGAGGTGTGTCTCGGGTTGTTTGTGTGTGTGTGCGGCGGGGGGGGGGGGGGTGGTTAGAGTGGGCTGGGCTCCGGGGGAGTGCCGGGAGGGGGGTCCGTGCCAGGGAGCGGGATGGGGGGTCTGTGCCGGGGAGGAGGTTAGGGTCCGTGCCGGGGAGGAGGTTGGGGGGGGGTCCGTGCCGGGGAGGGGGATGGGGGGGGTCAGTGCTGGGGTGGAGGTTGGGGGGGGGGTCCGTGCCGGGGAGGGGGATGGGGGGTCCGTGCCGGGGAGGAGGTTGGGGTCCGTGCCGGGGAGGAGGTTGGGGGGGGGTCCTTGCCGGGGAGGGGGTTGGGGGGTCCGTGCCGGGGAGGAGGTTGGGGGGGGTCCGTGCCGGGGAGGGGGATGGGGGGTCTGTGCCGGGGAAGAGGTTGGGGGGTGGTCCGTGCCGGGGAGGGGGATGGGGGGTCCGTGCCGGGGAGGAGGTTGGGGTCCGTGCCGGGGACGAGGTTGGGGGGGGTCCGTGCCGGGGCGGGGGATGGGGGATCCATGCCGGGGAGGAGGTTGGGGGGGGTCCGTGCCGGGGAGGGGGATGGGGGGTCCGTGCCGGGGAGGAGGTTGGGGCCCGTGCCGGGGAGGAGGTTGGGGTCCGTGCCGGGGAGGAGGTTGGGGGGGGGTCCGTGCCGGGGAGGGGGATGGGGGGGTCCGTGCCGGGGTGGATGTTGGGGTCCGTGCCGGGGAGGGGGATGGGGGGTCCGTGCCGGGGAGGAGGTTGGGGTCCGTGCCGAGGAGGATGTTGGGGGGGGGACTATATGCCATGGCGCACCGCTACATCCGCTTCCCTGTGGACCGGGCCAGCCATGATGCCCGGGCCGTGGGCTTCTCTGCCGTGGCCGGGTTCCCCATGGTCCAGGGCACGATTGATGGGATGCACGTCGCCGTGCGGCCACCTGCAGATAACAGTGCCGTGTTCACCAATAGGAAGGGGACCTATTCGATGAACGTACAGGTGGTCTGTGACCACCGCATGATGATCCTGCACGTCTGCGCCCGTCACCCAGGCAGTGTACACGACTCATACATGTTGTTGCGGTCATCCATCCCCGGCATGTACGAGGGACGCCATCCCCGGCTGAGGGGCTGGTTGCTGGGCGACAGGGGCTACCCATTGCGATCGTGGCTGATGACGCCTATACGGAGGCCACGCAATGAGGCGAAGAACCGCTACAATGATGCCCATGTAGCGACAAGTGAGTGATAGAGAGGTGCTTTGGCGTGCTGAAGATGCGTTTCAGGTGCCTGGACCTCTCTGGGGGCGCCCTCCAGTATCAGTCAGATAGGGTCGGCCGCATCATTGTGGTGTGCTGCGTCCTGCACAACATAGCCCAGCAGAGGGGCGATGTGCCGCAGGCAGAGGAGGGCGGAGTGGAGGAGTAGCAGGAAGAGGCGCAGTCCTCCCCAGATGAGGGGGATGGGGGTAATGGTCAGGGCAGATGGGGTAGACACAGGGGGGTGGCTGTCCACCGTTACCGGCTGGCCCAGCGGGCACGGGACAGACTGATAGCCGCCCGCTTCACTGACTAGATGGGCGTGGGAATCGGGTAGTATGGCCACAGACCGCACACCATGGCAACAGCCGACCACCCACACACCCCACCCATCCACCCACCCAGCACCCTCACCCCCCTCCCCAACCCCACACACCCCACCCGCAGGCACACCACCCCCCCCCCATTGCCGATCCACCTGCGGCCCAACGGGCCGGGCTCACACAGTTGCGGGTGGACGCGTGTCTATTGCAGGCCATGGAGGATGCTGACAACCCGCCCTGCGGTGAGCTCCTGGCTCCACATCGTTGGACTATGTCTGACCCATGGCCACAGTACCACCATCCACCCGGACCATCCCTGCATGCGGCTGTGACACTGCAGCGCACGGTCCCGTCCTCTGCCCAGGGGATGTTGATGGCGGCCCAGGGGGAAGGGGGCAGACTCACCTGGGGCTGAGGTAAGACCACCCCTCACACACATACTTGCGCTCAACGTACATGACACCCCCGCACGCTTTGGACAGATACAAAGGCAGCTTCTGTAGGTGTAACATTGACTTTAATAACCAAACAAGTTCATGTGCCCGAGCCCCTAAAACTCATCTGTGCCCTGCACCCGTGCCAACTTACTCAGTGTCTAATTGTTTGGCCTTACGGGCCCTTTGACTACGTCTACGTGGCTCCCCAGACGGTACAGCAGAACTGGAGGTAGACTCCTGTGATTCCTGCCCTCTGACACTAGATCCCTTTGGCGGCCGTTTCCTGGGGCGTCCTGGCCTAGATGGGCCAGGCTGCGGCCCGGGCGACTGGGATGGCGAGCTGCCAGCCTGTCCTGCCCGTTGCCCACCCGATGCACCTGGGACGGAAGGGGGGGGGAGTCCGAGGTGTCGCGGTGTTCCGGGACCTCCCCTACAGGGGGAGCCGGGACGGACCACACCACCTCCCCCTCCCTCGGGGTGCCCGATGGCCCCCAGGCCTCTACATGGGTGGGGGATGCGAACGGACTGGCCATCCGACGCCCCCCAAACATCTGGCGCTGCCAGTCCTGGAGGCCCGTGCTGGTATCAACAGGGGTCTGCAGGTTTGCAGCCATGGAGCCCAGGGGGTTGGCAAACCCTGTCTGTGACAGTGCGACGCCGGCTCGCACATGGCCACTGGCGCCGATGCCCTCAGCGATGGCCTGCAGAGACTGGGCCATGGCCTGCTGAGACTGGGCTATGGCGTTGAGTGCCTCTGCCATCTGGCGCTGGCACTGGCTCATGGCCTCCTGTGAGAGGGCAGCCATGTCCTGGGCCACAGACGCCGCCTGCACGGAAAGCCCCAGGCCTCGCAAACCATTCCCCATGTCTGACACCGTCGCACCCATTGCCTCCACCGCGGATGCCACCCGTGTGGTGTCAGCCTGGGTGGCACGCATGACCGGCACCACTCCGAGCTCCTGGACGCGGGTGGACTCCTCCACCTGCGACTGCAGCCGCCGCAAGCCGCCCGTCACCCTCTTCGCTCGTCTCCGGGTCGGTGGTTGCATCGGATCTATGTGTGGGTGTGGTAACTCCAGGAACCCGGGATCCATCAGGGCGGCAGATGTTCGCTTGGGCTGGGCTGCCCTCCAACTGCCCGGCCCCTCTGCTGCTCCTACCTCCACCTGCTGTACCGGGACGGCTGTGTTGTGCGCACCAGTGAGTGTAGCAGACGCCTCATCACTAAAGTGCCCAACCGAGGTGAGAGTTTCTGCGATGGTGGAGGGTGTTGGTGACAGCAGTGGCGTTGTGTCGTGTTCTTCGTCCCACTGAGTCCATGGCACTTTGGGGTGGGGGTTCGTCTCCACCCATCCACTCTGAGTCACTGTCCGGTATTTCGTCTTCCTGGGTAGTGCTGTCCCGGGTAGGGGTGTCCTGGGCAGTGCTGTACCGGGTAGTGGTGTCCTGGGTAGTGGTGTCCTGGGTAGTGGTGTCCTGGGTAGTGGTGTCCTAGCTCGGATGTGACGGGGGCCTGTGGCTGCCCCCCTCGTCGCTGGGTGGTCGCTCCCGCACGTGACGGGGGTGTCGTCTCCCTGTTGCTCCAGGTCTCTCCGTCTCCCGTGGTGTGCGAGGGGCATCCTGCGGGCGTCACATGCTGGAGGGTCCGGGTCTCTCCGTCTCCCGTGGTCTCCGTGGGGCATCCTGCGGGCGTCGCATGCTGGAGGGTCCGAGTCTCTCCGTCTCCCATGGTCTCCGAGGGGCATCCTGCGGGCGTCGCATGCTGGAGGGTCACGGTCTCTCCGTCTCCCGTGGTGTGCGAGGGCATCCTGCGGGCGTCGCATGCTGGATGGTCCGGGACTCTCTGTCTCCCGTGGCCTCTGAGGGGCATCCTGCGGGCGGTCTGCATCTGCGGGGATGGGTGCCTGGACGTTTGGTCCTGCGATACACAATGAAGCATGCATGGTTAGACATCAGGCAGTGATCAGGTGATACGGGGAGGGGGATATAGGGGAGGGGGGATATGGGGACGGGCTGTCGGTGGCTCACTTGCTAGTACGCCCCCGACCTCTGCATCAGCAACCCCCCGGTCCTCAGGTCCGCCAGCCAGTTCCAGGGCCCTTTCCTCGTGTTCGGTCAGTGGCCTCTCATCAGCGGGGCCTCCTCCAGTCCTCACATGCTCCCTATTGTTGTGTGCGCGCTTCTCCTGTGGGAGGGGGGGGGGTGGCAGGGGTAAAAGGCAACACTGTTAGGCAGGTATATGAATGCACGCCATCGGTTGCGCTTGCATTGCAGAGGTTAAGGTTAGGGCTGGATTCACTTGGGGATATGGGGAGGGGGGATATGGGGGAGGGGGGATATGGGGGATATGGGGGAGGGGGGATATGGGGGAGGGGGGATATGGGGAGGGGGATATGGGGAGGGGGGATATGGGGGAGGGGGGACATGGGGGAGGGGGATATGGGGAGGGGGGATATGGGGGAGGGGGGATATGGGGGAGGGGGGATATGGGGGATGGGGGATATGGGGGAGGGGGGATATGGGGAGGGGGAAATGGGGGAGGGGGGATATGGTGGAGGGGGGATATGGGGAGGGGGATATGGGGGAGGGGGGATATGAGGGAGGGGGATATGGGGAGGGGGATATGGGGGATGGGGATATGGGGGATATGGGGGAGGGGGGATATGGGGGAGGGGGATATGGGGAGGGGGATATGAGGGAGGGGGGATATGGGGGACGGGGGATATGGGGGAGGGGGATATGGGGGAGGGGGGTATGGGGAGGGGGGATATGGGGGAGGGGGGATATGGGAGGCTCACCCTGCCTGCTCTGACGAGGTTGTTCACCTTCTTGTGGCACTGGGTGCCTGTCCGTGGTGTCAGGGCCGCAGCGGTGACGGCCTCTGCCACTTCCCTCCACAGACGCTGGCTGTGGCGTGGGGCAACTCTGCGGCCGTGCCCGGGCTACAGGGCGTCCCTCCTCTGCTCCACCGCGTCCAGGAGCGCCTCCACATCCTGTGACTCGAACCTCGGGGCTAAGCGGTGGCCAGCCATCCAGTCGGGTGTTCCGGTCAGGTGTTCCGGTCGGGTGGGGGGAGCAGCGTGGCCTTATGAGCCGTCACGCCGTGCGGCGCGTATGACGCTGCACGGCGTGAACCACTGCGCAAGCGCGGATCCCGTTACGTCGCTGCTAGCCCATTTCGGGCCAGAGACTTTCGACCCATTTTTCCGATGTGACGCAAGTCGAATTTGCGCCGTTTTTTGCGCCGATCGGTGGAATTTCCGCCGATAACGGAGAATTTCGCCCCAGATCCATTCAATCTAGTTAATGTGCTGTATGGAACCATTCAAGGGGAGGTTTGTAGGTCAAGCTGATAATACATGTCACCACTCTTTGAATTGTCTTGGTTTAATCTGAATGAACCCCCCTTCAGTCATTTCTCAACCTATTATCAAATCAACTCTAGACAATTGTTCGAACTCCAAATTTGACGGTGGTGAATTTTGTTTGAAATAAATGGCATAAATCCTACTTTACATAGAATAAATACAAAGTGGTCCAGAGTTCAGTTTCGAATCTGTCACTTGTTGCTTGAGAATAGGAACCCATAGAAATAATTAATCGATTATTTTCATAAAATAGATTGGAGGCTTCTGGAATAGGTGGTGGGATTCTCCAACAATGGGGCTATGTCCCCGTGCCAGCTTCAAAAAGGAAAGTGCAGAGTGATTCTCCAACCTGCAGCGTGCTAGCCGGGCCCTGGAGCACTTCTCACTGCTCTGCCTGTGGCTACGGGGCTCTACACTGCCGGTCGGGAGTCCGCGCATGCGCATGGCGGCGGCCTCCCCGTGGGACGTGGCAGAATCGCACCGCAGAGCGGCACCAAAAATGGAAGCACCCCCGAGATCGGGCGCACCCGCGGATCGGTGCTGCCTGATCGCCCCCCTGGCCGTCCATGAGGCCCCCACCCCGCAGTGAAGGATCCCCCCCCCCATCAGGACGACCGTTTATGACAGGCAAAACGTGGTTAGAACCACGCCGTCGGGAACTCGGCTAGTTACCCTCGGTGAATCACGGGGGGGCCTCGGAGAATCGCGGGAGCGGCGTTGGACGGGATGTCGTCACTGATGCCCAGTCACCGCCCCTATCGCGATTTTGGCGCAGAGGCTCGGAGAATCCAGCCCAGGATATTTTATTCTGATAATGAGAAAATGCAACCTTTGAGTTTTTCAGTCACGTGTAGGTTCCGGTAGGTATTCCTTATCAATAAAATAAACACAATAAGGGGGGAATTCTAACTGCATAAAGTGAGTTGGTTTGCGATGGCTAAAGGAGCTGTACGTCCCAGGGGGCCAGCAGCGACCCTTTAACCAGAGCACAATCTCCTGCACATTGAAACTCCCACAGGACAGGCGAGCTGGCGGAATGTAGAATATATATAATGTACCGAACGGATTAAAAGCTATCTTAACTCAGAAGTTAAACTTTAGCAATGAATGCAGGGTTTAATGGAACTAATCAGGGAGATGAAGCTGAGAGGACAGTGGTCTTTGAGATGGTTGAGCAAGTGAAAGGAAAAACACCCTTTAAAATGCTGAGACCTCACACTTGCCTTCTTGTCTACCTGAAAGGTATTCTCTGAGAATACGTTTTCACTGGTTTGGAGGTGATTTCTACCACACCGGAGGTCATTCCTACAATGAAGTTCATTACCTTTAGTCTGCAATTTCCAACCTTCAGTTCGGCAAGCAAGTTCCTAACGCAGCTATAACTTGGACCTCAAATGTGGAACAAGGTGAGCAAGAGCAGCAACACCACCAGCAACCAGAGCAACATCAGCAGGTACGGCTGTCTTCTCGAACCAGCTGCCACTCCACAGAACAGAGTAAAACACAGAGTTCCAGCTCACAATAGGCAATAGCTCCAATGCAGGTTTCACATGCAGCGGATACGCTTTCTGAGCAAGAGTGAATACCAATGCCTCAGGAGAAATGTGGTATCATGTCAGGTGTTTGCAATCATTTGCATCATGGAAGAATCATCTGAAAGGTGGGCCTGGGACACATATCACCAACAGCTGTCAAAGGCACTATTTCTGCTTCCTTTCAGTGATCTTTGGTGATATTTGCTGAATCTCACAGACTGATGGGTCTGTAATTGGCTGGATTACATTTGTTCTTTTTGTAGATAGGACGTATTTGGGCAATTTTCCACTTTTGCAGGTAGGTGCTAATATTCAGTTGTCATGATGATTTGACATGGGCATTTTTTATATTAATTTTTAATTTAATTGGCTGGTCAAACATATATTTAACTTCTTCAAAGAACAAGCAAACAAAACGACTGACATAACATGGCTGTCACAAGTCACCTTCACATGGTATTGCAAATTGGTCAGTTTCTGTTGGTTTTCAACATGAATTACAATTCAGACATGCTAAAACAAACCTCTTGTGGAATTTCACACCTACTGATGTCAAGAATTACCTCAAAGAAGAATTGAAACTTGTAACTGGCTCTCACCATTTGCATTCAATAAAGAATCAGACAATGGCTACATAGAAGGTCTTGATCTGTTCTTCCCAGCTCATCACAAGTCTATTCAGATGTTAAGGCTGGGACAGTAAAGCAACTAAGAACATAGGCCACAACACGGCCAAAGTCTGTCCAAACATGAGCTAATCAGCTAATCAATTACCTCCTGTCGAATATCGAACTCATTATTGGGAGGACAGTCATGTGAAAAAACAATCATTGTGAAATGTATTTTGTTACAATACCCTGGATGTTTTAGGCAGTCACAAAGAAGAAGTCTGTAATGGAGCAGACACGCCATCACTGGAATTTCAAGACCACTGTGAAAGAAACTGCCTCAGCCACGAACAACAGCAAAGGACTAATAAAAAGTGAACTCTTTCTATTTTTTTTACTTTTTATCATTGAAAGTTATTTGGACAAAGGTTTAACCTCCTCTACGGTATAATTTATAAATTTTGCTTGTTTGAATTTTTGGGGCGGCATTGTGGTATAGTGGTTAGAACTGCTGCCTCACAGCGCCAGGGACCAGGGTTCAATTACAGCCTGGGGTGACTGTCTGTGTGGAGTTTGCACATTTTCCCCGTGTCTGTGTGGGCTTCCTCCGGTACTCCAGTTTCATCCCACAGTCCAAAGATGCGTAGGTTAGGCTATGACGTTATAGGGATTGGGCAGGGAAGTGTGCTTGGTTGGAGGCCTGTTTCAGAGTGTCGGTGCAGACTCGATGGGCCTAATGGTCTCCTTCTGAACTGTAGGGATTCTAGTATTTTATGTGTACGTGTGTCAATGTGTGTTGTGTGTCCTCGTATGTGTGTGTACATGTGTGCGTGTGTGTATATGTGTGTGTACATGTGTGCGTGTGTGTGTATATGTGTGTGTGTACATGTGTGCGTGTGTGTATATGTGTGTGTGTACATGTTTGTGTGTGTGTGTATATGTGTGCATGTGCTTGTGTGTTTTTTCTATTTTAAAATAACTTTAGAGCCCAATTAAGGGGCAATTTAGCGTGGCCAATCCACCTACCCTGCACATCTTTGGGTTGTGAGGGTGAGGCCCATGCAAATACGGGAAGAATGTGCAGACTCCACACAGACCCGGGGATGTGCTTGTGTGCGCATGTGTGTGTTAGATCATAGAACATAGAACATTACAGCGCAGTACAGGCCCTTCGGCCCTCGATGTTGCGCCAACCTGTGAAACCACTCGAAAGCCCATCTACACTATTCCCTTATCGTCCATATGTCTATCCATTGACCATTTGAATGCCCTTAGTGTTGACGAGTCCACTACTGTTGCAGGCAGGACATTCCACACCCTTACTACTCTCTGAGTAAAGAACCTACCTCTGACATCTGTCTTATATCTATCACCCCTCAATTTAAAGCTATGCCTCCTCGTGCTAGACATCACCATCCGAGGAAAAAGGCTCTCACTGTCCACCCTATCCAATCCTCTGATCATCTTGTATGCCTCAATTAAGTCACCTCTTAACCTTCTTCTCTCTAACGAAAACAGCCTCAAGTCCCTCAGCCTTTCCTTATAAGATCTTCCCTTCATACCAGGCAACATTCTGGTAAATCTCCTCTGCACCCTTTCCAATGCTTCTACATCCTTCCTATAATGCTGCGACCAGAATTGCACGCAATATTCCAAATGCGGCCGCACTAGAGTTTTGTACAGCTGCAACATGACCTCATGGCTCCGAAACTCAATCCCTCTACCAATAAAAGCTAACACACCGTACGCCTTCTTAACAACCCTGTCAACCTGAGTGGCAACGTTCAGGGATCAATGTACATTGACACCGAGATCTCTCTGCTCATCCACACTGCCAAGAATCTTACCATTAGCCCAGTACTCTGTCTTCCTGTTATTCCTTCCAAAATGAATCACCTCACACTCTTCTGAATTAAACTCCATTTGCCACCTCTCAGCCCAGCGTTGCAGCTTATCTATGTCCCTCTGTAACTTGTAACATCCTTCCGCACTGTCCACAACTCCACCGACTTTAGTGTCATCTGCAAATTTACTCACCCATCCTTCTACACCCTCCTCCAGGTCATTTATAAAAATGACAAACAGCAGTGGCCCCAAAACAGATCCTTGTGGTACACCACTAGTAACTGGACTCCAGTCTGAACACTTCCCATCAACCACCACCCTTTGTCTTCTTCCAGCTAGCCAATTTCTGATCCAAACTGCTAAATCCCATGCTTCCGTATTTTCTGCAGTAGCCTACCGTGGGGAACCTTATCAAACGCTTTACTGAAATCCATATACACCACATCAACTGCTTTACCCTCATCCACCTGTTTGGCCACCTTCTCAAAGAACTCAATAAGGTTTGTGAGGCACAACCTACCCTTCACGAAACCGTGTTGACTATGTCTAATCAAATTATTCCTTTCCAGATGATTATACACCCTATCTCTTATAAAGCTTTCCAAGATTTTGCCCATAACAGAAGTAAGGCTCACTGGTCTATAATTACCGGGGTTGTCTCTACTCCCCTTCTTGAACAAGGGGACAACAGTGCCAGTCTTCTGGCACTATTCCTGTTGACAAAGATGACTTAAAGATCAAAGCCAAAGGCTCAGCAATCTCCTCCCTAGCTCCCCAGAGAATCCTAGGATAAATCCCATCCGGCCCAGGGGACTTATCTATTTTCACCCTTTCCAGAATTGTTAACTCCTCCTCCTTATGAACCTCAAGCCCTTCTAGTCTAGTAGCCTGAATCTCAGTATTCTCCTCTACAACATTGTCTTTTTCCTGTGTGAATACTGACGAAAAATATTCATTTAGCACCTCTCCTATCTCCTCGGACTCCAAGCACAACTTCCCACTACTGTCCTTGACTAGCCCTACTCTTACCCTAGTCATTCTTTTATTCCTGTCATATCTATAGAAAACTTTAGGGTTATCCTTGATCCTACCTGCCAAAGACTTCTCATGTCCCCTTCTGGCTCTTCTTAGCTCTCTCTTTAGGTCCTTCCTAGCTAACTTGTAACTCGAGCACCCTCACTGAACCTTCATGTCCCATCTTTACATAAGCCTCCTTCTTCCTCTTGACAAGTGTTTTGACTGCCTTAGTAAACCACGGTTCCCTTGCTCGACCACTTCCTCCCTGCCTGACAGGTACATACTTATTAAGGACACGCAGTAGCTGTTCCTTGAACAAGCTCCACATTTCCATTGTGCCCATCCCCTGCAGTTTTCCTCTCCATCTGATGCATCCTAAGTCTTGCCTCATCGCATCATAATTGCCTTTCCCCCAGATATAACTCTTGCCCTACGGTATATACCTATCCCTTTCCATCACTAAAGTAAATGTAATCGAATTGTGGTCACTATCACCAAAGTGCTCACCTACCTCCAAATCTAACACCTGTCCTGGTTCATTACCCAGTACCAAATCCAATACGGCCTCGCCTCTCGTTGGCCTATCTACATACTGTGTCAGGAAACCCTCCTGCACACATTGGACAAAAATGGACCCATCTAAAGTACTCGAACTATAGTGTTTCCAGTCAATATTTGGAAAGTTCAAGTCCCCCATAACAACTACCCTGTTGCGAAGGCATTTACCTTTATAAATAATTTTATCTCTTACCTGGGTGGTGTTTTAGTGCAATAAAAATCAAATCCCTTTATGTACAAATTCCAGAAAGCCCATTGGACTGAGTTCTTTGCAATCAGCACATAAATTAGTAAGTACTGACACTGAATTATTATCTTCGTCCTTACAAATTACAAAGGACCCTGGTACGATCAGTTCTAGCACAGAAAAGAAAGACTGAGTCCTGACATGTGTCCCCACTGGTTGTAGCAATGCACTTTGTACTTTCTTGACATCATGTGGAGTGAATCAAATTCATTGAAGACTGGGACCCTGAATGGTGGGACTATCAAGGAGAGACCAGGATGAAACATCTACTTGGTACTTCTGGCTGAAGGTGACTATGAAAACTTCAGCCTTGTCTATTGCACTTGCATGCTGGGTTCTGCCACCATTGTGGGTATAGAATCATAGAATTTGCAGTGCAGAAGGAGGCCATTCGGTCCATCAGGTCTGCACCGGCCCTTGGAAAGAGCATCCTACCTAAGCCCGCACCTCCACCCCATCCCCACATCTCCACCCTATCCCCGTAACTGCACCTAATCTTTTTTCAACACTAAGGGAAATTTAGCATAGCCAATCCACCTAACCTACACACCTTTGAACTGTGAGAGGAAACCGGAGCACCTGGACGATACCCACGCAGACACGGGGAGAACGTGCATACCCCACACAGACAGTGACCCAAACCGGGAATCGAACCTGGGACCCTGGAGCTTTGAAGCAACCGTGCTATCGTTCTGCCCAACATGGAGCGTGGTCCTCTTGTTAGTTGCTGAATTGTCCACCACAACTGGATATGGCAGGACTGCAAAGCTTTGATATTATCTGTTGGTTGTGGGGTCACTTGTCTTTACCAGCCCATGCTGTTTTGGCACAAGTCCCCAGATGTTAGTGATGAGGTGCTGGCAGGATTGACTGGGGTGAGTTTGTCTTTGACATATCTGAACCTAATGCCTGGGGGGGGGGGGTCCATCCAATTTTCTTTTTGTACTTTTTGTAGTGGTCTGATACAGTTGAAGGGTTGCTTCAAGGGGCAGGATGAGTGGACCATATTGCTATGGATGTGAAGTCCGACATGAGCAAGACCAAAAGAACGAGGCAGATTTTCATCCCTAAAAGACATGAATGAACCAGTGTCACAGCTTCCAGACGCCAGATTTTTTAAATATTTCAATTAACTGAGTTCAAATTCACGTTGTGGGATTTGAATTTTGGATTTTTAATCTAGGTCTCTGGATTACTGGTCCAGTAACATAACCACCTCGCTCCGTACCTGTGATTTTGTTTCCTTGCACCTCAAACTTGGGCAATTCGTTGCAATTAATGATTTATGTACCGTCAGAAATTGCCCAATAAGCTTTGAGTCATGAACGC
Organism: Scyliorhinus torazame; assembly: GCF_047496885.1. Lineage (NCBI taxonomy): Eukaryota > Metazoa > Chordata > Chondrichthyes > Carcharhiniformes > Scyliorhinidae > Scyliorhinus > Scyliorhinus torazame. The sequence goes on from NC_092719.1 coordinate 154,790,784, forward strand.
CAGGTGTTACAAAAAAAACCGGTAGGTGGCAGACACGATAGCTTGCACCTTGACACAGCAACACACTATACAAGATAATGAAAGAGAGAAATGCAATGCTGGTTTTGACACGTCGCTCAATAGTGATTTCCTGATATGGACCATCTCTCTGTGGGGATGCACTGAGCAGAGGCTAAGTCATATTCCATTGGCAATCTTTGCACAATTATTACTGGCATTTGACCCCATGGAGTAATGGGCCAAATAACTTTCTCTCTGTTGGCCCTCATGATCTTTTGTGAAATGTCTTTATGACAATTTCTCAAATGGTGAATCCACATTTCAAGGCCAATAGGGCCTGATGGTGCCCACAGTTAGTTCATGCTACGCAGAAACAATTGGGAAACAATCGGCACACTGTAGTATTGGAGTGGTGCTCCGCTGAAGCAAAATACAGGTCGCAAAAGAGGATCTGACTATAATCAAGAAAAATAAACACGCCTAAGATGGACTTCCATTGAATAGAAAACTATAATTGCAATTAATAATTGATAGTCCATAGAAACAAGAGGGAATGATTTTGTTAGAATTATTTATTATTGTTTATTTTAGCAATGGGCAACAAATGCTGGCCTTGCCATCGGCCCGCACATGCCATGAAATAATTTTAAAAACCAATAAGTGAAGAGACCATTGGAGAAATATATTCATTTATTTAAAGGTAAGGAGAACGATAACATGATTAATTAATGAGAGCCAAATCCCATAAAAGAATGGGATCACAACCAGCCTCCTTCCCAAGTTACAAAGGTTCCACAGACCCCCTTTAATACAACACATGTATTTGTTCCGTAGAAAAATGAGTTATACAATCAGTCAGATCAATTTATGATCATCATTTTTGTTTTACTTACAACTTGACTCCCATCCTAGTCTTGGGCTGAGAATCTTTCTTTTCTCTACATGTCAACTGACCAGAAACATCTCAGAAAATTATCCTTCCAGTATGCAAGTTCGTTGTCCTTTAAATGAGTATTTTTTTAAAAATGCTTGAACTGTGTAAATATGGCACTGGCTACAAGATTCCCAGTGGTATCACAGATGGTAACTCAACTGCAGGATGGTTAAGGGGCAATCGAGAGTGAAATCTCAGGCGGAGGGTAGAATTAAGGAGGAATCATGAAGGTAACATGTACACATGAAGAATTTTGCTGACTGATTTGATGCATGTAATCAGGCACTGGAGAACAAAAGATGAAGCTTCTCTCTCTCTCTCCCTGGCACCAATTCTCAGGACTGTTTGCCAGGCAAAGAGTCATCATCTAATCTCCTTATCCGATTTCCTTTGGGGGCTCCCCTCTGCAGACTGTGTCAAAATAGCAACCTCGCACACACACAGACTCACTTTCTTTCTCGCTCCACATTTCAACCCAAATCTGTGTGAACACACAAAGATTGCAACTCTAATTCACTTGATTGATAAGGCACCTTGGCTGGCACTCGTCTAGATTTCAATTCTGATTAACTTCTTCACACCATGGGCGTCATTCTCCGACTCCCCGCCGGGTCGGAGAATGGCCGTTGGCCGCCGTGAATCCCGCCCCCGCCGAAGTCTCCGGTACCGGAGATTGGGCGGGGGCGGGAATCGGGCCGCGCCGGTTGGCGGGACCCCCCCCGCTCAATTCTCCGGCCCGGAATGGCCGAAGTCCCGCCCAGAAATTGCCTGTCCCGCCAGCGTAAATCAAAGCTGGTATTTACCGGCGGGACCAGGCGGCGTGGGCGGGCTCCGGGGTCCTGGGGGGGGAGGCGCGGGGCGATCTGACCCCGGGGGGTGCCCCCACGGTGGCCTGGCCCGCGATCGGGGCCCCCTGATCCGCGGGCAGGCCTGTGCCGTGGGGGCACTCTTTCCCTTCTACCTCCACCAGGGCCTCCACCATGGCGGGGGCGGAAGAGACTCTCCCCACTGCGCATGCGCGGGAAACTGTCGGCGGCCGCTGACGCTCCCGCGCATGCGCCGCATTTCCGCGCCAGCTGGCGGGGCACCAAACGCCATTTCCGCCAGCTGGCGGGGCAACAAACGCCATTTCCGCCAGCTGGCGGGGTGGAAATCCCTCCGCCGCCGGCCTAGCCCCTCAATGTTGGGACTCGGCCCCCAAAGATGTGGAGCATTCCGCACCTTTGGGCCGGCGCGATGCCCGTCTGATTGGCGCCAGTCGGCGGACATCGCGCCGTTGGGGGAGAATTTCGCCCCAGAATCTTTTTTCTTCTTACATATTCTGTTATATTTATTTTTGGTGGACTGCTTGAAACTCTCTCTTGAACCTCTGCTATGAATGACTCTTTTTGATGTAGCATATTTAAGAAGTATATCGGGCGGGATTCTCCATCGACCGACACCAGGTGGGGCGAGATTCTCCGACCCCCTGCCGGGTCGGAGAATAGCCGGGGGCTGGCGTGAATCCCGCCCCCGCCGGTTGCAGAATTCTCCGGCACCGGACATTTGGCGGGGGCGGGAATCGCGCCGCGCCGGTTGCTGCTCAGATGTCCCAGGTGGCATAGTGCCAACCGGATCTGCCAGCTGCCCACCAGATATGCCAGGGACAGGAGTGGGGAGTCCAAGGTGCTGCAGTGTTCGGGCACCTTCCCTGCAAGAGTAACCGACACGGGCCCCATCACCTCCTCCTCCCTCGGGATACCCAATGACCCTCGGGCTACTCCATGGGATGGGGGTGCGAGCGGAAATGTCCCCTGAGGCTCCCCCGCCACCTGGCGCTGCCAGTCCTGGAGGTCTGCTGCCGTCTCAACGAGGGGCTGCACGCTCACGGCCATGGCACAGGGAGTGGACCATCTCTATCTGGGACTGTGCCAAATCATGCTGCGACTGCGCCTTCAACTTCGGTCTGTGCCATATCAGCCAGTGACTGCGCCATCTCCCTCTGGGCCTGGGCCACCTGCCTCTGCATCTGTGCCATATCAACCAGCTCCTGAGTGATGCCACCGATGCTCTCAGCCATGGCCCGCTGTGACTGGGCCATGCTGAGGAGCGCCACTGCAATGTCCAGGTGGCTCTGGCACATGGCTGCCTGTGAGTGGGTAGCCCATTCCTGGGCCTCGGCCACCACCTGCACAGATTGCCCCAGGCCTTGGACATGCTGATCCAAAACCCTCACCACCCTTGCGGTGTTGGCCTGGGTGGCACGCATGGCCGGCACCACCTCCTACACAGCTGGACTCCTCCACCTTTGCCTGCAGATGCTGGATGTTCACCGGCAACCCTTCATGCAGTCCCTGGCTCTGTGACTGCATCTCCACCATCAACGGGACCGTCCATTCCAGAAGCCTGAAACCCATCTGGAAGGCAGCTAGTCCATGGGGTCAGCCTGCCCTCCGACAATCCACCCCCTCAGGGTTCCTACCTCCACCTGATGTACCGGTGCTGTGTATGATGCGGTGTATGGTGTACACCAGATGGTATCCCAGGAGCCTCTTCGCTAAAGTGCCCAACTTTGATGAAGAGGCGATTGTCTCTGGGGTAGTGGAGGGTGTTGGAGACAGCTGTTACAGGAAATCTGTGTCATCTCCGGACTCAAGCTCCGGGGTGTCCTGGTTCTCGGGTTCATAGCTCCCGCCGTGTTGGTGTCCTCATTACTTCTTGGCACCTGGGACTCTGATTCTTGATGTGGCTGGGGGTGGAGGACAACCGAAGGGCTTGCCCCCATCGCGTGCAGGTCCTGCAAGACAAGACGCATGGTTAGACCACGGACCGGGGGGCTTTGGGGGAAGGTGTGGAGTAGGGGTGGTGGGGGCGTGTGGAGCGGGCATGAGGGAGGGTTGTGGGGGTGAGGGGTCTGGTGGGGGGGGGGTGATACACGTGTTAGTCAGCGAGGTCTCACTTCCTTGACCCTTTCCTCAGGCCCGCTGACCACATCCAGCACCCTCTGCTCAGCCGTGGTGAGGGGCCACAGGTCTGGCAGTCCCCCTCCAGTCTTCTCCCATTCACAGCGGTTATGGCCGGCCTTCTCCTGGGCCGGGGGTGGGGGGGGGGGGGGGGGGGCCGGGGGGGGGGGGGGAACAGAAAATGCAATGTGTTAGACTGATGCATGCAGCCCAGGCAGTAGGTAGCTGGTGGCTTCAGGGCACCTGGCCATGGCAGCTGGAATAGGTGTCGGCATGTGCTGCAGGGTGGGAGGTGGGATGCTCTCCTGGTAGCCAGGGGGGAGGGGGGTGGAGTTATCGGTGTCTGGGACGGGGGTTGGTGCTAGGGGCACAGTGCTGCCTACTCACTCTGGCCGCACTGAGTAGGTCGTGCAGTTTCTTCCGGCATTGCTGGCCGTTCTGGAGTGTGTTGCTGGTGGCGCTGACCGGCTCTGCTACCTGTGCCCAAGCACGGCGAACGGCGGCATCTGGCAGCCTCCTTAGGGGCTGGGGTAGAGGGTTGCCCGCCTCTCCTCCACGGTGTCCGGCAGGGTTTCGAACTCGACATGCGTAAAATGGGGTTGCTGCTCTTCTCGCTGCCATCTTGTTGGCAGAGATGGTGGGCTAAATTCTCCTACCCGCCCCGCCACATTTCTGCCCCGACCGGCCGGCGGGAGTCTCCGTAACACCGGCCGGTCAATGGGGTTTCCCATTGTGGGGCAGCCCCACGCCGTCGGGAAACCCCCGGGCGCCGGCAAAACGGAGACTCCCGCCGGCGGAGAATGACGCCCGGTGTGTGCGGTGAGTGAAGTGTGTGCATGCGGCTGCAGATTGTCGGCCTCCTGAGTGTCACTCGCGAATCCTGCACTGTTTCTCATTGGAATCGATTGTGTTCCACGTGGCCCGGTGCTAGTCTCTCAACAGTCACTGAATCGGGGACACCACGGTGGCACAGTGAGTAGCACCTCTGCCTCACAACACTGAGGACCCGGGTTCGATCCCGACCCCGGGTCACAGTCCGTGTGGAGTTTTCACATTCTCCCCGAGTCTGTGTGGGTCTCGCCCCCATAACTCAAAGATGTACAGGGTAGGTGAATTGGCTACGCTAAATTGCCCCTTAATTGGGAAAAAAAGAATTGGACACTCTAAAAACATTTTAAAAAACAGTCGCTGGATCGGCTCAGGTGCGGCGCCAGTTTTGCTGTCGTAGAACTCCACAAATCCTGCCCAGGCATTAACACTTAGTCTCAGGAACAGTTAGTTCCGCCGATCGGCTTTTAGTTTCCCCAACCCTCCCCCTTAACAAAATAAATATTATTCCAGTTCAATGTGTGTAACAAAAAATGGAAAAGCCAAATCTCCCTTGGAATTAATCTTCAGCGATTTGGGTCTGATTCCTTTCTCTTGTATTGATCGCACTAATCCTATAAAGATAAATATTCCTTTCATTTTTACAACAGCTGTTTCAAGAGATCGCAACTGTGTTTACATTCATTTTATCCGGAGCACAAGTGACTGAGGATTGCAGCTAATGAGTTTACAGATAACAGGGAGGTCTTAACATGTTTTTAACTGTATTACTGGGCATCACAGCTCTACCACTTGGCCATCTGGTGTTTAGAATCACCAGATTGCCAGTGATTATCCCTGGAGAACCCCCCTTGCCAACCGCTGAGAATGGTATGTTTTTTCTTCACAGCTTTCACTCAAACCTTTCCAAGATTACATCTCAACAGTTTGTTCAGTTTACATTAGGGATTTGGGATCCTGCACAAATATTGTAATATCCTTTGGGACATTGGTTGCCTGCTGGCAAGTCAGCCAGTCCTCCTGTCTAGCAGTGTTATCACTCCGTGTGGCGGGGAAGAGTGTTCAGAGAATCCGGCCTCCTCAGGGACTTCTCTTTTGAATCTTTTCAGTAACTAAGGCTTCCTGCGGGATAAGCCAGATAGACTTCTATCGTTGTTCTCAAACATACACTTTGTTGTGGATAAATCATTAATCGCCCACCTTCTGTCTCTCTTTTTCTTAAGATCCTTTGAACTACTAATAGCTTCAAAACAGCTTTGAGTGGGAGCTGCATCATATCCATATGTGTTGAGAAGCTTTTGCATTTTTGTAAATATTTTTCTCCTTTCCTGAAGGTGCTGAATCACTCTGGAATGTGATTTCCTGGACAGAGGACATGGCCATCATCCATGTGGCAATGCTTCACATGTGAACATTATCACCAAGGAGGCCATTCTATTATGGGCCTCCATATCTCTGGAGACACTTCAATGAATTGTGTCATAATATACACCAGTATATCATGGTGCAAACACACACTGATGGACACACAGTGGGACCAATCAACATACACAACACCGCAGCCAATCACCAATGAGAGCACACGCACTATAAAGACAGGGAGCATCAGAGTTCCCGCTCATTCGAGCCAGCTAGGAGGACAGAGCTCACAGCCTGCAGCACAGACATTCGCCATGTGCTGAGTGCATTGACTGGTTAGGACTAGGCAAAGATCTTTAGTATCGTATTGACCCACAGTCAGAGTATGTTTAAACAGTTAATAATTCAATAAAATAGTGTTGCACTATTTCAAGTGTTGGTGACCTGTATGTGATCCAGAACACCCAACACATCAAATTGGTTTGCAAAAAAGGCCAAGGCGCTGATAAACCCAGCTCAAGACTAGCTGTGGGAAGCTGTAAGTGATGGAGCCTCTTCCCACCCCCTTCAAACTAAGTTATGGGAGTGGGGCTGGCACAGATGGTCTGGGATGAGAATTGCCATTTCCTTGGCACATTAGCGAACTTGTGTTTCTCTTGAAGCTTTCCCACCATGTCTGTTGCTGGGTACCAATCTCCACAATGTCACAAGTGGCTTGGGAAGTGGTCTGGGTCCCCCATAATTGCCATTTTATTTTCAAAGGAAACTTACACAGCATGAGGCAGAGGGATGGGCGTCTGTGAGTTCCCGTGCACCCTTAGCCATAGCAGAATAAGTAAGTGGCAGCCCTGATGTGCCCACAATGGTGCAGGTGAAACAAAATTCCCACCAGCTGATTCTACCCACTGCCACTGGCATGGTTTGTGGGGGAGGGGGATGGAGGGACATGAGTAAAGCATATTTTCACCTCCTGAATGTGTACAATCTACTTGATGATTGGTCTGGTGATGGTCCTATTTGATGCCCTCACAAAGACATTTTCCAATTGAAATCAGAATAATGTGAAATCTGGGAGTTCTTTATTTTCTGTGTTCCAGGTCGTTGAGGTCAATGGTTTACCCTGCGACCTCAGTTTAGATCATCTCAACACAATTCTGGAATTAAATCTCTTGATTTAATAGGAGTTAATAAATAGCGTCTTTGCAAAATACTTGCTTGTATTTGGGCTTGAAATTATCCTCTCAGCAAAATCCCAACCTGGCACGAGGAAGGAAAGTCAATTCCACAGCTATAGACCAACACAGTATCAGGAGCAGATGGCATCCCCACTTAGGCACTAACACATGGCGGACCCAAATACATGACCTCACTTCCCTTATCTGGAAGGAGGAGAACACGGCAGGAGATCAGAGAGATGCTGTAATCGTGACCATCTTCAAGAAAGGTGACAGGTCCAACTGCAGTAATTGCAGAGGAAGTTTCCTGCTATCAGCCACAGGGAGGATCATCGCAAGAGTTCTCCTTAATCACTCGTGTCTTATGACTAAAGAGCTCCTCCAGTGTCCCACTGCTCATTCTGCCCACTAAGTAAAACAGACATGAACTTCACCATGTAGCAACTACAAGAGATATACAGGGAACAGCACCAACCCTTGTTCATGGCTTTTCTTTGACCTCATAAAGGCCTTCAACACTGTCCATATGAAGCGTCCTCCTTCATTTTGGCTGTCCCCAGATGTTTGGCACCATCCTCCGTCTGCTCCCCCATGACATGCAAGCCGTGATCCTGACCAATGGATCCACCACAGACCAATTGGTGTCATCAGACCAATGCTCTTCTCAAGTTTTGTTGCTGCAATGCTCCATCTCACCCTCAGCAAGCTCACCCTTGCAGTGGAGCTAATCTACAGAACAAACAGGAATCTGTTCAATCTCTGCAGCCTGCAGGTCAAATCCAAGGTCACCCCATTCTCTATCATTGAACTACAGTATGCAGACGATGCTTGTATCTGCGCATATTTGGAGGCCAAGCTCCGAGCCATCATCAACACCTTCACCGAGGTGTATGAGAGCATGGGCCTTATACTTAACTACCATCAGGCAAAGATCCTCTACCAACCTGCCCCAGTCACAGGCCACTACACCCACGTTATCAAAATCTATGACAAAACCTTGGAAACTTGGGTCACTTTCCATAACTTGGGAGCCTACTGTCAATAAGTGCAGACATTGCGACGAGGTTAAACACAGCCTTCTGTGCGCCAACATCTCACCTGACAAAAAGAACGTTTGAAGGCCAGGACCTCAGACCTGGCAACAAGCTCATGTCAAGAACGCAGCAGTGATAAATGGCCTCGTATATGCCACAGAGACACCATAAAACCCTGGAGAAGTACCACCAGCGCCACCTCCACAAAATCCTGCAAATTCATTGACAGGATAGATGCACCAACATCAGTGTTCTTGCTCCGACCAACATCGCCAGCATCGAAGCATTGACTATGCTCGATCAGGCCCAGCAATGGAACTCTCACCTCAGAGTAGGGACATATTTATGTAGCACTCCTGGATATAACTTCAGGGAGGTACTTCAGTATAATACAGAGAGAATACTGGGGAATAATTGCCATCTTTGTGCTCCTACTCATTATCATGATTACTGCATGCTGCCAGTGCCAACCATATTGTTCATCAGCTGCATGCATCAGCAGGAGTCCAAAATCATTTCTTTCTGGCACTATTTAAAGCTGGCCTGCACCTGTTAAAGGAAAAGTACATTACAGCTGCTGGATATGCTGGGATTATTTAGAATTGTGTGATGCAGCAACATAAAAACAATGGCGAACCACAGATGAGAAAGTGCACCAGGTTTTTCGAAGCTGCACCAAAGGACAGAATGAAGAACAGAGTTCCTGTGCATGCATGAGTGCAAAAAACCCTCCAGCCACATAGGGCCAGATTTTCAGGAATCCAGTCAGGAAATTTCCCAAGTTGGCAGACACATTTCATTTTAAATGGCCTCCGTCCACCATATTTCTGCTCTGGGAATGTGAAGGCAGGGGGGAGTCAGGCCAACACAGGTCAAAGTCAATACAGAGGCAGTCATAGAGGTGGGAAAGAGCTGAGGCAGGCTGGTTCAAAGTCAGGAGATGGCACAGAATGTCAAAAGTTGCTGTTGACATTCTCTCTTCTTGGGATAGGCATGTTCTGGTAGATTTGCGGTGCCAATGTTCATGGGCACTTATATGGCAATGGCTCACCATGGACCTGCTGCTGAACATGCATGGAAATCCTCACAGCTGCTTAGGCTTTTGCTAGTCGAGGGCAAGAGCAGAACATAAAGTTCTCAGGATAGGCATCGATAGGAAACACGGCCGGGATTCTCCCGCAATTGGTGGGTCGGCCCGACGCTGGCCCCAAGAGCGTCAAGAACCACTCCGGTATCAGGCGGCCTGTACGTTGCGGGGTTGACGCCGCACCAACCGCCGCCGAAGGAACCCTGTGGGCCGGCACGAGTTGGCGCATGCTCAGAATCGCTGGCGTGTTCCCTGCGCATGCGTAGGGTGTTTCTTCTCTGCGCCGGCCATGGCGGAGCCTTACAGAGGCCGGCGCGGAGGGAAAGAGTGCCCCCATGGCACAAGCCCACCCGCAGATCGGTGGGCCCTGATGTGTGGGCCAGGCCACCGTGGAGCCTCCCCGGGGCCGGATCTCCCCGCGCCCCCCTCCAAGCCAGGTCCCACCGGGATGGACCATGTCCATTTCACGCCGGCGAGACTGGCCGAAAACGTGTGGCCGCTCGGCCCATCGGGGCCCGGAGAATTGCAGGGGGGGGTTGGGGGGGGGCGCTGCCAACGGCCCCCAACCGGAGTGGCGTGATCCCCGCCCCCGCCCCAAAACTGGCGCAGGAGAATTCGGCAGCCGGCGTCAGAGTGGCGGGGCGGGATTCACGCCGCCCCCCCGGCGATTCTCCGACCCGGCGGAGGGTCGGAGTTGCAGAATCAGAATTGTTTATCCTTCCTTCATTTCTGATGATAAAGTTATGAATTGGACAATGGCACTACTTAAAGCTAGCGTGCCAATAAGGCCCAAATTGCTGCTGCAATCCAGCAAACAGCCTGTGCTTATAGTTAGACTTTCCCTTACCCATCTGATGTTGACAATATTTTGCCCTGCAATTTGCCGGATGTGTAAAATGGAAATGGCACAGTGTCTTCTGAGCATTGGAAGCTGAGTAATTTGGGCAAGCAACTGTGTATTTCATTAATCAATCAGATTGGAGGCTTGGGAAACGAACAGTGCAAGGAAGTGTAAGTTAGAGAGGGTAAATTCACTTTCAAATCAGATTCAGAAGAATAAATAATGGGAAGGAAAAATTGATTTGAGAGAGTGTAAAAAAGATACAAACAGAAAAACAATTTTAATTCTCAAACTTCAAATTAAAATTTGAAGGAATGAGACTCCACAATTGAAATAGTTAAATATTGGTGCCAGATAGGTTGTTTGGCAATCATTTACAAAATGCAGTAAAATTGAAATGGCTAAGTCCTAACTTAACGGCGGTTTTGTGTTATAACAGCCCTGCAAATACAGCGACTTCAAAGTACCAGTGTCCAGGGTGGGTGCGGCTCTTGATGGAGAGACCGGTGGGGGAAGGAGCAGGGTGCAGACCTTCGAGAGGTGACTGATGTGAAGCGCAGGCCCTTAAAGTAGCCTCCCCCATGCCCCTCACTTCATGCCGGAGGCCTGATCAGGGTGACCTGCTGGGCGTCCCCCTTTTAATGGCGGTACGGTAACACAGTGGTTAGCCCTGTTGCTTCACAGCGCCAGGGTCTCAGGTTCAATTCCTGGCTTGGATCACTGTCTGTGTTGAGTCTGCACATTTTCCCCGTGTCTGCGTGGGTTTCCTTTGGGTGCTCTGTTTCCTCCCACAAGTCCCGAAAGACGTGCTTGTTAGGTGAATTGGACATTCTGAATTCTCCCTCAGTGTACCTGAACAGGCACCGGAATGTGGTGACTAGGGGATTTTCGCAGTAACTTCATTGCAGTGTTAATGTAAGCCTACTTGTGACAACAATAAAGGTTATTATTATAAAGACACGGGGAGTCCACACCGAGGAAGAATAAAAACTTTGGTTGATTTACAGTTATGTTATATACTGCTCCCCGTAGATCCCTACTGGATATCTCCATGGCCTTAGTGGCTGACCTTTTATACATAGCTGAATGGAGTTACCTCGCCCCGCAGCGGGGGAGCCTGTACTCGGCCAGAGCCACAGGGAAGATAATCGTTCCCACCCCATAGGTCCCAAGACGGATATGACCAAAATTGACCATTTTATGACCAATTGGGGTGAGAGTGAATGGGCTACCCTAGGCCTCGCTAACCCAGGTAAAATTGTAGACAGGTCAAGAACATGTGAAAGGGCAGCGGGAAGGCCTGCCAAGGAATTATATGGGCCTCGCCACCTGCAAACCTGCCAGCAGAGGGACTGTAAAATTCTGCCGTGGGTGTTTCTGTCTCAGTTCCCGATGATCGGGTGCTGAGATAAGTGTTTGTTCCCAGTACAATTTAGTTGCAAAATAGATATTCTTAATAACAAGCCCGAAGGAAAAACATTAGTGTTGATGACTCTCTCCATCTCTTGACCCATATCATAAAGACCTCTTCTCCTTTCATACTATATCTAAGATTTCAATTCCTTTGCGACAGACACTTGTTCACTGTTTGCCTGGATTTTAATAAAGATCTTACTGAATTATGAATGCAGCCTGCAAGTAATTCAGTTAAAATGATTCTATGGAATTGGGTTAACTAATGAACCATTAAACACTGAGCATATAAAATGACATAAGATAAAGTTAATGTACCCTGTCTGACAGTTTTTAAATTTATTAGCAAGTACTGCAGATTGCATTACTGAACAGCAACCATGAAATGCACAATTGTTGAGTACAATTGTTTTTATGATTCACAGCTTGACAATATGTAGAATGGTGATTTAACATGGAGTGATGTTGCATGGTTAATATGGCCAAAAACTTGTAATGTCATTGATATTGTCAGACAATATCCTGATTCATATTCCACAGTACCCAAGATTTATACTACAAGCTCATCAGTACGATTGACAGATCAGTACATTTATTTCATAATTTAAAAACCCACAGAAATGGCAGGAATGGTATCTGTAGGAGGTTGGCAAAAGTTCCACGGAAATTCAGAGACTTTCCAGCTCCGTTACGTCTCTGCCAGTTCTGGGGGTTTCTGCTTTGGTTTTTAAGAAGTGGAATTCTAATTGATTCCATTCAAGGAAAGTAACAGACTCAGGCATGTGTCATGCATCTCGTATGGAGACTCCTTAAGCCGGGAATTTCATAGCCCCCTCCCCGAGTCGTATTGCCTGATGTTGATAGCTTGGTAAGGTGTGATGTCCTGGCCACCACACGGGTGCAAATGTGACGCTCCGGTGATTTCAGGCCTCACAAACGGTCTGGACTAAGGAATGTTAAAAAAGCTCTGGGAGCAGAGGGATTAGTTCTGCAAGGGCGGTGATTTCCCCTAACACACATTCTTCAGTGGGGTTTGTGCTGGAGGGCACTACTGAATACAATCCTGCAATTTCATGGGCCGACAACTCAACGTGAGGGATAAGGATCACCCTCCTATCCTATCGGGGGGCAGCACAGTAGCACAGTGGTTAGCACTGTGGCTTCAAAGCGCCAGGGTCCCAGGTTCGATTCCCCGCTGGGTCACAGTCTGTGCGGAGTCTGCATGTTCTCCTCGTATCTGCATGGGTTTCCTCCGGGTGCTCCGGTTTCCTCCCACAGTCCAAAGACGTGCAGGTTAGGTGGATTGGCCATGCTAAATTGCCCTTAGTGTCCAAAAGTGTTTACGAGGGGTTATTGGGTTACGGGGATAGGGTGGAAGTGAGGGCTTAAGTGGATTGGTGCAGACTTAGAACAAAGAACATAGAACGATACAGCGCCGTACAGGCCCTTCGGCCCACGATGTTGCACCGAAACAAAAGCCATCTAACCTACACTATGCCATTATCATCCATATGCTTATCCAATAAACTTTTAAATGCCCTCAATGTTGGCGAGTTCACTACTGTTGCAGGTAGGGCATTCCACGGCCTCACCACTCTTTGCGTAAAGAACCTACCTCTGACCTCTGTCCTATATCTATTACCCCTCAGTTTAAAGCTATGTCCCCTCGTGCCAGCCATTTCCATCCGCGGGAGAAGGCTCTCACTGTCCACCCTATCTAACCCCCTGATCATTTTGTATGCCTCTATTAAGTCTCCTCTTAACCTTCTTCTCTCCAACGAAAACAACCTCAAGTCCATCAGCCTTTCCTCATAAGATTTTCCCTCCATACCAGGCAACATCCTGGTAAATCTCCTCTGCACCTGCTCCAAAGCCTCCACGTCCTTCCTATAATGCGGTGACCAGAACTGTACGCAATACTCCAAATGCGGCCGTACCAGAGTTTTGTACAGCTGCAACATGACCTCCTGACTCCGGAACTCAATCCCTCTACCAATAAAGGCCAACACTCCATAGGCCTTCTTCACAACCCTATCAAGCTGGGTGGCAACTTTCAGGAATCTATGTACATGGACACCTAGATCCCTCTGCTCATCCACACTTCCAAGAACTTTACCATTAGCCAAATATTCCACATTCCTGATATTCCTTCCAAAGTGAATCACCTCACACTTCTCTACATTAAACTCCATTTGCCACCTCTCAGCCCAGCTCTGCAGCTTATCTATGTCCCTCTGTAACCTGCTACATCCTTCCACACTGTCGACAACACCACCGACTTTAGTGTCGTCTGCAAATTTACTCACCCACCCTTCTGCGCCTTCCTCTAGGTCATTGATAAAAATTACAAACAGCAACTGCCCCAGAACAGATCCTTGTGGTACGCCACTTGTAACTGAACTCCATTCTGAACATTTCCCATCAACCACCACCCTCTGTCTTCTTTCAGCTAGCCAATTTCTGATCCACATCTCTAAATCACCCTCAATCCCCAGCCTCCGTATTTTCTGCAATAGCCTACCGTGGGGAACCTTATCAAACGCTTTACTGAAATCCATATACACCACATCAACTGCTCTACCCTTGTCTACCTGTTCAGTCACCTTCTCAAAGAACTCGATAAGGTTTGTGAGGCATGACCTACCCTTCACAAAGCCATGCTGACTATCCCTGATCATATTATTCCTATCTAGATGATTATAAATCTTGTCTCTTATAATCCCCTCCAAGACTTTACCCACTACAGACGTGAGGCTCACCGGTCTATAGTTGCCGGGGTTGTCTCTGCTCCCCTTTTTGAACAAAGGGACCACATTTGCTATCCTCCAGTCCTCTGGCACTATTCCTGTAGCCAATGATGACATAAAAATCAAAGCCAAAGGTCCAGCAATCTCTTCCCTGGCCTCCCAGAGAATCCTAGGATAAATCCCATCAGGCCTCGGGGACTTATCTATTTTCAGCCTGTCCAGAATTGCCAACACCTCTTCCCTACGTACCTCAATGCCATCTATTCTAATAGCCTGGGTCTCAGCATTCTCCTCCACAACATTATCTTTTTCCTGAGTGAATACTGACGAAAAATATTCATTTAGTATCTCGCCTATCTCTTCAGACTCCACACACAACTTCCCATCCCTGGCCTTGACTGGTCCTACTGTTACCCTAGTCATTCGCTTATTCCTGACATACCTATAGAAAGCTTTTGGGTTTTCCTTGATCCTACCTGCCAAATACTTCTCATGTCCCCTCCTTGCTTGTCTTAGCTCTCTCTTTAGATCCTTCCTCGCTACCTTGTAACTATCCATCGCCCCAACTGAAACTTCACACCTCATCTTCACATAGGCCTCCTTCTTCCTCTTAACAAGAGATTCCACTTCTTTGGTAAACCACGGTTCCCTCGCTCTACGCCTTCCTCCCTGCCTGACCGGTATGTACTTATCAAGAACAAGCAGTTGCTGATCCTTGAACAAGCTCCACTTATCTAGTGTGCCCAACACTTGCAGCCTACTTCTCCAACCTATCCCCCCAAGTCACGTCTAATGGCATCATAATTGCCCTTCCCCCAGCTATAACTCTTGCCCTGCAGTGTATACTTATCCCTTTCCATCACTAACGTAAACATCACCGAATTGTGGTCACTGTCCCCAAAGTGCTCTCCTACCTCCAAATCCAATACCTGGCCAGGTTCATTACCCAAAACCAAATCCAACGTGGCCTCGCCTCTTGTTGGCCTGTCAACATATTGTGTCAGGAAACCCTCCTGCACACACTGTACAAAAAACGACCCATCTAATGTACTCAAACTATGGGCGTCATTCTCCGACCCCCCGCCAGGTCGGAGAATGGCCGTTGCCCGCCGTGAATCCCGCCCCCGCCCCCGCCGAAGTCTCCGCTCCCGGAGATTGGGCGGGGGCAGGAATCCGGCCGCGCCGGTTGGCGGGACCCCCCGCTGGATTTTCCGGCCCGAATGGGCCGAAGTCCCGCCGGCGTAAATCAAACCTGGTATTTACCGGCGGGACCAGGCGGCGTGGGCGGGCTCCGGGTCCGGGGCCCACCGATCCGCGGGCGGGCCTGTGCCGTGGGGGCACTCTTTCCCTTCCGCCTCCGCCACGGCCTCCACCATGGCGGAGGCGGAAGAGACTCTCCCCACTGCGCATGCGCGGGAAACTGACAGCGGCCGCTGACGCTCCCGCGCATGCGCCGGGAAACTGACAGCGGTCGCTGACGCGCATGCGCCGCATTTCCGCGCCAGCTGGCGGGGAAACAAACGCCATTTCGGCCAGCTGACGGGGCGGAAATCCCTCCGGCGTCAGTTCTGGGAGGTGAGTAGTTAGTTTAAAAGCACTTACCTTTACAGGAGCAGCCCTTTGGATTTCGGCGGGAACCGGAAGTTCGACCTCTGGCAAGTCCCCCCCCCCCCCAACCAATAAATTCTGGTGGAGAGGAAACCCGAGACACTACACGTGTAGTGTCTCCCACCCACCCTCCTCCTCTAACCTAATAATAAGACCCATTGGTGTAAGGTAAGTGCCATATTATATTATTATATTATTAGCATTGTGCAGGTCAAGGATTGGAGGTGGAGGAGCAGTCTCTGTCAGCGAGAGAACCTGAGAACATCTCAGAAGGTAAGCAAGTGATTTTTACTTTTATACCTGTTTTTCAAATTGTGTGTGTCGGGGGGAAACTGAAGTGACATCACAGAAAAGCTGTGACCTGAGAGGCTGGTTGGGATTCTAACCTAAATTTTTTTGAGTATTTGGGAACTAATTAAACATAATAACTTAATTATAATTTAGAGGATATCTAAGCCAGAGATCGGAGAATATTATAGTTAGCTATCGCATTTCTATTAGAAATCTAGTGCTAGGAAACAGATAGTTGACAGTAACTTTGAAATTTAAAAAAAGTATTTAAAAAAAAAAAGACAAATTTTAATTTTAATTAATTGACGCAATGTCAGTTAGAGGGGTGCTGTGCTCTGACTGTGAGATGTGGCAGGTCCGGGAGGCTTCCAGCGTCCCGGATGGCTTCGTCTGCAGAAAGTGCACCCAACTGCAGCTCCTCACAGACCGCATGGTTCGGTTGGAGCAGCAATTGGATGCACTTAGGAGCATGCAGGTGGCGGAAAGCGTCATAGATCGCAGTTATGTAAGTGTGGTCACACCCAAGGTGCAGGCAGAGAAATGGGTGACCACCAGAAAGGGCAGGCAGTCAGTGCAGGAATCCCCTGTGGTTGTCCCCCTCTCGAACAGATATACCCCTTTGGATACTGTCGGGGGGGATAGCCTATCAGGGGAAAACAGCAGCAGCCAGAGCAGTGGCACCACGGCTGGCTCTGATGTTCAGAAGGGAGGGTCAAAGCGCAGAAGAGTAATAGTTATAGGGGACTCTATAGTCAGGGGCACAGATAGGCGCTTCTGTGGACGTGAAAGAGACTCCAGGATGGTATGTTGCCTCCCTGGTGCCAGGGTCCAGGATGTCTCCGAACGGGTAGAGGGAATCCTGAAGGGGGAGGGCAAACAGGCAGAGGTCGTTGTACATATTGGTACTAACGACATAGGCAGGAAGGGGCATGAGGTCCTGCAGCAGGAGTTCAGGGAGCTAGGCAGAAAGTTAAAAGACAGGACCTCGAGGGTTGTAATCTCGGGATTACTCCCTGTGCCACGTGCCAGTGAGGCTAGAAATAGGAAGATAGAGCAGACAAACACGTGGCTAAACAGCTGGTGTAGGAGGGAGGGTTTCTGTTATCTGGACCACTGGGAGCTCTTCCGGGGCAGGTGTGACCTGTATAAGATGGACGGGTTGCATCTAAACCGGAGAGGCATAAATATCCTGGCCGCGAGGTTTGCTAGTGTCACACGGGAGGGTTTAAACTAGTATGGCAGGGGGGTGGGCACGGGAGCAATAGGTCAGAAGGTGAGAGCATTGAGGGAGAACTAGGGAATAGGGACAGTGTGGCTCTGAGGCAGCGCAGACGGGGAGAAGTTGCTGAACACAGCGGGTCTGGTGGCCTGAAGTGCATATGTTTTAATGCAAGGAGCATTACGGGTAAGGCAGATGAACTTAGAGCTTGGATTACTACTTGGAACTATGATGTTGTTGCCATTACAGAGACCTGGTTGAGGGAAGGGCAGGATTGGCAGCTAAACGTTCCAGGATTTAGATGTTTCAGGCGGGATAGAGGGGGATGTAAAAGGGGAGGCGGAGTTGCGCTACTTGTTCAGGAGAGTATCACAGCTATACAACGAGAGGACACCTCAGAGGGCAGTGAGGCTATATGGGTAGAGATCAGGAATAAGAAGGGTGCAGTCACAATGTTGGGGGTATACTACAGGCCTCCCAACAGCCAGCGGGAGATAGAGGAGCAGATAGGTAGACAGATTTTGGAAAAGAGTAAAAACAACAGGGTTGTGGTGATGGGAGACTTCAACTTCCCCAATATTGACTGGGACTCACTTAGTGCCAGGGGCTTAGACGGGGCGGAGTTTGTAAGGAGCATCCAGGAGGGCTTCTTAAAACAATATGTAAACAGTCCAACTAGGGAAGGGGCGGTACTGGACCTGGTATTGGGGAATGAGCCCGGCCAGGTGGTAGATGTTTCAGTAGGGGAGCATTTCGGTAACAGTGACCACAATTCAGTAAGTTTTAAAGTACTGGTGGACAAGGATAAGAGTGGTCCGAGGATGAATGTGCTAAATTGGGGGAAGGCTAATTATAACAATATTAGGCGGGAACTGAAGAACATAGATTGGGGGCGGATGTTTGAGGGCAAATCAACATCTGACATGTGGGAGGCTTTCAAGTGTCAGTTGAAAGGAATACAGGACAGGCATGTTCCTGTGAGGAAGAAAGATAAATACGGCAATTTTCGGGAACCTTGGATGACGAGTGATATTGTAGGCCTCGTCAAAAAGAAAAAGGAGGCATTTGTCAGGGCTAAAAGGCTGGGAACAGACGAAGCCTGTGTGGCATATAAGGAAAGTAGGAAGGAACTTAAGCAAGGAGTCAGGAGGGCTAGAAGGGGTCATGAAAAGTCATTGGCAAATAGGGTTAAGGAAAATCCCAAGGCTTTTTACACTTACATAAAAAGCAAGAGGGTAGCCAGGGAAAGGGTTGGCCCACTGAAGGATAGGCAAGGGAATCTATGTGTGGAGCCAGAGGAAATGGGCGAGGTACTAAATGAATACTTTGCATCAGTATTCACCAAAGAGAAGGAATTGGTAGATGTTGAGTCTGGAGAAGGGGGTGTAGATAGCCTGGGTCACATTGTGATCCAAAAAGACGAGGTGTTGGGTGTCTTAAAAAATATTAAGGTAGATAAGTCCCCAGGGCCGGATGGGATCTACCCCAGAATACTGAAGGAGGCTGGAGAGGAAATTGCTGAGGCCTTGACAGAAATCTTTGGATCCTCGCTGTCTTCAGGGGATGTCCCGGAGGACTGGAGAATAGCCAATGTTGTTCCTCTGTTTAAGAAGGGTGGCAGGGATAATCCCGGGAACTACAGGCCGGTGAGCCTTACTTCAGTGGTAGGGAAATTACTGGAGAGAATTCTTCGAGACAGGATCTACTCCCATTTGGAAGCAAATGGACGTATTAGTGAGAGGCAGCACGGTTTTGTGAAGGGGAGGTCGTGTCTCACTAACTTGATCGAGTTTTTCGAGGAGGTCACTAAGATGATTGATGCAGGTAGGGCAGTAGATGTTGTCTATATGGACTTCAGTAAGGCCTTTGACAAGGTCCCTCATGGTAGACTAGTACAAAAGGTGAAGTCACACGGGATCAGGGGTGAACTGGCAAGGTGGATACAGAACTGGCTAGGCCATAGAAGGCAGAGGGTAGCAATGGAGGGATGCTTTTCTAATTGGAGGGCTGTGACCAGTGGTGTTCCACAGGGATCAGTGCTGGGACCTTTGCTCTTTGTAGTATATATAAATGATTTGGAGGAAAATGTAACTGGTCTGATTAGTAAGTTTGCAGACGACACAAAGGTTGGTGGAATTGCGGATAGCGATGAGGACTGTCTGAGGATACAGCAGGATTTAGATTGTCTGGAGACTTGGGCGGAGAGATGGCAGATGGAGTTTAACCTGGACAAATGTGAGGTAATGCATTTTGGAAGGGCTAATGCAGGTAGGGAATATACAGTGAATGGTAGAACCCTCAAGAGTATTGAAAGTCAAAGAGATCTAGGAGTACAGGTCCACAGATCACTGAAAGGGGCTACACAGGTGGAGAAGGTAGTCAAGAAGGCATACGGCATGCTTGCCTTCATTGGCCGGGGCATTGAGTATAAGAATTGGCAAGTCATGTTGCAGCTGTATAGAACCTTAGTTAGGCCACACTTGGAGTATAGTGTTCAATTCTGGTCGCCACACTACCAGAAGGATGTGGAGGCTTTAGAGAGGGTGCAGAAGAGATTTACCAGAATGTTGCCTGGTATGGAGGGCATAAGCTATGAGGAGCGATTGAATAAACTCGGTTTGTTCTCACTGGAACGAAGGAGGTTGAGGGGCGACCTGATAGAGGTATACAAAATTATGAGGGGCATAGACAGAGTGGATAGTCACAGGCTTTTCCCCAGGGTAGAGGGGTCAATTACTAGGGGGCATAGGTTTAAGGTGAGAGGGGCAAAGTTTAGAGTAGATGTACGAGGCAAGTTTTTTACGCAGAGGGTAGTGGGTGCCTGGAACTCACTACCGGAGGAGGTAGTGGAGGCAGGGACGATAGGGACATTTAAGGGGCATCTTGACAAATATATGAATAGGATGGGAATAGAAGGATACGGATCCAGGAAGTGTATAAGATTGTAGTTTAGTCGGGCAGTATGGTCGGCACGGGCTTGGAGGGCCGAAGGGCCTGTTCCTGTGCTGTACATTTCTTTGTTCTTTGTTTCTTTGTTCTTTGATGCAGGCCTATAGAAAACTCCCAACAGGGTGACCTCTCCTTTCCTGTTTCTAACCTCAGCCCATACTACCTCGGAAGATGAGTCCCCATCTAGCATCCTCTCCACCACCGTAATACTGCTCGTGACTAGCAGCGCCACACCTCCCCCTCTTTTGCCTCCTTCTCTGAGCTTACTAAAACACCTAAACCCCGGAACCTGCAACATCCATTCCTGTCCCTGCTCTATCCATGTCTCCGAAATGGCCGCAACATCGAAGTCCCAGGTACCAACCCATGCTGCCAGTTCCCCTACCTTATTTCGTATACTCCTGGCATTGAAGTAGACACACTTCAAACCACCTACCTGAACACCGACCCCCTCCTGCGACGTCAAATCTGTGCTCCTGACCTCTATACTCTCATTCTCCCGTACCCTAAAACTACAATCCAGGTTCCCATGCCCCTGCTGCATTAGTTTAAACCCCCCCAAAGAGCACTAACAAATCTCCCCCCCAGGATATTTGTGCCCCTCAGGTTCAGATGTAGACCATCCTGTCTGTAGAGGTCCCACCTTCCCCAGAAAGAGCCCCAGTTATCCAGAAATCTGAATCCCTCCCGCCTGCACCATCCCTGTAGCCACGTGTTTAATTGCTCTCTCTCCCTATTCCTCATCTCATTATCACGTGGCACGGGCAACAACCCAGAGATAACAACTCTGTTTGTTCTAGTTCTGAGCTTCCATCCTAGCTCCCTGAAAGCCTGCCTGACATCCTTGTCCCCTTTCCTACCTATGTCGTTAGTGCCAACATGGACCACGACTTGGGGCTGCTCCCCCTTAAGGTCCCGGAAAACACGATCCGAGACATCTGGGGCGAAACTCTCCCCCAACGGCGCGATGTCCGCCGACTGGCGCCAAAAACGGCGCCAATCAGACGGGCTTTGCGACGGCCCAAAGGTGCGGAATGCTCCGCATCTTTGGTGGCCGAGCCCCAACATTGAGGGACTAGGCCAGCTGACGGAAATGGCGTTTGTTGCCCCACGGAAATGCGGCGCATGCGCGGGAGCGTCAGCGGCCGCCGACAGTTTCCCGCGCATGCGCAGTGGGGAGAGTCACTTCCTCCTCCGCCATGGTGGAGACCGTGGCGGAGGCGGAAGGGAAAGAGTGCCCCCACGGCACAGGCCCGCCCGCGGATCGGTGGGCCCCGATCGCGGGCCAGGCCACCGTGGGGGCAACCCCCGGGGCCAGATCGCCCCGCTTCCCCCCCAGGACCCCGGAGCCCGCCCACGCCGCCTGGTCCCGCCGGTAAATACCAGCTTTGATTTACTCTGGCGGGACAGGCAATTTCTGGGCGGGACTTTGGCCCATTCGGGCCGGAGAATTGAACGGGGGGGGTCCCGCCAACCGGCGCAGCCCGATTCCCGCCCCCGCCCAATCTCCGGTACGGGAGACTTCGGCGGGGGCGGTGGCGGGATTCACGGCGGCCAACGGCCACTCTCCGACCCGGCGGGGGGTCGGAGAATGACGCCCCACGTACCCTTGCACCTGGGAGGCAACATACCAAACATGAGTCTCTCATGCTCCCACAAAATCTCCTATCTGTGCCCCTGACTATCGAGTCCCCAATTACTAATGCTCTGCTCCTCTCCCCCCTTCCCTTCTGAGCAACAGGGACAGACTCCGTGCCAGAGGCCCATGCCCCATGGCTTACCCCTGGTAAGTCGTCCCCCCCACAAGTATCCAAAGCGGTATACTTGTTTCTCAGGGGAACGACCGCAGGGGATCCCTGCACTGACTGCTTCTTCCCAGTCCCTCTTACAGTTACCCATCTATCTCCAATCTTTGGTGTAACTAATTCCCTGAAGCTGCTATCTATGACCCCCTCTGCCTCCCGAATGATCTGAAGTTCTTCCAACTCCAGCTCCAGTTCCCTAACTCGGTCTTGGAGGAGCTGGAGATGGCAGCACTTCCTGCAGGTAAAATCAGCAGGGACACTAACGGCATCCCTCACCTCAAACATCCTGCAGGAGGAACATTACACGCCCTTCCCTGCCATCCCTCTAACTTTCAACCAAGATCTAGCTAACATCTAAATTAAAAAAAAATAAAATAATAATAATAATACAATATGGTACTTACCTCACACCAATGGGTTTTATTATTAGGTTAGAGGAGGAGGGCGGGTGGGAGACACTACACGTGTAGTGTCTCGGGTTTCCTCTCCACCAAAATCTATTGGTGAGGGATTTCCCAGAAGTCCGCGGGTCGAACTTCCTGTTCCCGCCTTAAAAATATTTTAAAAATACAACAGCAAAGAGGAACAGAAACGGGACCAGGTAAGTGTTACTTAAATACTCACCCACCAGCAGCCCCCGCACTCCGCTCCCGCTGAAACTCCAAGAGATGCTCCTGCAAGGTAAGTTATTTTAAACTTCAATACTCACCCACCAGCAGCCTCTGCACTCCGCTCCTGCTGAAACTCCAAGTGATTGCCCCTGCAAGGTAAGTTATTTTAAACCTAAATACTCACCTACCGGCAACCCCTGCACGCCGCTTCCCAGAAGTCCGCGGGTCGAACTTCCTGTTCCCGCCTTTAAAAAAAAATGTTTTTTAAATACAACAGCAAAGAGGAACAGAAACGGGACCAGGTAAGTGTTTACTTAAATACTCACTCACCAGCAGCCCCCACACTCAGCTCCCGCTGAAACTCCAAGAGATGCTCCTGCAAGGTAAGTTATTTTAAACTTCAATACTCACCCACCAGCAGCCCCCGCACTCCGCTCCCGCTGAAACGTCAAGTGATTGCCCCTGCAAGGTAAGTTATTTTAAACTTAAATACTCACCCACCAGCAGCCCCCGCACTCCGCTCCTGCTGAAACTCCAAGAGATGCTCCTGCAAGGTAAGTTATTTTAAACTTCAATACTCACCCACCAGCAGCCTCTGCACTCCGCTCCCGCTGAAACTCCAAGTCCTTGATGGGGAAAATGGCTTCCTTCTGCACTGTATGTTCTAAGGATACGGTCACAAACCAGTATAGCTTTCGCTTGCGCTTTATAATGTCCCATGATTCTTGAAACTATATCCACCTGTTAAAAATGGTAGTTTTGTGTTAAACTGTGATATAATCCCATGATTTCCAGGGGATTGTTTGGTCTGAAAAACAAGTTGTTGTTTTTGAACTTTTAGCACTTCCAAGCTATGGTTGAATTCTCCCATTTTGAGATTGAGTAAGATGGTGGGTGACTATGGTGGTGCTTGTCCCACTGGCAAGAATGGCTGGATCCCGCACCAGATTCAGGGCTCAGGGCCTAATTAATTATACACAGGTGAGTTCCTCTCCAACTCTCCTGGATGCCCACCCTCGCTGATTTGTTTGAAAGTCCTGGTGCCATATTGAAAGATCACTCAAGTGCACTCATATCACTCTCTCCAGCCCACCTGTCTTCACCAGATCCTTCAACATTTCCAAAACCCAGAAGCAAAAGGTTGGCAGCCTCAAGAATAAGGTAGCCCTTATTCTACCTTATTCTACCTCAGTGCCAAGCCCTTGAGGCCCTCATTTAGTCCAGGATATTCGGCATGTGCTTTATCTCACTAATGGTTCAAAGCAGCACATCAACTTTGCCTCACCAGCCTGGGGGGGCCATTGCCCAGCAAGTCAACGTGGCTGTCACCCACCCACGGACTTATATCCAGTGCAGCAAGTGCCAGAGTAAGTCCTGTCTCAGCTCTCTCCACTGTCAAACTCTCAGCATGACATCATGTACTCAAACAGCTACTCACTTCACAGATCTCACATATTTAATTGTGGGAGGGGGGGCACACATCAACACTTGCTCTCTCAACAAGACTTTCACAATTGTTAAGGAATGGGTTAAGAGACATTCCAATTAGATGTCTCAATGATGTTAAGTATCCAATAATTGTCAAGACATTTTGGGATTAGGGGATTTAGGGAACATACCCATTGACTGTCACATTGACAATAAATCCTTGTGGGAAAATATGCACTCTACAAAAAGTGTAAATGAGAAAAGGTTAAGGATAGACATTGCAAGTTTGAAGCAGATGTTGGACAGAGGGAGATAGCAAAAATTAGATGGGTCGACAGTAGCTGTCAATTGTCCGATTGTTTTACGAAAAGAGGGGCTAGTTCACAGAAACCTTTGGATATTATTAATGAAGGGCGCCTGTTTCTGTGACTTTTTCAAAAAAGAAAGGGTGGGAGGAATTGCGTGTGTTTTTGAGTTTCTTGTAATTTTGTTTTTTCGGGGGAAACCAATATTTACCAAATTATTTTTTTTCTCCACGAAAAGGGAGACTGTTAACGAATGGGTTAAGGGAAATTCCAATTAGATGGCTCATTGATGTTAAGTATCCAATAATTGACACTGATATGTAAAGGGGTTGCAGGTGGCTCTTGTGGCATGCGATGTGGTGATAGTGTTTTGTATAGCGTGTGTTCAAGGAAAATAAAGGTGTTTGTCAAAAGGAGCAGAACTCTTGACTCTTTATTCAACAGCAGTCAGAAGCTAACAGTGGTAGAGAATGGTTGCTGTGCAAATGTAAAGGGTTGAAAGATACAACGTTTCCAGCAGAAAAAAAATCTGCATCAACCAAGGAGTGAGTGAGAAGGATAAAAAAATTAATTTATGTGTGGCCAAACCTAGAATAAAGATGTCCGGATATGACTATCCACCATTATTTTCTGAAAGGGGATCGTACAATGGAGAAGTGCAGTTGTTATGTGGACAAAGAGGAAAGAGGAAACAAGATGTTGGCCCTTGTGAGAGTAAAATCCGAAGCAAAGTATTTTCTGAACTGGAATTGAAAGAGTTAGACTCAGAAGAAGGTCTTGAGATTCGATTGTATTTTATGGATAAGATTTATCAAAAGGATGACTTCTTAAGTGTATGGGGCGTCATTCTCCGACCCCCCAGAGGGTCGGAGAATGGCCGTTGGCCGCCGTGAATCCCGCCCCCGCCGGTTGCCGAAGTCTCCGAAGGGAGAAAAGTCGGCGGGGCGTTAATGTCGCCGCTGCCGTCGGAGAATGGCACGGGTGTGCGCAAGGCAGCCGATTTTCGGCCTGCCGATATTCTCCCTTCCGGATGGGCCAAAGTCCCGTCGACGTGATGACCATTCACGTCGACGTAAATTAAACCTCCTTTTCATCGGCGTGACCCTGTGATCCAGGATCACGCCGACCAGCGTGGTGGTGAGTGACGGCCTGGGGGTTGGCTCTGGGCAGGCGATGGCGTGGCCGCAGTCTGAATGCGTGAGGAGAGGTGTGTCTCGGGTTGTGTGTGTGTGTGTGCGGCGGGGGTGGGGTTGGTTAGAGTAGGCTGGGCTCCGGGGGAGTGCCGGGAGGGGGTCCGTGCCGGGGAGGGGGATGGGGAATCCGTGCCGGGGTGGAGGTTGGGGGGGGGGTCCGTGCCGGGGTGGAGGTTGGGGGGGGGGTCCGTGCCGGGGATGGGGTTGGGGGGTCCGTGTCGGGGTGGAGGTTGGGGGGGGGGTCCGTGCGGGGGATGGGGATGGGGGATGGGGGATGGGGGATGGGGGGTCCGTGCCGGGGTGGAGGTTGGGGGGGGGTCCATGCCGGGGTGGAGGTTGGGGGGGGGTCCGTGCCGGGGAGGAGGATGGGGGGACCGTGCCGGGGTGGAGGTTGGGGGGGGGTCCGCGCCGGGGAGGGGGATGGGGGGTCCGTGCCAGGGTGGAGGTTGGGGGGCGTCCGTGCCGGGGTGGAGGTTGGGGGGGGGGGTCCGTGCCGTGGAGGGGGATGGGGGGTCCGTGCCGGGGTGGAGGTTGGGTCCGTGCCGGGGTGGAGGTTGGGGGGGGGTCCGTGCCGGGGTGGAGGTTGGGGGGGTGTCCGTGCCGGGGAGGAGGATGGGGGTACCGTGCCGGGGTGGAGGTTGGGGGGGTCCGTGCCGGGGAGGGGATGGGGGGTCCGTGCCAGGGTGGAGGTTGGGGGGGGATCCGTGCCGGGGTGGAGGTTGGGGGGGGCTCCGTGCCGGGGTGGAGGTTTGGGGGGGGTCCGTGCCGGGGAGGGGGATGGGGGGTCCGTGACGGGGTGGAGGTTGGGGGGGGGTCCGTGCTGGGGTGGAGTCTGGGGGGGTCCGTGCCGGGGTGGAGGTTGGGGGGGGGTCCGTGCCGGGGTGGAGATTGGGGGGGGGGTCCGTGCCGGGGTGGAGGTTGGGGGGGTCCGTGCCGGGGTGCAGGTTGGGGGGGGGGTCCGTGCCGGGGTGGAGGTTGGGGGTGGGGTCCGTGCCGGGGAGGGGGATGGGGGTGCGTGCCGGGGTGGAGGTTGGGGGGAGGGTCCGTGCGGGGGAGGGGGTTTGGGGGGTCCATGCCGGGGTGGAGGTTGGGGGGGGTGTCCGTGCGGGGAGGGGGATTGGGGGGTCCATGCCGGGGTGGAGGTTGGGGGGGGTGTCCATGCCGGGGAGGGGGATGGGGGATCCGTGCCGGGGTGGAGGTTGGGGGGGGAGGGGTCCGTGCCGGGGAGGGGGATGGGGGGTCCGTGCCGGGGTGGAGGTTGGGGGGGGTCCGTGCCGGGGAGGGGGATTGGGGGGTCCGTGCCGGGGAGGGGGATGCGAGGGCAAGTGAGTTGGTCCACCTGGCCAGGTGCCAGCCACCAACAGTTGGACCCATGCGGTCCATGCCACCTGGTTGGGGGGAGGAGGGGATATGGGCAATGATGACATGTCGTCGTTCCCCTCCCCCCCCCCCCACCAGGCCGTCATGTTTTCCGATCATCCAGCGATGTTGGCCGCCGTGGCGTCAGCCACTGATATCTAAGTTGCCCTGGATGAGGAGGAGGAGGAGCGTGTCAGAGAGGCGGCGCAGGCTGCCGCAGAGGGACAGGCGGCAGCCGCCCAGGCTGGAGGGACACCTGACCAACAGGACGAGGAGGGGGAGGAGGACGTCGCGGCCCCACGGCAACGGAGGCACGTGAGGGCGCCCCGTGTGTACCGGCCCCGGCAGTCATACCAGGACCTCACGGACCGGGAATGCAGGAGGAGACTCCGGATGAGGCGGGAAACCGTGGCACACATCTGCCACCTGCTGGCACACCTGTCACCGCTTGGCACTGGCGGGGGACACCCTCTCCCCGTGTCCGTCAAGGTTACGGTGGCCCTGAACTTTTATGCAACGGGGTCATTCCAGGCACCGAGTGGGGACCTGTCCGGCATATCGCAGACATCGGTGCATCGGTGCATCCGGGCAGTGACAGATGCCCTGTATGCCATGGCGCACCGCTACATCCGCTTCCCCGTGGACCGGGCCAGCCAAGATGCCCGGGCCGTGGGCTTCTCTGCCGTGGCCGGGTTCCCCATGGTCCAGGGCGCGATCGATGGGATGCACGTCGCCGTGCGGCCACCTGCAGATAACAGGGCCGTGTTCACCAATAGGAAGGGGACCTATTCGATGAACATACAGGTGGTCTGCGACCACCGCATGATGATCCTGCACGTCTGCGCCCGTTACCCAGGCAGTGTACACGACTCATACGTGTTGTTGCGGTCATCCATCCCCAGCATGTACGAGGGACGCCATCCCCGGCTGAGGGGCTGGTTGCTGAGCGACAGGGGCTACCCATTGCGATCGTGGCTGATGATGCCTATACGGAGGCCACGCAATGAGGCGGAGAACCGCTACAATGATGCCCATGTAGCAACAAGGGGAGTGATAGAGAGGTGCTTTGGCATGCTGAAGATGCGTTTCAGGTGCCTGGACCTCTCTGGGGGCGCCCTCCAGTATCGGTCAGATAGGGTCGGCCGCATCATTGTGGTGTGCTGCGTCCTGCACAACATAGCCCAGCAGAGGGGCGATGTGCCGCAGGCAGAGGAGGGCGGAGTGGAGGAGCAGCAGGAAGAGGCGCAGTCCTCCCCAGATGAGGGGGATGGGGGTAATGGTCAGGGCAGACGGGGTAGACACAGGCGGGTGGCTGTCCACCGTTACCGGCTGGCCCAGCGGGCACGGGACAGACTGATAGCCGCCCGCTTCACTGACTAGATGGGCATTGGAATCGGGTAGTATGGCCACAGACTGCACACCATGGCAACAGCCGACCACCCACACCCCCCACCCATCCACCCACCCAGCACCCTCACCCCCCTCCCCAACCCCACGCACCCCACCCGCATGCACACCACCACCCCCCATTGCCGGTCCACCTGCGGCACAACGGGCTGGGCTCACACCGTTGCGGGTGGACGCGTGTCTATTGCAGGCCATGGAGGATGATGACAACCTGCCCTGCGGTGAGCTCCTGGCTCTACATCGTTGGACTATGTCTGACCCATGGCCACGGTACCACCATCCACCCGGACCATCCCTGCATGCGGCTGTGACACTGCAGCGCACGGTCCCGTCCTCTGCCCGGGGGATGTTGATGGCGGCCCAGGGGGAAGGGGGCATACTCACCTGGGGCTGAGGTAAGACCACCCCTCACTCACATACTTGCGCTCAACGTACATGACACCCCTGCACGCTTTGGACAGAGCACAAAGGCAGCTTCTGTTATTGACTTTAATAACCAAACGAGTTCATGCACGTGCCCTAGCCACTAAAACTCATCTGTGCCCTGCACCCGTGCCAACTTACTCAGTGTCTAATTGTTTGGCCTTACGGGCCCTTTGACTATGTCTACGTGGTTCCCCAGACGGTACAGCAGAACTGGAGGTGGACTCCTGTGATTCCTGCCCTCTGACACTGGATCCCTTTGGCGGCCGTTTCCTGGGGCGTCCTGGCCTAGATGGGCCAGGCTGCAGCTCGGGCGACTGGGTTGGCGATCTGCCAGCCTGTCCTGCCCGTTGCCCACCCGATGCACCTGGGACAGAAGGGGGGGAGTCCGAGGTGTCACGGTGTACCGGGACCTCCCCTACAGGGGGAGCCGGGACGGACCACACCACCTCCTCCTCCCTCGGGGTGCCCGATGGCCCCCAGGCCTCTACATGGGTGGGGGATGCGAACGGACTGGCCATCCGACGCCCCCCCGACATCTGGCGCTGCCAGTCCTGGAGGCCCGTGCTGGTATCGACAGGGGTCTGCAGGTTTGCAGCCATGGAGCCCAGGGGGTTGTCAAACCCTGTCTGTGACAGTGCGACGCCGGCTCGCACATGGCCACTGGCGCCGATGCCCTCAGCGATGGCCTGCAGAGACTGGGCCATGGCCTGCTGAGACTGGGCCCTGGCCTGCAGAGACTGGGCTATGGCGTTGAGCGCCTCTGCCATCTGGCGCTGGCACTGGCTCATGGCCTCCTGTGAGAGGGCAGCCATTTCCTGGGCCACAGATGCCGCCTGCACGGAAAGCCCCAGGCCTCGCAAACCGTTCCCCATGTCTGACACCGTCGCACCCATTACCTCCACCGCGGACGCCACCCGTGCGGTGTCAGCTTGGGTGTTACGCATGACCGGCACCACTCCCAGCTCCTGGACGCGGGTGGACTCCTCCACCTGCGACTGCAGCCGCCGCAAGCCGCCCGTCACCCTCTTCGCTCGTCTCCGGGTCGATGGTTGCATCGGATCTATGTGTGGGTGTGGTAACTCCAGGAACTCGGGATCCATCTGGGCGGCAGATGTTCGCTTGGGCTGGGCTGCCCTCCGACCGCCCGGCCCCTCTGCTTCTCCTACCTCCACCTGCTGTACCGGGACGGCTGTGTTGTGCGCACCAGTG
Source organism: Scyliorhinus torazame (assembly GCF_047496885.1). Taxonomy (NCBI): domain Eukaryota; kingdom Metazoa; phylum Chordata; class Chondrichthyes; order Carcharhiniformes; family Scyliorhinidae; genus Scyliorhinus; species Scyliorhinus torazame. The sequence goes on from NC_092719.1 coordinate 154,820,954, forward strand.
AGTGTACCAGACGCCTCATCACTAAAGTGCCCAACCGAGGTGAGTGTTTCTGCGATGGTGGAGGGTGTTGGTGACAGCAGTGGCGTTGTGTCGTGCTCTTCGTCCCACTCTGAGTCCATGGCACTTTGGGGTGGGGTTTCGTCTCCACCCATCCACTCTGAGTCACTGTCCGGTATTTCGTCTTCCTGGGTAGTGCTGTCCCGGGTAGGGGTGTCCTGGGCAGTGCTGCCCCGGGTGGTGCTGTCCCGGGTAGTGCTGTCCTGGTTAGTGCTGTCCTGGTTAGTGCTGTCCTGGTTAGTGCTGTCCTGGTTAGTGCTGTCCTGGGTAGTGCTGTCCTGGGTAGTGCTGTCCTGGGTAGTGCTGTCCTGGGTAGTGGTGTCCTGGGTAGTGGTGTCCTGGCTTGGATGTGACGGGGGCCTGTGGCTGCCCCCCTCATCGCTGGGTGGTCGCTCCCGCACTTGACGGGGGTGTCGTCTCCCTGTTGCTCCAGGTCTCTCCGTCTCCCGTGGTGTGCGAGGGGCATCCTGCGGGCGTTGCATGCTGGAGGGTGCGGGTCTCTCCGTCTCCCGTGGCCTCCGAGGGGCATCCTGCGGGCGTCGCATGCTGGAGGGTTCGTGTCTCTCCGTCTCCCGTGGCCTCCGAGGGGCATCCTGCGGGCGGTCTGCATCTGCGGGGATGGGTGCCTGGACGTTTGGTCCTGCGATACACAATGAAGCATGCATGGTTAGACATCAGGCAGTGATCAGGTGATATGGGGGAGGGGGATATAGGGGAGGGGGGATATGGGGACGGGCTGTCGGTGGCTCACTTGCTACTACGCCCCCGACCTCTGCATCTGCAACCTCCCGGTCGTCAGGTCCGCCAGCCAGTTCCAGGGCCCTTTCCTCGTGTTCGGTCAGTGGCCTCTCATCAGCGGGGCCTCCTCCAGTCCTCACATGCTCCCTATTGTTGTGTGCGCGCTTATCCTGTGGGGGGGGGGGGGGTGGCAGGGGTAAAAGGCATCACTGTTAGGCAGGTATATGAATGCACGCCATCGGTTGCGCGTGCATTGCAGAGGTTAAGGTTAGGGCTGGATTCACTTGGGGATATGGGGGAAGGGGGGATATGGGGGAGGGGGGATATGGGGGAAGGGGGGATATGGGGAGGGGGGATATGGGGGAAGGGGGGATATGGGGGAGGGGGGATATGGGGGAAGGGGGGATATGGGGGAGGGGGGATATGGGGGAGGGGGGATATGGGGAGGGGGATATGGGGAGGGGGGGAAATGGGGGAGGGGGGAAATGGGGGAGGGGGGATATGGGTGAGGGGAGATATGGGGGAGGGGGGATATGGGGGAGGGGGATATGGGGGAAGGGGGGATATGGGGGAAGGGGGGATATGGGGGAAGGGGGGATATGGGGGAGGGGGAATATGGGGAGGGGGGATATGGGGGAAGGGGAATATGGGGGAGGGGGGATATGGGGGAGGGGGGATATGGGGGAAGGGGGGATATGGGGTAGGGGGAGGGGGGATATGGGGTAGGGGGGATATGGGGAGGGGGATACGGGGGAAGGGGGGATATGGGGGAAGGTGGATATGGGGGAGGGGGGATATGGGGGAAGGGGGGATATTGGGGAAGGGGGGATATGGGGGGAGGGGGGATATGGGGGGAGGGGGGATATGGGGGAGGGGGGATATGGGGGAAGGGGGGATATGGGGGAGGGGGGATATGGGGGAGGGGGGATATGGGGGAGGGGGGATATGGGGGAGGGGGATATGGGGGAAGGGGGGATATGGGGGAGGGGGAAGGGGGATATGGGGAGGGGGGATATGGGGGAGGGGGGATATGGGGAGGGGGGATATGGGGGAGGGGGGATATGGGGGGAGGGGGGATATGGGGGAGGGGGGATATGGGGGAAGGGGGGATATGGGGGAAGGGGGGATATGGGGGAAGGGGGGATATGGGGGGAGGGGGGAGGGGGATATGGGGGAGGGGGGATATGGGGGAAGGGGGGATATGGGGTAGGGGAAGAGGGGATATGGGGGAGGGGGGATATGGGGGAGGGGGATATGGGGGAGGGGGGATATGGGGGAGGGGGGATATGGGGGAGGGGGGATATGGGGGAGGGGGATATGGGGGAAGGGGGGATATGGGGGAAGGGGGGATATGGGGGAAGGGGGGATATGGGGAAGGGGGGATATGGGGGAAGGGGGGATATGGGGGAAGGGGGGATATGGGGGAGTGGGGATATGGGGAGGGGGGATATGGGGGAAGGGGGGATATGGGGGAGGGGGGATATGGGGGATATGGGGGAGAGGGATATGGTGGAGGGGGATATGGGGGAGTGGGGATATGGGGGAAGGGGGGCTATGGGGGAGGGGGGCTATGGGGGAGGGGGGATATGGGGGAAGGGGGGATATGGGGGAAGGGGGGATCTGGTGGAGGGGGATATGGGGGAGGGGGGGATATGGGGGAAGGGGGGATATGGGGAGGGGGGATATGGGGGTGGGGGTATATGGGGGAGGGGGTATATGGGGGAGGGGGTATATGGGGGAGGGGGTATATGGGGGAGGAGGGATATGGGGGAGGGGGGATATGGGGGAGGGGGGATATGGGGAGGCTCACTCTGCCTGCTCTGACGAGGTCGTTCACTTTCTTGTGGCACTGGGTGCCTGTCCGTGGCGTTAGGGCCGCAGCGGTGACGGCCTCTGGCACTTCCCTCCACAGACGCCGGCTGTGGCGTGGGGCAACTCTGCGGCTGTGCCCGGGATACAGGGCGTCCCTCCTCTGCTCCACCGCGTCCAGGAGCGCCTCCACATCCCGTGACTCGAACCTCGGGGCTGAGCGGCGGCCAGCCATCCAGTCGGGTGTTGCGGTCGGGTGTTCCGGTCCGGTGGGGGGGAGCAGCGGGGCCTTATGAGCCGTCACGCCGTGCGGCGCGTATGACGCTGCACGGCGTGAACCACGGCGCAAGCGTGGATCCCGTTACGTCGCTGCTAGCCCATTTCGGGCTGGAGACTTTCGACCCATTTTTCTGACGTGATGCAAGTCGGATTTGCGACGTTTGTTGCGCCGATCGGCGGACTTTCCGCCGATAACGGAGAATTTCGCCCCTGATGTCTAGTCAGAATTTGATAGGTTCCGGAAAACAGAGGCTATCTCTATTGAGGACTATGTAATGGAATATAACAGACTCTACCGAAGGCTACATAAACACCGCCTGGAATTTCCACAACTTGTGTTGGCATTTAAGTTACTGGACTGTGCTAGAGTGACCAATATGGATAGGCTCCTAGTTTTGACAGGAGTTAAGTTTGCAGATAATGGTACCTTATTCGATCAGGTGATAGAAGTCTTAAAGAAGTTTCTGGGGAAGCATTCAATTCCTGTGTCACTTATGACACAAATGAGCCAATCCACCTCACCGGTACATCTTTGGACTGTGGGAGGAAACCGGAGCACCCGGAGGAAACCCATGCACACACGGGGAGAACGTGCAGATTCCACACAGACAGTGACCCTAGCCGGGAATCGAACCTGGGACCCTGGAGCTTTGAAACAACTGTGCTAACCACTGTGCTACCATGCTGCCCTTCTGTACTTCCTACAAACCTCACAGTGATGACAACGTGTTCTATTAACTTCATCCCTTACCCCTGCATCCTTTAATAAGTTTTTCAGCCTCCACAAATTGCCTATGCAGTTTTAATACAAGAACAATTTTAATGACATTGTGACCATGGACCTTAAGATCTGGGATAAAGCTAACAATATATTTATTTTGCATTTTGTAGATTTAGCAACCAGGTTTAGTCAATCACCATTGTACGAAGTAAAGAAAAGAGAGTAATTCTGGATCAGATCGTAGAAAAATGGACAGGGACAGGAATGGGCCCACCGGCAAAATTCCTTGCAGACAATGGGGGAGAATTTGCTAATGATGAGTTTTGGGATATGTGTGAAAACATGATTATCACAGTTATGGATACGGCTTCTGAAAGCCCATTGATTAATGGTGTGTGTGAAAGAAACCATGCTGTAATAAATGACATGCTCCGGAAAATTTTGGCAGATGGACCAAATTGCAAGTTAAGTTCAGCCTTAGCATGGGCGGTGCATGTTAAGAATTCAGTACAAATGGTTGGGGGCTATAGTCCCTATCAATTAGTATTTGGTAGAAATCCTAAAATTCCGTCCATTTTGGATGACCAGCCTCCAGCTTAGAAAGGGACTACAATTAGCTCTGCCTTTGTTGAGTATTTAAATACATTACATAGGAGTAGAAAAGCTTTCTTGAAAGCAGAAATCTCTGAAAGAATCCGCAGAGCTTTAAGGCATAATGTACGGCCATCAAATACCGTTTTAGATTATCATAGAATTTACAGTGCAGAAGGAGGCCATTCGGCCCATCGAGTCTGCACCAGCTCTTGGAAAGAGCACCCTACCCAAGGTCAACACCTCCACCCTATCCCCATAACCCAGTAACCCCACCCAACACTAAGGGCAATTTTGGACACTAAGGGCAATTTATAATGGCCAATCCACCTAACCTGCACATCTTTGGACTATGGGAGGAAACCGGAGCACCCGGAGGAAACCCATGCACACATGGGGAGGATGTGCAGACTCCGCACAGACAGTGACCCAAGCCGGAATCGAACCTGGGACCCTAGAGCTGTGAAGCAATTGTGCTATCCACAATGCTACCGTGCTGCCTGTTTTTCAGCAACCAAACATAGTATACTATAAGAGAGACAATTGTAATGAATGGAAAGGCCCAAGGAAGATCGTAGGCATTGATGGCAAAACAGTTGTTTTGCAACATGGCAATCAGACTATTACGGTACATTCATCAAGGATAATGGGTACAGATTACAAATTTTCAAATTTAGACAGAGCAGACAGACATGGGCTGGGATTCTCCCCTACCCGGCGGGGCAGGGGGTCCCGGCAGGATGGAGTGGCGGGAACGACTCCGGTGACGGGCCGCCCAAAGGTGCGGATTTCTCCGCACCTTTAGGGGCCAAGCCTTCACCTTGAGGGGCTAGGCCCGCGCCAGAGTGGTTGGCGCGCCGCCGGCCAAAGGGAAAGGCCTTTGGCGCCACACCAGCCGGGGCTGGGCGGCGGAAGTTCGCGCATGCACGCCGGCGTCATCCCCGCGCATGCACGGGGGGGTGTCGCTTACGCGCCAGCCATCGCGGAGGCTGTGGCCAAGGCGGAGGGAAAAGAGTGTCCCCATGGCACAGGCTCACCCGCGGATCGGTGGGCCCCGATCGCAGGCCAGGCCACCGTGGGGGCACCCCCCAGGGCCAGATCACCCCGCTCCCCCCCAGGACCCCGGAGCCTGCCCGCACCGCCAGTCCGCCGGGAAGGTAGGTGGTTTGATTCACGCCGGCAGGACTGGCATGATGGCAGAAGGACTTTGGCCCATCGCGGGCCGGAGAATCGCCGGGAGGGGGGGGGATTCGCACGGCGTGATTCCTGCCCCCACCGAATTTTCGGTGCCGGAGGATTCGGTGGCCGGTGGGGCGGGATTCACGCCGCCCCCCGGCGATTCTCCGACCCGGCGGGGGGGCGGAGAATCCCGCCCATGATGAGGAACCATGGTCATCTGGTATGTACGAGTTATAGAACTATGAGGATCAGTAAACTGATATAGACAGGGGGCGCCATTCTCCGACCCCCCAGCGGGTCGGAGAATGGCCGTTGGCCACCGTGAATCCCACCCCCCGCTGGTTGCCGAAGTCTCCGGTACTGGATATTCGGCGGGGCCGGGAATCGGGCCGTGCCAGTTGGCGGACCCCCCCGCTCGATTCTCCGGCCCGGATGGGCCGAAGTCCCGCCAATAAATTGCCTGTCCCGCCGGCGTAAATTAGAGTACCTATTTACCGGCGGGACAAGGCGGCGTGGGCGGGCTCCGGGGTCCTGGGGGGGTGCCCCCACGGTGGCCTGGCCCGCGATCGGGGCCCACCGATCCGCGGGCGGGCCTGTACCGTGGGGGCACTCTTTCCCTTCCGCCTCCGCCACGGTCTCCACCATGGCGGAGGCGGAAGAGACTCTCCCCACTGCGCATGCGCGGGAAACTGTCAGCGGCCGCTGACGCTCCCGCGCATGCGCCGCCCCGACATGTCATTTCCGTGCCAGCTGGCGGGGCAACAAAGGCCGTTTCCGCCAGCTGGCGGGGCGGAAATCCCTCCGGCGCCGGCCTAGCCCCTCAATGTTGGGGCTCGGCCCCCAAAGATGCGGAGCATTCCGCACCTTTGGGGCGGCGCGATGCCCGTCTGATTGGCGCCGTTTTGGGTGCCAGTCAGCGGACATCGCGCCGTTTGGGGAGAATTTCGCCCAGGGTTTCTGTAGAGGAACACAATACTTCTGATGAATTAGAACAGGTAATTTTTCCAAAAGGACAACTGCCAAAAGTTGGTACAAAAGTGACATACTTGCCTGAAGGGTCTAGTCGATGGAAGGATGCAACTGTTATTAGTAGAGCAGGGAAGGCCATTGGAAAGTATGAACACTGGTTGAATGTACAGCATACAGGGTAGGGTGTCAAGGCAATGGATTGGGAACACAAAGTTCAAAAATGGAGGGCACAGAAACGTAGTGCCAGTTCGGATAGTACATCGGATAGTGAACAGGTTCGCAGGAAAAGGTCGAGAATTATTGAAAGGACATCCCACAGCAGAAGGGAACGATCAAGCAGTAGTTGTACAGAACAAAATACCAGGGGGGATAGGAGAGGTAGTTTGTCAAGGTCTTGGAACATGGGTAAGGCTACTTGGAGTAGAAGCCCACATGCATGTGAGATTTTGGTGGCTTCCAATAAATTAGATGAAAAAGTTATCAAAAATGCCAAACAGCAAGAACTGCATAGGAGGAGTGAATTTGGGGTATACATGGAATAACCGGATAGGGGACAAAGAGCGCTATCCCACCGATGGATTTGCATGGAAAAGGTTCTTCCGGATGGGACTTATAAGGCAAAGGCCAGGCTTGTGGCAAGGGGATGTGAAGAAAACTTAGAAGATCAGGATTTAAGGGTAGATTTACCTATGGCAGGAAAGGTTATTCTTGGCTCTATTTGCCACAAAGGCATGGGAATGCAAATCTATAGATATAAAAGCTGCCTTTTTTCAGGGGCATCAGTTTCAGAGAAAGGGTGGGGGAATTGCGTGTATTTTTGAGTTTCTTGTAATTTTGTTTTTCAAGGAAACCAATATTTACCAAATTATTTTTCTCCACGAAAGGGGAGACTGTTAAGGAATGGCTGAAGAGAAATTCCAATTAGATGTCTCATTGATGTTAAGTATCCAATAATTGACACTGATTATGTAAAGGGGTTGCAGGTGGATCTTGTGGCATGTGATGTGGTGATAGAGATTTGTATAGAGTGTCTTCAAGGAAAATAAAGGTGTTTGTCAAAAGGAGCAGAACTCTTGACTCTTTATTCAACAGCAGCCAGAAGCTAACAACAATATCACTATCCCGTCTGTCTTGTTGTTTGAACTCCATTTTCTCTCCGTCCTGGGGCGGGCGCACCGCATACATGGGACACGTATGTCATCCAGCCTCTGCTCCATCCCCTCTGATCACATGATTTCATAAAGGCTAAACTTGCACACAAAAAGTGCGAGCAAGACCAGACTGGGGGGAGGACGGCAGAGATCCTTGCCCTCACTGAGTTCGAGGAGGCTGCTGCAGCGTTCACTGGTGAGGACTGGGATTGTTCTGTGACGATGCAAAGCTTGGCCTCTTACAACAACCTGGTACGGATCTCAGCTCCATCACTTCACCCAATCCTACAATTCACACTGAGTGCAATATACTTCAGCTCATCCACTAAAATTGTCAATTTTAAGTTCCAGGTGACCACGAGCAGCTAACCAGCCCAGCAGCTCGCCGAGCCCCCGAAGCATGTCTAAGGATGTGGGGACTCAAGAAGAACCATCACAGCGCTCATCACACCCTCCACCCACAGAGACACACCGCTTGGCACGGCTTAGGTGATGGTTAGGCAGAAGGTCACTTTCTGGAGAACATCAAAATCTACTCCATTTTATCACCTCCTTAACATTCTGCCCTCTCTCCCTTTGGCTTTACAACCCAAGGTATATTAGTGTACAACCCTCATGAGCCACATGGGGAAACCATAATTAATCTCCCTGTGGAGCTCGTGGTCTACAAGCTTCCCTGATAGTAGGTGGAGACCCACTCAGCTGGGGCTTGTAAAATCGAGCATCAAAGCCGGCCCAAGGAGGGACCAACTTGTTGCATGTCCGGGGACTGTCTAGCGTAAATAGTTACTGCTGTGGGCAGACTTTCTTCATGTTAAATAAATCCTTTGCTATTCCTACTGCTGGCTTCCTGATCATTATAATTAGCTTCCACATACTATAGTTTTGCTGTCAGTGAGCTATCCACCAGCACTCAAAATCCTACTTCTATGTTGTGTCATGTAACCTTGAACCATTGCATTATGTTCACAGTGTTTATTTTCCTTCTCCAATTTAATTACTTGCAATTTATCGACATAGGGCGACATGGTAGCACAGTGGTTAGCACAGTTGTTTCACAGCTCCAGTGTCCCAGGTTCAATTCCTGGCTTGGGTCACTGTCTGTGCAAAGTCTGCACCTTTTTCCCGTGTCTGCGTGGGTTTCATATGGTGCTCCAGTTTCCTCCCACAGTCCAAAGATGTGCAGGTTAGGTGGATTGGCCATGATAAATTGCCCTTAGTGTCAAATAAGGTTGGGTGGGGTTGCTGGGTTGCGGCGATAGGGTGGAGGTGTGGGATTAAGTAGGGTACTTTTTCCAAGGGCCGGTGCAGACCCGATGGGCCAAATGGCCTCCTTCTGCACAGTAAATTCTATGATTAAATGCTATTTGTCATTGATTAGCTCACCTGCCCAAACAATCTAAATTTGTTTCACCTATTTCCTACAATTTGAATCTCCCATCCCAAGTTTTTGCAGCATTAAAGTAAATAATAGGATTTTTAAAATTCATATGCCAACTATTATGGCCTATCCCTAATTTCCCTCCGAGTGATTTGCTAGGCCATTTCAGTGGGCATTGCTGAGAGACTGATATAGACCAGACCCTTTTAGATGGCAGATTTCCTTCCCCTGAAGGACATTAGTGAACCAGATGGGTTTTACAACAATCGACAATTGTTTCATGGCCATCATTAGATTTTTAATGCCCAGCGTTTATTGAATTCAAATTTCATCATCTGCCACGATGGGATTTGAACTTGGATCCCCAGAGGATTGCTCTGGGTCTCTGAATTACTAGTCCAGCAACAATGGGCTGGATTCTCCCAAAACGGGACTATGTCCCCATGCCAGCAAATAAATGATGGCGTTTTACTCCCGAAATTCCTATTAAAAAGTTGAGCCAATTCAATGCCCTGCAGGGGCTAGCAGGGAGCTGGAGTAAATCTTGCAGCTTTAGCTGCGGATACATGCCCCCGCATTTCCGGTTTGGAGTCCGTGCTTCCGCACGCCGGCGGCCTCCAGCGGCCGCGCCAAACTCCATGGCGGACTTGGACCGCGGAGCCAAACAGAGAAAGGAGACTCGCACCCCCCAATCGTCCGCGGGCCCGAGCATCAAACCACGCGGATCTAACCCCGGCCGCCTATAAGGTCCCCCTGACCTCCGATCCCCCCGACCAGGGCGGCCGCAGACTGAGTCCGCAGCCACCACGCCAGCACCCCGACCGACACTAGGTGGTTAGTTTCACGGCAATGGGAACTCGGCTGGTCGGGAGCGGAGGTTTGCTGGACGGCCTCTGTCAATGGGCCCCCAGCCACGCGGCGTACTCCACGGTCACGCCTATTTCCAGGGCCCAGAGAATCGCCGGACCGGCCACAGGCCCGATTACGCGGTGAAAGTGGATTCGCCGCCCCCGGGCCGGCCGCGATTTCGGATCGGGGCTGCAGAGAATCCAGCCCAATATCACTATATCACCGCCTCCAATATGTAAGCATTGCTACTTCCTTTAATATACAGTAAGAAGTCTTACAACACCAGGTTAAAGTCCAACAGGTTTGTTTCAATGTCACTAGCTTTCGGAGCACAGCTCCTGCCTCAGGTGAATATTTAATATATCAAGGGGGAGTCTGATCGTGGAGTGGAGGAGACTTGGTAATATTGTGGAGGGATTAAAACTGTGCGAGGGAAACAGGTTAGCTTAGTTGGGGATGCTGGAGTAGCACTCCACTCTTTCTGTTCCTTTCATGCAGCTCAGTTTAATTTTCATGTTAGTGCTTTCTCTTTGTGTAATTTGTTTATTTCTATCCACGTTGTTTAAGTTCTGATATTTAATATCCTCAGGTGAATCCTTTAATATATTACAACATGACTTTTCATTTTGCAGGGTTCTTAAGATAATTCAATAATCTGATCTAACACCAAATTTGGAGATCTTTAAGTGCTTCAATGGAATATCGAGATACTGTTTAATAAATGAAATATTGCTGAATCCAATTTATCAAATGTTTTTTACATCAATTAAACATGGGTTACCAACTATCGTGGCAATGTATTAAATAGCTATTAGTTTTATCCAATCATTTGTAGTCTCTGCTGTCTTCATTCTTTGTTGAATGGTATATAGAAGCTACATTATTATGTCATAGGTCTGTATGAATTCCCTCAAGCAGATTTTGTTACTGTAACCTCTATATAGCACAGAGAGTGGAACAACAGAGGAACAATCAGTTGTACTGCTATTTGAATCATTTGTCAAGAAGGTGTAAAGCTCACAAATGTTCTGTAGGAATGACAAGTTGCCCTCTTTAACATAGATTTCTGACAGGATTATTTGGAATGAGATTTTTTGAAAGCAAATTCCTTGCGAGAATCATGAAAGGCTCGGTGTTTATCCAGGCACGGAGTTCTGGTTGAGAAACGCAGATGCTCTAGTTTCCCTGAACACTGTGGAGTTGGTTCCACTGTATGCTTGTATTTGGGTTTTTTCCTCCCCCTGTGTGGGGAAATCCAGCCTGATTGACTTGTTTGGCTCCCTGTTGGGCAGGGAATGATACAGCGGAGGCAGAAGGCCAGGAACAGGTAATGTCATACAGTTGGAGTAGAGATAGCAAGTTTGGGGGAGGGGGGGTGAGTACAGAGTCCTTGTTAGGGTTGGTAATACCAAGGGGGAGTCTGATCGTGGAGTGGAGGAGACTTGGTAATATTGTAGAGGAATTAAAAGTGTGCGAGGGAAACAGGTTAGCTTAGTTGGGGATGCTGGAGTAGCACTCCGCTCTTTCTGGTCTATAAGGAAGTTTGAGGAAAAACCTATTCCTTTCATGCAGCTCAGTTTAATTTTCATGTTAGTGCTTTCTCTTTGTGTAATTTGTTTATTTCTATCCACGTTGTTTAAGTTCTGATTGATCTTTGTGTCCTCGGATTAGATTATTTGTACTGATGCAAATTGAACTAAGACTAAAGCCTAGAAATTGTCTTGCACTTCGTAGGGGTTAATAATGGGTTACCTTTGGGATTTGTGGATTACGAAAACTGTTGGCATGCCTATGATTTTACTGTTCCAGTGCAGGCTAGGAAATGAGAGGTACTAATCCTCTTAATCAACTGCGTAACTACAATTAGGAGTCTGTTAAACAGCTGAGAACACACAGGAAGACAGGAACTTTGGACAAAAATTGCTTTCGATGTTGGCACCATTGAATCAAGGTGGACAGATTTACCTTCAGGGTTCTGTAAACCCTTCAATAAAAAACAATTCAAGGAGCACCAACACTAAAATTAATGTATTAATGATCATCTCCATTCTTTCCAACCCCATACACCATACAGGTGGATTTTTATCGGGTAATGCCATCACAGAATATGAAAAATGGAAGTTAAGTGGAGTTGAGGTGCAGATTATCGTACAGAATAGAAGCTGAATGGTCTCCTGTTCCTATGTTTCCAGGTACCAAATGATTTCAGATTAGATCCAGCATGTAGATCCTAACCCTGTTCTAAAGGAAAGGGAGGCAGCAGAAATAGATCACATGGGGAAAGAACTCATAATTGACCACAGCAATGGGGGAAGCCTGACTGCCCAACTCATATCCAAACTTCTACAAAGGAGATTCTACGAACAACATTTTCACTCGCTTTGCTTGAAAGGATCGCTATCAATTTTGGATGTAGTGAATTATTACCAGAACTTTGTTCCACAAGAACACAAGAAATAGAAGCAAGAGTAGACCATATGACCAATGGAGCCTACGCCGCCAGTCACTATGGTAATGGCTGACAGTGGGCTTCCACTCCATTTTCCCACCCATTACCCCAAATCCCTCAATTCCCTGAGAGACCAAAAATCTGGTTATCCCAGTCTTAAATACATTTAATGGTGGAAAGTTCACAACCCTCTGGGGTAGAGAATTTCAAAGATTCATACCCCTCTGAGTGAATTAATTTCTCCTTATCTCAGTCCGAAAGGATCTGGTATGGTAAAACTGTATCCCTGTGTTTTAGGTCCCCGTCCAGTGGAAACAATCTTAGCCTTTACCCTATCAAGCCACTTCAAAATCATGTAGTTTTCAATAAGATACCTCTCATTCTCCTAAACTCCAGAGAATATAAAGCCAATTACTCAGCCTCTCATAGAGACCAATTCACAAAAATGGATAACAGTGGCTTTTTGCAATTGGCTCTTGATGAAGAACCCCGATTGTTAACTACTTTCATCACTCCATTTGGTCATTATTGTTTTAACAGGTTACCATTCGGAATTGTTTCTGCACCTAAGATATTCCGAAGATCCATGGATGGGAGTCTCCAATCAGCGAAGCCGAAATTGCATTCCGCGATCGGCCATAGAATCCATTTTTACACCGGAATCTGGGGCGGTGACATTTTACCGATGCTCCGCCCCCCTCAAAAATGGCATACTCGAAGGGTATGGCGCATGCCGTCGGGTCGGCCTCAGGATATCACCTGAGGCCCTCCACCGATGCTCCGCCCCCGATGGGCCGAGTCCCCGATGGCGTGGGGCGCGTGTCCTCTCACATTTCGGGGACCTCGCATGGCGGCTTCAGACTGCGTCCAACGCCGCCATAATCGGGGGGGAAACCCATTCCGTTGACAGGGGGGCTTCGGCGGGGGCTGGGGAGACTGGTCGAGATGGCGAGGGGGGTTACGGGGAGGGGGGGCAGTCTTGGAAGGCCAGATCCGCGCCCGGTCGGCGCCATTATTGTATGGCGAGGTCGCCCAGGCCGCCACCATGCGAATGCGTGGCCACGGACCTGGCCATTCTGCGTCCATATCGGCAGGTAAGGCTTTACATGGCGCGGCTGCTAGCACTCCACCGGATGGAGCATCAGTGCGGGGGCGCCGCCAACTTTTTTGTCGGAAGACCAGATGGATCCTGTGGACATACCCTCAGAATCGGAGAATCCAGCCCCATGTCTCAGACCCTGGGAGGAATATTACGCCATATGGATGGCACTTTCATATACCGTTCATCGAGGTGAACAAAACCATTGTGTGAGAACAGTCCTCAAAGTCTTACAATAAGCAGGTTTGACATTAAACAATAAACTTGAATTTGCAAAGCCTATGATAAATTACTTAGGTCACATTGTGCAAGAATTGACACTGAGTTGCAGAAAATCAAGGTCATTAAAAATTCTGACCGAATTACAAAGGTTCCTTGGGATGGTTAAACAAATAGACAAGGACCTACCAAATTTAGCAGAAATCAGTGAGCCGTTACAATAACTGCAGAGACAAGGTCAACAGTGGTGCTGGAACATGGACCATCAAATGTTTTTGACAAGATCAAAAATTGCCTAATTTCACTGGAGTGACTAGTGCACACGATCCAGAGTTGCTAACAATTGTAGCAGCAGACACATCATCTACAGGAATGGTCACAGTATTGATTCAAATTCAAAAAGATGGACAAAGAAGACCAGTTTATTATGCTTGCAGATCTCTCACAACCACAGTGAAGAGTTCTGCAACGATTGAGAAAAAAGCATTAGCTGTGAAAACTTCTCTGATCATGTCATGGTATTAACAAATGCCACCCAGAATTCAACATTTTAGTCTGAGACATAGAGATACAATTCAGTTACTGAGTTTGTTCAAGGGAAATACCAGACAACAGCATTTGCATTATCCAGAATACCAGTGGAAGGAGTTAATTTGGAAGATTTATATTTTATTAGAAGTGGGAGCATGTAATTTACTCATTACCAGCCATAGGAAAGAGATTATAAGAGATTAAGCACATTGAACAACAGAATGGCAAATAGAACCAAATCGAAGAGTATTGCCAGTATAGATTGCCAGATTATACTCCGAACAACCCAATACTTTGCCAATAGTTTGAACAGAGGAAACATCTCACAATCATTGATCATTTCTTAACAACAGGCTAAATATTCTGAAAACACTTGGACTTGACATACTCTAAAAAATATATCACGGTCACTTGGGAAGAGCAAAACACCAAGCAAAAATCCCAGCAGTCAATCTGGTGACCAGGCATCAGTCAGCCACTCTGTTGAAGAGTTAATCATGAATTGCCTCACATGTTTATTGAAAAGCCAACAGCAGAGAGAACCACTGGCACCACCCGCTGTTCATTCAAGGCCATGGCAGCATATGGGAACAGATTTGATTGAGTTGAAAGGTAAAGTTTTAATCATAATCATTGATTACTTTCCAGGAGGTTTTGAAGTGAGTAGATTGCATAGCACCACAGCAGAGGTAGTCATAAGATCATTAAAAGGAATATTAATGACACATTGCATCCCAGACGTTGTGGTGTCAGACACTAGGGGCGAAATTCTCCCCCAACGGCGCGATGTCCGCCGACTGGCGCCAAAAACGGTGCCAATCAGACGGGCATCGCGCCGGCCCAAAGGTGCGGAATGCTCCGCATCTTTGGCGGCCTAGCCCTAACATTGAGGGGCTAGGCCGACGCCGGAGGGATTTCCGCCCCGCCAGCTGGCGGAAATGGCGTTTGTTGCCCCGCCAGCTGGCGCGGAAATGCGGCGCATGCACGGGAGCGTCAGCGGCCGCTGTCAGTTTCCCGCGCATGCGCAGTGGGGAGAGTCTCTTCCGCCTCCGCCATGGTGGAAGCCGTGGCGGAGGCGGAAGGGAAAAAGTGCCCCCACGGCACAGGCCCGCCCGCGGATCGGTGGGCCCCGATCGCGGGCCAGCCCACCGTGGGGGCATCCCCCAGGGTCAGATCGCCCCAGGACCACGGAGCCCGCCCACGCCGCCTGGTCCTGCCGGTAAATACCAGCTTTGATTTACGCCAGCGGGACAGGCAATTTCTGGGCGGGACTTCGGCCCATCCGGGCCGGAGAATCCAGTGGGGGGTCCCGCCAACCGGCGCGGCCCGATTCCCGCCCCCGCCCAATCTCCGGTACCGGAGACTTCGGCGGGGGCGGTATTCATGGCGGCCAACGGCCATTCTCCGACCCGGCGGGGGGTCGGAGAATGACGCCCCTGAGGCCTCTGTTGGCAAATTAACTATTCTGCAGCTTTGCACAGGAATATGGTTCCATGCATGTGAAAAGATAACCTAGATATCCTCAGTTGTACGGAGAAGCAGAAAGGAAATTTGAACAATAAAGGAATTGATATCAATGAACAAAGGAATTAACTTAGCCCTTAACTACAGAATTTCATCACTAAAAAAACGGTTCTCACCAACAGGGATATTGGTGGGAGGATTGCTGACCATTACCTCAGATGATCATCAGAAAGTTTGGAAGGGTGATGAGCAGCAAAGAGACAGCTGAGCTCAGAATTTCATCTTCAGGCACAGAGGACAAGACTTGAAAGTGCAAAATCCTGGAGTCAGAGTGTGGATATGAGATCGACAGAAAGAAAGCATTGTATTAGCAAGAACTCCACAGCTGGGATCTTATAGAGTTGAGACAGATTAGGGAAATATCAGAAGGAATTGAACAGTCTTGAAATCATTGGGAAGGAAATCAATGGAACCTTGGGCTCTGGATGGAGACAAACAAACATAAACAAATAGAATTCTACAACTACCCAGGTGTAATCCACTCCTATTAAACAGTGAGAGAGTGCAGTTTGTCTTCAACCTTGAAATGAAATCAGGACCAATCAGGGAGATTGGCCGAGGTACTACAGAGACTAACCCTGTGGAGTCTGAAATTTTGGGGGGGAGATGTAGGAGGATGTATATAGTTCTGATAAAGGCTTGTGAGAAGATGTAGAGTAAAGGGTTAAAATCAGGAGTACCTAATACTGATGTAACTACTAATGTGACTATGATGTGATGACACATGACTCTCGTGAGAAGCAGAACTGCAACCTAGTGAAGAATACTGAGATGCATATAAATCTGTAAGTGAACAAGGGCTTGATTCTCCATTGCGCCGGTAGCCCGGGGATTTCCCGATGACATGGAGCTGCCCACAATGGGAAACCCTATTGGCCAGCTGGCGAGACGGAGAATCCCAGGGGTGTGCCACACCAGATATCTGGGGCTGGATTCTCCGGCCTCCAACACCGAAATCCCGTTCAGCAGCAGGTCGGAGATTCCAAGTTCCCAACTAAATCGGGGGCAGCGCCGCTTTCACGATGCACCGCTCCCTCCAAAGCGGCATGCTCTAAGAGTATGCTGCGCCACGTATTGAAGGCCTCAGGACATTACCTGACGGCCACCCCCCAATGCTCCGCCCCCGACCGGGCCGAGTTCCCAACGGCGTGTGATACGTGTGGTCTCACCTGTCGGGAACACAGCGGACTCAGTCCAGCGCCGACACAGTCGGGGGAGGGCCCATCCGCAGGCAGAGGGGGGACATCATTCGGGGCTGGGGGCACTGTGGGGGGATGGTCTGGGGCACGCGAGCCGGCCGAAGGGGGGGACTATTTCACAGGCCGGGTCCGCGAGCGGCCGCCACCATGTAGTGCGGCGAGGCCGCTGCAGGCCACCGCCCTGCGTATGCGCGGCCACGGACCCGCCAATTCTCTGGGGCACATCAGTAGCTAGAGGCGGGTGCTCTATGCTGACCTCCTGCTAGCCCCCAGCAAAACGGGGAATCGGTGGCCGTACTGGCGTAAAACGCCGTTCCCACGCCGGCGACGGGACATAGCCTCAGAATCGGAGAATCCAGCCCCTGGTGTGGCGGGACGTTGAATCCCGCCCAATTTCTTTTATGAATAACAGTCTATGGTATCATTTTTAAGGAAACCAACAAATCCTAAAAAAACGTCACTAGATCCTGAACTCAAGACGAAACAGGAGTAGCTGAACACTGGTCAAAATGGTTTTGAATGACTGAAGACTGTGATACCAAGTGCAGTTTTGATCCTAATTTGCCATTGATTGTATCAGTTGGTGAAGTAAAGGTAGTGATTTCTCACCCATCTGCTGACAGCTACAAACTACCGGTAGAAATCCCCTTCCATATCCTACCTTTACCAGAAGCCAATTGTTCACAGATTTAAAACAAGGAGTGACATTCAACCAAAACCTTTCTGTGACCAGTTTCAGGTCGGTTTAGAGGAATGTTTCTTGGTGACTGCTGCGGCGAGAAAAACCCCACTATCATACGGCACTTTGCTGTTTTTTTGGCCTCGGTGAGGAACGCCACGCCGAGGCCTCACTTACGGCATTTCGCCAGTGCAGGAAGACTACCCACGGATTGGGGTGGAGCTTTCAAAAATCCTCAGCAACCCCACCATGGCCCCCGGACCCCCCAACTGCATCCAACGTACCTCCTGTGGGTAAGGCACCCCCTGGCCCGACCCCTGGCATTGGCAACCTGGCACCCAGGCACGTTAACACTGCCAGCCTGGCACCATGTCAGTGCCCCTGCCAATCTGGCGGTGCCACCCAGGCACCTCAGTGGCACTCCCTGAATCGGCACAAATCCAGTTTATGTTGTCTGAAAATGGGGGAAAATCTGTTTTAGCATCATTTAGAATTCAACAAGTACGTTACTCAATTATTATTTTATCAGTGTAACATCAAGTTTATACCATCAAAATCAAATAACAAGTTCAATTATATCCCCTCGAAATCACCCACGTCACCTCTTAACCTGTCCCCTGCTAATCACTCCCTCTTTTCCCAGGATCTGCCTGAGGGTCACTACCAGCAACACAATGAAAGTTACTTCGGCTTCACCAGGAATTGCTTGGCGATGTGCAGGAAGCAGCTACAGCTCACCAGTTTGACTTCAGTGAGACACAAGGCCCAATTTTTGAGTGTGCCTTGGATTTATCGGTTACGGTGCTAAAATTATTCCAATTTCAGTCCCTCTGTTTTTTCTGCCCTATTCCAATGTGTAACAAACCGACCAAATCCCAAGACACGGTTCATATTCCTAATTCTTGTGGAATTCCCCACAAATGGCTTTTGAAGCAGACACTGAGACGATACCATCAACACCAGTAGATTTTATTACTTCTGATATGATCCCAACAAGCCCTTTGTCAAACTACATTGAATACTTCCTCAGGAAGCATGCAAAAGCATTTGAACTTGCAGGTACATGAAAAGCGTAGGTTATTTTACCACTTTATTGTATGGCATAGTTGTTGAATTCCTTTACCTAATTTTATATATTCAGCGGAATTCTGCATCGGCAGGATCCTCCGTGGGGGTGGCCACAATGGGAAACCCTCATTGGCCGGCTGCGGGAACGGAGAATCCAGCTACCGGCGGGGGCACTCCGCACAGGAAAACGCGGCTGGTGGACCAGAGAATCCCGCATTATCTCCTTGAATTTATGTGTAGAATTTTATGACAGCAGGTTTTTAAAGTCCCACCAAACCGAATGAACTTTTGAACAACACTGCCCCTTGGCAACAGAGCTGTAAAGGTCCGCAGTATGAGTGTGTGATATGAATAAGTGCCTACCATATAGGTAACTGATTAACAGATGGGAGCAGGTACACTGCAGTAGTTACACTCCATGTGTTATTATATCAGGATGAGGATTTCCAAAGAGCCTGAAATTATGCCAATTTGAGTGGTTACTTGGATAGAAACGCAAATATTCATGTCTTCCTATCATCTTTTCCCAACTCAAAATACTCGTTACTGAAAACAAAATGCTTCTAAATTGTAAAAATAACGCTTATGTAATTCATGATTTGTTGGGTAAGTTAGAATCTGAATAAACAAATTTATATTGATATATGAAATAGCAAATATTTTGCAAAAATATTATGTCACCGTGACACATGATACATGTATTTAATTTCAATTAATTTTAAGTAAATGCCACAAGCAACCACTTTATCATAATTAAAACATTTTCTCATATTAAACACTGTTGGAAAAGTTTTTAAAAATCGACAATATTTGTCCAGCATTCTGCGGTGTAAATGGAAACAGTTTGATGTTACTTCTGTGTCTCCAAATCAATTGTTAATCCTTAGTGAAGCTATCTATTGGTAAGTGCCTTAATGTCTGGCTGCTTACTACTGTATTTCAGTGTTGGACTGAATATGATGCATGCTAATGCATTGACCTTGGGTTTTATGAAACTCCGATAAATAATGGCTTGTACTGATTGACAGGTCAGTAGAGTCGGCTTGAAAAAATACACAGCTCCATGACAGTCAGAAGAATAGTCTGCATTTCAATGAAGCATTCTTTCAGGAAAAGACCTCTACTCCAATCTCAGCATCACTGTGATTTGGAAGCAAATCTCAAACATAATTCAGCAATGCCAGTGTGTCATTTGTGACAAAAATGAATGCAACAGTATCATCTTGAAAAAGAACTTTTGAAGATGAGCACTCAACGAGGCCAAATTGGAAATATCCAACAAGGTGTTGCTCATGCAGGCCATCATCATTTTCAAATCGTGATTTATTATTACCAATCTCAGAGATATGTGAACTGGGTTGTATTTTTCTAAAATCTTTCTGCTTCGAACTGCCGCACAGCGGAACACAAAGTGAAGCATGGGTAAACTCACCAGGACACTGAAGCAAAGATATTATTACACTTCATAACTGCACCACTGGCCAATCTAGATGGCAACAGGCGTAAGCTATGAGGAAAGACAGAAATGTTGAATGTATTCTCACTGGAAAATGGGAGAGCTAGCTGGGAAAATAGATTCCTTTCAAAAGTGGGAAGGAAATAAATTTACGCCAATAAACAGGTGTAGTATTCAAAATTAGCAGTTAATAATTGCCTAATTAGGATTAAGTAGAAAATTCAGACATAACTAATTTGCACAAGAAGATTCTTGATGTATTACACCATTCAACTTAATTTATTTCATCCACCCAGAAAGATCCTAATTGTCCCTTCCATTGCTTCTTAAATGATTTCAGAAGTCTGTTTCACATATTGAGTTCCCACCAGTTTGCAGAATCTTTGCTCATTTGATCCTCTTTGTTCTATTTTCACAATAAAATAGACAGAAAGCTGCTTATATGTCAAATTGGAGTCATATACCTGTTATAGGATCCAGCAGTTCTCAATACAAATGGGTGGAACATACCCAACATATGCAAGATGTGCAGGTTAGGTGGATTGGCCATGATAAATTGCCCCTTAGTGTCCAAAAAGGATAGGTGGGGTTACAGGGATAGGGCGGCGGAGTGGACCTAGGTAGAGTGCTCTTTCAGATCGGGCTGGTGCAGACTCGATGAGCACCTCCTGCACCATAGTGATTCTATGATTGTACATAAATGACATTACTTTTGAACCTTATGGTTCTGCCCCAGAACAACCAACGCACAGGTGAAGCACAAACAGGGCAAAGCCCCTTTTTCTTGTGCAGCATGTCCTGCAATAGACACACACAAAGCACAATGGAGAGGAAAATGTTGCAACATGTCCTGGAATTTTCCATATCAATTTTATCAAATACTTCTCAGCTGCAGTCTTCATGAATACAATTGCCTGCATAAGAATTAAGAATAAATGTCCTTTAACAAGTGCAGAGCAAAGTAAGGATTGGATTGGAGTTTTTTATTGTCACATGTCCCAAGGTACAGTGAAAAGTATTGTTCTGCGTACAGTCTAGACAGATCATTCCATACATGAGAAAGAAAATCGGGCACAGATAAATACACATTTAAATATATAAACACAGGCATTGGGTGAAGTATACAGGAGTACAGTACTACTCAGTAGAGACGTGTAAAGAGATCAGTTCAGTCCATAAGAGGGTCATTTAGGAGTCTGGTCACAGCAGGGAAGAAGCTGTTTTTGAATCTGTCAGTGCGTGTTCTTAGACTTTTGTATCTCTTGCCCGATGGAAGAAGTTGGAAGAGTCAATGAGCCGGGTGGGACGGTTCTTTGATTATGCTGCCCGCTTCCCCGATGCAGCGGGAGTTGTAGACAGAGTCAATGGATAGGAGGCGGGTTTGTGTGATGGACTGGGCTGTATTCACGACTCTCTATAGTTTCTTGTGGTCTTAGGCAGAGCAGTTGCTATACCAGGCTGTGATGCAGCCAGATAGGGGGCGGGATTCTCCGATCCTGGGGCTAAGTGTTAACGCCGTCGTAAATGCTGGAGCATTTTACGACGGTGTCAACTGGCCCCTAGAAGCAGTGATCCTGCACAGCCCAGCGGACCAGCATGGCACTGGAGCACTTCACGCAGCTCCAGCTGCCGTTACGGGCGCCAGCACGGGTGACGCAGTTCCACGCACGCGTGTGGGTTGCCTTCTCCACATCGGCCCCTGAGCGGAGCCCTACAGGGGCCCAGCGCGGAGGAACATAGGCCGCCCCCCCCCCCCCCCGCCCTCGCCCCCAAGATTAGCCCACCCGCCGCCAATCGGTAGGCCCCGATCGCAGGCCAGGCCACCGTGGAGGGCGCCCCCCCCCGCCCCGGCATTGGATCCCCCTCCCATACACCAGGACGGCCCCCGCAGCATGAAAGCTGAGGTCCCGCCGGGTAGCACCACACACGAACGATACCAGCCCTGAGGGGGTCATCTATATGACCCATGGCACCACATTCAAAGTGGGCCGTTAGCTGTGCGCGTAGCTGCATGGCTGCCTTGCTGGCTGCGGCAATGGTGCTCTGTTTCCATCCACCCTGTTCCCCCAACCCTGGCAGAAGCCCCCCGGCAGCGGCACAACTGTCAGCACAGTATGGCCAAGTTGGACACCCTCTCTCTCCCTCAGCAGCCGCCACGCCGGTTTCACGATTTATAAAAGCAGAAGTGAACCACACTACCGGGAACTCGGCCCATCGGAGGCGCAGAATCATGGAGGCCCTGGAGAAGACCGGGTCAGGCCTGCTAATGATATGCAAACGGTGCCTACTGTACGTGCGGAGTGAAACGCATTAATGCCATTTTCGAGGTAACAGAGAATCGCGATTTGCTGTCAAATCGGCGCCTGCTCCGATTCACGCGTTGGAAGCTATTGTCTGCCAAATCGCATTTCCTGATTTTGACGTCGGCTGCCGGGGAATTCCGCCCAAGACCTTTATCTTAAAATGTTTTCATCAGTGCTCAGAAATAATGTGATGACTGCACACACTATAACAGTGGTCAATAAAAGCCAACACAGACCATGCAAATGGTGAATCACTGAAAGAAAACTGCATTATATGCAGCAGAGCCATAGAAGTGAATTAATACATTAATGGGGCTGTGTGAACTATTGGATTTGTGGCAAAAAGAGCATCAGTTAATAAACTAATTCAGAAATGGGCATGATTCAATTCCTATATTAAAATAGTGCACAACATTCGTAATTAAATGGAAAAGTGGGAAGAACCGAATTAATAAGTTCATCGAGCAGTGGACATACCATCATTAAATTAATGGAATAGTAAGCACCAATTAATTCATTAATTAATGGATCCTGGGCACAGCAATAAATGAATAAATGAAACAACAGGCACCAAATAATTAATGGAGCAGTGATGAACAAATAATTTCATAGAGGAGTGGGCCCAGAAACAAACCAACAAATGAATGCAAATATAAAAACAAATTACTGCAGATGCTGGAATCTGGAATCCCGATATCCAAGGAGCAGGGGTCATATTTCGAGCGGAAACAATACTCTGTTGTAAGGCAGCACAAGCAGTGGTGACTGCTTACTAGTTTAAACCCTCCCGTGTGACACTAGGTTTGCTAGTGTCACACGGGAGGGATTAAACTAGTAAGGCATGGGGGTGGGCACGGGAGCAATAGGTCAGAAGGTGAGAGCATTGAGGGAGAACTAGGGAATAGGGACAGTGTGGCTCTGAGGCAGAGCAGACAGGTAGAAGTTGCTGAACACAGCGGGTCTGGTGGCCTGAAGTGTATATGTTTTAATGCAAGAAGTATTACGGGTAAGGCAGATGAACTTAGAGCTTCGATTAGTACTTGGAACTATGATGTTGTTGCCATTACAGAGACCTGGTTGAGGGAAGGGCAGAATTGGCAGCTAAATGTTCCAGGATTTAGATGTTTCAGGGGGGATAGAGGGGGATGTAAAAGGGGAGGCGGAGTTGCGCTACTGGTTCGGGAGAATATCACAGCTGTACTGCGGGAGGACACCTCAGAGGGCAGTGAGGCTATATGGGTAGAGATCAGGAATAAGAAGGGTGCAGTCACAATGTTGGGGGTTTACTACAGGCCTCCCAACAGCCAGCGGGAGATAGAGGAGCAGATAGGTAGACAGATTTTGGAAAAGAGTAAAAACAACAGGGATGTGGTGATGGGAGACTTCAACTTCCCCAATATTGACTGGGACTCACTTAGTGCCAGGGGCTTAGACGGGGCGGAGTTTGTAAGGAGCATCCAGGAGGGCTTCTTAAAACAATATGTAGACAGTCCAACTAGGGAAGGGGCGGTACTGGACCTGGTATTGGGGAATGAGCCCGGCCAGGTGGTAGGTATTTCAGTAGGGGAGCATTTCGGTAACAGTGACCACAATTCAGTAAGTTTTAAAGTACTGGTGGACAAGGATAAGAGTGGTCCTAGGATGAATGTGCTAAATTGGGGGAAGGCTAATTATAACAATATTAGGCGGGAACTGAAGAACATAGATTGGGGGCGGATGTTTGAGGGCAAATCAACATCTGACATGTGGGAGGCTTTCAAGTGGCAGTTGAAAGGAATTCAGGACCGGCATGTTCCTGTGAGGAAGAAGGATAAATACGGCAATTTTCGGGAACCTTAGATGACGAGAGATATTGTAGGCCTCGGCAAAAAGAAAAAGGAGGCATTTGTCAGGGCTAAAAGACTGGGAACAGACGAAGCCTGCGTGGAATATAAGGAAAGTAGGAAGGAACTTAAGCAAGGAGTCAGGAGGGCTAGAAGGGGTCACGAAAAGCCATTGGCAAATAGGGTTAAGGAAAATCCCAAGGCTTTTTACACGTACATAAAAAGCAAGAGGGTAGCCAGGGAAAGGGTTGGCCCACTGAAGGATAGGCAAGGGAATCTATGTGTGGAACCAGAGGAAATGGGCGAGGTACTAAATGAATACTTTGCATCAGTATTCACCAAAGAGAAGAAATTGGTAGATGTTGAGTCTGGAGAAGGGTGTGTAGATAGCCTGGGTCACATTGAGATCCAAAAAGACGAGGTGTTGGGTGTCTTAAAAAATATTAAGGTAGATAGGTCCCCAGGGCCTGATGGGATCTACCCCAGAATACTGAAGGAGGCTGGAGAGGAAATTGCTGAGGCCTTGACAGAAATCTTTGGATCCTCGCTGTCTTCAGGGGATGTCCCGGAGGACTGGAGAATAGCCAATGTTGTTCCTCTGTTTAAGAAGGGTAGCAAGGATAATCCCGGGAACTACAGACCGGTGAGCCTTACTTCAGTGGTAGGGAAATTACTGGAGAGAATTCTTCGAGACAGGATCTACTCCCATTTGGAAGCAAATGGACGTATTAGTGAGAGGCAGCACGGTTTTGTGAAGGGAAGGTCGTGTCTCATTAACTTGATAGAGTTTTTCAAGGAGGTCACTAAGATGATTGATGCAGGTAGGGCAGTGGATGTTGTCTATATGGACTTCAGTAAGGCCTTTGACAAGGTCCCTCATGGTAGACTAGTACAAAAGGTGAAGTCACACGGGATCAGGGGTGAGCTGGCAAGGTGGATACAGAACTGGCTAGGCCATAGAAGGCAGAGAGTAGCAATGGAAGGATGCTTTTCTAAATGGAGGGCTGTGACCAGTGGTGTTCCACAGGGATCAGTGCTGGGACCTTTGCTCTTTGTAGTATATATAAATGATTTGGAGGAAAATGTAACTGGTCTGATTAGTAAGTTTGCAGGTGACACAAAGGTTGGTGGAATTGCGGATAGCGATGAGGACTGTCGGAGGATACAGCAGGATTTAGATTGTTTGGAGACTTGGGCGGAGAGATGGCCGATGGAATTTAATCTGGACAAATGTGAGGTAATGCATTTTGGAAGGTCTAATGCAGGTAGGGAATATACAGTGAATGGTAGAACCCTCAAGAGTATTGAAAGTCAAAGAGATCTAGGAGTACAGGTCCACAGGTCATTGAAAGGGGCAACACAGGTGGAGAAGGTAGTCAAGAAGGCATACGGCATGCTTGCCTTCATTGGCCGGGGCATTGAGTATAAGAATTGGCAAGTCATGTTGCAGCTTTATAGAACCTTAGTTAGGCCACACTTGGAGTATAGTGTTCAATTCTGGTCGCCACACTACCAGAAGGATGTGGAGGCTTTAGAGAGGGTGCAGAAGAGATTTACCAGAATGTTGCCTGGTATGGAGGGCATTAGCTATGAGGAGCGGTTGAATAAACTCGGTTTGTTCTCACTGGAACGAAGGAGGTTGAGGGGAGACCTGATAGAGGTATACAAAATTATGAGGGGCATAGAAAGAGTGGATAGTCAGAGGCTTTTCCCCAGGGTAGAGGGGTCAATTACTAGGGGGCATAGGTTTAAGGTGAGAGGGGCAATTTTTAGAGTAGATGTACGAGACAAGTTTTTTACGCAGAGGGTAGTGGGTGCCTGGAACTCGCTACCGGAGGAGGTGGTGGAAGCAGGGACGATAGTGACATTTAAGGGGCATCTTGACAAATACATGAATAGGATGGAAATAGAGGGATACGGACCCAGGAAGTGTAGAAGATTGTAGTTTAGTCGGGCAGCATGGTCGGCACGGGCTTGGAGGGCCGAAGGGCCTGTTCCTGTGTTGTACATTTCTTTGTTCTTTGTTGACTGAAAGGAAGGCCTCACAAGGGTGGTGTTTGCGCAATATAGCAGCAAGGAGCTCGGAAATCATCCAGGTTCAGTGATACCCAACTGGAGGTGCTCCTCCAGTTGGCAAGGGCTAGGATTGAGAATTGATTCCCACATAGCAACTGGGGGAGGGTCAGCAAGGCAGATCAAGAGGTGTAGCTGGAGATCACGAAGGAGATTGGCAGCCAAAGGGTGGCCCCACAGCTGTAGTCATGGTGCCAGACGCGAATTAATCAGCTGGTGTGATCAGGAAAGGCGATTGGATAGCGTAACACTGAGTTCACAACTTTGAATGTCACAAAAGGTGCAGATGAAATATGAGAAGGTGGTGCCCACTCATGAATTAGCCATTATCAGGCCCCAATCTTGCCTGGTAGATGCAGAGCAGCTTGCCAGTGGAGGATCCTGGTCAATCAGGGTTGTCCATGGTCATATGCAGCAGCCATCCTCCAGCTCAATGATGGACACTGAGATTGCCACCAAAATAGGTGCACAGATAGACTAAAATGGACACGTGACAATGTGTGTTTCTCCGTTTGCAGGTGATGCCAGGCAATAGACTGGAGAAGGCGTGACATTCCTTATTATACTGTCTCTGGAGAATGAAGTGGCAATGAAGTTCGGTGGTTTGGAAATGCAACAGAACAATTCCCTGCTGACACTGCCTCCCCCTCAGTCATTTCACACTCCAATGAGGGACGCTGCAGGCACGAATTCCACCCCTCATTTAGGAGCAAGTCCCACCTTAGAGAGCTGCCAGTCATAGAATCCTAAAATCATAAAATTTACAGTGCAGAAGGAGGCCATTCAGCCCATCGAGCCTGCACCGGCACTCGGAAAGTGCACCCCACTCAAGTCCGCACCTCCAACCCATCCCTGCAACCCAGCAACTCACCTGATCCTTTTTTCGATACTAAGGGTAATTTAGTATGGCTAATCCGCCTAACCTGCACATCTTTGGATTGTGGGAGGAAACCGGAACTTCCGGAGTGAGGTACCCTCAATGACGCTTAGAGATTAAACTGTAAAGAAGGCTTTATTAGACTAATAACTATACTACAGCTATAGACGAGAGCTGACTGTTACACAGACCATGAGGCAGGCCTTTATGTATGGCTCCCAGATGGGTGATGTCCCCAGGGTTCCAAGTCCGGTCTTAAAGGGGACATCACCTTACAATAGATAAGGCAGTAACGTTCATCACACGGAGGAAACCCACGCAGACATCAGGGGAATGTGCAGACTCCGCACAGACAGTGACCCAAGCCGGGAATCGAACCAACCTGGAGCTGTGAAGCGGCAGTGCTAACCACTATGCTACCGTGCGCCCAGTCAATCTGATTGCCCAGCAGCTCACAAATCCCTGCAGCGGCAGAAGCTGCAGTGAACCTTAATGGGGTGAGGTGGGCGCTCAAATTTAAAAGAGGGATTCTGATGGAGGGCATTCCCCCCCACCCCCTTCCCCCTCCTCCCGCCCTTCCGCACCTCCCTTTGTACTCGAGGCTTGAACCCAATTACTTATGGATTTCTCTCATACCTGAAACACCCCCTGCCAGCCTAACATTTGAGGCTGGGTGGGAAACATCCCTTAAGTGGCCAATAAATAGACACTCAATTGGGGCAAGGGCGGGTGGCTCATCAAAGGCCTTGCCCACCCCAGATTTAAATTGCAGAGATATAGGGCTGGCAGGAACCCAGCATGAACCCCATCTGTGATATTTCCTACTGACCCCCCTGCCCTCAAACCAACCAGCGGGAGAGTGTAAAGTTCAGGCCCACACTTAAAAAGTATTTCCTTGATCATAAAGTGCTGCGAGATGTCCAATGGCTCTGAAAAGACCTTTACAACTCCAAATCTTTCTTTCTTTCTTCATTACTGACCAAAGGCAACACACGTGAGTTCTCGCTGGTACATGTCAGAAAGAGACCTGCTGGAACAGGGCTGATTCCTAATTTCAAATTGGGGTCTTATGATGACCATGCGAATAGACCTTGTGGGATTGGCCCTCAAACTGACTGACCAGGCCCACTAGAAAACTTTAATGAGGAACGTAACTGAATACAGAAGATTGTAGAGAGGTTTGTGCTGTTGAACCTGATTTCCTAAGCTACCGCGTAAATTTATTTCCTCACTTTTTCGGTTTGCTCACTCAGAAGCAGCATTCTCGTCTGGCTGCCTGTATTTGGGACACTCGGCCTGCCCCATATTCCCAATCAACGAATTTAGACCAAGCACAATATGCACCTACTGTGCTCTTCTCCTGGTGGCTCTCTGGTCTACTGCAAAAGACTTGCCAATAGCCACTACTGTCAGAGAATTGCACAGCCCCTCTCTTACAATCAAGGCTATAGTATTTTGAATACTGGAGGTCAAAGACTTTCTGATGAAGCGTCCTGCTCATCACCTTCTCGTTCTGTGGTGGCTCGAGTCACACGCTGGAGGTTTCCAGTAGTTAACAAAGAGGTTTATTGATGAAAGGCAAAGGCAGTCAAGTAACAGGCACAGAACACTACACAACAGGTCTTAACACTTCGGCTCCCTGGTCCACAATGCTCTGGGTCCTGCTCCATGGCCTCGCACAAACTTCTTATTGGCCAGAGTTTGCACGCTCCCACCTGCTTGGCCCCAAGCTGGTCACATGGTCCAAGGAACAAAGAACAAAGAAAAGTACAGCACAGGAACAGGCCCTTCGGCCCTCCAAGCCTCCTCCGACCATGCTGCCCGTCTAAACTAAAATCTTCTACACTTCCGGGGTCCGTATCCCTCTATTCCCATCCTATTCATGTATTTGTCAAGATGCCCCTTAAACACCACTATCGTCCCTGCTTCCACCACCTCCCTCCGGCAGCGAGTTCCAGGCACCCACTACCCTCTGTTTAAAAAATTTGCCCCTTTAAAGAGGCTGTGCTATCACAATTTCCAGCTATAAAAATACAGCAAAATATTGCTGTGGAATCTGCTGCCTATTCCTTGTTGTGCACTTAAGGCTGCAGGTCACAATGGGCTATCATGCTTTTCATCAAACTAATGCAGGAAATGGCAATGTCCCATCAGTGTTATGGGGAGTGATCTTTTGAGATCAGAATTGAGACAAATTCTTGCTACACTTGTAGCAAGACATTCCAACTTTCAGAATTGTTCTGGGATGTATTTAGAGCCTGCAATTGGGGCCCTAAGAGTTTTTCTTTCCCCTTTATACAACGACCAATGGGTGCACAGGAGAACTTAATTGACCCTAATTGGATGATCGTCTTGATTTCCACCAAGATATTTTTCTAAAAAAGGATATCAGGTGAGCAACGAACTGCATAAGTGTTGCAGCACCAGCATTGACAGAAAAGTATAATTACGGTATAAAAAGTTGACTTTGGATGGGGGGGAGGAGGATTCCCCCCCCCCCCCCCCCCCACCCCCACCCCGCCAAGGGGGTCAAGCATGGAGGCTGCCGTGTCAGTTTCCTGGCACCATCACACCCCTGGGCCATTTTTCTGGAGGCAAAATAGGAAGGAGGCAGGGTTTCCTGCCTACAAGAAACAGATAGTGAATTTAACCTGTTAAAGGTCTGTTCAGGTCTATTCTCAGAGGCCAACTGGAATTTTTCAGATGGCCTCTGGGCCCCCAGAAGTGTCAGGAAGAAATGTAGCTGCCTGGAAGAGGCCTCCTGGTGGCAGGGGATCAGTGCTCCAGGCAGGATTTGAGGCCCTCCCCACCTGTCACGGATGTTTCTTTTATTTTAAAGCGTAAGATAGTTGGAAAAAATAACACTTCCCTCCATCTTGGGACACCTCCACTCTCACTGACCTGAAAACATTACCTACTGCTTGTTCAGTGCTGGAGGAGCTCCTATTGAGAAGCCACAGATCATTTTTAATTAGAAGGCAAACCTCCCTCCGGCCATTTATTATCCAAGTCAGGGAAAGTTACCACCAGGGATTGTTCTCCACAAAGTATGGGCCTTTGACCCCCATTTGACCCTGACAGGGAAAGCTTTATAGTTTTCATTATAAGTCTTGATATATGAATTTCAAATGGAAACCTAAGATAAACCTAAGATAAGGGCAAGAAAGTATGCTTTTAAAATGAAGACTTATTAAAATTAATTGAGGGGACGTCGACATCTTTGAGTCATGAACAAAATCTGTGTTTCCTTGCTGTCCGTGATCAGTGTATTTTGTATGTGAGGTGTGCATATTTTCTTACCCTCAGAGGGATTGTCCCAATTAAAATAATCTCAGCTGCAAGCCTTTCTGTGAACTTTAAAATAAAGGTCATTCATTATCCCACACTTGCCTCAGAGGTTTAAAAAAAACAATGTTTCACTCACTCGCCTCATACACACCATCATTCAAAGATCAGGTACAGATGTAGAAAATATGATATCATTATAAAGCATAATGTTCTCAGTCTCCAACTTGTGGGAGGCCTGTATTTTCGTAGATCAGTTGATGGATTTAGTTAAAGTGAAGGTCTTGTAAGTAGAGGTTTTTCAGTAACCTGTGAGGCTTCTTGTAGTTGAATTTCCAGGAGGTTTGTTCTCAGATGAAATTCAAGTTGGAACAGGTTGGAAATACTCATTCCCCCACTTTCAAGCTATTGCTGTGTGTTACCTTGGCTGCATAGTTGACTTGCAGCTGGCTCAGTAGCTTCTCCGATGGACCTTTGAACTCTACCTGAAAGCAGTTTTTGCTGTTTTCAAAATCTGACCGAAAACCTGGCTGAGCCGATCATGTGACTCGGAAGAGTTGAAAATCCTGTCTAGTTTGGACGAGAGGCCTTCAAAATGCAATCGACGGTCGATGGGATCCCTTTCACATTCACCTAACTCCCATTGAGTTTCAGTGTTTTATTTGCCCATTTTTAAACAGAAAGACGAGTTGACTAGAATGCTACCGTTCATCTTGTTGACAGTTCATCCTTAAACAAGGGTGAATTTCCCAGGTGGCTGTGAATGTACACATTTACTTAAGCATTTGCTTGGGACTCAGGGCTGTCTGAAACCCCAACTGCCAATGCTCACATGATTTGCAGTGGCCATTTTAATATATGTTTGCATTCAAACTTTTGAAGTATTGTTTGAAAGGTCATAACATACTGGAACATGATAACTGGCAAAGCCAATATTTATTGCCCTTCCCTAAATAACACTTAAGAAGACGTATAATATTTTACCACTAGTTATTTCTCTATTCTAGATTTATTAATAACTTAATTTAAATTTCCCAGCTACTGTGATTGTTTTGAACTCATTTAGGTGTCTGAATTACTAGCCCTGGGACATTAACACAATACTACTATTTCCTATAAATTATATCTTTAAGTATTGATCCAATTATCTTCTACATTCTAACAGCATTTCCCCTGAAAATTGTGTTTTATTTTGACTGCGTGTTGACAACAACCGGTCTATTATACATAGTTGAAGGTACCTTGAATATCCATGTTATGACTGCAAGCACATTTTGAGAGCTGAACTGTTTTATAATCATTCCATTTAATCTCCTGGGTTATAGCTGCTATTACTCTCCTCCCTTTGTCCTGTCCTTTATTAACTGCTGCCCATCCCTATTATCCTCCAGGAGCCACAACTGAAACATTTTCTGCCGCCAGTAGTGGATTTCCCGGTGAGGCGGAGAATCGAGCATCGAGGAAAAAACGGGATCGGCGGTGGCTGCCGATCCATTTCCAATTCTCTGCCAGCCCCCACCAGCGACTGTATCGAAGATCATGCCCATGTGCCAGAGGGAGTCTTAATGACCCATTTGCATCCACCTAGGGGACTGGGCACTATATTCTCCAGGCCCGCATAATTCTCCGGTCCTCTGGGCCGGGAATCACGTGGGCGAGAATTACTACAGATATGGACAAGTACAAATCATGTGCAATTCAGCTTTGGCGGCAGAGTCTCCCAAATGGAGAATTTCACCCATTAAGTTGTCTGTTCTCTCCACAGCTGGTAGCTGACGGTTCCCTGCATTACTTGCTTTCGTTCAGGACTTTCATGATGGCTGTAAACATATTAGACGGGATTCTCCACCCCGCAGCCGGTCAATGGGGTTTCCCATTGTGGGCACCTCCACATCGTTGGGAAATCTGTGGGTGTAAGTTCGCTGCCAACGAAATGGAGGATTCTGTCGACGGGGAATCCACCCCATTGTGCTTAGCTCCTTGGTTTATGGACCTAGGGAAGACACCTTAATGAGTATTGAGTTGGTCAAACGCTCTTATGCTATTGAGATTAAAAGTTAGCATTCACAGACTCACTATTATAATATCCTTGTCTCACACACACTTCTAGCAGATAGTGTGTCCTGAGCAAAAGGGAAATTAAATGTGAAATTTGGAAAAAAAACACCAGCAAGAAAACTGGGAGAAGGGCAAGTTATTTTTGATTTTGCTACCCCCAGATGGACTGATAACTTTTTGAAAGAAATTCAAATTCTCCAGTACCTAATATAAAAGGAATTGCACAATGAGATTTGAAGTTAAGACTTTTACTGGAGCAAACAAACTAAAAGCAACATTAACCAAACACTATTTCGTAGGCAACTTATACTCTAAACTGCAGAAATATTCCATTGTTAATGTTTTAATGTGAGCAAAATCTCCCTCCAAAGTTATACTTTATTCTGCCCCTTAAGTAAGTATAACATGCTCCAGGAATGATCCAAAGTGATTCTGAGCTCTGAGGGCTTGTTTCCCTTCTTTTCCAGCTGAACTGGCTTTTACAATTAGGTTACCATGGAGATTCCTCCCCTGAGCCAAAGCTGCGCAAGTATTCCAATATTCTTTAAATTCTTATGAACTTGGTCTTCAATCTCATCCGCCTACTTGCGTGCATAATCATAAAGGTTTTCTGCCTCTGTGCCACAACTTTCTCACACATCTTAGATTCCAGTAGACTGCCACCGCTGTGTGATTCAGTAATATTTTAAGAAAACACCCTGTAAGCTGATCTTACCATGTCTTCCAACAGACTCTCGCCCTCTCAAAGTCCAACTCCGTGGTAACATGAATCACACTGGCCTTGCACTCACCGTGAATTACCAACTTGTGCACGCTAAATAAATTCCATCAGCAATATTCCCACTGTATGTGCTGGATTCAATGGGACGACCAACAGACAAACACTAGTGACCTTCCTGAAGCCAACCCCACAGGCAAAACTCCTGAAAAATCAACTTCAGTAGACTGGATACTGTGTCCAGATGGCTCAAAAATGCCTCCTGCCAGGTCTTGATTCTTTCAACTCTCAAAGGGCCACTGTTCCAGGTAAGGACAAAGGAATCATAGAATCATAGAATTACAGTGCAGAAGGAGGCCATTCGGCCCATCGAGTCTGCACCGGCCCTTACAAAGAGCTCCCTACTGAAGCCCATGTATCTACCCTATCCCCGTAACCCAGTAACCCCCACTTAACATTTTTTGGACACTAAGGGCAATTTAGCATGGCCAATCCACCTAACCCGCACATCTTTGGACTGTGGGAGGAAGCCAGAGCACCAGGAGGAAACTCACACAGACACGGGGAGAACATGCAGACGCCGCACAGACAGTGACCCAGCCGGGGTCACTGGAAACACTTCAAGGACACGCCAAAGCTCTCACTGAAGCACAGCAGCATTGACATTAATGCCTGGGAGGAACATGCTTCCAACTGGTCAAAATGCCGATCACTTGTCCTTCAAGCTGCATCACACTTTGAGTCACAAAGTTTTAATGATGGGCCAATTTAGCAGCACAGAAAAAAAGAAAAGAAAGAAAGCCTTCTTCTCTGGTTTCCTCGTGGGACATCCTTCCCCATGTGCCCTAAGATCTATAGATCGAAAACAGCCTGCTCAGTCACAAGGGTGGCACAGTAGCACAGTGGTTATCACTGTTGCTTCACAGCGCCAGGGACCCAGGTTCGATTCCCGGCTTGGATCACTGTCTGTGAGGAGTCTGCACGTTCTCCCCGCTCTGCGTGGGTTTCCTCCGGGTGCTCCGGTTTCCTCCCACAAGTCCCGAAAGTCGTGCTTGTTAAGTGAATTGGACATTCTGAATTCTCCCTCAGTGTACCCAAACAGGCGCTGTAGTGCGGCGACTTGCGAATTTTCACAGTAATTTCATTGCAGCGTTAATGTAAGCCTACTTGTGATGAGATTATTAATATGAAACCCATGGTCGATATTCACAACCCTGAGTGGACATCATCCTCGGATTGAGGGTCAGCCACTACTGGTGACAACATATTCAGGGACAAAAGTTAATCTGCTATCCTTTAAATTCCCAACTTCATTCTATCTTTCAACTAAACAAACACCTGAAAGCAAACTTGCCCAACTTTCTTGCATGGGGACCACACTTAAATTTTTTGCACACTCAGGGAGAAAATTTTGGAAAGGTAAGGGAATAAATTCTCTGGCCATTGGGATTCGCTGTTCCCATTGGCAGAGCACCCCTACCTGTGGATTTCCTGGTGGCAAAGGGTGTCTTCAATGGGAATTCCCATTGACAGTGGTGGGAACAGAGAATCCCCCCGCCGAGAAACACATGGATGGGGAAATCCAGCCTAACGTTTGACACATTAAACATACATTAAAAAAAACAGCTCTCATTATGAAAAGAAACAATTTACTGAGCAAAAATGATGTGACAACAATAAATTGGACAATGAAATTTCATCAGCAAACTAGCAGGAACGTCTTGAGGAGCCAACACCAGAACTTTAAGAACATTCTCTTTGGCACTCTGCTACTCAGTAGAGCTGAGTACTGCGCTTTTGTTTGGAAGAACTTGCGTTTTGCAAACTTGTAGATGTCCAGCTGAATGAGACCATGAGGACCATCTCAGGTGTAATCCGGCCAACAAACACAAAATGGCTATCTGTGCTCTACAACATTGCACCAGCACAAATCCGGCATGTAGCCAGCACAGCAAGGTTGTTAGAAAGAATGCACAAAAATCCAGATGTGCAGCTGGTAAAAGACATCACCCACCTACGCACTCAGAAAAAGCCATATCTCAAGGCAGCCAATCTGGACCAACCTGCCCAAGCTATGCATTTCTACTGAGGATTTGTGGAAGGACCTGTGACACAACACCAATAACACAGCCCAAAATCAGCATTTGGTTGATGATCCCAGGCTTCGACCTGCCGTGCGGTTAGTGGGTAACTGAATAGGTTTAGCACAGTAACCAGATACTGCCTCAACAACCTCTTCTGTTGGGGACACCGTGACTCACCCCTGTGCAACTGTCACGAGTGCAAACCATGGTGCATATAATCGACAAGTGCCCCGAACTGTGCTTCAGTGTCCCACGCTCACTGATTATGAATGGAGCTGCGCACTGAAGGGAGTTCCGTGAAGTGGGGAAACATGGGGGAACCAGAGGAAAACAAGGCGAACCGGCAGAATGTGGAGGAAATGGGGTCACCTAGCCAGAGCTGAACCAAAGCTGCAGGAGCCAATCCAGAGACCAAGAGCAAGTTGAAAGTGACAGGACCCAGGCGAGATCTCCAGGAGTGGAGTGAAAGCAGCCAGAACCAGGCCAGAGCACCAAAGGCAAGGTGAAAGTGTCCAAGGTCATGAGAAAGTGTGGTGAACGGAGGCCCACATGCTCCACAGTCTCCCTATCTTCTCATAATCACAGTTGCCACTGTTCACTGCTCCTCCAATCATAGCTCTCATTTTTACTTGTTGGTCACTAGGATATCCTTCCCTCGCCCACCCTGTGGGATTTATCAGTCTGAAACTGCTTTATCATTTTTCATTGACGAATCGGAAGACTTAGTGGCTGCAAATAACTAATCTACAGCTTTTCAAACTGTGCAAGTCATGTAAAAAGTTCAATAATTGTAGGAGTCTCTAAGCAGCAAACACGGGAGAGAGATAGCCTTGTCATTGAAGGAGCAAACCTCTGCAGAAACCTCCAAACTTATTGACCTGCCTTACTGGCACTTTCAAGAATTGCTCTATGAACCACACCCACCGACCGCTGGGTGGACAAGCCTAGTTTAAAAGCCAATCATTCCTAACACCTTCCTTTGGAGACTAAGGCCCAGCCTCCCCATCATGGGGGAAACCCTCAGACCCATCCCCATTCACGGCAATTCCTATTTTCAAGGTCACAGGATGAGAGTCAGGCTGGGGTTTGCATGTGAACATTTTATGGGCGCTTGAATTATCACCCACCTCCACTGAAGTGGGACGATTGTAGTTCAAAAGTGTAAAACCGGATGTGTGCAAATCAGACCAGGAATAGTTGGTCTGAATTTTGTGGATTCATTTGACTAGCCAGGGTACCGCTCTGGAGTGACAAGGTACCCTTTGGAGAAGTTGGGAAAAGTAAGGCATACTTTGAAGCAGATAAGGCATCCTTTGGGATTGTCAAAACCCAGCACACCTTTGGGAGATGTAGGCAAATGTTCAGATAGGTAAGGCACCTTTTGGAGTTGTAAAAAGAAGCAAAAGTTATTGTGCATAAAAAGTGCTTAAACAAACTGGAACTGTGAAAGCTATCAAAGAACAGTCAAACTGTCAAAGACCTGTCAAGCTGTCAAAAACCTGTCAATGCTCATAGGGACTGTCAAAGTAGTCAGTAGATTTAACTATGCTGGGCTTTAAATTAAGAAAAACAGTTTGTAGTTCAAAGAAAAATTAGTGCTTGTTATGTAGCCACCTGGGTTGGCCACTTCCCGACTTAAAATGGAGATCCGCAAAGAATGCAGGGAAATTCAGTCAAGCCAGGAAAAACTAGCATGTGCCAAGTTTCCTGTGTATTAGAACTTACAGAAACCCAGACAGCACTGAAACCAACAGCCATCTGCATACTAATGAGCGATCCCCGGGAACAATCAAAACATTTAAGGTGAATATGGCCAAGCCAGACTCCTCGGCGCCAGCAGGAGCCAAGACAAAGGAAGGCCAACGGACATTTAGGGACCGCCCAGCGATCAGGGAACAACTCCAGTATTGGAGAAATCGATTCAAGTGATCAGAACGTAGTCCAATCACTTGGAACCAGGTACGGGGTCCGCCCCGAACGGCGCAAAGCCCCTGGGGACTATAAAGTAGAGTCCCCAAGTTCAATTTGTCCTTCTTGGCAGGGTCACCCAGCAGCTTGAATCAACCCTTGAACGTGACCTGCCTGTGTTGCTGCATCAACCAAGTAAGTCTCCAGTCAATGCACGCTACGAGATAGGCGCTCCTAGCTACCAGTCTATTCCAGCTTTGAATCCTACAGACTCAGAACCTGAACGAAAGGCCATTTGTTCCCCTGACTTGGTGGGCCATTTCCAAGTTACGTACAGGCCTATAGTGTTAGAGATAGTCTAACAAGTAGAGTTTTATGCATGAGTAGTGATTTACTGTGTATAATAAATGTGCATTGATTTGAATCTTACTAACTGGTGTATTGAGTTATTGATCAGCACTTGAACTTGAACCTCGTGGAGGTATCATAAAGATACCTGGCGACTCTAGAGCAAAGGTTATAGAAACAGAGCAAATTAAGTAAAGACGCAACAAGCAACGAATTAAGAGCCAACCAAAGTTAGCAACAGTTATTTTATTCTGTCTGTTGACATAAGCCTGAGGGCTTTCATTAAAGCATTTGTGCTTCAATGACCGAGTTGACAAAATAACATTACCACAATGGGATGCCTATTAAGTAAACAATCTGAATTACAATTCCAAGTGATTGTAGAATAGTATTACAGGCAGGATGGGCCCAGTTCTAACAGCACTGTTTTTCTCTTACCAATTGAAGGCGTTTTGAATTCATTTGTTTTTTATGAATAATCAGTGGAATGTTTTTCCAACCCCTCAGTTTTAGTGTAATCCAGTCTTGCTAATAAACCCACAGCAAACTTGAGTTAAAATTGACTCAGCAAGTTAGTCTACTGTACACATTCAAAACCCGCAGAAGGAAGTGTTTGCAACTTCCCACTGCATATTCACACAGTAAAGCGAGGAATACAGGAAAGAAGATTGATAGTACAAGGATGAGTGAGACCTGAATTTTAGTTCATATGAGTCTATAATCCAAAGGCAGAGTCTAATGAGGGAGTTTTTTTACGCAGGCAATTGATGGTCGGCTAGCTGGAGACCAGTGTTGTAAGATCCACTTTTTCAGGTGGCATAGATGCCACAAGATAAAGTAGGCACCCACTGCTGTCACAGTTTTGTCACTGCTGTCACCTGCACCCTCCACCATCGCAGAGACTATCACCTCGGTGGGGCAGTTTAGTGATGAGGCTACTGGGTTGCCTTCTTTAGGTGCAGAGTTCAGCTGGTTCCTTTATGCTGTCTTCATCTTTGTGAGGATGGAAAAACCAACCTCGCACATTCAGGTCATTGTGCAGGGCAAACACAACAAAATGCTTGTTTTACTTAGCACCGGATACATCTGGGAGAAGCTACTCCAGAATGCTGAGATCCTCATTAACTTGTGGTGTGTTTTTAATATGCTGTCACAAGTGAGGTGCGGAAGTTCAGCTTCTTCATCTGGAGTCAGCTGCAATAATTTACTCTGGGGTCTAAAACACAAAGAGGTTTTTCACCCACCTCTTCTCTCTCAAAATCTGAAACTTCGCCTCTGGAAAATAGCGAGAAAAACTGTTGACCAGAGCACCCAGACGCAACTGAATAAGACTTGACAGTTTATTAACAGTGAATAAAAATGAATAATAATCTTTTATTGTCACAAGTATGAAGTCACTGTGAAAAGCCCCTAGTCGCCACATTCCGGCGCCTGTTCGGGTAAGCTGGTACGGGAATTGAACCCGCACTGCTGGCCTTGTTCTGCATCGCAAATCAGCTGTCTAGCACACTGAGCTAATCCAGCCCTTAAGTTCCCTTCCTAACACTGTTTTCTTCAATGTGGCGTGGCAGTGTGGGGAACATGTAGCAGTTTGGGCTTTGCACTCTCAGTTGCCAAAATTTCAATGACTTTTGGAAAGCATCGATTTCTTCACAGTGCCGATAGCAATCATCATCCTTCCCTGCAGTTTCAGGTTCCGTTCATTTGGAATTGAAAAGATGTCTGCAAGGTAAGACATAGTTATCATCAAAGTTTCATCAGCAAACGAATCAGCCGCACCCCAGCAAGCGCTACAATTTTTAACAGTTTTTATAAAGTTGCTTACCTTCTCTTTCTCCCTCAGTAACCATGGAACCAGTCCCCGTTTGTAAATACCTGTAGTAAATCGCATCTGCGTGACTTCCACCTGAGAGGGGCGGAGCATCGCAGGAGGTGCGGAGCACAGTGGGTCCAACACGCTAAATATATTTCGATGAATGCAAATGCCAGTTTTGCAGGTCCTCGCCGGCACAGGGCACAAACCATTTTCGCCACCAGGGTGGGAGCAGAGCATGGCACCTGGCGCAGACCTTGATTATGGATGAACTCCCAATTCTCTGTCTGATTGTGATTCGGATTTCCGGAGAATCCAGCCGTAGGTCACATGATCCCCTTCGTTTCCCCCACTTTACCCTAAACTAAAGGCACGATCCCAAAACATAATGGGCCAGATTCTCTGATTTTGAGGCTATGACCGGAGGAAATGTCTCGATCTACAATGAAAAAATCGGTGAGGCTCCAGCACTGACCCTCTGACCAGTGAGGGGCTAGCAGCCGTGCCATGTAAAACACACAGCCTTCATGAAAGAAATGGTCGGAGAATTGCTGGGTCCGTGACCGTGCATGCGCACAGCGACAACCTGCAGCAGTCGCGCCTTACAACATGGCGCCAGACGGGCGTGGATCCCACCTGCCAGACAATGTCCCCCTGGACACCCCCTCACCACCCCTGGACCACCCCGCAACATCCCCCCCAGTCCTCACTAAAGCCCCCTCCAGCCAGCAGCACGTCCCCTCACCATGACTGTGGCGGCACTGGTCACAGTCCACAGCCGCCACGC
The DNA here is from genome assembly GCF_047496885.1 of Scyliorhinus torazame. Taxonomy (NCBI): domain Eukaryota; kingdom Metazoa; phylum Chordata; class Chondrichthyes; order Carcharhiniformes; family Scyliorhinidae; genus Scyliorhinus; species Scyliorhinus torazame. Next base: position 154,860,979 of record NC_092719.1, read on the forward strand.
CAGGTTCACGAAAGCTGAGAGCGCAAGTGAACCGTGCCGTCGCGAACCTGGCCTGTCGGGGGCAGAGCATCCTGAGGCCATCCCAATGGTGTGCGCCATACTCCCCGGTGACACCCTTTTGGAGGAGGCGGAGCATCCGAAAACAGGTACCACCCCTGAATCGGTTGTAAAAAGGGATTCTCTGCCCGATCGCCGATTCTGAAATCGACGTTGGCAAGCGGAGAATCCCGCCCAACAACCTTATAAATCTTTTTGCCACAGTTGCTAAAGGTGGTGTTGGAATGGTTTCAAACAAATGACTGATACTGGGAGAGGTCTTCTTCCTGTTCACGCCGGTCCCGCCTACGGCTCATCCCTGCTGCCGGTTTCCCAGTGGCGTGGGGTGGATTCAGGGGGAAATCCCATTGACAGTGGAAGACCAGAAGATCCCACTGCCTGCCAAGGGCGGGTCTCCCGCCACCGAGAAACATGCCGCAGAGGGGTCAGAGGATTTACCCCACTGGCTTTCATTACGGTTGGAAAGTTACCTCAGGTATTCACAAATGTTTCTTTGTTCTGCAATCTGTAATTTGTTTCTACACAGCTGGCATGATAATTCCTTGAATTATTAGAAAAATCCCGAAATGCAATTTAAAGCTGGAAAAATGTAAATCCGATGCTCTCCACAAGCATGTATTCAGAGCATTAGATCAGGTTTGTTATGACTAGCTTTGGTAAGAGATATCTTATCCCATTAAACGGGGATTTGTTACCATGTTGAAATTCTATAAATTCTCTAATAAGTGGATTGTGGCTTAAAAATGCACCGTGCGTCGAGATGTTGTATTGCCTATTAAATAATCATGAATTTCTCTTTAAATATTCCCATGAATGTGAATTCTTTCCAACAAAATGGATAGGAATTATGTCAACTCACTGCTTTTCTTTTTATAAAGCTCACTCACATCTTAGCGAAAATAAAATGCAGTTGTTACTTTTAACAAGGATTAGTTATGATGGATGGACCTAAAACCTCCATCAAGTATTCTTCAAAGCTGCTCTAAGTCACAGATGGTGTAAAATCTGTTTCTAATTCTGACCTGTTATTAGGTCAAGGTTCACATCTTCTGTTGTGTTGTCCATCCACCTGCAATTTACACTTACAGCCAAAAGGCAGCTAAGCCTGTTATCTAAATACCAGCGCCTGACTAAGTGTCTGGGGGCTTATTTTTCACTTAAATAGGCAACATAAATGCAAGTTGCTGTTGACTACTGGGTAATAAACTGTAGTTGGATTTAAAATGTCCCTCTCTGGCAATGTTGCCACATTGCATTAGGATCTGATAAAAATTATTTGTGAATGCTTCCTGCTTAATAATCAAAATGCGCACATGCAGATCAAACCTGGTTGTGACAATTAACCAGCCAGCTAACACTGAAAAAGCGACAAAGAAACTCCTTGTCCTTGTAGCTCCATTCACCTCACTGCCTCAGCATTTCCTGAATACTTGTTGAAAACTCTTGGATTATGGGTTTAATGTCCTTGTGTCCCAACTCAGTGGAAAGGATGGGGTGGAATTTATTTCTGTTGTAATTCCAGCAGAATGCTTGCTGTTACTTTTTATTTTCTTCTATTGATGAGAATTTATCCACAGTTTGAAAGTTGCAGAATCACCTTCAAGTAGCTGTTACAGATCATGGCCAGAAATCTCCGTTCATTGGGATTCTCTTTTCCCACTGACAGTGCACCTCCGCCTACAGGTTTCCCGGTGGTGTGGGGTGGCTTCAATGGCAAATCCCATTAACAAACGGCGGGAAGAGAGAATCTCACCACCAGCGAACAGCGTGCCGCGGAATCCCGCCCCGTGTCTGTAAATCAATAAAATCAACCGATCCATTTACATTTTCATTGATGGGTAACTATAGTAACCGACCGATGATTGCACTTCTGCATTACCTTGAGAGATCACTGGCTGGCTAAATATGAATATGGAAGTGACAAATAATACATTGGGAAGGGAGCGGAAAGAGAGCTGCAAAGTCTTTATGATTGAGCTTTCTTTAAATGTATATTTTAAATAAAATCTGTATTCAGTTGACTTGTCAGATAATCCTGAAATACTTTATATTGAGAACAAATTTGAAATATCAGAGTGAGTGGCAATGACTCTTCCCCAAAGGATAAAGGAGTAGAAACCTGCTGTCATGAAGCAACCTGTTTTTCTATATTAAATCATAGAAATAAATTTCATTGACTAAAGGACACAGGACATGCTGTTTTTGAGTTGAAAATACTGAATATTGGATGTTGATTTTTGTTTCCTAATTTTATGAGGTGCTGTAAAATGCAGTTGTCTTGGAGATAGTTCTGACTTTGTCATAAGTGTTATGTCTAATCAGAAGTCCCCCTGGACAGAGACTGAAATATGTCTACTGCAGTCAAAAAACATGTCACAAGACAGCACAGCAAACTCTGGACCATGATTCTTTTTCATTTCTTCCTTGAGGCAAAGCTGGTCTATAACATTCGGATGGGCTCTTAGACTGGAGGGAGGGGGAGGGGTGCACGGATGAATGAAGGTGGTGCCATTAGCTGCGTGCTTAGATCATCAGGCAGCATGTAGGCACAGCAGTTAGCACTGCTGCCTCACAGCATCAGGGACCCAGGTTCAATTCCAGCCTTGGGTGACTGTGGAGTTTGCATGTTCTCACCTTCTCTGCGTGGGTTTCCTCCGGATGCTTTGGTTTCCTCCCACAGTCCAAAGATGTGTGTTTTATTAGCCTTCTGTAGTATGTTAGGTTATACTACTGAATGTAATATATGTTACTCAATCCTGTTGTTGATGAGGTTTTCAGAACCTTGATGAAAAACACTTGAAGTCATCCTGTAGTAACAAAAGATTTATTGAGTAACTAAAACAATAATTTTGTTAGTTTTTTACTTTAACATTAATACCAGCAATAAGGTTAACAAGATCTAAATACAGTAACTATGTTTAACGACACTAACACTCTGAACTAATCTATACTCCTGCTCTCGACACAGAACACGTCAAAGAGAGAGAGGAGAAGCATGAGTCTGGCTTTTATACCCCTGTTAGTGCTGCCCTCTAGTGATCTTCTGATTCTACTGTTCACACATTAACCCCTTATGTACATGCACATACAGAGATCACTACATCCCCCTTTTTTGTGTGTTACATATTTTCTGTGTGTTGTAAAGAAAATTTAACAAACATAGTTGATGCAGTTTGCAAATGCATTACATAGAATCAATGAGTTAATCAGTCCAATGGTCACAAGTTCAAACAATTGGGTTTGCGTCTTTTTCTAGTTGATCTCTTGAGTGGACATGGAGTCACTGAAGTTTTAATGTCCTTCTGTTCACTGACGGATGGTTTAAAGCGTTGTCGAGTGTGTGAATCAACTCTAGAAAGACAGGTTTAGGAGGTTGAACTTTAGCAAGTCTCGCCGATTGCATCTAAGCAGCACACCCTCATCAGATTTTTCAATGTAGGAGCATGGCACTGCTTGTCGTATTACTGTTGCAGTGTTCGTTGTCTGACCTGGTCTTTTCTTGTGTTTGTGGTATCGATTCTGTATGTCATCTGCCTTGAAAATTGGTTTGCGTGTTTGTTTTAGAGCAAATATGAATTTGGGAAATTCGTTGGCATGACATTTGTTTTGTGTGACCAATGTCCATGGTATGTTTCTACGCTTGCCATTATTTTAGACTGTGCTGTTACATTGTCCTTCATGTGCAGAGTTATACCATGTTGTACAAGTTGTTGTTCCATTGTTGTTGTTTCTGTTGTTGTTTTCGTTGTTGTTCTTGCTGTTGTTTTTGTTGTGCTCAATGACTGTTCCTTGTGGATAATTTGAGTAATTCTCAAATTTATTGGCATCAGTGTCCTTTGTGGCATCTGATGTTTTATTGAGCTTTCTGATTTGAGGTTTGTGTGAATGATCTGATTATCATAGAATTTACAGTGCAGAAGGAGGCCATTCGGCCCATCGAGTCTGCACTGACTCTTGGAAAGAGCACCCTACCCAAGGTCCACACCTCCACCCTATCCCCATAGCCCAGTAACCCCACCCAACACTAAGGGCAATTTTGGACACTAAGGGCAATTTAGCTTGGCCAATCCACCTAACCTGCACATCTTTGGACTGTGGGAGGAAACCGGAGCACCTGGAGGAAACCCACGCACACACGGGGAAGATGTGCAGACTCCGCACAGACAGTGACACAAGCCGGAATCGAACCTGGAACCCTGGAGCTGTGAAGCAATTGTGCTATCCACAATGCTACCGTGCTGCCCAAGAAAATGGGAAATGATGTTGCATTGATCTTGGTGACATCAGTCATTTCTGGTTGATTTGATTCCTCTTTGATTCCTTGGTGCTCCTCTTCTGGAGTCATTTCAGGTTCATTTGAATCATATGTGATTTCTTGGTGCTCCTCTTCTGGAGTCAACGTCTTAGGATTTCATTTTCTTGTAGGTTGTTTGGAGTAAGTGAGGTTTAAATTGACGTGGTCCCACTGGACTCATGTGCAGTTTTACTTTGATTGCCAGGTTATTTTGTACAGACAAGCTGAGATCTGTCAGTCTCGCTGTGATCTTGCACATCTTGTATGTTGATTGTAATCACATTGTCACTATTCTCGCATACAGTGGTTAGACTTTCATTGTCTTCTTTTTGTTGATGAAATGAGCTGGGTAGACTTTCATAGCCTGCTTCTAGTTGATGAAATAAGGTGGGTAGACCTTCATAGTCTTCTTCGTGCACGGTTGTCGCTTTGGAGTCTTTAATTGCTTCCATTCTGGAGTCCGTCAATGAGCTATCCGTGGAGGCTTCCAACACTCTCTCTGTGGAGTCTTTCATTGCTCTCTGTGTGGAGTCGTGCAGTGTTCTCTCTGTGGAGTCGATCTGTGCTCTCTCAATGGAGTTGGTCAGTACTCTCTGTGTGACGTTGCTTTCTTCTTGGCTATTTGACAGGTTGCTGTCATCCAATGTATCAACGATTTACCATTGCATCATGGTATTGGATTTATCTACCATGAGTGGAGCCGTATTGAGTTGTTCAACCATGTTGCTGATGCTATGATCATCATATCCGAATAACTCAGCCATGTCTGAGTAGTATTCTTCAATAAACAAATCACCTTCCTCAGTTTTGGATTTGTTATTGTGCTCGTCATGTTCAATTAACAAATCATCTTTAGTTTTGGATTTATTAATGTGCTCTTCGTGTTGGATGCTGCAAACTGCTTGTTCCAGAGTGCAACAAAAGTTATTTTCAACTGTTCGTAGAAAATCAGGCAATGTTCTGCCTTTCGAGGTAACAAATTTGGGTTTTGTAGCTTTTATATTGAAATTTCGGGCAGTTTCCCTTTAAGTGGGCATGGTCTGAGTCTTCTGATGTCATGACGCTCGTGACGTCATGCGTAAACATCAATTGCGCATGCGCAAATCCATCGTTCTCCAGAGTGCGCTCTTTTTTCAACTGCACATGCACAGCTTCTTGCGCATGCGCAGAACAGAATTTTGCCGGTACGTGTCTTTCCTGTGTGTGCGCATGTACGTACTGGTTTGAATGGGAGCTGCCACCGTGAAGAAGGTATTTAGAAGGCTGCGACACCATTTTAACTTCCTCAACCTCGTGGGGGATTTTCATGCCGTTCTTTCTTTGTAGAAACTCAAGGTACTGATTTGTTTTTGTTCCTACGATATGCACTTTTCTGTCGCGATTTCTAGAGTTAGATCACTTTTTTGTAAAAGTGATTCCCTTAAACTTTCATCAAATAGTCCATCAACGAATTGATCCCTGATCATTGAGTCTCTTAAAGGAGCAAAATTACAGCCTTGTGTTAGTAACTTGAGGTCTGTAAAAAAATTAGTGATTGGCTCGCCATTTCTCTGGAACCTATTACGAAAGTTAAATCTTTTCAGGATCTCATTAGTCTGCAATTTTACAGTGTTCTTCAAATTTTTTATTATCACTTTAAATTTAGTTCTGAGTTCATCTTCTAAGTAATTAAAGGAGTTATAGATCTCTGCAGCTTGCTGACCTGCCAGGGACAGTAGCAGTGCTATTCTTCTTTCTTCAGAGGCTGTGTTTAAATCATTAGCTGCCAAATATATTTGGAACTGTTGTTTAAACATTTTCCAGTTACTATTTAAGTTACCGATAGTTTTCAGCTGCCATGGAGCTTGAACGTGGTCCATCGAATCAGTTGGTCGTCGAGGATCCAAATGCTGCGAAGTCGTCCACAGTCGAACAGTTGTTACTTTATTTTCTTTCTTTTTGTCTAACCTAATCTAACTAGCACTGTTCTTTTAAAGTCAAATATCCTGGTACCATGTTTTATTACCCTTCTGTAGTATGTTAGCTTATACTACTGAATGTAATATATGTTACTCAATTTTGTTGTTGAAGAGGTTTTCAGAATCTTGATAAAAAAGACTCAAAGTCGTCCAGTAGTAACTAAAACAATAATTTTGTGAGTTCTTTACTTAAACATTAATACCAGCAATAAGGTTAACAAGATCTAAATGCAGTAACTATGTTCAACTACACTAACACTCTGAGCTAATCTATACTCCTGCTCTCTTCACTGGACACGCAAAAGAGAGAGAGGAACAGCATGATTTTGGCTTTTATACCCCTGTTAGTGCTGCCCTCTAGTGATCTTCGGATTCTACTGTTTACACATTCACCCCTTATGTACATGCACATACAAAGATCACTACAATGTGCAGGCTAGGTGGATTGGCCATGCTAAATTGCCCTTTACTGTCCAAAGGCTAGATGGGGTTACAGGGATAAGGCAGAGGATTGGGCCTAGGTAGGGTGCTCTTTCAGAGGGTCGGTGTGTTGCTAATAATAACCACACAAGCAGCGAGAACGTTTCTTCTATTGACCAAATGACCACACAACCAGTATGTTAGTTCAAAGGACAGTTTATTATTTAACACAAGACTTATCTCTATGTGCAATGATACACGCGGCTACGCATTAAACTACACCTATCAAGTAAGATAACCTTTACTTAACATCTGGTGACCGGCTCTGTGCAGGTAGATAAGGCCTTTATCTGAATCCCCACGTGTGTCGGCTGGAAGTCGTCAGGTTCCTCTCGGCTGCGGCTCGTCTCTCTCAGCTAATGGTCGCGGGTCTTGAACTTGGCTGGTCGTTATGCTGCAGTTGGTGTGGGCACAGGCCGGTCCCAAAAGAGACTGATCCCTCGTGGCACTGTGCCTCTTATCCTTCTGCTTTTTTGCACCCTTTTAGGCGGTGCTAAATCAGGATCCAATGGATCGAAAGGGTCTCGATCACCCTAATCGATTCTGGCCAATTAGGGGCAGGTACTTCGATGGCTGGGCGGGTCCTAGTTACCATTATCGCAAGTACGTATGCCTTTCCAAATAAGGGGGAGCGGCGCTAGTGAGTCTGCTACTGTTGCTATTCCTTTATTTAAGTCTATTGTCCTGGGGAAATCGGTGATTGACCTTTAACAGGTGCGAGTTTCAGTTTGGTCTGGTTTTCCTTTGCCCAATACACAGGGGCTGTGCACTGTCTGTGTCCCAACTTGACCACAATTCCTATTGTCCTTTGCAGGTGGCCATTTTAGATGGCCACAGGTGCAGACTCGATGGGCCGAATGGCTCCCTTCAGCGCGGTTGGTATTCTGTGATTTGAAGTGGACCTAGATGGGGTACTCTTTCAGAGGGTCAGTGCAGACTCAATGGGCCAAACGGACTCCTTCTGTACTGTAGGAATTCTATCAATCAGGAAAAGTGTTAATTTTTGTGACAAAAAAAGTGATGGATTTTTTACTCTGGCAGATGCACAGGCATCCATGGGCACATCAGACCTTAATTATATTAGGCAGCGTCCGAGATTCCTGAAAAGAGGTGATGAGGAAAGGGACGAGGTAAATATTTCACGGCATTGTGACATGGCAGCTGCAGTGGAGAGGGGAGAGGAACGTCAGGAGGATAAGATGTCTGATTTGGAGTGTTGGTGATGCTTCAGTGATGATGTTAAATGTTACAGTTTGTGAGGAGGGGGAGGCCTGTCATGTTATGCTGCTGTGATGGAAGGTGGATGTTTAGCATCTTCAGGAGGTGAGGGACCTGAGTCCTTGGTGTGTGGAAGCTTTGCCGTCAGTTCGACCACACGAGCAGCATCAGACCCATTCTGGTGGTGAAGAAAATAAAAGATGATCGAATGCTCCTTAAGCCCTTATATTAGGACCAGATTCAATATATTGAGAATATATCAGGCCACTTCTAACTTGCTTCAGCAAACTTTGAATTTAGGACAGATGTTAACCAGCATCAACAAACAAACAGGAGGGTTCTTCAAGCAGCAGAATGAGGTACTTTGTCAGTTCTGCAAAGAAGAAATGAAACTTTGAATGAAATGAGACAGATTTTGTTTCAAATTGTGCTCCCTGCACCTTCTGGCCAGCAGCAGACCAGTGCAGACATCTGCTGCTGAGCATGCATCTGGCACAGAGTGGCGGTCACACCAAAATGATAGGTGAGATGCAATAGAAATTAAAGACACTCCCTCCAACACTGCCTCCTCAACCTCATCACCTCCCCCTCTCCTTTTATCATGAGGGATATTTTTGTGTCTTTTCATTTCTTTGTGTCATGTTCCTTGTATTTTTGCTATATTGACCCCTGTATTTGACCACACCACACGTGCGTTGTTATATTTCACTTGATATTTTGTGTTTTCTGTGTTAATATATTGATGCCTTTATTTAAATGTGTTGCCACCAACAGGCTTTGGGCAGGATTTTCCAACCATTGCCACCAGTGGGATTTTTTGGTCCCACACAAGCCAACTCCTCCCCCCCCACCAATCACGGTGAGTTCCCCAGTGCCGGTACGGGTGAGCCGTGCAAAATTCCATAGATATTGGCGGGACCAGAGGATCACCATCAGCCAATGGCAATCTGCCTTCACTACTGCCAGAAATTACTTCCGTTGTGTCTATTAATTTCCAGGATCAAAGTGCTTCTATGGGTGGAATTTTCTCATATTTTTTTCAAAGTGTCGGTCCGGTGAGAAATCCAGGGAGAATCCCACCGAGGGCAACGGCAAGAAACCTCACCGCATATTTAGCCTCTTTAACAATTCTTTTTTTCCCCCATGTGATTTACGCCACACTTCTGATTCGATCGCCCCAGGAAACCTATCAGTGCGGCGCTCCTTTTGAATGCCTCCCCAGCACTCCCCTGCACTCGTTCTAAGTCCAGTCGGGGGTCTGGCTGCCAGAAAGACAGCACCATGTTTCACGGAGGGAGCCCTCACCAAACTTCTGGATGGTATCAAGCAGTGCAACATGGCGCTGGCCGCGCATGGACTCGGCCTGCCAAATAGTGCCCCCCCCCCTTTGGCTGGCTCGTGATCTGCGGACCACCCCCCAACAGTTCCTCCAGCCCATGCCAAAGTCCCCGCTGCCCATTGATCGGCCCTCCCCAGACTGTGGCGGTGCTAGACTGAGTCCGCAGCCGCCACACTGAGTTCCCGATAAGTAATACCATGAGAGACCCAGGCATGTGCCGTACTCCTAGGATTCAAAGTGGCAAGGTCTATTATATTGCGTTCTGTGCCTGTACTATTACCAGCCTTTGCCAGTTCTCCGATATAGCTGCTGCCTCTCCTGGCTGGTGTTTGACTATGAATGAAAAAGTCCAACAAAATCCTTCTAATTATCTTCGGAATATCCAGACATCCAGCCGAAGTATCCGTTGTTATATGGTTTTGAATGACTGGTTTTAAAAATTGGAAACAATCCAAAAGCTCAAAAAAAAAATTGGAAGATCACACCTCCTGTGAAACTTCTGCACATGTCTGACTTTTGGAAACTCCACAGGGTCTTGACGTGGAGTTTCTATCTACTCCCTGCCCTGCCAATCTTTGGCTTGGAAGATCAGGGCCAATGATCTCTAACTGATTTCTCATTTGGGGGGGGGGTTCCTCAACAGCGCACCCTCTGGAGAAATGTAGAATCACTGCAACTTCTAGATTTCTGTGCATAACTGGAGTTGCTCAGACTCCAGGGTGGGATGTTCCGTCCCGTCGCGCCACATTCCTGCTTCACCCCGCCGGCAGGATGATCCGTTATGCCGGCCGGTCAATGGGGTTTCCCATTGTGGGGCAGCCCCACGCTGTCGGGAAACCCCCGGCTGCCGGCAAAACGGAGCATCCCACCGGTGGAGAATCCCGTCCCAGAAGTGGATACCAGTTTCAAAGGAGTAATGAACAATTGCATTGTCATTATAACTATGGCCTCTGCGTTAAATTATTTGGTGAACATTTTAAAATACGACAAAAACTAAAGTAGGAATTAAAAATATCGAACCAATATATACGTGCAAATGGAATTAACCAATGTTGTTGAAACTATGATATATTTTTTTTAATAAACATTTTATTGAGGTATTTTTGGTATTGTAACAACAACAAAATAAACAATGTACATTGTTATGGGCGAGGCGTTTTCAGAACCCCCAAAATGTATCATGGAGTTCAACCAACTTCTCCCTTTAATGGATTGTTGCTTTTGAAGCACGCGGCTTGTTCTCTAGGTGTGACATTACAATTATGGACACGTGGGTTTTTAAACACAAAACAATGTTTATTCCATGAACTCAACTTAACCTCTTAAATAAACATTGGATCTCTTAACACCCCTTACTTCAAAGATAACCCCGAAAATATTACAACACTAAATAATCCTTCAGTTATCCCTTTCAACATCCATGAGACTTAACACCTTTAAACAGAAACACATCAGGTTAAAGGCTTTACTATTATGAGGTTAAATCACCCAAATGATCCAGAGATAGTCTTTCATGGCAGAGGTCACAACAGATCCAGCTCACTGCAAAACACAGACACACACCCAAGCTCTTTGTCAAACTGAAACTTCAAAATGGCTGAACTGAGCTCAGCTCCACCCACTCTCTGAAATCACTGTTTTCTTAAAGGTACATTGCTTAAACATCCATTTCTTAAAGGCACTCTCACATGACAACATGAAACTATAAACATAGTGCAAAAGCCGTCTCCCTTCCTGACAGGTCCCACCTTTATTAACCCCCTACTCTAAGCTAAACTAACCCCCCCCTCCCCCTTCTGCTGACTATTAATTTTCCGCGAAGAAGTCGATGAACGGTTGCCACCTCTGGGTGAACCCTAACAGTGACCCTCTCAAGGCGAACTTGATTTTCTCCAAACAGAGAAAGCTAGCCATGTCCGATAGCCAGGTCTCCGACTTCGGGGGCTTTGAGTCCCTCCAAGCTAATAGTATCCGTCTCCGGGCTACCAGGGAAGCAAAGGCTAGAATGTCTGCCTTTCTCCTCCTGGATTCCCGGGCCTTCCGACACCCCGAAAGTCACCACCTCTGGACTCAGTGCCACCCTTGTTTTTAACACCGTGGACATGACATCTGCAAACCCCTGCCAAAATCCCCAAAGCTTCGGACATGTCCAGAACATGTGGACATGGTTTGCTGGTCCTCCCGCACATTTTGCACACCTGTCTTGCACCCCAAAGAATCTGCTCATCTGGGTCACTGTCATGTGAGCCCGATGAACGACCTTGAATTGTATCAGGCTGAGCCTGGCACATGTTGCGGATGCATTGACTCTACTCAACGCGTCCGCCCATAGACCATCCTCTATCTCTCCTCCCAGCTCCTCTACCCACTTGCACTTCAGCTGCTCGGTCTGCGTCTCCCCTGACATCATAAGTTCCTTGTAAATGTCAGAGATTCTCCCTTCTCCTACCCACCCTCTGGAAACTACCCTGTCCTGAATCCCCCTTAGTGGTAGGAGTGGGAAGGTTGACACTTGTTTACGTAGGAAGTCCCGCACCTGCAGATACCTGAATTTGTTTGCCCTCGTCAACCCAAGTTTCTCCTTCAGCGGCCTCATACTCAAAAAGCTCCCCTCTATAAAAATGTCCCCCATCCTCTCAATCCCTGCTCTCCGCCATATCCGGAACCCCCCATCCATACTTCCCGGGGCAAACCGGTGATTATTACAGATTGGGGACCAGACCGATGCTCCCTCTGCTCCCACAGGTCTCCTCCATTGCCGCCAGACTCTCAGGCCCGCCACCACCACGGGGCTGGTGGAGTACTGTACCGGCGGGAATGGCAGAGGCGCAATTACCAACGCCCCCAGACTGGTGCCCTTGCATGAAGCTGCCTCCATGCGCTCCCATGCCGGCCCCTCCCCCACCACCCACTTCCTGATCATGGCTATATTCGCCGCCCAGTACTAGTTGCTAAAATTTGGCAGCGCCAGCCAGCCCTCTCCTCGACTCCGCTCAAGCATTACCTTCCTTACTCGTGGGGTCTTGCCCACCCAAACGAAGCCCGTGATCACTTTGTTGACCCCTTTAAAAAAGGACCGCGGAATAAAGATGGGGAGACACTGAAATACAAACAGGAATCTCGGGAGGACCATCATCTTCACCGTCTGCACCCTCCCAGCCAGTGACAACAGAAGCGCGGAAACTATGATATATTTTAACTATTTGAGGAATGTTAAAACAGGCCACAAGCCCATAATTTAAAATTTAATGTGGCAATTGCAGAAGACACTTTATTCATGCTCTGACACAAATACACCATTATCACACCCGGCCTGGAGTATAAATTTTGTAATTGTTAAAACACTGGAGAAAAGTTCACGCTGTACCAGATAAGACTGCAAAGCTAGCTCATGTGCTAACTTGCTCTGTGATTTTCATACCAATCAATTAATTTTTCTCCTTGACTCAGTTTAGCTAAACTCAGTTGAAGTAATTATTCTTTTTAAAACAAATGGAACTTTTTGAGCAGAGGCATTAGAAGCAGCAGTGTAGTGCTGACCAAGTGCCAGAGCACTGCTCCGGCACCCCCAACCAGGAGGTGGTGGGGGGGGGGGGGGTCATCCACACTACCAGAGCTTTGGACCTGACAGATCAGTTTTTAAAAATGAGGAAACTTAACAGTTCCTTCAAAACAGTGAGCGATAACAGGCAAAGTTTATTTGGGTCAGGCTTTGCAACAAGGACAAGGATTTGCCACTTTGTTTCCTAGATTCTGAGTCCTATATTAAAGTAGGTAAACTGCACTCACTGTGTATGGGAGAGTGGGAATCATCTTTTGTTTCTATGGCTCTCTTTGTATTTAAAGTCTCCGCCCACACTTACTGGTCACACTATCAGGGTAACCTTCAGCTTCTTCTCCTTATTTGTTTATCAAATACCTTAAATGTACCTATACTGGAATCATGGAATGGTTACAGCACAGAAGGAGGCCATTCAGCGCACTGTCTTTGTGTCAGTTCTCTGCTACAACATCTCAGCTAGTCCACTCCTCCATCTTTTCCAGTAGCCCAATAAAACATTTCCTCTTCAGATAGTCATCCAGTTCCCTTATGAAAATTTCAATTGAATCTATCTCCACCACATGGTCAGAACTTATCTCCACCACATGGTCAGGCAGTGCATTGCAACTCCAAACGACTTGCTGTGCAAAGAGGTTTCCCCCATCTATCCACATAACCAAGTCTCTCACCCTCGGAACCATTCTTGTAAATCTTTTCTGAACCCTTTCTAAAACCTTTGCACCCTCCACACTGAGGCTCAACCAGTGCTTTATGAAGGTTTATAACTTACTGCTTTTGTATTCTGTGTCCTTATTCTGTGTCCTTATTCATAAAACCCGGAATTCAGTATAAGCTATTAACTACTTCCCCAACATGCCCTGTCACCTTCACTGGTTTAATCATATATAAACACAGGTCCCTCTGCTCCTGCATTTCCCTCAGAATTTAACCCTTTATTTCATGCCGCCTCTCCTAGTTCTTCTCACCAAAATGTATCACTTCATACTTCTCTACAGAAAATTTCAGCTGCCACGTTGTCGTGTTGGGCGTTCCGATACACAAATGATCCAACACGGCTGTAGATGGTACAACTCTGTTTTATTGTCTTGAACAATAACATTTACTAACTGCTGGCTGAGGTTCGTGCTTCACCAGCCAACCTGTGGACACAGCCCTATCACTATCTTGGTGAGGCACTCAGCACATGGTCTATGTCTGAGTGGCACGCTGTGAGCTCTGTGCTCTGAGCTATCTCCTGGTAGAATGAGCGGGAACTGTGGTGCTCCCTGTTTTATAGTGCGTGTGCTCTCACTGGTGATTGGCTGCGATGTTGTGTGTGTGTTGGTTGGTTCAACTACCTGTCCATCAGTGTGTGTGTGATTGCACCATGATATGCTAATGTGGATATCATGACACACGTGTCTGTCACTTGTCTGTTTATATCTTTTTGAAGTCTATTCCTAACCCTTCTCACCATTCACAATACTTCCAAGTCTTACATCAACTTCAAATTTTGAAATTGTGTCCTGTATGCTCAGGTCTAGGTTATAAATATAAATCAAAGAAAAGCAGTGTTACCTCTACATACCATCCCCCAGTAGGAAATAAATGTTTTTAATGGGCTTGAATTAAACTGTTGCATAATGAAATTCTAGCTATGCTAAAGATTAATGATTCAATGTTTCAAAATAGAATGCCTCCCTGCACTAATGTTTTTCACTTAATAAAAGCATAGATTTACAGACATTTGAAGACTCAAATGATTAATACATAAGAAAACAACATGATATGGCTAACATATTTTCATAGAGCTCCAAGGCCATACCCCTGATTAGAAGAATGGATTCAGTTGTACTCCAGTTTAAATATATTTGGTGATGATGTAAAAACTCATGTGACATTTAGAATTGTTATTTCAATTTTGTAACTAATCAATAACTTATTAGATTTCATCCTCCATAGCTTAGAGAATAAATTGGACTTGGAGTTGGAGGCCATTTCTCCAATGTTGCACAGTCAATAGTGGGTATATTAGAAAATATTGGGATTCCTGAAGAGTTCTACCTGAAGCCTCCCTGATAGACCCAGTGAGAGCAAGCGTAGTTCACATTTTGGGTCTCGGGTAGGCAATGTTATTCAACACTGGAAGAAACAACAACTTCAGCAAGATCCCCCAATGTGCACAAAGGTGCAGCATTGGCTTCAATGGTATGACAGAGCGTTGATATATTTTTCATATACTTCTAAAATTAATCAAAAGAGATTGATTTGATTGAACAGACAAAATGGTTACATTTCAGTGGATTTCACATTAATGATGCCTGCGATAAGGATTGCATTAATTAGCAGCGAGAGTTGATCCAGTATGTGGCAGTGTGGGAGATATTTGACGGGACGACTTGACCCCAAACCTGACCCTAACTTTACACTGTTTTAATCCACATCAAATTTAGCTGAATCAGCAAGTTTCTCTACACTGGACATGTTGGACGGGAAGGAAGAAGAGGATGGTGGAGACAGATCAAGGTCCCAGACAACTGCACAGAACCTGTTACTAATCAAACATATCTTAACCAAATGAAAGTTAACTGAATAGGAGTGTGTGAGGACAAAACCACTAGTAACTTGTGTTGCATCCTGGACAAAGCACAGTGACGCAGTGGTTAGCACTGCTACATCACGGCGCCAAGGTCCCAGATTCAAACTCGGCTCTGGGTCACTGTCCGTGTGGAGTTTGCACATTTCCCCGTGTTTGTGTGGGTTTCGCCCCCACAGCGCAAAGCTGTGCAGGGTAGGCCATGCTAAATTACCCCTTAATTGGAAAAAATGAATTGGGTACTCTAAATTTATTAAAAACAAATTTATACCATGACATACAAATGTAGCGTATCCTTCTTCAAAACATATGGTGCGAGTTCTCCGGCCTTGTTACACTCTCGCTCAAGCGAAACGAGGCTGGTGAATAGCGGGAGAGGCAGAAAATGAGAACCGCGCTAGGTGCCAAACAGTATGCGATGCAACCGGCCCACTCCTGTAGGCGAAATTGGGATCTCGCCATCGCGTGGAGAGAAACCAATTCTCACCACTTAAGCCCCATTTCCATTCAATTGATTGGAGACACCCCTATCCTATGGCCTCCCGTCATTCATTGGCCTCCCAGCAAGTGATCACGCTGACGTCGATTAGTATTCCTTTTTAAGAACGTGAACCTAGCGGAAGAGCTTCTGTGGGGGGGTAGCCATTTTTGCTCACAGGCAAAGAATCTGGAGGTGCTGGGCTTCCCGGCCCATGCTCGGCAGGGGGTGGGGACACTCGGCTTGGAATGGGGGATATCTGCAGGGGTGGGCTGTCATGGGAGGGTGGGGTGGGATGCTCAGGGGACAACCGGGGGGGCAACTGCTAGTGGTGCCATGATGCCAACCCTTGGAGCATGTTTGCCTGTTCCGGCGGCAACCCTTGTCCTGCCCGCCTGCCCCAATGACCACCCATAACCCCTGTCGACTGCTGAGGCCTGTGGCCGTGTGGCTGAAGGCGATTTTTAATAGGGAATTGGCAATCACGGCTAAGTGAGCACTTCACACAACCCAAGTGGATTCCGGTGGCTGGGCAGGTATGTAGCATGTGGGAGTCATTGTCTAGTATCCCAATCAGACCCGATGCCTGGACACCGCCTGAACATTGTGGGAGGCAACAACCAACATCCGAACACCCAGGGGATGGGACACAGCTCTGGGGACATGTCCACGGCCGGAGGGTGGGTAAGTGCCACGGGGAGGGGACCATCATCCAGTCCAGGTGACATTACGAGCGGGTATCTGGGGTACAGGGTCTGGAGTCCGGTGTGGGGGGGCCATATGGCCATGAGTGCGTGTGCAGGGCATTCTGGCTTGGAGGGGGGAGGGGGGATCAATGGGGGGTTGGAGGGTCCCGGGGTGGGAACCACTGCTGTTTGTCAGTCTAACACCCTCTCCAAATTCCTTACAGATATTGAACCCACACTTTGCCCTAGTGGTGCTGCTGCTAGGCCGGGCGGCCGGATGCCAGAGACGGCGGCAGCAGCAGCAGCATCTGCAGATGCTTCAGGTGGCGGCCCATGTGGTGGACCCCAGCCCATACCCTGAGGACCTGGCTGCCCATCAGACGAGGGAGGAACCCAGAGGGGGAGTCACGCGAAGGCCCAGGGTGTACTGGCGTTGCTGGTCATTCAAACAGATGACGGACAGAGCGTGCCACAGGATTATCCACCTCAACAAGGAGACGGCGCGACACCTGTGCCATGTCCATGGAGGAGGACATGGAGGAGGAGGACGCCCGTGCACTGCCTGGAGGGTTGCCCATATTTTGTGGACTGCTGTGCCTTCCACAACCTGGCACAGCAGCAGGGTGACATGCTGGAGGTTGGTGATGAGGAACATGTGGCCACCTCTGAGGAGGAGCAGGACAAGGAGGAGAACGAGGACGATGATAATGAGGCAGCGCTAGACCAGGGACTGGAGGATGAAGGCATGGAGGAATCTAAGGACTAGCCAGAGGCTGCATGACAGGCCCTCATACGTGCCTGATTCATTTAGGACGTGGCCTGGTCCATCGCCCCCCACTTCCATTTCCCACTCTCCCAGGGTATGTGTCACATCACTCCAGGCTGCTGGGACTGTGTCGGCACTGTCAGCGGGTCACTTTTGAGGACAGGAGGGTGATGATAACACGCAGAGAGCCGAGTGCCAGTGCTCCTCAATCCATGCGAGACCTCTGTCTCCTGCTGAATGCCCGCTCACACCGATCACCTGCACGCGGTGTGCCCGGGGACAGCAGGAGGATGCCTGGAGAAATGGCCCAAGGGTTCAGAGGTCGGCCCGCATTGCAGAAGAAAATGACAGAGGCATCGTACTGGTTGTGCACAAGGGTGTTTAATCTGTAATACAATTCCCGACTCTTCCAATGGTGCCACCCCCCCATCGCCCCACATCCCCCCACCCCTCCCTCACTCCTTACTTATCCCCCCCACCCAGTCCCCCTCCACCAGTGCCCTCAGTGATCCTCAATGTGCTTGGCTTTCCTAACTCTACCACTATGTCTATGTGTCTCCCCAGATGCACAACTGAGGTGGAGGCAGCCAGCTGCTTACCTTGTCCTGTGGCCTTCGATGCCTCTGGCGGACGTCCTCTGGGGGTTCAGGGCGGAGGGCCTCGGCACACTTGTCGCCGGCACATGCACAGCCGTGCTGCCCTGTCCCGTGTGCTGGCTGTAGGACGCGGCCTCATCAGAGTAGAACTCGGGGGAGCTGATGGCCATCGTCGCCTCTCCATGTGACGGGTCCAGGTTGGCATTTAGCGCCCCTCCTCCCAGTTGGTGCCAGAAGGGCCCTGAGGTTCACCTTGGGATGGAGGTGCAGCTGGTTTGAGCCTTGGCTGCCCCTGCATTATATGGCTCTGCCAGTCCTGGTGGTTCCCCATGGTCTGCACCATTGTGTCGACGCCCTCGGCGATGCTCCTCAGTGACTGGACATGCGCGCTCCTCAAAGGAGGTGAGTATTCTTATGACCGGCACCCCATCGCCAGTCTGGGCCCTCTCCCGGTGATTATGGGAGAGCTTTTCCTGAGGAGACACAGAGAGGGCATCGTTAGCCACACTTATAGTTCACAGTGGTGGGGAGGAGGGGTGTGAAGGGATGGTTGGGAAGGGGTTGAAGGGGGAGGGGTTGGAGGGAGGGTTGAGGGTCACATGGAGAGTTGGGTGGTGTATGTTCCCATGCAGGCAGACAGGTCTCGGGGTGGAAGGGGGGTGTTGGTGTCAATTCACTTGTGCTGCCCGGTGTAGGCCACTGACCTGAAGACCATAAGACATAGGAGCGGAAGTAAGGCCATACGGCCCTTCGAGTCCACTCCACCATTCAATCATGGCTGATTTCAACTCCATTTACCCGCTCTCTCTCTCCATAGCCCTTAATTCCTCGAGAAATCAAGAATTTATCAACTTCTGTCTTAAAGGCACTCAACGTCCCGGCCTCCACTGCCCTCTGTGGCAATGAATTCCACAGACCCACCACTCTCTGGCTGAAGAAATTTCTCCTCATCTCTGTTCTAAAGTGACTCCCTTTTATTCTAAGGCTGTGCCCCCGGGTCCTAGTCTCCCCTGCTAATGGAAACAACTTCCCTACGTCCACCCTATCTAAGCCATTCATTATCTTGTAAGTTTCTATTAGATCTCCCCTCAACCTCCTAAACTCCAATGAATATAATCCCAGGATCCTCAGACGTTCATCGTATGTTAGGCCTACTATTCCTGGGATCATCTGTGTGAATCTCCGCTGGACCCGCTCCAGTGCCAGTATGTCCTTCCTGAGGTGTGGGGCCCAAAATTGCTCACAGTATTCTAAATGGGGCCTAACTAATGCTTTATAAAGCTTCAGAAGTACATCCCTGCTTTTATATTCCAAGCCTCTTGAGATGAATGACAACATTACATTTGCTTTCTTAATTACGGTCTCAACCTGCAAGTTTACCTTTAGAGAATCCTGGACTAGGACTCCCAAGTCCCTTTGCACTTCAGCATTATGAATTTTGTCACCGTTTAGAAAATAGTCCATGCCTCTATTCTTTTTTCCAAAGTGCAAGACCTCACACTTGCCCACGTTGAATTTCATCAGCCATTTCTTGGACCACTCTCCTAAACTGTCTAAATCTTTCTGCAGCCTCCCCACCTCCTCCATACTACCTGCCCCTCCACCTATCTTCGTATCATCGGCAAACTTAGCCAGAATGCCCCCAGTCCCGTCATCTAGATCGTTAATATATAAAGAGAACAGCTGTGGCCCCAACACTGAAACCTGCGGGACACCACTCGTCACTGGTTGCCATTCCGAAAAATAACCTTTTATCCCAACTCTCTGCCTTCTGCCTGACAGCCAATCGTCAATCCATGTTAGTACCTTGCCTCGAATACCATGGGCCCTTATTTTACTCAGCAGTCTCCCGTGAGGCACCTTATCAAAGTCCGTTTGGCCTTTCTGCACTGGAGGCCAGTCCGTCGGGTCAGACTCCCGCCGATCACAGCTGCCACCACCTCATCCCAGGCAGCACTGGCTGCCATATGGCTAACGCTCCTGGGCCCTCAGTGGAACAGGACATCCCTTCTGGCCTCCATGGTGTCTAGCAGTCTCCCCTGGTCAGCGTCCCTGAGTCTTGGGGCTGATCTTCTCGGCGCCATTGTTGCAAGCTGGCTGGGGTTAGCTGAGCAAGTTCTGCTTAAATGCTGCTCGACCTTGTTAGCGGGAGGTTGGCGAGCGCGGCGCCA
This sequence comes from Scyliorhinus torazame, assembly GCF_047496885.1. Taxonomy (NCBI): domain Eukaryota; kingdom Metazoa; phylum Chordata; class Chondrichthyes; order Carcharhiniformes; family Scyliorhinidae; genus Scyliorhinus; species Scyliorhinus torazame. The sequence continues at coordinate 154,881,159 of NC_092719.1, forward strand.
GCGAATCGTTTGACGAGCCTTCATTTGCGGAGCAAAGCCCGTGAGGCCTCATTAAGTGGGCCAATTAACATTGAATAGCGTTGCCGGCCTCACTGGGCTGAGCGCCGGGAATGTCATGCCAATTCCCGCTCACTACAACACTTAGGAATCTTTCCAGAGAATCGCACCCATAAGGAGAAATACAAACTCATAAAAAAGGGTTTCTGCTTCCTTGATCAGTCTACAGATAGATGTTGTGATAAATGAGTCCAAAGATGTATGGGTTTGGCGGATTGGCCATGCAAAATTGCCCCTTAGTGCCCAGGGATGTGCAGGTTAGGTTATGTGTTTACAGGGGAAGGGCGAGGTGGTTGGATGAGTGGACATGGACAGAGTGTTCATTCGAAGGGTCGGTGCAGACTCGATGGGTCGAATGACTGAATGCAGTGCAGAATCTCCTGTGGAGTGACAATCACCGTCCTGTTTTCTTACCTTCGACCCTAGCGTCACATTTGTTGCCCTGACCTCTGAACCTGGCCTGTTGAGAAATGAGAGGTATAGCTGTTCCTGTGGTGTATACAGGGATTTTCAAATTGCAGATCGCGGCCCATGGGCAGGTATCAGGAGGGTCACAGAGCAATCAGTTACACTGTTCCCGATGTGGTGCCGATCGCAGGAGAAGCGCCCAATGGCCGCCACTGGGTTTTAAATTGAGAATGGTGGCCACTAACGCCTTTTAAAAAAAATTTAGAGTACCCAATTATTTTCCAAATAAGGGGCAAATTAGCATGGCCAATCCGCCTACTTTGGGTTGTGGACGGCGTGAATCACGAAGGTCGCCCAGTTGGCAAAAGTGGGTACCGGGTGGTCTATGGCATGCAGACACAGGGAGAATGTGCAAACCCCACTCGGACAGTGACCCGGGGCCGGGATCAAACCCGGATCTTCAGCACTGTGAGGCAGCAGTGCTAATCACTGCGCCACCGTGCCCCCTCCCCCCCACTGCCGCCTTTGAATGAAAATAAATTAGGCTGTGTACACTCTTCTGGCCAGAAGCGGTGTAGATCATGTGCTCTGCACATAACACTTGATGTGAAATGAAATGAAATGAAAATCGCTTATTGTCACAAGTAGGCTTCAAATGAAGTTCCTGCGAAAAGCCCCTAGTCGCCACATTCCAGCGCCTGTTCGGGAAGGCTGTTACGGGAATTGAACCGTGCTGCTGGCCTGCCTTGGTCTGCTTTCAAAGCCAGCGATTTTGTCAAGCGCCCTCCACTTATGTACGACTTGCGCCAAATCACGGAGCAGAGCTGCTTCCATTTTCTATCTGCCGGCAAGTGGACTGTGAAGATGGATCATTTTCGTAAAAGTAAGAAATGGCCAGAGACTTAATTAGGCAGTGTACCTACTGGACAGGATCTAACTAAAGAATCTGCTGGAGAGAGCTGGTCAGGAGAGTCCAGGGCAGGACAGAGCAGTGCCAGTGTTAGCTCTGTACAGAGTTCCGGGACCTCTGGTTAACAGCCTACAAGGAAAAAAAACTTAACTCGGGAACAAAGCAGTATAAAGATGATTTTTTGAGGTATAGTTTTGTCAAATTTTCAATGCAAATAAGGATGCAAAGCCCATGTGTGTTATACGCAGGGAAGTACTGGCGAATGAGAGGAGAAGTTTCAGATTTTGAAACAGAAGTGGTGGGTGAAAAATTCCTTTTGAGGTTGAGACCCCAGAGTCAGTTATTAACTTACGGCTGACTCCAAATTAAAAGACTGCGCTACTGTAATAGCACATTAAAAACACACCAAATGTCCAGGAGGCTGTTAGCATTCTGGAGTAGTATCTCCCAGGAGCATCCAGTGTTGAATAAAACACGTATTTTGTTACTATTGCCCTTCACAATGATCTACATGTGCGAGGTTAGATTTTCCATTCTCAGAAAGATGAAGATGGCATGGAGGAACTGGTTGAGGTCAGCACCTGATATGCACATTACACTCTCCTCCTGTGAACCTGATTCACGTGGGATCATGAAGAAGCAGGCTTCCCCTTTCGCATTAAAGGAATGCGAATGGGGTGTGTGTTGCGAAGATTGATTGGCGTGGGTTGTGAAGGTCGGACGGCGTGAATCGCGAAGGTCGCCCAGTTGGCAAAAGGTGGGTACCGGGTGGTCCGAGTTAACTTCTGTGGCAGTTACTGCCCCGGTGGGGAAGAGGGTGGGGAGGGAGTTGTATTATAGTTACCCAGGAGTTAGAACTGGTTTTAATCCTTCAAACGGCGCCAGACGGGCATCGCGCCGCCCCAAAGATGCGGAATGCTCCGCATCTTTGGGGGCCGAGCCGAGCCCCAACATTGAGGGGCTAGGCTGACGCCGGAGGAATTTCCGCCCCGCCAGCTGGCGGAAACGGCCTTTGTTGCCCCGCCAGCTGGCGCGGAAATGACATCTCGGGGCGGCGCATGCGCGGGAGCGTCAGCGGCCGCTGACAGTTTCCCACGCATGCGCAGTGGAGGGAATCTCTTCTGCCTCCGCCATGGTGGAGACCGTGGCGGAGGCGGAAGGGAAAGAGTGCCCCCACGGCACAGGCCCGCCCGCGGATCGGTGGGCCTCAATCGTGGGCCAGGCCACCGTGGGGGGCACCCCCCGGGGCCAGATCGCCCTGCGCCCCCCCCCCCCCCCCCCAGGACCCCGGAGCCTGCCCACGCCGCCTTGTCCCGCCGTTCAAAAGGTGGTTTAATCCACGCCGGCGGGACAGGCAATTTATCGGCGGGACTTCAGCCCATCCGGGCCGGAGAATCGAGCGGGGGGGCCCGCCAACCGGCGCAGCCCGATTCCCGCCCCCGCTGAATATCCGGTACCGGAGACTTCGGCAACCGGCATGGGCGGGATTCACGGCAGCCCCCGGCGATTCTCCAACCCGGCGGGGGGTCGGAGAATGACGCCCAGGTTGCAAGAATTCTGAGTACTGAAATTGTACTTTTCTTTCTTCTCAAATAAGCATTTGTTTTAGTTCCTGTCTCAACTTTCAATATATTTTGCAAAGAAAGGACCATAGATTCATCCTTCCCACATTAGTCTGGAAAACAGGTTCATGCCACTTAAGCAGATTCTAAAACTGTTAAATTTTAATTTACTGCGTAACAGTAAGGTCTATTTTGGTAAAATGTTCATGTTTTGCCAATGATCTTGTGTTCCTTTCTGTTTGCTGATTGAAAGTTAATTAAAATGCGTTTTTTTTTGGCTGATTAAGAATTCATTAAAATGCATGATAACTAACATGAACCAGGAAACAGGCAATTAAGAAAAGTGTTGCCGTTTTGCCGTTTGGATGGTGAACTCTGCTGATCATCTTGTAGCACAGATCTATAAGGAACTGTTAAGGAACAATACAAATGTTACGGAACAGAAAGGGGCCATCCAGCCCATCGTGTCTGCTCCGGCCAAAACAAGAGAAAAAAGTAAGTAGCCACTTATTATTTTCCCACTTTCCCACACCCTAGTCCTTAGCCTCTCAGGTTACAGATCTTTAGATCCAGGAAGGGAGCGTGTGGCTCCCATTTAGGGTAAGATATTGGGTGCCATCTACCAGCCGTGCCACTGTTCGGGGGAACGGAAGCTCGGCGCAGCCGGTAGATCCCTCTTCCGGGGTCTACCTGGCTCGCTATGCCTCGCGAGATCTAACGGTATTTCACAGGACATCGCGATGTGAATTCCGCCCATTGTGGACGGGGTCAGTATTTGATAAATTTGCATATTAGAGTGAGACATCTAGTCTCATTCAATATGTACTCGCCTGATCTACCCGAAACTTTGGGATCTACACCTTCGCCTCGGAGACCTCAAGCGAGCACCGTTCAGTACTGGTCCCCAAAAATGAGGACCAGACGGAAAAGCACTGGGGGGGGGATCGGAGACCCCAGGTGGTTGCCCTTAGGGAGGGTGGTACCCTGGCACTGCAGGTGCCACCTGGGCACTGCCAGCCTGACATCCTGGCACTGCCATGTTACCCTGGTGGCACTGCCAGCTGGCAGGGGCACTACTGGGGTGCCAGGCTGCCATTTTTCTAGGGCCGAGGATCAGGCCCAAGGTGCCCTGCTCATGTGAGCTGGGGTGCATGTGCATCCCGTTCCCCCAAGGACCCCTATATAGTCGAGTTGGGGGTCACGTCAGGGGGGGGGGGGGGGGGGGGGGGGGGCGTTGAAATATCAGGACGCCATTCAAAAATAGCATCCTGATCTCCCCATGCACTGAGGAGTTCAGGCAAGCAGTGCTCCTGAGTACTGAAAACAGACTAAGTGCGGCCTCGTTGGGGTGTTCCCTGCTGAGGCCCCGGATTACAACAAAGTCCAGTAACATCCAGATAAATGCGCTTGACATGAGACTATTGCAAATCGGTTGGATCGCACCCACTGAATGAATAAGTATGAGCATTTAATAGGTTTACACAGTGGTAATCGTCTGAATGCTAGGCAAGGCAGAATCTAAAACTATGCAAGGAAAATGAATCCCTTCTTACAGTTATAGGACAGATTGCAAATAAAAGGCTTGTGGTGACTTTGGTACTTTCTTCACTGCAGTTTAATGTTCTTCTGCAGGATTCTCCATCGGAGGGATCCCTCGGTTCACCGGCAAAGCATCCACGCACACGTGTTTTCCGATGCCGTGGGGTAGCCACAATGGGAAACCCCACTGGCTGGCTGCCGGGACGGAGAACCACACCACCTATTTGTAATCGTTTTGTTCCCAAAAGTGCCCTGCTCCGACCTAAAATTTCCCAATCAGGGAGTGACACGTGTGTAAGGCCTTATGGAGTAAAAATGAGAGCAGAGGCCTAGGAATCTGGCCAATTGCCTGTTTCCTGTATTGCTGACCAAAAGGTGCAGCCTGTGGAAGGGTGTTAGTTGCAGAGGTTCAATGAGCACACTTTCACCAGAAAGGAGAGGAGAGTGGACCCTGTAGTGTGCACGCATGGCTCCAATAAATAGTTCTGTTAAAGCTGGCACCCAAAAGGCTTAAAACAGAAATCAATCTTAAAATCTTGTGGTCACTTCTGCCTCACTTTGTGTTCATCTGTTGCAGTGCTACTCCATTTTCCTGACTGACTTGGTAGACTTTTCCTTTCTGGCAGGAGTCCTGACAGCAGCCTTGTCTATATGTAGATAGAAGGCAAGTCCGGAATCACAGCGCAGTCAGGGCAACATGTGAAGGTCTCACGCCAATCTCCAGTTAATGCCATGTACTGATTGCATGATGAAATATGCACTGATCCTCTGTATAAGTAACAATTGCTGTTTTCAACTTTAAAAATAAACAAATAGATCAGGGGCTTCATTAAGAAAAATATCAGCAATTAGTCCTCTACTTTGGCACAATGAACACATTGCAGTCTGGATTTCTATCATTAATCAGAAACTGCACATCCCATTAGGTTTATATTGAACACATTTCCACAGAACATTTATTTGCAAATACTTCCCCAGTCCCTCAACTTTACCTCGATAATTCCATTGCTTAGATGTACAAGGGCATGAAATTGTTCTGCCTGTTATCTTTTGATTAATATGGAGTCTTAAGATAACGTTATAAAGGCAGCCTTGTGATTCTGGCATTTGTGAAGTTTAATGAGTTTAGGATAATACTGTTTCTTTCAGTACTAGTAAAATGTCGTCCTACTTTTAATGTGATTCTGTTTTAAGTACATGCTCCTGACTGGTATATAAAGTTCAGTGGCAAATGGGAGAATACCAGCATCTCTTAGAAAGTTATGTCAAAGTAGCTGGTCCAGATATGTATTGATAATGTGCCTGTGAAGTCTTTGTTGGTCTAGAAGGTCAGAAGAAAATGAAACAGCCAAGCTAAGCTCTTTCAACTCCTAAAAATTTATCCCAGCTTTCAGAAATCATCCAACATTTATTTTATGTGCCAGATGACTTTGTTTAAATTGCCAAGGACAAAATGATGAAGGTTGCTGACTAAATACACATACACAGATATAAGTCAACCGTACTCTTAGGTATTATTACAAGATTAGCCATTGAGTGACTCCGCAGCATGATGGCTGTTTCAAGCCATTAATGGCATGATTAATCTGATAATGATCTAATATGAGTACCCTACCCCAATTTTGTCAACACACATATGCATTCTATTGTAGACAAAATGGGTCAGCCATTTATAGAATTTATTGCGTTCTTTAAAGAAAGCAAAAGGCAAATAAAAACTCTGTTCCATCATCTAGCTGCCACCTGAAAACAGAAAACAGGGATACCGAGTCAATAATGTTTATTTATTCTTCTCCTCCAACAAGTCTTCAGCACTTAAAACGATTTGGTGGAAATAAAATTCCAGGTTCCTGGCTGTCCTTTAGTTTTCAGTCGTTTGAATTTGTGATGGTTACCATTTCCGCATTGCTGAATAGTTTGTGTATCTGAAGACATTTGCCACTCAAAATGGATTTGCTTGTTAAGTGGTTTATGTCCTCACTATATTCCACTACTAACATTGCTAAAATGTCAAAATATTCCAAGGTACAGAATGTGTTGAAGTAGATGGAATTATCGAGGTAAAGTTGAGGGACTGGGGAAGTATTTGTCTCCTCCAAATCTACTTCAACACATCAGAGGCCTTTTGAAGGTATTGGTTTGAAAAACTTCACACTACAGTATGATCACACCAGTGGTGGCAATGGCCAGTATATAGTTAGAATAATTCCCTAGAACTTCTCATCAAGTCCCTTGAAATAAGTCCCAGTGTATGATTAAACTCATTAATAATAGCTTTACATGAAAAATGACTATTTAATGATCACCATCAAATTCTTTTGAGTTGCATCTTTGAAATATGTCGGCAGGTTTTAGGTTTCTTGCTCTAATCTGCATAACATTTGTAATTAGGCTTCATTAAAAATTAATTTCCGGTTCCTCCATCCATTCATTCATTGATTTGATCTTGGCCTTTTAGAATTCTACCAATGTCCAAGTTGAGTACAATGAAAGCAGACTAGCCTTCTTGAAACAAAATCACCAGTCTCTGGCCAGTCCAGTTACCAGCTCCTTTTATCTTTTTTTCATATTAAGCTCAAATTATAAATCATTTATTTGCATTATGAGAGGTATTCAATTTACTGTGTAAGTAGTTGAGTAACACGAAAAAATGAAGAGCGGTACAAAAGACAAATTTGGGAAACGATAGACCCATGAAACACATTGTAAGCCTTAATGGGATAACACAAAAAAGCTGGAGACAAAAAAGACCCCTTCTCCAGTCTGTGCTGTAATTAGGCAACATGAAATGAAATGAAATGAAAATCGCTTACTGTCACAAGTAGGCTTCAAATGAAGTTACTGTGAAAGGGCCCTAGTCGCCACATTCCGGTGCCTGTTCGGGGAGGCTGTGGAAAGGGGAAGAGATAATGTCAAGGTGAAGAGAATTACTGCAGCTTCTAATAGTACCGGGGAGCTGGCAATTTTTCATTGGCTTAGAACAACTTTAATAGCAACATTCAATAAAATGTTGAAACTGCAACATCTCTGAATCAGTCGCATAACCGTATTGACTCAATTTAACTTTCAGTGAGAGATTTTAGTACTGAGGTAAGCAAAGCAGCAATATTTGCATAGTTGGATAATAGAATTTAGATTTGTAGAATTTCCAATAGATACTTAATATGATTATCTGTAGCCCACCAATTCACAATCATATTGTGATGTTCTAGGCCAGGCTCTTTGACAGCACATCTATGCCTTTTCTCAGGAATAAGAATGGAACATGTTTATTTTTCATGTCATATAGTGCAGCATTTTAAACTATTGTTTGCAGCCTACTCTTAGCCCCTTTAACAGCACTGCCTAGCTCAAGTCAGACTTTTGGAACTTAAATATATTTATTATATATAATATATATCTATAAATAAAGTTATAAAAAAAGCTACATATAGTTTCAATGGAAAGAGAAGGATCTTTCTAAAATTTCCTCAACTTGCAAGAAGCAAAAAAGTACAGTTTAACTCTTTCCAAATTCAACAATTTAACATTTGCACAGTTTGAGTTTTGATAAGGACATAAAAAATTGAATCCCTTGAACCTGCTTTACAAGTCTTGACTATTACCCCACTCAAATACCTGCTATTTTTATAATTATGCAGGTGTGAGAATGTCTTTTAAATATAATTTTGGGGAATAGTGTGTTGTTCTGTAAAGAAGGCTGTGTGTGTGTAAATGCTTTAATTAAGTTGGGAAAAGGATAATAGAGACCACTTGTCTGGAAGAGGTGAAGGGACAGAAGGAGTAAAGGTTGTGAATGCATATGTTTGCAATGAAGCTATGGTCAAGTGTTTTTATAAGTAAATGTATAAAGTTTAGGAATTTGCCTTAGGAGATAGAGAAGGACCTAGATTTTTCAGCTGTTAGATTTTAAAGTGGAGTAAAAAGTTACAGCTTTAAAAGGTTTCATAGGTAAAGAAGAGAAGGCTAATGCAGTGTATTTAATCCCAAAGGTTGCCACAATCAGAAAGATCTTTTGGAATAGTTAAGTTCAAAAATGTACTGAGGACAGTGGAATCAAAGATGAAAGGGGAAAAGGATATGTAAGGAGAGATGTTGAGCTGATTTGGAGATAACTGTGTGGGGAAGGCCTTCTGGAAACAGCTCTGTGCTGTTTGAATTTAGCTATCCAGTCAAGCCAGGAAGGTCTTCAGCTGTGAAAAGCAGTCAGGTTTCTGAAAGCTTTTGGATTTCCACAGTTTAAGTGAGTTTGAGAGGTCGGGTGGTACATTATTGAACAACAGCAGTTTTTGCCTTGTGCAATCTTATTCTACTTTTATTGCTAAACATCTACAAGAAAATGTTACCTGGATGATGTTTGCTTATGCGTCTGACCAAGTTGAGGGGGGGGGGGGGGATATTGTTTGGTAGCACTATTTTTAACTGTGCAACTGCAATTTTATGCTATTAAGATTTCTCTTCTACTGGTTAATCAATCTTCACTTTTAATTTTAAAATCTCGAATGTGTTACTGGACGTCTTGCTGCAGATATTGGTATGTTTTCTTAATGTTTACAGAATACAAAAAAAGGATATGAGCCGTTAGCCAAATTTCCCTCTGGAATTTGGTTTGCTCAGCAATTAATACTTGCTGTGGTCAGAACACAGGCCATCTACCCAACATTGACCCGCAGGCAGTAAATGGCCGTTGTACCTGTGTCATTGAGTCATAGAGCACATAAACGGGCCATCGAGTCTGTGCCGATCAAAAACAACCATTTAAGTATTCTAACCTCATTTCCCAGCACTTGGCCATGTTGCTAACTTTTGCCTTAGTTTAATTGCTCTGTTTTATCACCTTTGCTCTTGAGTCGCCAGGTATCCTTCTGATACCGCCACGCGGTTCAAGTCCGAGTAATGATCAATAATCCAATACACCGCTTAGTAAGATTTAAATCAAAGCACATTTATTATACACAGTAATCACTACTCATGTACAAATTCTACATCTAAGCTACTTCTACGACTAACAGGCCAATACTTAACTTGGAACTGGCCCATCAGGTCAGGGAAACAAATGGCCTTTCGTTCGGGTTCTGAGCCTGCGGGATTCGAAGTTGGTACAGAGTGGTAGCTAGGAGCGCCTATCTCGTAGCGAGCGTTGAAGTAAGACTTACTGGATATCAGCGGCGGCTGGACCGGTCACTGTCAAGGGTTGGTTACCGTTGCTGAGTGACCCGGTCAAGAAGAACAATTTGAACTTGGGCTTGATTCTTATAGTCCCCAGGGGCTTCCCGCCTTTCGGGGCAGACCCTGTACCTGGTTCCAAGTGATTGGACTTTGTCCCAATCACTTGGTTCGATTTTCTCCAATGCTGGAGCGGTTCCCTGATCGATGGGCGGTCCTGAGGTGGTCGTTCACCTCCCATTGTGTAGGCTTCTGCTGGCGCCAAAGAGTCTGGTTTGGCTTTGTGTGTCTAAATGTTGCTCATTGTTCCTGGGGATTGCTCATTAATATGTAGATGGCTGGTGTTGTGTTATGCTGGTGGTTGCTGGTATCGATCTTGTCTGGCCTTTCCAGAGGTAAATACACACTCAACCTGCAGCTGCTCGTTTGTGTACTGTTGGCTGACTTTCCCATCAGCCTTTGCCGTTCGCCATTTTAAATCGGGAGTTAGCCATTCTAAATCGGGAGTTAGCCATTTTAACAGGCTACATTCCCTCCTTGTGATCCTAACGCGAAGCGTGAAAGATCACATAACTATGTTGCTTTCCATTCCCTGACCTGGGGGGGGGGGACACTTCCTTCATGGCCTCTGCACTGACCATAGCTATGGAAATGTTTTTTAACTAACAATTCTAAGGGCGCTATGTCAAACAGGGACATGCATTACAAAACAATAAACTGGGAACCTCTAACTATTCTTAATACACTACACTCACTTAAACATTTCATCATCCTAACTTCCTCACCATACAAACAAAATCATAGCAGTTTATACATCAGTCTTCCTGGCTTGGCAGTCAAGCTCAGGATCGTACAATTTACTCATGAACAGTTCTTTACATTTCTTTATTTACAATAAACGCAAGTGAATGCCCTTTATTATAGATCGCGGGGTCGGGGGTCTGGTCGTATCCGAACATAGGGGATCTGATCCTATAGACCGGGGTTCGAGCGCGGTAGGCTCTCCCTCTCCATTTCCGTAGATGCATAGTCTGCACTATGCAGCAGAGTATCGCTAATACCAGTAATGTTTCTATTGCACAGGACAGAGAGTACCACGTTATAAACCTGGCACACCAAGATGATGTGGTGTCGCTGGTGACTGGGCTCTAGGTACTGCGGGGAAGTGAAACATTAACGGCTGGGGGGCTTGAAGTCATGGGGTTCGCGTTCACACGCAACCAAAAGTCCATAAACATGATGCTGATCCATATGAAGGAAGTCCTCATGGCTCTTCCCTTTCCTTTTCTTTCTTCTCTTCTCCGGTCCTGGAGCTTCTGGAGTTCTGTGGTAACAAGCATAGTGTCTGTAACTATCTTTGTTTAATATCTTGTACGATAGTGTGTCTGTCCTGTAGTGCCAATTACTCCCTTTATAATTGGTCACTATATGTGACTCCCTCATTTTTTTGCAAAAATTGAATTTTAGGACAAGACCCACTTCCCAATAATGAACCAGTGCGAGCCGTCTCGCAGACTGTGCAATTTACCATCCACAGGTTTCAGGATGTAAATAGCATGTGGTTGGCAGCCTAAAGGTTACCTAAAACAAAACAAAACTTTTTGAACTGAAAGTGCCAAAATGAGGTGCGTATGGGCCGCGACGGGTACGATTTGGATGGAGTCCCCGGGTAGGACGGCTACCAATGCCGTGTCTCTCCTACTCGAGCGTATTTGACCAGAGGGGGGTTCCCAGGCAGGGCGGGTCCCAAGCCGTTTCTCCACTACCTGAGCAACCGACAAGAACGGGCAAAAATGTAGTCATCGTGGTGGGGCTGCCGTAGTGGTTCTACCTTCGAACCAGAAGGGCAGTTACGAACGGGCGTCTGGTTCCTTAACCAGTCTCTGCAGACAAGTCCTTAGAGGTTTCTGCTGAACTAGTGTCTGGCAATGGTGAGTCTCTGTAGGCAAGTCCTCAGAGGTTTCGGCCGAATAGGCGTGGGGCAGTGAGAAAAAAAATTCTCCTGTCGGACATACAACATTTAACAAACTTACAAACAACATAAAACATTCTGCAGCTTCCATCAGAAAGGACAACACTTCTCCCAAGCGGTTCCTTTTAAAACATCATCTGGACACCTCAGTTCTCGGTTGCGAACAGGGTCGCAAAGGGGTTCTCGGTTTTGGAGTCAGACCCAAGGTCGTCCTCTTCTCCCGGGTGCCAACCTCTTGAGTGTATCAGGGCTGAAAGGGCTGCATGGTGTGAGGTGGGGTCACTCTCGTTGTTGCGGACGAGTCTGAACGAGTTATCTCGGTGCCAGTAATTGGTGTCTAGCTGTGTGGGGACAAAATCAGGGTCGTCAGTGTGGTTCGGTGGTCGGTGGTGGGGTTTATTTAGGAAAGTGATCATGAAAGGATCACTTGGATCGTAGTCGGAATCGCTGGGTGGGGGTCCTGTTGCATGGGGATAGTAGGGAGGCGTGCTGTGGCTATCGTCCGAGTCACAGTCGCTGTCTCTGCTGCTGCAGTCTGTGGGCATTCCGGGGCGGAGTGTATATTTCGGGGGTGGAGTCGAGGTCGGGTCCATGGCTGGGCTGGATGTGGTGGGGGTTGGTAGGGTTACGTTGGCTGTGGGCGGGGTGAGGTGTGCTGCATCGAGCATGACGTGGTGTGCGTGGTTCGACTGTGTTCCATATGCCTTCAGCTGGTTTATATGAAACCACGCAGTCTTACCATTCGGGTACTTTATTTTATAAATGGAAGGGCTTACTTTGTCCGCAATGGAATACGGACCCGAGTATTTTGGTGACAGGAATGTGCTGGGGTTATATACAGAGAGCATCACTTGCTGTCCGATGCTGTACTCAGTCGCATGCACTGTCTTGTCGAAACAAGCCTTGCTCTGTTTCTTTCTGGTGCCCAATTTTACTGCGGCTGCTAGCTGAGTCGTTTTAACATTTTCCACTAATTGTTCTACTGCTTTCTCGTGTGTGAGTGCCGTCACTTCGGGGCTGGTCAAGTCCAAACGTAACAAATATTCTGTGCCTTTCATGGGGTGTCCGGTCATGAGGGTGTGTGGGGTGTAACCTGTAGACGTAGAAATTGTGTTACGCAAAAACATCAGCACAAAAGGGAGGACTGAGTCCCAAGTGGTATTGTTCTGCTGGACCATTTTTCTGAGGGTGGATTTTAGAGTCCGATTCATGCCCTCCACGATACCACTCAACTGTGGGTGGTATGCTATGTGGAATTTTTGGGTGATGCCAAATATCGTGAGGACGTTCTGCATGACACGTCTCGTAAAATGGGAACCTTGGTTGGATTCAATGCTGCGGGGGAGTCCCCATCTTGTAAAGATGTGGTGGATCAAAATCTTGGCTGTGGTCTTTGCCGTGTTTGTGTAGGCTGGGAATGCTTCCACCCATTTTGTAAATGTGTCAATTACCACAAGTACATATTTATAGCCATTCCTGCAAGGGGGCAATGGTCCTATAAAATCAATCTGGAGGTTAGTCCAGGGGCCATTAACGGGTCGGGTGTGGCTGAGTTGAGCCTTTTTTGCATATCTGTCCGGATTATTCTGGGCACAGATAAGACAATTCTCTATGTAATGGTTTACATCTTCCTTCAAATTCGGCCACCAACAAAGCTGTTTGAGATGGGCTGTAGTGGGATCGATTCCCTGATGTCCATGACCGTCATGGAACAAGCAAATCAATTGATTCCTGTCCTGTTCAGGAACCACATAAAGGGTGTCTTTTAACACCACACCGTCATGTGTGGTCAGTGCATTTCTAAACCTCTCATAGGGAGCTGGGTATTTTCCTTTTACAATCTCCCTGAGATTGCTATCCTGCTTCTGGGCCTCCACTAGATCCACTTTGTCTGTGAGACCTGAACTGCATTCACTGGTGCGCTTTCGGGGGGTGTCCAAAAATATCCATGTCTGGAACCTGCTTTGGCCAGTGCGTCGGCTTTCACATTTCCAGGGGGGGAGGAACGATGGTGACTGCGGACTTTGATTATCCCATAAGTCCTGTTCTGGGCTCGCTCTAAAATGTGACGGAGCAATGGGGCTGAGGGGAGGGGTTTTCCGTCTGCGGAAACAAATCCTCTTGCTTTCCACAGGGGCAGAAATTCCGTGAGGCTGTTGCAGACATAGAGGCTGTCCGAGTATATGTCTGCTGGGCTGGGAAAGGAATCTGGGTGCTCAACTATATACGCGATGGCCGCAAGCTCTGCTGCCTGCGCGCCTAAGTGGTTTTAACGATATTTCCTCAAGGGCACGTCCCTGGGCGTCCTCGACATAGATACCGCAACCTGTTATGCGCTTCCCATCCAAGACTGTGGAAGATCCATCCACATAGATCTTTATGGGCTCACACGTGTCTGTGTGCTTGGGGCTCTGGGTTGAACTACCTATCTTTCTGGGGGGTGTTTTTGCAATAAAGGTGCCTGTGTTGTGGTGTGGAGAGATAATCTCACATTCATGGGGGGGTTCCGGGGTACTGTAAGTTGTCGGCTAAATAGGTGTGCGTCTTTGTCCTTTTAACAGTGATGTCCCGTCCCTGCAAGAGAAGGGTCCCTCTCGCTGCTCTAATCTGGCTTACTGTACCGTCCTTGAGTCGTCCGTCCAGTAAAAGGTGGGTGGGGGTGTGTTCGGTGAGAATTGTGATGGGGTTCAGTCCGGTAATATGGGAAAAATACTGCACTGCCCAAAATACTGCGAGCAGGTGCCTCTCACAGGCTGAAAATCCCTGCTCCACAGCATCTAAAAGTAAGCTACGGGCCTTAACTGGTCGTGCCATTCCTGGAGGAGCACGGCCGAAAGGGTGCGGTCTGTGGTCGCTACCTCTATGGCGTAAGGGGAAAGTGGGTCTGGAACTTATAGTGCGGTGGCTGCTATGAGTGCCTGTTTTAAAGAGTCCACAGCATCCGTATGCTGCGGAAGCCATTCCCAGGGGCCCCCCTTATTTAGGAGGTCTGAGAGGGGCGCTGCCTTGCTGGCGAAACCGTCAATGTGGTTTCGGCAGTAGCCAACCAGTCCTAAAAACGACCGGAGGGCTGAAACGTTCTGGGGAAGGGGCAATTTAGCAATCGAGTCAATCCTTTTATGCTCGATCTCGCGTTTACCATGTGTGATAATTGTTCCCAAAAAAATCACTTTTTCTTCCAAAATCTGGGCCTTTTTGGGGTTGACTTTACAACCGATTGAGTGTAATAGTTCCAGGAGTTCAGACAGAAGCTCAATGTGCTCTTCCTTGGTGTCTGTCTGCAGTAGTAGGTCGTCTAGAAGAACATAGAACATAGAAAAATACAGCACAGAACAGGCCCTTCGGCCCACGATGTTGTGCCGGACCGTTGTCCTAGATTAATCATAGATTATCATTGAATTTACAGTGCAGAAGGAGGCCATTCGGCCCATTGAGTCTGCATCGGCTCTTGGAAAGAGCACCCTACCCAAAGTCAACACCTCCACCCAACACTAAGGGCAATTTTGGACACTAAGGGCAATTTATCATGGCCAATCCACCTAACCTGCACATCTTTGGACTGTGGGAGGAAACCGGAACACCCGGAGGAAACCCACACAGACACGGGGAGGATGTGCAGACTCCGCACAGACAGTGATCCAAGCCGGAATCAAACCTGGGACCCTGGAGCTGTGAAGCAATTGTGCTATCCACAATGCTACCGTGCTGCCCTTAAGAACAAATAAATCTACACTATATAATTTTACCGTAATCCATGTACCTATCCAATAGCTGCTTGAAGGTCCCTAATGTTTCCGACTCAACTACTTCCACAGGCAGTGCATTCCATGCCCCCACTACTCTCTGGGTAAAGAACCTACCTCTGACATCCCCCCCTATATCTCCCACCATTCACCTTAAATTTATGTCCCCTTGTAATGGTTTGTTCCACCCGGGGAAAAAGTCTCTGACTGTCTACTCTATCTATTCCCCTGATCATCTTATAAACCTCTATCAAGTCGCCCCTCATCCTTCTCCGTTCTAATGAGAAAAGGCCTAGCACCCTCAACCTTTCCTCGTAAGACCTACTCTCCATTCCAGGCAACATCCTGGTAAATCTCCTTTGCACCTTTTCCAAAGCTTCCACATCCTTCCTAAAATGAGGCGACCAGAACTGTACACATAATGTGGCCTTACACATACTGTACCAGACATTCGGGGCGAGAAGATCTTGCTAAACCATTTGCCAGCTGTCGGTGGAAAATGGAGGGGGAGTTGTGGAAGCCTTGTGGCAGGCATGTCCACGTGTACTGCTGTGCTTTAAAGGTGAAGGCAAATTTGTACTGGCACCCCTTTGCAATGGAATGGACCAGAATCCATTACTGACATCCAAAACCGTAAAGAATCAAGAATTGAGTCCCTGCTTGAGCGTGGTCTCGGGACTTGTTGCTACTGTGGGGGCTGCTGCGGGGGTGACTTTGCTGAGTTTCCGGTAATCGATGGTCAGTCGCCATGATCCATCGGGCTTTCTCACTGGCCAAATCGGGGCATTATTAGTGGAGGCTACTGATCTAAGTACGCCCTGCTCTAATAAACTTTCTATTATCTTTGAGATTTCTCCCTCTGCTTCTTGGGAAAATCCATATTGTTTTTGGGGTCTCGGGTCAGGTCCTGTTACTTGTACGGAGCCAGTCATCCGTCCACAGTCGTGCTTGTGGGTCGCGAATGCTGCCCTGTTCTTTTGCAGAACTGCCCTAACCTGCTTGTCCGTACTAAGTGTGGTCGGGTTGAACCAAAATTCGCCTACTGCGCTAATTTTGTTCATGTACTCTCCTATGTTGAGCGTTGCAGGGGCTCTTGTGGATTTTGCCATCTTCCAGACACACTAGTTGACTGGATCGAATGAAAGATTCTGGGAATTCATGAAATCGATTCCCAGAATGTGCTCTGCTGTGTGGGGCAGGTCAACTAAAACTACGGGGTGCTTGGTGGTGATGGTGCCGATTTGAATGGGTACAGGGTCTGTGATGTGTCCCTGCTGTGAGTGGCCTGTAAAGCCGCTGACCGCTGAGGGGGATAGTGGCTGTAGTGGGCCACGTGTCTTTTTGAAACAGGGTGGAGGAATTTATTGTGGTGCGGGACCCTCCTGTGTCCCAGAGAAATTTGATGGGCTGTCCCCGAATTTTCGCTGCAACTACCGGTCGTCCGGACCTATCCAAAAGGGTGTCGCAGACCCAACTGGGGGAGCCCGTACACCATCAGTCCGTTCCGGTCAAGTCCGTCTGATCTGAACGTGCGCTAACGCTATGAATGGGCTCTGTCTTTTTCTTACTCAGAGTGCCCGTCTGCTGGGCTCCCCGTGGCTTTTTAGGGGCATTGCACTCTCTTGCGAAGTGTCCCAACTGTCCGCAGTTGTAACACTCCTGTGACTTGGGTGGGGGGCTGTTCTTTCCTTCATTCACCCATGCGGAGTTGTGGTGTGTTGTTTTTACTGCCTGCATATCTGCGCCGGCCTGCTTTTCCTCGATATTCTTAACAGCGGGTTTGCTCTGTACAGATTGCTCCCAAGCGCGGGACAATCTTTTCACTGCCCACTTCTCGTTATGGGCCTCCTCTGAGGGATCATAACTCGTGCAAGCTTTCTGTCCTGTTTCTGTGGCATGGGAGATAAGGGTGCGGGTCCATTTGGCCATGTTGTCTGGGGACAAATGGGCACGGTCTAAGTCTCCAAAGACTGCTGCAAAGTGAATCCACAGGCGTCCAGCAAACGCTGTGGGGTGCTCGGATTTCTTTTGCCTACATTTGTTGAGGCCATCTACAGGGTCACCCCGGTTATACCCGATCGCATCCAGGATCGCGGTATGCATTTCTGCAAGGGTGCCTCCTCCTACATTCTGTGGGTCGGGAAGGGCTGCTGTTACTGACGGATCTAAACTTAAACTGTGAGCTTTACCTGCTCGCTCTCACCCAGGCCGTACATGGTCGCCTGATGCTTAACTGTGGCAAAGAAATGGTGGGGGTCTGAGGTGGGGAGGAACGGTGTGATCTTATCGCACACGTCCCGTAATTGGGTCACTGTTAAGGGGGTGGAGTATAGAAATTCCGCATCGTCCGATGTGGCTGTGCGGTGGGTGGTTACTGGGTTCATTGGAGCTTGAACTATCTGCTGTGTGGGGGGTTGGGGTGCTTTTCTCTTTTGTGGCTTTCCCTGCGCACAAGTTCCCTGAACATATCTCTGCGCTCTCTGCGTTCAATTCTTCCCAATCAGGGCCGTCTTCCTGATCTAATCTTTCTCCAAAGGTTTCCTGAAAACCTTTCTGAACAGAAAGCAGTGATTGCAGCTCTGCAATCTGCGTCCAGCACTTTGCGTAGTCTAAGGTGCTTTGTCTTTGTTCTGTGGTGGCAGCATGGAGAGCTCTTAATGCTGCCTTGAGGTCACTACACTGATTTTGTAATGCCTCTACCTGCTTTTCCGTTTCTTCTCGCACCAGGACTGCACGTTGCGTGTCCTGAGAGGCCTTTTTGTATTGAGACTGGAAGCTGCTTAGGTGCGCCAGACAAGACTGGTGTGCCCTTTTGGAGTCATCCACCTCTCCATCTTTTGCTGCCAATTTCCTTCTCAATTCCAAATTCTCCTTTTCTACCTTGCTTACATCGACCTTACTCATCCGATGTATGCCCTCTATTTCTTTCCGGAGCGTCCTAACGACCTCCTCTGTGCCTCGCAATTGTGCCAAGCAGGACACGATTGCCATCGGCTTTCCCTCAGCTCTTTTTGTGGATCTCGCTCAGGTTCTCCCACCAAGTATGTCCTATATTCCCGGGACCTGATTCCTCATTATCACAGAATTCATTCCAAAGGGGCCATCCTTTCCCTTTGAGATAGTTCCTGATCTCTTCCTCCCAAATGGGACATTGTCCCACTCTACTGCTGCTGGTCGCTGCGACAGCAAATTCCTCAGGATTCATGAGGCGCTGCATTGCCTGCATTGCCATCTTTCCTATCCGAATGCTTCTTTTAAATTTGGGACAGGGGTATTAAGGCGGTGCTGTAAATACGGGTACGGCTTTCGCTACTTTCCGATATACAAACTTCCGACAGTTTTGACGCAACAAAAATCTATCAGTTTTACCTTATCGCCCTGTTAGTTACGCATGCATACACACACTTCCGAATTATGACTATTGATCAGGACTGCTTGAACACTTGTGGTTTTCTGTTTCCAATTGGATCTCTAATTCAAATTCTGGGTTCCCCAGGGTGGTTTTCCACTTCTAGATTGGGTCCCGTCAGGATGTCGCCAAATAATGTTGCTAACTTTTGCCTTAGTTTAATTGCTCTGTTTTATCACCTTTGCTCTTGAGTCGCCAGGTATCTTTCTGATACCGCCACGTGGTTCAAGTCCGAGTAATGATCAATAATCCAATACACCGCTTAGTAAGATTTAAATCAAAGCACATTTATTATACACAGTAATCGCTACTCATGTACAAATTCTATGTCTAAGCTACTTCTACGACTAACAGGCCTATACTTAACTTGGAACTGGCCCACCAGGTCAGGGAAACGAATGGCCTTTCGTTCGGGTTCTGAGCCTGCGGGATTCGAAGTTGGTACAGAGTGGTAGCTAGGAGCGCCTATCTCGTAGCGAGCGTTGAAGTAAGCCTTACTGGATATCAACGGCGGCTGGACCGGTCACTGTCAAGGGTTGGTTCGCGTTGCTGAGTGACCCGGTCAAGAAGAACGATTTGAACTTGGGCTTGATTCTTATAGTCTCCAGGGGCTTCCCGCCTTTCGGGGCAGACCCTGTACCTGGTCCCAAGTGATTGGACTTTGTCCCAATCACTTGGTTCGATTTTCTCCAATGCTGGAGCGGTTCCCTGATCGATGGGCGGTCCTGAGGTGGTCGTTCACCTCCCTTTGTGTAGGCTTCTGCTGGCACCAAAGAGTCTAGTTTGGCTTTGTGTGTCTAAATGTTGCTCATTGTTCCCGGGGATTGCTCATTAGTATGCAGATGGCTGGTGTTTTGTTATGCTGATGGTTGCTGGTATCGATCATGTCTGGCCTTTCCAGAGGTAAATACACACTCAACCTGCAGCTGCTCATTTGTGTCCTGTTGGCTGACTTTCCCATCAGCCTTTGCCGTTCGCCATTTTAAATCGGGAGTTAGCCATTCTAAATCGGGAGTTAGCCATTTTAACTGGCTACAGGCAATAGCCTTGTATGTCTTAGGATCGAAAGTGCACATCGAATTACTTCTTATATGTTAAAAGGATCTCTGCCTCCAACACCCTTTCAGGCAGAGGGTTCTAAACTCCCACCACCCTGTGGGGAAAAAAGTATTTTCCTCACATCCCCTCTAAATCTCCTGCCCCTTACCTTAAATCCCCCGGTCATTGATCCCTCCACCAAGGGGAAAAGTGTCTTCCTGTCTACTCAGTCTATGCCCCTCATAATTTTATTCATCTCAATCATGTCTCCCTTCCCTCTCTTCTGCTCCAAGGAAAATAATCCAAGTTTATCCAATCTCTCTTCATAACTAAAACTCTCCAACCCAGGAAACATCCTGGTAAATTTCCTCTGCACCCTTTCCAGTGCTATCATTTCCCTCCTATAATGTGGTTCCAGCACTGCACACAATACTTTAGCTGTGGCCTACCCAACATGTTACACTCTATGTTTCGGCTAGAGTTAAGTATACCATATGCCTTCTTAACCAAGGTATCCACCTGCTCCGCTATCTTTTGCGACCGGTATACATGCATACTAATATCCCTCTGATTCTAGCTGCTTCCCTGGGTCCTATCATTTATCATGTATTCCCTTACCTTTTTTGTCCTGCCCAAGTGCATCACCTCACACTTATCCGGATTGAATTCCATTTGCCACTGACAAGCCCATCTATATCTTCCTGTAATCGAAGGCTATCCTCCTCACTATTTACCACCCACCAATTTTCATATCATCCGCACACTTACTGATCATCTCTCCTACATTCAGATCTAAATCATTTATATAAACCACAAACAGCAAGGGCCCCAACACAGATCCTTGCGGGACCCCGCTACACAGGTTTCCAGGCAGAAATACACCCCTCGACCATCACCCTCTGCTTCCTGCCACTCAGTCAATTTTGAATCCAATTGGCCAAATTTCCTTGGATCCCATGGGCTCTTACCTTCGCTATCAGGCTCCCACGTGGGACCTTATCAAAAGCCTTGCTGAAGTCCAAATAGACGACGTCAAATGCATTTGCCCCAACTACAAACGAGGTCACCTCATACTTACTGAATGCCCAATCTTGCAATCTGAAAGCTTCAATGCTAACCCACAATGTGATCTCAAAGCACCAATACTTAAATAAATTTTGCAAGGAAACAGCTCCCCAATGCAAACATGCTTTAATGTTGATACTACTCTAATTGCATGTCTTGTGAAATGATCTGGCGTGTTGTATTCTGTTTCCTTTTTGATCTTTCTTGCTCCAGTCATCAGTGAAATGCCACAGGGCTTTTTACTTCTTATTCGTCAAAGGTTTTGGATGGTGCTTAGCAAGTTTCAATGAAAATGTTTTAAAATGTATTTAACACATACAAACATTTACTCAGACTGTCCTCCTAATTATCAACAGCCTACTCTAGAAAATTTCTTTCTTGTAACGAGACACATTAGCCCAGATCTAGTAGTGTGCCCTCTTCGTCATACTTACCCCTCATCCTTCAGCTCAAAATGCTTCGGCCCTGTATGTTACGAGAAGGGTGAGTTGTTAATTATGTGATAAGGCCAATGGAACATCCGGGACATCAACAACATCTGGACCAACCATGGGGGCGATTCTCCAAAATGGAGACTTAGTGTTCGCGCCGTCGTGTTTCACGATGGCACGAAACGGGCACGGGGACGACCGATTCTGTCCCCCACAGGGGGCCAGCACGGCGCTGGAGTGGTTCATGCCGCACCAAATGGGCGCCCCGCCAACCTGCACATGTGCGGGGGACTTCTTCTGCGCGCCGGCCCCTACGCAACATGGCGTGGGGGTTCAGGGGCTGGCCACAAATCAAAGTAGGCCCAGGGGGGAGAGGCCAGCAGGCCGATCGGTGGGCCCCGATCGCGGGCCAGACCCCATCAGAGGCCACCCCCGTTGAAGGAGGGCTTTCCCCCGCCCCACAGGCCGCCCCCCCCCGACCCTTCGCGCAGAGTTCCCGCCGGCAGCGACCAGGGGTGAACGGCGCCGGCGGGACTCTGCTTTTCCTGCACGGCCGCTCAGCACATCTGGGCCGGAGAATCGGCAAATGGCGCCGATTCTCTGTACCTCGGAGAATCGCACGTCGGCTTTGGGGCGTCGTGGCGTGGTTGCGGTGATTCTCCGGCCCGGCGCGGGGCTCGGAGAATCCGCCCCATGTGTCTCCATAACCAATACAATTTACACATGGAGCAAGAAATCAGAATGACAAAAAAAGAGGACGATGAAGATGAGAGTCACATCAGTAGAGAAAGAGAAAAAAGGGGAAAGAAATATTGGATTAGGATTGGGAGGAAAAAAGAAATAAAAAAGGAAAAAATGTAAAAAGTTATATTGGACTATTTAGATTTCTAAAACTTATGACAAATATTTAGGAATTTTCCCATAATTTGTCATACTGTATCACGGGCACTCTCCCCCATAGTCAAGAACTCCCTTCACAGTCAAGTCCCCCTCTTCACAGGCATCGGCCGCTCTCCTCTCCCCACCACACATAAGAGGAACATCCCGAATGGGATTCCCAGAGAGTCTGCCCATAGCACTGGCTCCTGGCACAGGTTGGCACTGCCACCTGTGCCAAGGCAGGTGGACAGTGTCAAGGCACGGCCTGGGCATGTCCCTCCCCCGGGGGCTATACTTAGCTTATTGCCCCGGCCGGATCCCCTAGACTGAATCCTGTTCTTCTAATGCTATTGTAGCCACGTAAGTAAGGTTTGAATATTCACTGAGGGGAGGGTGGGGGGAGATCATGTGGCAGGGAGGCTTGTTAATAATATTTAAGCTTATTTAAAAATATTGAAATGGAAAGGGTGGGAAGCTTGTGACAGCACCAGTGAAGGGCGGGATAAATGATCATACCGGCGAGAATCTGGGGCGAGATTCTCCGACCCCCCGCCGGGTCGGAGAATCGCGGGGGCTGGCGTAAATCCCGCCCCCGCCGGTTGCCGAATTCTCCGGCACCGGATATTCGGCGGGGGCGGGAATCGCGCCGCGCCGGTTGGCGGGCCCCCCCCGCGATTCTCCAGCCCGGATGGGCCAAAGTCCCGCCGCTAAAATGCCTGTCCCACCGGCGTAGATTAAACCACCTACCTTACCGGCGGGACAAGGCGGTGCGGGCGGGCTCCGGGGTCCTGGGGGGGGGGGGGGCGCGGGGCGATCTGGCCCCGCGGGGTGCCCCCACGGTGGCCTGGCACGCGATCGGGGCCCACCGATCCGCGGGCGGGCCTGTGCCGTGGGGGCACTCTTTCCCTTCCGCCTTCGCCACGGTCTCCACCATGGCGGAGGCGGAAGAGACTCCCTCCACTGCACATGTGCGGGAATGCCGTCAGCGGCCGCTAACGCCCCCGCGCATGCGCCGCCCGGAGATGTCATTTCCGCGCCAGCTGGCGGGGCACCAAAGGCCTTTCCCGCCAGCTGGCGGGGCGGAAATTCGTCCGGCGCGGGCCTAGCCCCTTAAGGTTGGGGCTCGGCCCCCCAAGATGCAGAGCATTCCGCACCTTTGGGGCGGCGCGATGCCCGACTGATTTGCGCCGTTTTGGGCGCCAGTTGGCGGACATCGCGCCAATACCGGAGAATTTCACCCCTGGTTTCCCAACTTTCATGGGATTTTGCACCCGTGTCGTCGTTCATGCTCGCAACAGGCAAGGGTTCAAACTTCCGCCCTTAATATCTCTAAGAAAGAGATTCCACAGATCGAACTGGTCACTTTCTGGTGTGGGGAGGTTGATTGGCATTACCAGAAAAATAAATCTCCTAATTAAAATGTTCTTACACTGTTAAACAGTAGAATTAACTGTCTGGTGAATTTAATAGGCAATTAGTGCAAGAATGCAGCAACGTCATGAAAATCACAAGGAGATTGTGGGTAAACTACCGTTTTCACAATGCTAATGGTGGAGAACCACAAACCCTCCATAACTGCGACTGATATACAATTCACAGGATATCACTTCCTCACCGCAATATCCTGGCTGATTTATGTAGTTAAGAATGGGATGCACCATTATACTCACCAGTATTTTGCCAGCAAATTCTGGGCCAATTCTGTTACTTGTGACATCAAGAGCAGACCAACAGGCAGAAAGTTAAATAAAAGTCAGAAAAGAGGGCAGCACGGTCGCGCAGTGGTTAGCACTGCCGCTTCACAGCGCTGAGGTCCCAGGTTCGATCCCGGCTCTGGGTTACTGTCTGTGTGGAGTTTGCACATTCTCCCTGTACTTGCGTGGGTTTCGCCCCCACAATCCAAAGATGTGCAGGCTAGGTGGATTGGCCACGCTAATTTGCCCCTTAATTGGAAAAAATTAATTGGGTACTCTAAATTTATAAAATAAAAATTAAATAAAAGTCAGAAAATAAATCTCAGATGTACAATATTTATTGAATTGTCAAAAATAATGGCTTTGAGCCATATGTCATTTTATTTTTTAAGATACAAATGAAACATTTTGATGTAATCGAGCAAGTTATTTTGTTTAAGTCAAAGCACACACTGAAAATCAAATTGCTTAATGAAGATAGATGTTAATTGATGTCAGGATGTAATTTGATTGTAATTATTGTTCTCAGATTCATAGCTAAAGGGCCTATTTGAAGACTACATTCCCTTATTGATACCACCAGCTTGTAACTCAGATCCAAGGGATATCTTCACATTATAATTAAAGCATTGGGGAGGGGGGCAAGAGCATCCACAGCGCATTAATCTACGCTCTTTCTAAATTAACAAAATGCGCTGGATTTCTGTAGCATTTATGCACACACATTTATATTGCAGTGAACTCCTTCAGGAGCTATACACACCCCTGTCTGGATTGAGTTGGAGTCAGATTCTAGAGTTTCCAGGGCAGCACGGTGGCGCAGTGGTTAGCATTGCTGCCTCACGGCGCTGAGGTCCCAGGTTCGATCCCAGCTCTGGGTCACTGTCTGTGTGGAGTTTACACATTCTCCCCGTGTTTGCGTGGGTTTCGCCCCCACAACCCAAAGATGTGCAGGGTAAGTGGATTGGCCACGCTCAATTGCCCCTTAATTGGAAAAAATGAATTGGGTAATCTAAATTTATAGAAGAAAAAAAAAAGATTCTAGAGTTTCTGACAGCAATGCTACAATTCTAGCTTAAATACACATAAAAATATATTATAACCTGGCAGTATTGCATTTTAAGATGACATTCTTGTGATCTCACAAAATCAAGAGATAAGCGAAAAGAATGTTGGAAACAGGGAAGAGATGGAAGTGATATATCCGGGATCAATACAAAATTTAAGTATTTCCTAGCCAAAGTAATTTAAAAGTTGCATTCAAAATCCATACAAAATAAATAAATCTTTTGTCATTTTTGAATGTATTACGGTTGTTAAGATCCAATGGGGGAATTCTAAGCCAAAATAATCAAGTTGACTAAATGACACCCAAATGAAGAAAAATTACAAACAAGATTCCACTCTTTGTAGATTTCCTTTAACACAAACCAGAACTGACCGAAATTACACATGAATGAACAGGGAAATTAAACTTCAAATAAAAAGTAATTTTCACTTTAAATAGTCAAGCAATGCAACGGGTAATATAGTGGTTAGCACAGTTGCTTCACAGCTCCAGGGTCCCAGGTTCGATTCCCGGCTGGGTCATTGTCTGTGCGGAGTCTGCATGTTCTCCCCATGTCTGCGTGGGTTTCCTCCCACAGTCCAAAGATGTGCGGGTTAGGTGGATTGGCCATGCTAAATTGCCCTTAGTGTCCAAAAAAAGGTTAAATGGGGGTTACGGGGATAGAGTAAATATGTGGACTTGAGTAGGGGGCTCTTTTTAAGGGCCAGTGCAGACTCGATGGGCCGAATGGCCTCCTTCTGCACTGTAAATTCTATAAAATTTTGCATTACTCCTGCACTAATGTGGCACCATGTACAATCTCAATCTTTCCAATATGAAGGATCTCTCACTTTCTCACATACGCCTGAGCCAGCCACATTGTTTTTCGGACTCAGTGCCATTTAGCTCTTTTGTACATTGCTTTACCAAGAACTTCTAGAATTATAATTATTTTCTTACTGCCAACAGAAAACTAGCCTACTTACAGAAAGCTTGGCTTACTCCTAAAAACACCAGGAGTTTCAAACTGTGTCCTGCTGCAATACTTCTTTGTGTACCATCTGTTTGCTGATTACCTTCTGCCTCCAGCTCCACTTTGCGTCTGCTAGCAGCTTCTGTATCTTAACTTCCTCCCTGGTGGTACTGCTTCCAGATCAAGGCGCACCAGGGCTTATGGACCAGCATTTCTTATTATCTAAGGAAATTACAATTGATCGGTTTACAATTGATGAAAACTAAGTCCCTTTCAAATATTCTTAAGAACTATTACAGATTCAGCAGACACTTAAAGAAATTACAAATTTTTCTTACTGTACTACTTCTGGGTCAAAGGTTGTCACGGGGTCAAAACTTGCTTTGAGGCATACTCCATCTGCAATTTCTATATACAGCAGCTAATTTTGGGTGTATTTTTTTTCCTTAGAAACTTTTGTATTAAGCATGTGGTAATACCAGGTATTGAGGTACCTGAGAGGCCGACGCCATTGGTTGAGACCCTGGCGTCTACCATTGGCTGTGTGAAGTAGCTCCGCCCTGAAGGCAGGGTATAAGAGATGGTGCCATCCCAGCAGCCTTCACTTTGTGTTACGAAGCTGCTGGGGATCAGTTCTAGTGCATTAAAGCCTCAGTTACTGAATACCTTCGTCTTGAGTATATTGATTGCGCATCAAAGCATTAATTAAACAAATTCAGTTCTGTGGCTGAAATTCTACAGAGTCCAATTAATATAATTACACAAACAAGTTACTTTCTTTTCCATCAACATTTGACACAAGTTTAACAATGCTTGTGGTAAACCACTTTTGCACCCGTATGAGGTGATGTACGGTAGGACCTGTACTACAGGTTCGCCGGTAGTCCCTGCCTGTATAAATATGCATGTCATCCAGCCAGCAGCCATTTCGCCAACTGCTGTGGGAGGCCACACATCTGATAGCAATAAAGCCTCAGTTGGATTCAACTATCGTCTTTGTCCAATTGATCGTGCCTCAATGCTCCAGCAAAGAACCAACGTGAACATGGCCCAAAAGCTCTCCCTTTGTTCTGTAAACCTCTGCATTGCCAATTGGACAGATATTTATCCCATTTAAATTAGTCAATCAATAAGACAATAAATGGCTTTTATGAAATGTATTGCACATATTAAATCTCCATCTATCTTTCTCTGCTCTAATAGAAGTAGGCCAAGTTTCTTGATTCTCTCTTCTAACTTTGATTTCCCTGGCTGAGGTTTACAACCCTTTGGTGGTATGTCTCCTGAAACAAAGTATGAAAAGATGAATAAAAATAATCAAAGGAGGATGTGTTTGTCATTGTTTCTGACATTTATAAAAATCAGTAGCCTATGTAAATTATGCAAAGTAAAGCTACAACCCCCAACTCCACTGATGTTATCACTGAATGCTAGATATTTTTTGCAGTTCCATTTTGTATTATATTATGGGAGAGCCACATTAGCATGCAAATTATTAGAATAAGTAATAATATAATAATAATCGCCTATTGTCACAAGTAGGCTTCAATGAAGTTACATTGAAAAGCCCCTAGTCGCCACATTCCAGCGCCTGTTCGGGGAGGCCGGTACAGGAATTGAACTCATGCTGCTGGCATTGTTCTGCATTACAAGCCAGCTATTTAGCCCACTGTGCTAAACCAGCCCCATCCAAGTAAAATCCATAGCTACATATTGGCTCTTCTTATTGTGTTATAATGAGATTGAAATCTGCACATGATGAAATTAAGTTTTTTCAGTCATTATAATAACGTTATAATAACGTTAACATTGACGATTAACTGATTTAGTGCGAGTTCAATCTAATTGCAACAAGAAAAGTAGATGGAAATATTCCCGGAAAACTTTGGCAGTTTTCAATGGACAAATGCTCTTCTAGCTCTGTGGCCAAACAGGGCATTATCTGATATCACACGACTCTATGTGCACAAAATGAAAAGGGCTACAATATATTTTGCAAGATTAGCGATACCCTGAAATTGATGATAAATATCATGCATAACTTCTATTCATCTCACTTTTTAAGTAAAATAAGGTTATATATTATAGTTAAGTATATTGTGATAAGCAAAAAATAAGCTTTAAAGTCAAGTGGATTTTGCTGTGAGGCATGATTACCTAAATTTCAATACTAAGAGAATGATTGCAGCATTGTAAACTAGTAATGACAAATATCGCGACAGTCTCACATCATTTGACATCTTCAACCTTCACCTTTCTCATGGATCCTCCAGTCATCTGGTTCTGGTACTTTACAAATGGGAATTGCAGTTGTTTACATACAAAAGGAAGCAGGGTTATCATTGGCTTAGATTACTTCAAAGTTAGGTGTGTTCGATATTGAGCCAACTAAGATTTCGAAATCCCTTTCACCTTTATATTTTCAACTTCGTACTATGAAGTGTGCAGGTGGCCCATTTTTCTTTTTTGTATGCCACACTTTACACTTGCCTCTATAACATTTCTTCTACCATTGTCCAACCTGCTTGCATATCTTGCTTCACTCATTCCATATTTTCAGGGCTGTACCCTTCAATTTCACTGTCCATTCAACACTAATGCATTGGGATTAACCATCCATGTTTTGCATGCTGCTTTTAAGTAGCACACACAGCAGGATGTTTTGACCATTGGTCAGCTGCCAACAGAGAGCATGGTTATTGCTGACGGTTTGCTAATTATGGGACAAAGATGCCCAACATCAAAAATGGCTTTGGGACCCCACCAATTGCATGGGGCAGATGTTGCAGCCCTCTTACCAACTGATGTATGCACCACATGAAAATTGACCCCAATAAGTACAAGAGTAAAGATATTGCTATATATCACAGATATATACTGCAGATACAATAAAGAAGGAAGCATGCACGTTTGTTTTTAGATGTTTCATTCACACAATAAAGTTCATCCTTTAGGCTATTTGGACAAGCCTGTTTTGTAGCTCAGAATGTCTCCCATTCCAGGTTGTTACCAAAGAAAAGTATTTTGCAATATGAAATTAATCATCTGTCATTGCAAGTGGCCAAATTCCATTCCCAAGCTACCAACTCCATCCCTTTTGGAGGGTGTGGTAAAGGATCAAAATAATCTTTACATCTAGCATGTGCTTACAAAAATAGGCAGACGGAAATTAAGAGTAGGATTTTCCATTTTGAAGACTGTGTGGTGAAAGGTGGGAACGTCAAAGTGGTTCCCACTGGGCAGCAGGACAGGTGAATTTCCACTTTTCAGCTAATTAATTATGCATCTACAAGGAGCTTGCCGTATCTCAATGTGGAGCGGACAGGAAGTCACCTGTCCCGCGGTTTCCTCATGGATGCCCAGGAACACATTCACTCCTTGCAGGCCAGGGGCTCTGCACTACTTCAGAGTCCTTGTGGTCACACTTCATACTGGAAAAGCTGGCAAATGTGAGCAACTATATCCCGGGACATATGAAGAGGTCTTTGACATTACCTTTCATTCATTCCTAAATAAGAACATCACCAGCAATATACCAATGGTGCAAGGTGTGGAGCTGCTATTTGTTCTGTGCCATTTGCCATTGGCTACAATCAGAAGCAGGGGTGAAGGGATGGATAGAGGTGGAATACCTCAAAGGGGTTAGGCTGATGGAGGGCAAGTGTAATGGAGACAAGCTGAAAAGTATCCCCGTGAAGCTCTTTCACATGGCTCTCATCACCCAGGTAAACGAGAAATGTTTCCATATGCATTCATGTATGAATGAGGGAGCACCTACCTCTGGTCCTCCAATGCCAATGCTCTCCACTGCAGTGTTCCATATTTGCCAGCCTCATGACCTTTCAGAGGTCATGCTGCCTCTTATTGCTCAGGCCTTTACTCCTCCTGGTCTTGTGCCAACCTTTGGTTCCTCATTTGGGTGAGAGCCATTATCAGCAACATCACCTGCAGCCTGCATCATCAACACCTCAGTGGATGTGTGAATAGATTTAGTGAGCCTTTACAGGTTTCCCTCCACCTAAATGCCAACAGACAAGTGCTAAACCCCTCATTGTTTTCTGTCTACATATGGCATCCTCATCCCACCCCTTCCTGGTAAAGGATACCCTGGAGGACCAGAGGTAGGTGCTCCCTCATTCATGCATGAATGCATACGGAGACATTTCTCGTTTACCTGGGTGATGAGAGCCATGTGAAAGAGCTTCAAGGGGATACTTTTCAGCTTGTCTCCATTACCCTTGCCCTCCATCAGCCTAACCCCTTTGAGGTATTCCACCTCTATCCCTCCCTTCACCCCTGTTTCTGATTGTAGCCAATGGCAAATGGCACAGAACAAATGGCAGTTCCACACCTTGCTGAGATCTCAATGCTGTGGACAGGAACAATCGAGCTGCAATGTGGGCTTCACCATACAGAGGATGGCACAGCTGGATATCTTTGACATCCAATTGCCTCATAATTATTAGGGTGTCCCTTTAGTCGGACACTTGTGCTGACCTTGAACTCCACCAGCCTGAAAAGACCCTGCTCCCACGTTTTTTAAAAATATGTTATCGGAATTTTCACCATTCTTATACAAGGTTTCTAAAAATACCCAAACAATAACACATAATAACAGGAATACTCCCTCCAATCCCCTTCCCTCTCAACAATATGAACTAACAGCCCCCCACACTATCTCACCACCCCCAACTGTTTAAATATTTTATTGGTTTTGCATT
The DNA here is from genome assembly GCF_047496885.1 of Scyliorhinus torazame. Classification (NCBI taxonomy): domain Eukaryota; kingdom Metazoa; phylum Chordata; class Chondrichthyes; order Carcharhiniformes; family Scyliorhinidae; genus Scyliorhinus; species Scyliorhinus torazame. The sequence goes on from NC_092719.1 coordinate 154,911,774, forward strand.
TTATATTATATATTTTAGAGTTTACGTTTTTTACATGTGACCGAACAATCTGAAAAAGGAAGAAGGAAGCGGTGCATGCAAAGAACCGAGATACATCGCCCCTATTCCAGCCCCCTTGTGTATGTACATTGCCCCAGCTCCCTTGTGTATGTACATTGCCCCAGCTCACCCACCGGTTTCCATCTAGGCGGGGAGGGGGGGGGGGGGGGGGGGGGGGGGGGGAGCGGCGACGACACCCCCCCCCCCCTCCCCCCCCTCTCATACAGGGTTAGTTCGGCATGTGCTTGTCACCGTTCTGCCCTGAGACCTTTTAACCCTGTTGTCGGGTTCACTCTTTGTGGCCTTGTGCACAACCCCCTGTCGTCTACTTCAGTGGTTTCTGTCCCTCGTCCCTCCCACCCTCCCTCTCTCTCATTTTTCTTTCGCACTTTTGTGGCACCTCTGGCGAGCTCCCCCCTCCCTTGCTCTATTAGCTGTTGGCTTCAAACAGGTCCTGGACAAGATGGTGAATGGCTTCCATGTCTTGTGGAAGTTTGTTCCGACGGCCAGGTGGCAAATTTGGTTTTCTTCCAAACGTTCCGACAGCCAGTCTGCAGCTGATCGCTGGCCAATCAGGATTCTTTGGCGGGCGATTAGGGAGGCAAAGGCAAGGGCGTTGGCCCCCCTCCCCATGAATAGTTCTGGCTGGTCGGGTACACCTAAGATTGCCACTTTCGGGCTTGGCTCCACCCTCACCCCCACAACCTTGGACATTGCCTCGGAGAAGGCTGCCCAGAACCCGGCAGGTCTGGGGAATGCCCAGAACATGTGGGTGTGGTTGGCAGGGCCTCTGTGGCACCACCCACATTCACCCTCCACCTCCGAGAAGAACCCACTCATTCGGGTTCTAGTTAGGTGCACTCTGTGCACCACTTTCAGTTACATTAGGCTAAGCCTTGTGCATGAGGAGGTGGAGTTGTCCCTGTTCAGTGCTTCACTCCAGAGTCCCCACCCTATTTCCATCCCTAGGTCTTCCTCCCATTTTTCCCATATCTCATCCAGAGGGGAATGCACCTCCTCTAACTGTCGACCATACATGTTCCTGCAGTTCCCCCCCACCTAAGTGCCCCATGTCCAACAGTTCCTCTATCGTTGAGTGTCTTGCCGACGGTGGGTATAATGACGTCCAATGCAGGGAAAGTTTTTGATTTGTAAATGTCGCAGTTCATTCCCGTTGTGCAGTTTCAACCTTTCCGTCAGTTCCTCTAACGTCGCTAGTCTGTGGTCTGTGTAGAAGTCCTTAACTGTCAGTGTCCCTCTGTCCTGTTTCCACCTCTTATAGGTAGCGTCCATCGTGACTGGCGTGAACCGGTGGTTGCTGCAGATGGAGTCTATGCTGGGCATTTCGGTCAGACTGAAGTGCTGTCTCAGTTGGTTCCAGGTCTGGAGTGTGGCTTGTCTGCTACCACTGAGCTTGTTGAGCGTTTGGCTGGTGGGAATGGGAGTGTTGTTGTGGCAAGTGCTCGGAGGAACATCCCTGTGTAGGAACTCTCCTCCATCCTCACCCATTCCGCTTCTGGTTCCTTCACCCATCCCCTCACTCGCTCTGCTGTGGCTGCCCAGTGGTTGGTAGGGCAAGGCCTCCCATATTTCCTTTTCTTTGAAGAACCCTTTTGGGGAAACTTGAATTCCCCCCCCCCCACACACACACACACACACACACACACACACAAACGCCATGATTAATCTATCAACTGTGTTAAAGAAGGCCTTGGGGATGTAGATCGATATGGAACTGAACAGGAAGAGGAGCCTGGGCAGCACGTTCATTTTGATCGTCTGAACCCTCCCCACCAGGGAGAGTGGGAGTGTGTCCCAACTCTGCAAATCCTTTTTGACTTCCTCCGCCAGACTTGTCAGTTTCCATTTGTGGATCTGTGTCCAGCCCTGAGAAATTTGGATGTCCAGGTAGCGGCATTTGCTTTGGGCTCGCTTGAATGGCAGCCCCTCCAGCTCTGCCCCTCTCCTTTTGGGCTCACTGGGAAGATTTCACTTTTGCTCAGGTTGTGTTTGTAGCCTGAGAAACTTGCGGGTCCGAGATGTAGAGCAGCAGGTCATCTGCATAGAGTGAATCTCTGTGCTCTCTGTCCCCTCTCTGGATCCCCTTCCAGTTTTTTGCCATTCTGAGGGCGATCGCCAGTGGCTTAATTGCCAGGGCAAATATAAGCAGGGACAACAGGCATCCGTGCCTTGTGCCCCTGTGCAGCTGAAAATATTTAGAGCTGGTGGTGTTGGTCCGTACCCTTGCCATGGGGCATTTTACAGGAGTTTCATCCAGGAAGTGAACCCTGTTCCCAACCCAAACCACTCCAGTACCTCTATGTGGTACTACTTCCACTTGATTCTGTCGAAGGCCTTTTCTGCATCCAGGGAGACGATCACCTCTGGTATTCTCTCCCTGGATGGGGTCATTATCACGTTCAGCAGGCGCCTGCTGCTCACCGCCAGTTGGCTACCCTTGACAAAGCCCATCTAGTCCTCTGCAACCACCCCTGGTACACAGTTCTCCAGTCGCCTGGCCAGGAATTTTGTCAGGATTTTTGCATCTACATTGAGCAGCGAGTTGGGTCTGTCGGACCCACATTCGGTTGGGTCTTTGTCTTTCTAGATATCAGCAAAATTGTGGCTTGTGCTAGCATTGATGGCAGGGTGCCCCTTGCTAGTGAGTCTGCGAACATCTCCCGCAAGTGCGGAGCCGGTGGTGCCGCAAATTTTCTATAGAAGTCCGCCGAGAATCCGTCCAGTCCAGGTGCCGCCATGTCTGCTGCTTTGATCTCAATCTTTATCTCGTCTTTCAGCTCCTTTAGTTCCCCCATGAGGAACTCCTTCCATCCTCTGGCGGGGGGGGCGGCTTGTTTTGTGGCTAGCTGGTCTCCCTTTCGTGGGTGTGGCCGGAGACCCCCCACCTAGTGGGTCTGCCGATCCGCTCGCTTCCCCTGTCCTTTGCTGCTGTTTTTGGCCTCTTTGCGGCATCTGGAGCTACTGCTACACGCCATCTCTTCTTGTCTGTGTATTGCAGAGGGTGAGGGGATGTTTTTGTCTGATTTGTGCAGCCTAATTTAGGTCAAAAATGCTTATTTTCTACCCCTTCAGAGAAGAGCCACCTTTTGTGCATCAGCTTAGCACATCCCCGTCACTGGAAATCCCCTTTTCCCACTTTAAACAATTTCACTGACTGACTAACTGAGTGGTCAAGGCCAGCCAGGAAAAATGGTGCGTGTAGTTTTCATCACCATTTACCGCCCCCCCCCCCCCCCCCCCCCCCCACACTCACTCACCAACTTCCCCTCATCAGCATAGATCCACCCAAATCACCTCTCTCACCCGAGAATCTCCGCCCGTACGGGGCAGCACGGTGGCGCAGTGGTTAGCACTACTGTCTCACAGCACTGAGGTCCCAGATTCGATCCCGGCTCTGGATCACTGTCCGTGTGGAGTTTGCTCATTGTCACCGTGTTTGCGTGGGTTTCGCCCCCACAACCCAAAGATGTGCAGGTTAGGTGGATTGGCCACACGAACTTGTAACTTAATTGGAAATAATGAATTGGGTACTATACATTTATAAAACAAAATGAATCTCCCCCCATTACTCTAGACCCTATCACAATCCACCTCCACATGACTTTCCTTCCTTTAGAGTTGACACCCAATACCATCCCCATGCCCATCCTGACCACTTCCATTTTAACCTCACCATCTATCTAATCTCCCTCTGTGACTCCCCATGAGAACTTCACCCACCAGACTCTCAGTCTGGACCTGCTACCCCACCACATCCCACTCCCCCCTTTGACTGTGACCGTTTTCTCCTATCACCAGTACCCTGAATTCTCCACGCAAGGATTCACTATTAATTCCATCATCTATGACACCCCCTCTTCCCTGGACATTCCCCCCCCCCCCTCCTTTCTCCAGACATTCCCCCACCTCACCAGGCACTCTCCCCATGCTTACCGTGTAAGTCTGCCTCCCTTGTCCAGCCTTGGCACAGCGTTTGCTAATGACACTCGGGTGAAGCTAGGTAAGACCTTCAAAAAGGAGAAAGCAACAGCAATGGATCTCAAAGTTAATGATGAAGTGAAGTTCATCAGGTGATTGCCACTTACATATAGACGGGAAACAGGACATTCTAAATACTCCCTGGTATGTCACTTAACTTGGAGAGGGAATATAATTCCAGCCAGTTGGCCTTTTAATGAATATTCATGAGATGCAAATGAATGCAGATGTGGTTCCTGCCATTGATCAATGAGAAATTCGACCCACTTTTAACCCACCATCAAAATCGGGAGAAGAAATTGCAATCTAATTTCCCGCTAACGGGAATCTGTATTTTTCCATTACGCCAAACTTTGTGGCCCTGCCTGCGAGTGGCAAGTTCCACCCTAAGGCTAGTGAATTGGATTTTTCTGACTGTTGCCTAAAGGGACAGTCTCTGGGAGCGATCACTTGTAGTCCTGCAATATTGCTTTAAATGTGGACAGCACCTTCGTACCAATCACCACACTGCAGAATTTGTACTGTCATTCCTGACTTTTTCCTTCAGCGTATCAAAAGGAGTGAATATTTCATTAAAACCAAGAAAGATCTTGGCAAGGATGGCCACATCGACGTTTGGAATAAATAACAATTTTGTCAACATATTAATCATCGTCACGCTGACACAACCTAATAAAGAAAGAAAATGATGATGTTTTGCAAATGTCATTTTGGATACTATTCAGCTAAAAGGGTTGTTAGCCCTTTAAAGAGTATCATGTGCCATGAGCCTGTTTATTCTAAGATATTTAAAGACTTTATTAGCTCACCAAAAAAGGAAGCTGGAGCGAATACTGCCAGGCAGAGATGGATTAATAGGTATAGCCGCTGATTTATCTAACTTAATTCTGTAGCCTGAGAACTGACTCCAGTCATTAATCACTATGAACAGGCTGGACAGGGAGACCAATGGCTCTGTCTCATATAAGAGAATGTCATCAGTGTATAATGATACCTTATGTTGATGATTGTCTACCTGGAAAGCCCATAAAGCCAGAGATCTAAAGGTTTTATATCAAAGGCAAAGGTCAAGAGATTCAAGGTACACATGTTTTTGCCCCTGCAATCTGAAAGGTAAGGAATAAATGTCACCAGTTCTACATACGACCTTTTGAAATGAATAAAGTTTCATGATTCATTTTACAAAGGTTTGTTTGAAGCTCAAGTGATGAAGAATGGTATATAGGAAATTCCATTCAATTTGATCAAAACCTTTGTGTTAAAGGGGAGTACTAAAACCTTGTGGTTGATTGTTACAGTGCAGTGAATGTTAATCAGAAACTTTTGTAAGTTGTCTTTGAGTCCTAGCCTTTAATGAAACTCATCCGGCTTGGGTTATGGGCGTGACAAGCATAAATCTTCAAACTAAATGATCGGAACATTTGTTTTATTAGAGAGTGTTTTTTTGTGTCTCCCAGGACATTAGATATTGTAGAGTGGTGGTGGGAGTTGGTGGGGGAGGGGAGGGGAGGGGCACAGGTGGAAGAGTCCAGATTGAGGGATAGGCTTGCTAAACCAGCTGACTTTACCTGCCCAACATTTTCCTTGGTTTTTACCATAATAAAAACTAAGGATAAAACAAAACCATTTACTTATTGAAGCTCATTCCTCTTGTAGTTTAATGACTCAGTAAGAAGTCTTACAACACCAGGTTAAAGTCCAACAGGTTTGTTTCGAATGACTAGTTTTTGGAGTGCAGCTCCTCCATCAGGTGAGTGAAGAGGTGGGTTCCACAACCACATATATAGACAAAGTCAATGATGAAAGATGATACTTTGAATGCGAGTCTTTGCAGGTAATTAAGTCTTTACAGGTCCAGACGGAGCATCTGGATAGAGGGATAATCACAGGTTAAAGAGGTGTGAATTGTCTCAAGCCAGGACAGTTGGTAGGACTTTGCAAGCCCAGGCCAGGTGGTGGGGTGAATGTAATGACACATGAATCCAAGGTCGCAGTTGAGATCATACTTATGCGTGCGGAACTTGGCTATCAGTTTCTGCTCGGCGATTATGGGTTGTTGCGCTTCCTGAAGGCCGTCTTGGAGAACGCTTACCCGAAGATCAGAGGTTGAATGCCCTTGACTGCTGAAGTGTCCCCGACTAGAAGGGAACATTCCTGCCGTGCGATATCCGTTCATCCGTTGTCGCAGAGTCTGCATGATATCGCCAATGTACCACACCTCGGGACATCTTTTCCTGTAGCAAATGAGGTAGACAGCGATGGCCGAGTCGCACGAGTATGTACCGCGTACCTGGTGGGTGGTGTTCTCACGTGTAATGGTGGTACGGATGTCAATGATCTGCCATGTCTTTCAGAGGTTGCTATGCCAGGGTTGTGTGGTGTCGTGGTCGCTGTTCTCCTGAAGGCTGGGTAGTTTGCTGCAAACTAGTTTAACGACTGCCATGGTGTAATATTCAGGCTCATTGTTCCTGGATTTTTTTTACATGATGTTTCGCATAATGAGTCATTTTACAAATTTTACTGTTATGAATGGGAGGTTTCAACAGATTGTTATGTTTTAAACTATCTCTTACATCAGGCATTGTCAAACTCGGCCGCGCGACCCGTGGGTGGGTTGTGGGCGGGTGTCAGGAGTGTCACGGAGCCGTCCGTCGCTCCCGAACGTGCAAATTTGCACGCAACAGCTGCAGCAGCCGGCTGTTAATAACGGCGGCTGCAAGCGGCCTTCAAAATGGCCGCGAACATGTAAAAAAAATGCGGCCACACTGCGCATGCATGCCAGATCATCAGCGCGCATGCGCAAAACTATGTGCATGCGCGCCGATGATCGGGCACGCATGCGCAGTGCGGCCACTTTTTTTTTTAAACGGTCGCAGCTTTTTGTTTTACAAGTTCGGGGGGGTTTTATTCATTTATTTTATTCATTTTATTTATTCATTTTTTTTTACAAGTTCGGGGTGGTTTTATTTGCTAAAATTTTACAGGAAAAAAATGCAGAACTTTGGACAGATGGAGACTCCATACTTTCCGACACCGGAAGGCTTCGCCTTCATCCAACAGGTTCCAGTGGAGGAGCGAATACGAGGGCCAAAGGGACCCAAAACTAATTCCTCCAATTTTGTCAGCAGCAAGCAAGGTAAGAGAAAATGGTGGGTCGCGCAGGTCGGCCGGCGTGGGTCGCGAAGATCAGCCGGCGTGGGTCGCCAAGGTCGGCCGGGTTGGGTCCCGAAGGTTGGCTGGTTGGTAAAAATGGGTCCCCGGAAAAAAAGTTTGAAGAACACTGTCTTATATGGCTCTGCCTGGCAACAGGTCAGATGGTTTGGTTACCATGAGGCCAACAGGGTCCAAGTCAAGAGACTTGTTAAACAAGATGCAAAGTTATCACGCTTGAAAGCAAACCCAAGAGCGACTGGGCAGACGTTCTGTCTTCAAGATTTAGATTTTCTGTCTCAGAAAAATGAAAGGCTGCAGAGTGTCGTCAGCAGAGAGGAAAGTATATCCTTGCTGTGGACAACCAGGCAGAATGCAGGTGGGAAGATCTCTGGTTAGAGATGAAGGCCTTGGTTAATAGGTTGCACAGATATAAGCTCATTTCTGGATCCTGAATAAGCACAGGAGAGGCACCATACCTCCAAGCTGAAGGCCAAAAACCAGTCCTGAGTCAGCTCTCCAGTTTCAAACTATTAATTTTGGGAATGGGAACTAATCACAGTGTTATGAAGTTGAAAGCACCAGTCCTGCGATTTCTCGTCCCACATGGATTGAACATAGCTAAACGTAGCATTTTCTGATGGCAGAAGCTTGCAGGCGCATGAATGCCTGGAAAGAAAAAAAGTGCAGCAGTCCTGGGACAGAATTCTCCCATCTGGAACTACATTCCGTGGTGGGGGTGAGGATGAAGAGGGTTTTCGCTGCAGACAGCGGCGGGAAATGGTGCATATCTTCCGGCTCAACCTAATTAATTATGCACCCAGATGTTTAGCACCATATTCCCTGGCAGGACAGGCATGATGGTGTGTGTCCTGCCATCGTATCCAGGCGCCATATTAAAAGACACCCGACATCACCAGCCCAGCGTTGAAGAAAGAAGATGGACCTCCTGAAAAAGAAGATGAATCTCCAGGGACAGTCTGAGGCTGGAAGATGGACCGTCTCAATGACACTGAAGCTGGAAGATCCACCTGAAAGCTGTTCCCCCCGCCTATTGCTATGGTGTCCCGGGGTCTAAGGTTGTTGTCAGCCTCCATCTCGAACTCCGGAGGCAGCCCCAGGCGTTGTTCAGGTGAGTCTTGACTTCTGCACGCCACATTGCTCCAGACGTGTTCTGGACCGGTCTGATTTCCCGCTGGTGTTGCGAAGAATTGGACGTGGGGGAGAAGATTCCAGTTGGATCTTCATCTGCATTCCATTAACAGAATGAAAATCAGTTTCATGCCGGCTTCCAGTGGGTTTCCCGATCTGCCATGGTGGCACAAATGGAAGATCCCACAGGAAATTCACGTCAGCATAAAAATTATTTTTGGACTCCCGCCGAATTCTCCCTTCTGCTGCCCATCTGTCATTGAATCCATTTGTGGGGGCATAGGCGAATTCCGCCACTGATGACTGATGGGTTGCCTGGAGCGAATTTAAACCAGATATTTGGCCATATATTAACACATGTAAGGGGTCTAACACCATCTTTAGGGATACCTTAGGCTCTGTGTGAAAATGACCAAATTTTGTCCTATTTGTGTATTCCTTATATATATTTTTAAACAAACTGAATCTTTGTTTTTAATTTAAAAAATACAAGTCAGTGGCAGCTAATGGTCAGACAATTGTAAATACATTAGCAAATGTTTTGGCTGGTAATCGACTGACAAATGTGTGACTGTAAGGCATTTAAATAACTATACCTGTAAGAGTACAGGAACATGAGGAAGTCACTCAAGCTGATTTTCCCATTCAATTAGATCATGCACCATATTTACTAGCCTTAGTTTCATATTCCAATAAGAATGGAAATTAAGAACGGCACCTCTGCCATTCTCGCCGGCACGATACTCCACAGGTCCGGTGGTAGTGGTGGCTCTGAGGATTTGGGGGCAGTGGAGGAGATATAAGAGAGTGGAGGGAGCATCGATTTGGACCCCGATTTATAACAACCACAGGTTTGTACCGGGTAGGTTAGATGGCGGGTTCCGGAGTTGGCAGAGGGCAGGAATTAGAAGGATGGGGGATCTATTTATAGGTGGGAGCTTTCCCAGCTTGAAAGCTTTGGAGGATAAATTTAAATTGCCAGCAGGGAGTGGTTTTAGGTATTTGCAGGTGCGCGACTTCCTGAGAAAACAGGTGCCGGCCTTTCCGCTGCTGCCGCCACGGGGGATACAGGATAGAGTAGTTTCCAGTACCTGGGTGGGAGAGGGGAAGGTATCAGATATTTACCAGGAGCTTTCAGAGGTGGAGGAAACTCCGGTGGAGGATCTTAAGGGCAAGTGGGAGGACGAGCTAGGAGGAGAGATAGAGGCGGGTCTATGGGTGGATGCCCTAAGCATAATACCTCCTCATCATGTGCCTGATACAATTTAAGGTAGTCCACCGGGCACACATGACAGTGGCTAGGATGAGTAAGTTCTTCAGGGTTGAGGATAGGTGTGCGAGGTGCGCGGGAAGCCCAGCAAATTATGTCCACATGTTTTGGGCATGCCTGAAGCTTAGAGGACTTTGGCAGGGTTTTGCTAAGGCAATGTCCACGGCACTAAAAACACGGGTGGTGCCGAGTCCGAAGGTAGCAGTTTTTGGAGTGTCGGAAGATCCGGGAGTTCAGGGGGCGAAAAAGTCCGACGTCCTGGCCTTTGCCTCCCTGGTAGCCCAGAGACGGATCTTATTAATGTGGAGTTACTCGAAGCCCCCAAGCGTAGAGACCTGAGTTAGTGAGATGGCTGGGTTTCTCAGTCTTGAGAAAATAAAGTGCGCCTTAAGAGAGTCAATGTTAGGGTTCTCCCGGAGGTGGCAGCCGTTCATCAACTTTCTCGGGGAACATTAAAAGTGTCAGAAGATGCTGTATTCCAAGTTGGGCAGATTGTTGTTGTATGGTTGAGGTGTGTGAAGATTGGGCTGGGGAGGGGAAATGTTTATTTTACCATGTTGATGTCATTGTTTTTGTTACTGTTATAAACATTTTCAAATACCTCAATAAAATATTATTTTTTTAAAAAGAGAATGGGAATTAAGTACAATTCGCTAAAGAGATGCTCGATAAATTAACTAAGGGAAAAAAATAAAAGTGAAGGGGTAATTCAAGGAATTTAATTGAATTGAATTTGTGTTTGTATTCTTTTCTCCTATTTAGATATTTTCGAACCTGCACCACCATTCAATATGATTATGGCTGATCATGCAAATTCAGTTTCCCACTCCCGCTTTCTCTCCATACCCCTTGATCCCTTTAGCCACAAGGGCCACCTCCAGCTCCCTCTTGAATACATCCAACAAACTGGCCCCAATAGCTTTCTGTGGTAGATGTCGTGTTGGGTGTTCCGATACACAAACAAACCAACACGGTTGCAGATGGTACAACTCTGTTTTATTATTCTGTACAATAACAACTGTTAACTTCTGGCTCTGGTTCGTACTTCACCAGCCAATTCTGTGGACCCAGCCCCAGCACTTTCTTAGAGAGGCACTCAGCACATGGTGCATGTCTGAGTGGCACGCTGTGAGCTCTGTGCTCTGAGCTATCTCCTGGTGGAATCAGCGGGAACTGTGGTGTTCCCTGTTTTATAGTGCGTGTGCTCTCACTGGTGATTGGCTGTGATGTTGTGTGTGTGTTGATTGGTCCATCTACCTGTCCATCAGTGTGTGTGTGTGATTGCACCATGATATGTTAATATGGATATCATGACATCCCCCCTTTTCACAAGGATATGTGCCTACATGGTAATGAATATTGGTGTGTACTGAGTGCAGCTGAGTATGTGTGTGCAATATTTGCAACATGTACATGAGGCTAAACTATATACATAGGAAGGTGTCGGGTGCAACAGAGCAACGAGGTTGTACCACAAACAAAACAAGTGCAATCATCAAATATCGAAAGAGAAATCCTGGAACGACAAAAAAAAACACGTTAACATAATTGCAATAAATTCAGTGAGTCCAATGTGCAAACAGGTTCGTAAGTCCAGTCTATTAAGTGGGCGACGAATTCGGGTTGACCGCCTCAAGGGTGGGTCAGGATCCACCGGCTGAGGAATGGGCCTGGCCACGGGCGATAGAGGAATAGGCAGAGTGGCAGGAAGCTCCACGAAGTCGACATCAGGGACAACAGGAGGGCGTGGCACCGGTGCATGATCACGTAGCGAGCGCGGAAGCAGCCGAAGGGCCCGCCGATTATGCCGGCGAATGGAGCCATCAGGCATGCGAACCAGGAACGAGCGGGGAGCCACGCGGCGGAGAACCTCGGCAGTTGCCGACCAGCCACCCTCTGGTAGGTGTATGCGGACGTTGTCTCCAGGCGCCAGGGCAGGAAGATCAATTGCCCGAGTGTCATGTGCCACCTTCTGCTGAGCACGCTGCTGTCGCATCCTTTGCAGTACTGGAGCATGGTTGGGTTTAGGAACATGAATGGACGGCACAGTGGTCCTGAGGGTGTGACCCACAACAGCTGGGCTGGTGAGGGGTCTGTGGACAGTGGGGCCGAGCGATAGGCCAGCAGGGCTAAACAGAAGTCAGATCCGGCATCAGCAGCCTTGCAGAGGAGCCGCTTCACGATATGGACGCCCTTTTCTGCCTTGCCATTCGACTGGGGATGCAAAGGGCTGGACGTCACGTGTGTGAAGCCGTATGAAGCAGCAAAAGAAGACCATTCTTGGCTCGCAAAACAGGGCCCATTGTCCGACATGACGGTAAGCGGAATGCCATGGTGAGCGAAGGTTTCTTTACATGCTCTGATTACAGCTGATGATGTCAAGTCGTGCAGGCGTATGACCTCCGGATAATTGGAAAAATAGTCAATTATGATGACGTAGTCCCTGCCGAGCGCATGAAAAAGGTCCACACCCACCTTTGCCCAGGGAGACGTTACCAACTCATGGGGCTGAAGTGTCTCAGGGGGTTGCGCCGGCTGGAAGCTTTGGCAGGTGGGGCAGTTGAGAACCATGTTGGCGATGTCGTCGCTGATGCCCGGTCAGTACACAGCTTCTCGGGCCCTCCACCTGCACTTTACAACCCCGAGATGGCCTTCGTGCAATTGTTCGAGGACAAGCCGGTGCATGCTGTGTGGGATCACAATCCGGTCCAACTTTAGGAGGACACCGTCAATGATGGCCAAGTCGTCCCGGACATTGTAAAATTGTGGGCACTGCCCCTTGAGCCACCCTTCCGTCATGTGGCGCATCACACGTTGTAGAAGGGGGTCAGCCGCAGTCTCACGGCGAATGTGGGCCAGACTTGCATCAGTAGCCGGCAGATTGGCCGATGTGAAGGCTACTTGTGTGTCGACCTGACAAACGAACCCCCCCCCCCCCCCCCCGATTCGGGCGGTGTGCTCACTGCTCTGGACAGGGCATCCGCAATGATGAGGTCCTTTCCCGGGGTGTAGACAAGGTGGATGTCGTACCTCCGGAGCTTGAGCAGAATGCGCTGGAGGCGAGGGGGTCATCTCATTGAGGTCATTCTGAATGATGCCGACCAGGGGGCGATGGTCGGTCTCCACGGTGAACTGCGGGAGACCATACACATAGTCGTGGAATTTATCGATGCCGGTTAACAAACCCAGGCACTCCTTTTCAATCTGTGCATAGCGCTGTTCTGTGGGGGTCATGGCCCGCGAGGCATAGGCGACCGGGGCCCACGATGCAGTGTCGTCCCGTTGCAGGAGTACCGCCCCAATGCCGGACGGGCTGGCATCAGTCGAGACCTTTGTGTCTCGAGTAGTGTCGAAGACACCGGGGCGGTGGTGAGCTTGATCTTGAGCTCCTCCCATTCCTTCTGGTGTGCGGACAGCCACTGGAATTCCGTTGTCTTCTTGACCAGGTGGCGAAGAGCCGTTGTGTGCGAGGCAAGGTTGGGACTAAACTTCCCCAGGAAGTTGACCATCCCGAGAAAGCGTAACACTGCCTTCTTGTCTGCCGGCTGCGGCATGGCTGCAATAGCTGCCACTTTGTCGGCATCCGGACGCACCCCTGACCGGGATATGTGGTCCCCCAGAAACTTTAGCTCAGTTTGGCCAAAAGAACACTTGGCTCGGTTGAGGCGCAGGCCGTGATCTCGTATCCGAGCAAAGACACGCTGGAGACGACTGATGTGCTTCTGTGGTGTGGTGGACCAGATGATGACGTCATCAACATAGACGCGCACCCCTTCGATGCCCTCCATCATCTGTTCCATGATTCGATGAAACACCTCGGATGCCGAGATGATGCCAAACGGCATCCTATTGTAGCAGTATCTGCCAAAGGGAGTGTTGAAAGTGCACAGCTTCCTGCTGGACTGATCCAGCTGAATCTGCCAAAAACCCTTTGAGGCATCAAGCTTGGTAAAAATTTTAGCCCGGGCCATTTCGCTCATGATTTCTTCCCATTTGGGTATGGGGTAGTGTTCCCTCATGATGTTATTGTTCAGGTCTTTCGGGTCGATGCAGATCCGGAGCTCGCCAGAGGGCTTATTTACGCACACCATGGAGCTGACCCATGGCGTTGGCTCCGTGACCTGGGAAAGCACCCCTTGGTCCTGCAGATCCTGCAGCTGCTGCTTGAGGCAGTCCTTGAGTGGTGCTGGGACTCTACGAGGTGCGTGAATGACCGGGGTGGCGTCCGGTTTGAGCCGTATTCTGTAAGTGTAGGGCAGTGTGCCCATGTCCTCGAAAACCTCCTGGTTGTGGGTGAGGAGCGAGTGGAGCTGCGCCCTAAAGTCTGCATCCGGGAAATCGGACGTGCCTTCTGGAGACAGAGTGTGTATCCGCTGAACGAGGTGGAGGATCTTGCACGTCTATGCGTCTAGCAGAGAGTCCTTCGAGGATTCAACTATCTCAAAAGACAGTGTGGCTGTGTATGAATTGTGTGCAACCTCGAGCTGGCAGGACCCCATGGCCGGGATAACATTACCGTTGTAATCGACCAACTGACAGTGGGATGGCCGAATCGGTGGTTTGACCTTCAAGGTGTGGAAGGCTGACCATGCAATGAGATTGGCAGAGGCACCAGTGTCTAAGCGGAATGTGATTGGTGATCGGTTGACCGTTAGGGTGGCACACCATTCATCGCCCGGATTAACACTGTGCACTGGCATCGGCTGGTGGGTCCTACTTGGGGACATCCGACTCCTGTCTATTACTGCAACGCGGAAGGGTTCCCGGTCATCGGTATCACGGGTCTGTACGTCGTCAGGGTATGACTCGGTGTATGGAGGCTGAATGGCCCGCACGTCCCTGCGAGGCTGGCGGAATTGCGGAGCGTTGGCAGGTTGAGCTGCTCGACAGCAGGCAGCGTAGTGGCCCATCCTGCCACAGCGGAGGTATTCTCGTGTTTTGGCTGGACATTGCCGCTTTAAATGTGCGGATCCATAGTTGCCGCACGTCGTGAAGTCATGGCGTTCGTTGCGCCACTGCGCATGCGCGGTGCGGTCCTGGGTAGAGCACGCCTGCGCATCACGTCCCTCTGCGACGACGTCCCCTCTTTTGGGGCGTACAAGCACGGGAGGCCTCGGAAAGCGCGCGAAATGGCCGCCCTCGTCCGGGCCGCTGGCCGGGAGGAACTCGATCGACTGGAACCGCTTGGCCTCGTGGGACCCCTGCCGTGCCGATTCGGCTGCCTGGAATTGGGAGTACCGGCTGGTCGCGTTTTCGTGGAGGACGCAGGTTTCGATGGCAGTCGCTCGGGTGAGGCGCTTTATTTTGAGGAGCTGCTGGCGTAGGGTGTCCAAGGTGACCCCAAAAACTATCTGATCCCGAATCATGGAATCGGAGGTGGCCTCATAGCCGCAGGACTGCGCGAGGATACGAAGGTGTGTCAAAAAAGATTGAAAAGGCTCATCCTTACCCTGCAGGTGCTGCTGGAAGAGGTACCTCTCGAAGCTCTCATTCACTTCGACGCTGAAGTGTTCCTCAAATTTTAGAAGGACCGTCTTGTACTTTGTCTTGTCCTCGCCTTCTGCAAATGCCATGGAGTTGTAGATGTGGATGGCGTGTTGCCCTGCCGTGGAGAGGAGGAGGGCGATCTTCCTGGTGTCCGATGCATTCTCCCTGTCTGTGGCTTCTAAGAAGAGCTGGAAGCGCTGTTTGAACAGCTTCCAGTTGACGCCGAGATTTCCAGCGATCCGGAGCGGCTGCGGCGGGCTGATGGTGTCCATGGCGCAGGATGGCGGATCTCTGAAGAGGTGCAGGTAGGTCTCACAGTCACTGGCGAGTTTCTAATCCTGGTATCATATCGTGTTGGGTGTTTCGATACATAAACGAACCAACACGGTTATGGATGGTACAACTCTGTTTTATTATTCTGTACAATAATAACTATTAACTTCTGGCTGTGGTTCGTACTTCATCAGTTAACCTGTGGACCCAGCCCTAGCACTATCTTAGTGAGGCACTCAGCACATGGTCTATGTCTGAGTGGCACGCTGTGAGCTCTGTGCTCTGAGCTATCTCCTGGTGGAATCAGCGGGAACTGTGGTGTTCCCTGTTTTATAGTGCGTGTGCTCTCACTGGTGATTGGCTGTGATGTTGTGTGAGTGTTGATTGGTCCATCTACCTGTCCATCGGTTTGTGTGTGTGATTGCACCATGATATGTTAATATGGATATCATGACAGTAGAGAATTCCACAAGTTCGTAACTCTCTGAGAGAAGAAGTTCTTCCTCATCTCAGTCTTGAATGGCTTACCCCTTATTCTTAGGCTGTGACTCCTAGTTCTGGACGTCCCCAACATCGGTAACATTCTTCCCTTATCTAGCCTGTCCAGTCCAATCAGGATTTTATATGTTTCGATGAGATCCCCTCTCATTCTTCTAAACTCCAGTGAGTACAAGCCCAGTCGATCCAGTCTTTTTCATATGTCAGTCCTGCCATCCCGGAAATTAGTCTGGTCAACCTTCGCTGGACACGTTCAATAGCAAGAATATCCTTCCTCAAACTGGGAGACCAAAACTGCACACAATACTCAAGGTGTGGCATCACCAAGTACAACTGCAGCAAGACATCCCTACTCCTATACTCAAATCTTCTCGCTGTGAAGGCCTGCTGTCCAGACTGCGCAGCCGCACATGCGCATGGCGACCGCAAGCGGGTCCTCACGGCACACACTGTGGAGGCCAGCATGCCATTAGCTTCCCTCACCGCCTACTGTATTTGCATGCCAACCTTCAGTGACTATTCTACCGTCACACCCAGGTCCAACACTTCCCCTTTTCCTAAATGCCACCATTCAGATAATAATCTGCTTTCCTGTTTTTGCCACCAAAGTGGATAACCTCACATTTACCCACATTATATTGCATTTTCCAAGTATTTACTCACTCAGCCAGCCTGTCCAAGTCACCCAGCAGTCTCTTTGCATCCTCCGCACGGCACATACTGCCACCCAGCTTAGTGTCTTCTACAAATTTGGAGATATTGCATGCAATTCCTTCGCCCAAATCATTAATGTATATTGTGAACAGCTGGGGTCCCAGCACTGAACCCTGCGGTACCCCACTAGCCACTGCCTGTCACTCTGAAAAGGATATGTTTTTTCCCACTCTCTGCTTCCTGTCTGCCAACCAGTTCTTTATCCATGTCAATGCATTACGCTCAACATTAAGAGCTTTAATTTTGCTCACTAATCTCTTGTGTGGGATCTCATCAAAACATTTTGAAAGTCCAGTACACAACATTCACTGACTCACCCTTGTCCACTCTACTGATAACATCTTCAAAACATTCCGGAAGATTTATCAAACATGATTTCTTTTAGTGAATCCATGCTGACTCGGGCCGAACCTAAAGTCCTCCTTTATAGAATCCCTGGCCGGGATTCTCCGAGCCCGTGTCGGGTCGGAGAATCGGCAGGGGCACGGAGATTCCCGCCACGCCGCTCTGACGTGGCCCGCCGATTCTCCAGCGACCGGAGAATCGGCGCCAATCACGCCCGTGCGGTCGCCGTGGCGCCGCTCCCGCTGTGATTCTCCGCGGGCAACCGACCGAACTCCCGCCGGCATGGTTTACATCTGGTACCACCCAGCGGGAGCTCAGACGCGCAGCCGGGTTGGCGGTTCTGGTGGGGGGGGGGGGGGGGGGGGGGGGAAATCTGACTCGGGAGGGGGGGTCTCAGCAGTGGTCAGGCCTGCGATCGGGGACCACCGATCGGCGGGCCATGGCGATCTGGGGGGGACCTACCTTACTCCGTGCGAGCCCGCTGTGTGCCTCTGCCATGTCGGCGGCGCCCGTGCCAAGGTGGGCTGTCGCGCGCATGCGCGGACACGCTTGCGGTCGCCGTGCGCATGCGCGGCCACACGGTCTGGACAGCAGGGTCCTGCCGGCAGCCAGAGCTGCGGGACGCATGCCGCGGCTCTGCTAGCCCCCTGGAAAACGGAGAATCACCCCAGATTTTCGACGGAAAAGTCCGGAGTGATTCTCGCCCATTTTCCGGCGGAAGGGAGAATCCCGCCCCCTATATTTTTGGAACTCTATTGAAAGAAGCTCCATCCACTGCTCCGTTGGTGGGTGGATGGCATTTTCGTCGCCGATCCTGCCCAGTCTGCTATGCTCTGCTCTGCTTTACTCCACATGTACATCCGCTCCGAGGTCTGGGTCTTCCTCTCACGACTATTACTTTTACTATTTTTCCGGCTCAGTGGCTGGTTAGAAGGCCTTTCTTTCGATGGTTGTTAGTTTAAGGTGAGGATGGGGCGGTGGGGTCGTTTGTTACCTCAATATCCAATTTACGGGTTAAAAGGACCTAAATTAAAGTTCCCAAGGGAGAGCCTTTTGCGTAACCGCTCAGTTCATAGCCTCGGGAAAAAGAAACTTAAACCTATGTTGTGACCAACCGATGAGGTGAATAGAGGGAAGTCAGTTCACCCCTTCTCACCCAACCACAACATTATTTATTAGTGGAAGTCTAAAGTGCCATTTGCAATATATACAAGAACACGCTTACTCTCTCGAAGCATGTAATTGAGGGATCAACTTTAAATGATGGTTAAATATAGTCAGTGGAATTCCCCATCGGTGAGATCTTCCGGTCCGCCGGCAGTGCACCTACATCCGCGGGTTTCCCGACAGCTTGAGGTAGCCACAATGGGAAACCCCATTGGCCGGTTGAAGGAACAGAGAATCCCGCTGCCGGCAGGGGCGTGCCGTGACGGAAAACACGGCTGGCAGATCGGAGAATCCCGCCCAGTGTGTATGTGTGCACATATATATATGTGTATGGGTGAAAAAAAAAAAATTCCATTATTAAAATTAATTGATTGAAAATCCTCTGGAGTCGTTTGCCTGTGAATCTCAATTCCCAATGTGCAATTCTGGTCCATGAAGCTCTCCAGATTGAGACCATAATTCACAAGTACTGAAGTATACTGAGCATATCCATTTTCTCTTTGAGGTTAAGGTATGGATACAGATTAAACATATTATGGGAAACTTTATAATTTGTACCTGGAACACAATAGAATATGCTACCGATGTCAACAAAATCCTCAGATTTGCCATAGTTTTATCAATTTAAATATATTTCACATTCATATCGAAACCTATTTCAGAATTCATCTCCAGTACCATTACACACTCCCTTCAATCCACATTTATATAAAATATCTACTGCCACTATGTATCTCACTTTATCCACAATCTTATACATTGCATAATTTTCATCACCATTTCCCCACCCTAAAGTTGAAAATATTAATTATAAAGGGTTATTAAAACTACAAGCCAGAACTGAATGCATAATTAAACATGTTTATCAGTCTATAAATTAATTTATGCTCCAAACTAATGTGCAAAGCTGACATTTGATAGTGACTTGGGGACATCGCTGGGAACATCTCATGCTTGAGTGTATCAGCCCTCCATGGAAAACAGAGGTCTCATTTAAGATTTTTTCAAAATATAACCTTGCATCATTTTTCTGTAAATTCATTGTTCTAACTTTAGTTTAAATTGAATCACCAATTTGATGAATTATGTATTAACAGGAGTGCAGGAGAATTGTGACATGTGTGAGACAAATGCAGGATTTTAGATATATTGGATTATAAACATTTGGAAATGTAATGGTTAAAAGCCTGAGTTAGAGGGTGTTTGACTGCAGTGGTCATGTTTTTAAAATGATATTGTTTTGCAAGACCAGAAAGCTTTTAGAAGCCAGAGGTGAAATTGACCATCACAAAAGCCTGGGCTAGTGTCCCTGGGAAGTTTTCAGCCTGGGGAGTTAATTTGTTTTCAGCTTGGGGAGATGATGCCATTGCTGGCATTTAGACAGTTTGAGAAAGTTTTTGAGTTGAGTTCAGATCTGGCTAACACTAAGTCCATAAGTAAGATATTTTGCTCTCACAGTAGAATAGTTAAAAAAAGATTAATAGTATTTAAAGCAGTGCCAACTTGTCTGAGGACAAGCTGGGAAGCTGAAACAAACCAGTAGAAACAGCCTTTTTAAGACATCCAGCCAGAGTCTGCAAGGATCTAAATCTGGAGCCAAATCTGTTCTGAAAAACCAATATTACTCTGTGCCATTGGAATGTAGGGTGGATTGACAGCTGTATGTTTTTCCTTTCTTGTTGTTTAATTGGGAATAAAGATAGTGAGGGGTAATTATCAGCTATTTTCAGGTGTGATGTTAAAGAGCTTAATACTGTGTTAATAATAAAGCTATGTTTTAAAATCCCAAATTTTTTTGCGCAATCACTCCTGGCACAGACTTACAAAATAAACTAAAATATTGGGTTTTCGGTCCACTATCCTAGCCACTGTTGGGGTCTGGTCTGGGATCGTAATAGATGAAAGATTTTAAAAATGATCATCGACTGGTAACCAATATTGTAACCATGGCAAAACTCCTCCAACATTATGGGCTGGATTCTCCGGTCCCAATTATTTTGTGTGTACTGTTAAAAAGTAGTTGTTCATTTCTACCATACCGTGTGTTCCTGTTGTCTCTCCCGATCGGGTTCTACACCCATCTCAATCAGAGGGGTTGCTGATATGTCAGGGCTGGAGATCCTCCCTTTAAAACTCTGGGTGGGCGTGTCAGGAACATAGGGCGGGATTCTCCGGCCTACCGCCGGGTCGGAGAATCGCCGGGGGTCGGTGTGAATCCCGTCCCCGCCGTCCACCAAAATCTCCGGCCCCCCCAAAATCGGCCCGGCGTGAATCGCGCCGCCCACCTCGGAGAATGGCGGGGACCGGCGCGACCCAATGGGCCCGGGGGCTGCCCGAATTCTCCGGCCCGCGATGGGCCGATGTCCCGCCCGTTTTTTGACAGTCTCGCCGGCGTAAATTGGAGTAGGTCCTTACCGGCGGGACCTGGCGGCGCGGGAGGCCTCCGGGGTTCTTGGGGGGGCACGGGGGGATCTGGCCCCGGGAGGGCCCCCACGGTGGCCTGACCCGCGATCGGGGCCCACCCATCCGCGGGCGGGTCTGTGCCGTGGGGGCACTCTATTCTTCCGCACCGGCGGCTGTGGTCCGCCATTGCCGGTGCGGAAACTAAGCCCTCTGCCCATGCGCGGGGATGATGCCAGCAGACGCTGGCACTGCCACGCATGCGCCAACTCACGCCGGCCGGCGGAGGCCCTTCGCCGCTAGTTGGCGTGGCGCCAAGCCCTTTTCCCGGGGGCGCAAATCTCTCCAGGGCGGGCCTAGCCCTTGAAGGTGCAGAGGATTCCGCACCTTTGGGGCGGCCCGACGCCGGAGTGGTTCACTCCACTCCTCGGTGCCGGGACCCCCGCCGGGTAGGGGAGAATCTGGCCCATGATGTGCAGGGATGTGGCCTTGAACTTAACTGATGGTCAGGTTCTTCACCGGTGTATTGGTCAGAGGCTCCCCCGTCTGTTGTGTACAGGATCCGCACCACAACACTGTTGAAACAATGCTGCCTTCCCACGGCTGGAACCTATCCAATAGAGTCCAATTCAAAAGCATCTTCCCTGTTCGTAATTCTGCAGTTTGTGGGATTTCATGAGAATGGAACCTCTGCGAACAGCAGGAGCTGTCCGTATATAAGCTTTAGCATAACCATCATAAATGTTCTGTTCAATACAAAGGATTGCATTCACTCATATAAAATGGAGTGCACATCAGAAAATGTTTACATTTATATAAAAGGTCAAATCTAAATGCTGTAAATTGTACCAAAGTGTTCAAAGGAGCATATTTCCAGATCTAGAAAATAGATTCTGTATCTAATACAAAGTGCATTTACTCCTAAAATTAGGTGGCATGTTATAGTTTACTCAGAGAGTCTGAGTTGTTGTGGTAACATGCACCTTTTACATGCCTGTTCAAGTCTGGAGCGATGGATAGTGATGGTAGAGGCCCCACCCTCCTTTCCACCACATGGCTGATTGAGTCTCTCCTGCTCTTACTGCTTGCCATTAGCACATGTTGCAGTCCCAAAGAGGAGTCACTGATGGAGCCCAGACTTCAAGATATGTCTATCATCTCTCCAGGGCCAGGCTGGTAGGCTCAGTGAGGAGGATCAGGAGCCAAGACTGTCTGGGTAGTTGTGTGCGGTGGAGTAAGAGAGGAAACCCGAGTGAGAGAATTAACTTTGGGAAAGGCCTCCGATGGGCACAGGAGGCCTGAAAAGCAGGCAGCCTCGCCTTGTCCCCCTAGGCAACCAGTCTGCCAGGTATCACCTGATGCCATGGATACTAGACGCCATTCATCCTCATCGCAGGTAAAATTTCAGCAGTGGTAGAAGAAGCTCTTAATTGGCCATTAATTGTCGACTTAAGGTCTCATTGACCCATGAACTCAAGCCTCTCCTGCTGCTGGTAAAATTGTAGTGGGGTCAGGTGCATGTGGGTAGACAGCAAGCAGGGTGCCATTGAATGCAACTCCCCACCTGCATTCCACCACAGGGACCTTACAATTTGGCCACAGTTCTCGATCAGTGGCCACTGATGCAAAGTACATGCATAGGTGTTACACAAGCTTAGTATCTGGGCTTAGCTGTGCTGGTGTCCTCAGGCTGCTGAGAATTGCTGTTTATAGTTGCAATCATGAAGATTGACCATGAGGACTGATTGCAACCAACCAAGCTGCACTCAAGAAGAACCAGCTTCTTCAGGGAAAGAGTAAGTAAATTGGTCTACAAATTGAGAAGGCCTCCACCCAACTGTCAGCCTTTGGTTGCAAACCAAAAATCATTTCTATTTTAAAAGCACCAACATCCATAAACTAAGATTCAAAGATAACTAATTTCAAGCATTTTTCAAAAAAAACTTTCATTATTGTTAAGTAATGCCATTGGCTATCTTTGTCTTGCAGGTGAAGTCAAACAATGAGAATCCAATTTTAGTATGAATGCTGTTTTTTATTGCTTGCCAACGACAATTCCCTTGATGTTCAGCAGCAGTTTGACAGCCAATTTGGTGCCTATGATAGTGGCAGTACCTCAGAAAGTCTTCTATGATATTATTTGAAATCAATCTATACTCCAGTAAGAGTTATGAGCTCTTTTGTGAGAATGCTGGTAATTTTGCCATGAATTATTGTCAAGGTGAAAAATGGCACTTAGAGCAATAAAGTTAATTTTGCTGCTTTTAATGGTGTGCCATATCATCTGATAAAAAGGCTCAACAGTGACTGAAGGTTCAGTGTTAGGGGTCAGACCCAGTTAACTGGGTAAGTCGGCCATTTTATGGCACTCAAAATGTTGACTGGCACTGCTGCTATAATCTATAGTTGGACCCTGTTACCACAAACACCCCATGGAAGTCAACTTGTTTATCTATAAGTGGTTAGCTCTTGGTTGATGCATTGTGAATTATTCTGAAACAATGCTGATGGTGAGCAAAGAAATATTCTATTATTTGTAATTAAATCGTAGGCCCATTCGTTACGCAAAGCACACAGATTTATTCCACAGTTCTCTGTATGCACAGCTAGTTTGCTGGATTTATGCTTCAGGATGGATACAGGCAGCAGGGAGTGGGACCCACAGTTCTACATGCCCAATTGGCAGCATACCCAATTTTCTGAAGGCCAGTTTGCTTCAATGCAAATTAGACTGTGCTGCCAGCGTACTTGGGCCTCAATTAAATTGAATAATTTGAGAAGTTCGGTCCCTTACTTGAACTTCCAACTATGGGAAAGGATTATTTATGTGCTTACTGTTTGCCTAGTTGAATTGGGAGTACTGGAAATCCCAGAGGCTTGTCTGTTAGCTTCTAAAAGTCAGGCAAAAGTCATCATCACACAATTTTGTTTTTGCTAATAACTGTTCTACATTTCATAGCAAACATTGATTGTTTCTGTTGTAAATCTTTAGTTTTTTTTCATTGTATGTTTTCCTTTGAGAACAGCTATTCCTTAATTAGTCTCAGATGCTGCAGACATTTAAATGGCATTGGGCAAACTACTAAATTCTGTCTGGTCTATGTCAGGCTGAATTCTGCTAATGGGGAAAACAAACTCATGAGATGCTTCAAATTGAGTCTGCAGTGAAGTGTTGTGTTTGCACCTGTCATTGCCTTGGACTCTCCACATGCATATTGTCACGACACCCTGGGCTAGTGTGCGGTCAATTTCAGCCTCACTTGGCCCGGAGTCGCAACACAAGTGAAATTAGATTTTATTTAAAATACCTGAGGTCTTTGGTCGAGCCCAGTAAACTACAGTCACATGGGGCGGGATTCTCCCCTACCCGGCGGGGCGGGGGGTTCCGGCGTAATGGAGTGGCGGGAACCACTCTGGCGTTGGGCTGCCCCAAAGGTGCGGAAGTCTCCGCACCTTTAGGGGCCAAGCCCTCACCTTGAGGGACTAGGCCGGCGCCGGAGTGCTTTGCGCTCCACCGGCTGGCGGGAAAGGCCTTTGGCGACACACCAGCCGGGGCCGAAAGGACTTCGGCGGGCGATGCCGATCGGCACATGCGCGGGATCGTCAGCGGCTGCTGACGTCATCCCCGCGCATGCGCAGGGGAGGGGGTCTCTTCCGCCTCTGCCATAGTGAAGACCATGGCGAAGGCGGAAGAAAAAGAGTGCCCCCACGGCACAGGCCCGCCCGTGGATTGGTGGGCCCCGATCGCGGGCCAGGCCACCGTGGGGGCATCCCCCAGGGCCAGATCGCCCCGCGCCCCCCCCCCCCCCCCCCCCCCCCCCCCAGGACCCCGGAGCCTGCCCGCGCCGCCTTGGCCCGCCGTTCAAAAGGTGATTTAATCCACGCTGGCGGGACAGGCATTCCAGCAGCGGGACTTCAGCCCATCGTGGGCCGGAGAATCGGCGGGGGTGGACCCACCGACAGGCGCGGTGCGGGATTCACGCCAGCCCCCGGCGATTCTCCGACCCGGCGTGGGGTCGGAGAAGCCCGCCCATGGTTTGTAACTTTAAAACACAAGTAACCTTTTATTATAAACAGTATTATAATTAAATCCTAGATTATCATAGAATTTACAGTGCAGAAGGAGGCCATTCGGCCCGTCGAGTCTGCACCGGCTCTTGGAAAGAGCACCCCACCCAAGGTCAACACCTCCACCCTCTCCCCGTAACCCAGTAACCCCACCCAACACCAAGGGCAATTTTGGACACTAAGGGCAATTTATCATGGCCAATCCACCTAACCTGCACATCTTTGGACTGTGGGAGGAAACCGGAGCACCCGGAGGAAACCCACGCACACACGGGGAGGATGTGCAGACTCCGCACAGACAGTGACCCAAGCCGGAATCAAACCTGGGACCTTGGAGCTGTGAAGCAATTGTGCTATGGACTGAGCACATAACTGCTATCTACTACACTTTTCCAAGCCCCGTTTCTAACTCACCCACTCTCTATATACACAAACAGACAACACAGAGAAAGGGAAAGAAAATATTGTGATGAACGGAGAAATTTTAATACATTGTGTTATATATCCCTGTTGCAGTAATGTTTTTGAATGAGGGTGTTACATTAGCATTTTTCCAATCCACTGGAACCTTTCCAATGTAATGATATGTATATTGACCGGGATGTAAAGAGTTAACAAGTTAATGATCATGCTTCTTACCACTAGAGGGAACCACAGAACATTCATATATATATATTATGTCACTTTGTGGATTCTGGGAGTTGGAAGGCAGCTGGAAGAGTGCCAGGCATAGGAGCAGTTGTACTTGAGAAGTCTGCAGTTAGAGATAGCATAGTTTAATATAGAAACCTTCTACTTTAGGAATGTGAACGAATCTTAGTTAGTAGTGTAATGAATTTATAGCTTTGTTTGTTAAAAAAGCTATGTGTGCTTTATTCAACACTACGCATCCGAGCCATTCAGGTAAAGCAAAATAGAGAACACAACAACCAATGGCTCCACTATCTCCACTGCCACTTCCTTTAAAACCCTAGAATGTAGACCATCAGGCTCTGAACACTTGTCTGCCTTCAATCCCAATAGTTTGTATAGTACGTTTTACCTATTGATGATGATTTTTCTAAGTTCTTCCCTTTCTATTACCTCTGAATTATCTATTACTATTCGGATGGTATGAGGATCCTCCACCATAAAAACAGAGACAAAATATTGATTTTGTATCTCTGCCATTTCTGTGTTCCTCACTGTTAACTCCCCGGTCTCATCCGCCAACGGGCCAACATTCACTTTACCTACCCTTTTGCATACTTCTAGAATCCCTGGTTGCGTCCATACTGCTAGAAGCTTTTTCTATCCTTCTTGATATTTTGCACTACTTTTCTTTCATAATTTACCTTCGCTCTTTTAATTACTTTTTTAGTAACCCTTTGTTTATCTTTAAAAGTTTCCAAATCTTCCAGCTTGCCACTGGCCTTTGCAATATGGTATGCCTTCATTTTTGTCTTTTGTTATCTTTAATTTCCTTGCTTAACCATGGATGTTTTTTCTCCTTCTTACAAGCATTCTTACTCTTTGGAATGTAGCTTAGTTGGGATAAATTGAATATCTCCTTAAACAACTGCCACTGCTCATCACCTGCCTTACCTTTTAGGCTTCCTGCCAAGTCCACTCGGGCCAGATTTGTCCTCATACCGTGCAATTACCTTTGTTTAATTCCAGAACGTGAGTGTGGGATTCCAGTTTCTCGCCCTCAAACTGGATTTGAAGTTCTAGCATGTTATGATCACTGTTACCTCGAGGATCCTTAACTATGAGATCATTAATTAATCCCTCCTCATTGCATAATATCAAATTCAGACTCCCTGGTTGCTTCCATAACATATTGCCCAAGAAACAACCTCTAAAACATTCAATGAACTCTCCCTCGAGGCTGCCCCTGCCAATTTGATTAATCCAATCTACATATATATTAAAATCATCCATAATTATTGTCATACCTTTCTCACAAGCCTAGCTTATACCATGCCCATTGTGCAACTACTGTTTGGAGATCTATAGATAACTTCCAGCAGGGACTTCTTTCCTTTGCTATATCTTCATTTTACACAGACTGATTCCATGTCTTGATCTCCAGTCCTTATATCATTTCTCACTACAGCACTGACCCCTTCCTTTACCAGCAAAGCTCCACCACCTCCTTTACATTTCTGTCTAACCTTCCAAAATACTGAGTACCGCTAGATATTCAATTCCCAGACCTGGCCTCCTTGTCACTATGTTGCAGTAATCACCACCAAATCATACTCGCTTGTCTCTATATGTGCAGTTAACTCATTAATTTTGTTCTGAATACTTCGGGCATTCAGACACAAAGCTTTTAAATTTATTCTACTGTCAAATTTCTTTACTCTTGTATATTTCCTTGGTGCAATATGGCATTCACACATTCTGTCCCTTCCTTTGATTTTCTGGTAACAATCCACCTCATCATTTAAAAAATAAATTTAGTGTATCCAATTAATTTTTTTCCAATTAAGGGGCAATTTAGCGCGGCCAATCCACCTACCCTGCACATCTTTGGGTTGTGGGGGCGAAACCCATGCAAACATGGGGAGAATTTCACACGGACAGTGACCCAGAGCCGGGATCGAACCTGGGACCTCGGCGCCGTGAGGCAACCGTGCTAACCACTGCGCCACCGTACTGCCCAGCCCACCTCATCATTAATCTGCACTCCTACCTGCTCCTTTAACATTTAGCTAATGGCTCAGGTCGTAATCAGGAAATAATTACCTTTTCGGTTCTGCTTTTTAATTTAGCCCCGAGTTGCTTGTTTTCCTTCAGCAGAACCTCTAAACTTGTTCTACCTTTGTCAATGGTACCTTGGTGGACCACGACAACTGGATTTTTGCGTCAGTGGATTGGTCCATATTCAAGAACTCGGCAGCCAACCTAGACGGGTATCACTTCTGGTGGCGGTAATGTGCTGAGCGGATGCACATCAGGTGGCTCTCCTCCCACCTACCAAAACCCAGCCAAAGGTGAAAGGCACATAAAAGGAATATGCCTGGAAATAATGATAAATCGAGGGGACGGCGAGATGTAAGGAGCAGCAGCAAAGGAAAAGGGCGGGAGCTGTGGGCAGGCGGCCCATGAGGCGGGACGGAGATTCAGGCGAATCAGGAAGGGGAAAAGCTGGAGAAGTGAATAGCGGAGCAGGAACTTAATGCGTCGACAGCCCCCCCCCCCCCCCCCACCGCATAGGGGGAAGAATGGAGAAGCGTGCTGAAAAGTGAGCTAAATGCCATAAAGGAGGCGATCAGGATGGAGCTCCACATGATGATGAAGGAGGAGTTGTTGGAGGTGGCAGACAAAATGCAGTGAACCATAGAAGGCCTGGGAAGGAAGGTGGAGACGCAGGAGAAAACAATCTTGGAATTGGAGAAGGCCGCCTCAGACCAGAGCGACAGGATTGTAGCTCTGGAAATTGAGCTGAAAAGGTTGGTAATGACCCAGGGGAGCCGAAGAGTGAAAGTGGAGGACCAGGAAAACAGGTCTAGACGGCAGAACATCAGAATAGTGGGTCTGCCAGAGGGGATAGAGGGCAGAGACCCAACGGGCTACATTGCCCAAATGCTGGGCAAGCTAGTGTGGAGGGAGGGTTTTCCAAACCCCCCAGAAATGGACAGGGAGCACAGGTCCCTTCGACCCAGGCCCAAAGCCGGGAAGCAGCCTAGAGTTATTATCGCGAAGCTGCACCGGTTGCAGGGCCCGGAAAAAAATTCTAAGGTGGGCCCGTCAGCCAGAATCGTGCACGTGGGAAGGGAAGAAGGTAAGGGTGTACCAGGACATTGGGGTGGGCCTGGCAAAAAGGAAGGCAGAGTTCAACAGAGCAAAATCAGCACTCTACAAAAGTGGGGTGCAATTTGGGATGTTATTCCCGGCCAAACTCTGGGTAACATTCAAGGGAAAGGAACTGTATTTCAACACCCCAGTGGAGGCTGATGAGTTTGTTAAATCGAACAAATTGGGGGAGGAACAGCCGCAACAACAATGAAAGCCTCAGGGGCGGAAAAAAAAGAATTGGAACAAAGAGCAGAGGACAGACCGCAAACATAGACAATAATGTCATGAACTGTACACATTTGTTTTCTGTTTTACGCAGGACTGTGCTACCTCGTTATAGCGAGGGTGAGAAAAGCAGACAGGAGGGCGAGATAAGGGGTGGAAGGAGGAAGGTAAAGCAGGGCCAGAGCTCGGTAAGTACTGGGACGGGAGCCACTGTACTAGCAAGGAGGGCCAACATGGCAGGGCAGAAAGAAAGGAGGACCGCTGCGCATCTCTCAGGGGAGAGGGTGCGCCTGGCACAAAGGGGGGGGGGGAGCAGAAGGGGTTGAAGAACACGGGGGGCGGGAACAGAGGGACAGGGACTGGGGGGGGGGGGAAGAGGGGTCGAGGGGGAGCGCAGAACAAAAAAGAAGCAAAGAGAAGGTTGAGGTAGAGAAACAGAATGGGCACAGGCCTCGGCAGGCATGGAGCAGGGAGAGGAACCAAGGTGGCGCCGCAAACAGCCACTCGGGAGAGCATCAGGGTGAAGGGAGACTCCGGAGTGCAGGGGCACATCCACGTGGCACACACACAGCTGGCGGCCATGTTGAGTGCCCCCTGAACAAAGGGAAACCCCGGAGCACTGGGGCCCGACCTCATGGTGAGAACGGCGACTGTGGCCATTTTGGACGACCCCCTAACAAAGGGAAACCCCGGAGTGCAAGGGTGCATCCATCAGGTACGTATGGGTGGTCCCACAGGACCGGGGGGGTCAGAAACCCCCCACCAGGATTGTTACCTGGAATGTAAGGGGACTCAACGGCCCAGAGAAAAGATCCAGAGTCTTCACCCACCTAAGAAGCCTAAAAGTAGACATAATCTACTTATGTACCTCAGGGAGAAGGACCAATGGCTGGTAAGGAAGGGCAGAATGGGACAGATGTACCATTCATGTCATGGAACAAGGGCTAGGGGGGGTAGCAATACTAACTAACAAGAGGACGAGGTTTACAGAAACCAAAACAGTTACGGACCCAGGGGGACGGTACGTCATGGTCAGCGGTGTGCTGGAAGGGGCACTGGTTGTATTAGTAAGTGTGTAAGCTCCCAACTGGGACGACACAAAATTCATAAAGAAGATCATGGCGGAAATCCCCGACCTTGACACACACTGACTGATCATGGGGAGCAACTTCAACTGTGTACAGGACCGACTGACCTACCGATCAAACCCCAGAGCAGGGAAAAAGACTGGCATGGCTCGGGAACTAGGAGCTTTTATGGAGCAGATGAGGGCACTGGACCCATGGAGGTTCCTGCACCCAGGAGAAAAATAATTCTCATATTTTTCACAAGGTGTACACCCGTATCGACTTCTTTGCAGTGGGGAAATTGGTAATTCGAGGGATCACGAGAGTGGAATACTCCACGATCCTTATCTCCAACCAAGTTCCACACTCCATGGATAGGAGGTGGAGGTTGGAGACAGGCTGTGCCCAGTGCCCCACCTGGAGGCTGGACTCAGACCTCCTAGCCGACAAAGCCTTCTGCCAAAAAACATCGCGGGCCATAGGCGATTACGTTAGTAACAAACAAAAAGGGGAGGTCTCACACTCCACGTTTTGGGAAGCACTGAAGGCTGTGATTAGAGAAGAGATCATAGCCGACAAGGCAAGCAGAGATAGGGAAGAGAGGGTGGCCAGGCAATAGATAGTGGACTCCATTCTGGAAGCTGATAGAAAATACTCTGAGGCCCCATCTGTAGGGCTGCTAGCGGAGAGGAAAAAGATGCAAATGGAATTTGACCTGCTATCCACTAGAAAAGCAGTGTACCAACTCCGCCAGACGAACACGGAGACAAGGCTGGCCGCCTATTGGCTCACCAGCTGAGAAAGCAGGCAGCCACGAGGGAAATAGCGCAGGTAAAGGACAGCAGAGGCAGACTGGTAACACAACCAGAGGAGGTCAATCGGGCATTTGAGACCTTCTACCTGGGACTGCACACCTCCGAGCCCCCCAACGGGGACGCGGGCATGAAACAGTTCCTAGACAGACTGGAACTGCCAGTTGTGGGGGAAGACAGACGGGGGGAGCTTGAAGCACCAATAGATCTGGGAGAAACCATGGAGAGCATTAGCTCCATGCAGGCGGGGAAGGCACCGGGACCTGACGGGTTCCCGATGGACGTCTACAAAAAATTTGCACCAGTCCTGGCCCCACACCTAAGCGATATGTTTGTGGACTCACTGGCAAGGGGTACTCTGCCCCCCCATGCTAGCGCAGGCCACAATTTCACTGATACCCAAAAAAGATAAAGACCCGAAGGAATGTGGATCACACAGACCCGTTTCACTGATGAATGTGGACGTGAAAATACTTTCAAAGGTCCTGGGTGGAGAGCTGTGTACCAGAGGTGGTCGTAGAGGACCAAATAGGCTTTGTTAAGCTCAAAGCGAACATCAGGCAGCTGCTGAAAGTAATAATGACCACCACCCCCCCCCCCCACCCCGCCCCAGGGAGAGAACACCAGAGGTGATCATCCCCCTGGACGCAGAAAAGGCCTTTGACAGAGTCGAATGGAGCTACCTCCTCGAGGTACTGGAACGGTTTGGGCTAGGAGCGGGATTCACCACCTGGGTGAGGCCCCTGTACAACGCTCCCAAAGCGAGTGTCCGAACTAACACCACCAGCTCTGAATACCTCCAGCTACAGAGAGGAACAAGACAGGGCTGCGTCTGTCCCCACTCTTGTTTGCGCTAGCGATCGAACCCCTGGCGATAGCCTTGCGGGATGCAAAAAGCTAGAAGGGAATCCAGAGAGGAGACAGAGAGCACAGAGTTTCACCCTATGCAGATGACCTGCTCCTCTATTTATCGAAGCCACAGGAGGGACTGAAGGTAATACTGCAGATCCTGAAAGAGTTTGGAACCTTTTCGGGCTACAAACTTAACTTGGGCAAAAGTGAGGCATTCCCAGTGAACCCAAATGGGGGAAGGACAGAGCTGGAGGGGCTCCCGTTTAAAACAGCCCAAAACAGATTCCGTTACCCGGGGATCCAGATAGCCAGAGACTGGACACTGATCCACAAGTGGAACCTGACCAGCCTGGTGGAGGAAGCAAAAAAGGACCTTCAAAGGTGGGGCTCACTCCCACTCTCCCTGGCGGAGAGTGCAGACAATCAAGATGAACGTACTGCCGAGGTTCTTCTTCCTGTTTAGATCCATACTGATCTTCATCCTCAAGGCCTTTTTCCAAAACTTAGACAGTCTAATCATGTGCGGGGGGGGGGAAGAATTCCCAAACAGGCACTACAAAGGAGGAAAATCAAAGGGGCCTTGGCTTTACCAAACCTACACTGCTACCACTGGGCAGCAACGACAGAAAGAGTGAGGGGATGGGTACCGGCACAGACTGGGTACAAATGGAAGAGGGCTCCTGTAAAGCAGTGTTCTTCAAAGTCGGGGGCGCGACCCACCTGTGGGTCACGGGCGGGTCGCAGAGCCGTTGTCCGCGGTGCTCCCGATCGCGCAAATCCCCGCGCAGCAGCCGGCTTTTCATAACGCCGGCTGAAATCGGCCGCGAACATGTTAAAAAAAAATTTGGCCGCATTGCGCATGCACGCAGATAATCGGGCACGCATGCGCAGTGCGGCCGCTATTTTTTTAAACGGTTGCAGCTTTTTGTTCTAAAAAATGTTTAAGTATTAGTTTGGAAATGGAACTTAAAAAAAACTGCTGACAGTTTCTGTTTAAAATAAATTCAAACCATGCTAAAGTTCGAAAGGGTTGTGCTTGAGTTTGAAATGAATCAGTTAAAATTTCAAATTGTGAAGGTCTCCTGTCTGTTCCAAAATAAAGACTAGTTTGGCAGCAATCCAATTTGAATTTTCCAAAACATTCGAGTTAAAAACAATTTATTTCAGATTCAGTTAACACAAGTTTCACTAAGTATCTCTTGCACCTTTGATTAAGTAGCAAATATTGAAAATTGATGGGGAAAGGGGTAGACAACAGAAATTAAATTGAAGCAACTAGAACAAAAGTTATTAAATTACGGAAGGAGACGCAAAATAAGTGCCAAGTTTCCCTGCCCCTTTTGGTTCTGTAGGAAAATTAACCATTTCAGCAGACAGCCGACTTGTTCTAAATCGCCCGGAAAATTAAGTTTTTATGATTATGTATATGTTTATGTTAATCTATGTAACGTTTAATTGTGAATATTTGGGTATTCAACAAGACCAGTTAAATGTGGAAATTTTAAGCACAGTCCAGAGAAATTTGGAATAAGTGTGAGAATTATATCATGTTTGTCACATTCCCCTAGATAAGGAACAAGCATTTTTGATTCAGAATGCGTCTGAGATTTTGAATCAACAAAGTATAGGTAATGCCTATAAAATCAGGCATTGGAAATGTAATTAAATGGAACAGAAAATTTAAGTTATACTCAAGTTACAAAGGGAATTGAGGAAACAGCAATGTTAATGGTTATAATTACAGGAGGCGAGATGATAACAGCGCCAGGGACCAGGGTTTGATTACCTGCTTGGGCCTTGTGCGAAGACGGCACGTTCTCTCCCCGTGTCTGCATGAGTTTCTTCCGGGTGCTCCGGTTTCCTCCCACAAGTCCCAAAAAACGTGCTTGTTAGGTGAATTGGACATTCTGAATTCTCCCTCAGTGTACCCCAACATGTGCTGGAGTGTGACAACTAGGGGATTTTCACAGTAACTTCATTGCAGTGTTAATGTAAGCCTACTTGTGACACTAGTAAAGATTATTATTATGTTTTACCTTCAGAAGTTCATAAAGAAAAAGGAAGTTGGGAAGTATCAAATGAGTCTGACGAATTGGGTCGTTGGTAACACAAGTTATGCCTGAACCTAGTTCAGATCAAAGTCAGAGTCCAACTGGTACTCCTGGAAACTTAACACTGCGAGGCTTGGATAGTGGACGTGGCGAGGATGTTTCCACTTGTAGGAGAAACTAGAACCAGAGGACACCATTTTAGACTAAAGGGACGATCCTGGAGGAATTTCTTCAGCCAGAGGGTGTTGAATCTGTGGAACTCTGCCGCAGAAGGCAGTGGAGGCCAAATCACGAGTGTCTTTAAGATAGAGATAGATAGGTTCTTGATTAATAAGGGGATCACGGGTTATGGGGAGAAAGCAGGAGAATGGGGATGAGAAATTATCAGCCATGATTGAATGGCGGAGCAGACTCGATGGGCCGAGTGGCCTAATTCTGCTATGTCTTATGGTATGTCTAATGAAGTGCTCATTTCAATTGAAGTTCAAGGGCAAAATCAATTCTTGTAGGATAAAACTTCTCCTCGGACCCAGGCCCAGATTGGTCCAGGTCCTTCCCTAAGTTCTGGTCAACTTCTGGGTGGAACTTGATAAAGCCGTCGAGACGGTGAAGAAACGCGGTGAGATTTTGGAAAGTGTGGAGGAGGCATGATAAGCACCTTGCGTCGCTAGAGGCCGAGACGGCAATGGTGGCCGATGAAAATAAAAGGTTGAAGGCCCAAGGTTTGGGAAGGGGCTAGAGTGTCTTTGAGACCTGTATGGGTGAGACCTGTTTATGGAAGGACAGTTCGCCAGCTGGGAGGGGTTTTCAGTGAAATTCCAACTAGCAGGGGCACACCTGTTCCGATACTTTCAATTGTGCGACTTAGTCCGTGGAGCTTGCCCTGCAACATGCATTAAAAATGTTTGCCAGCCAAATGGCACAACATCATTTGCATGAAACATGCTAAACGGTCACAAGAAAAAGAATTGTATCATGTTGATGTTTGACATTACACTGGATCCTCGACTTTTCACCCCTTCTTCCCCATGACAGATTCCTCTGACACAGTACAAAATAACTTCTTCCAATCTCCAATTCAGGTGATGCCCCTGGGTTTGTAAACAGATTCAATTTAGGTTGCTGCTGTGAGTCCATGTATTAAGCAGATGTTGGATTTTAAAATGAAAAAAATATATACCGCTGATCCATCAAAGTTCAAGGTAATTCTGACCCAACATGCCACAAAGTATATGGGTGCTAAAAAATAGTTATTATTCTAGATAGGTATAATCTAAGAGTCAGTCTGCTTTTTATATCATTCTAAATTGTGCATTATATTTATTGTCTTATTGCATTCTTGTATTTTATTTGAACACACTGATTTTATCTCTTGCGTGTTTATTTTTTAAAATATGATCTTTTATTAGAATCAACATAGCACTGAAATTCAAAGACTTCCCTTCTTGCACTATATAAGTCCTTTCTCGTTTCATGCCATTGTAGTTTAGCAAATCATATTTGACAAACACAATGTTGGAATGTTATGAAACTGGACTGCATGTCCAAGTCTATGCAGTTTACTGTCAGTGTAAGTAATGAGCAGTCCAAATTTTGTCATATCACATATAATCATTTGCAATGGCTACTTAAGCTTTTACATGATATATATGCTGCTGTCGACAAAGGCAGGACATATCATATGAAATGTGTTTGGACTGTTGTCCCAACTTCTAACCAGTTACACTGCCATCTGCAGCACAGATCCCATCCCAGACGGACTCAGATTGCATTTCAATAAACTACTTTATTGTAAATGGAGTAGACATTTTTCATCCATTCCTTTAGAAAATTTTTACTTTTGTTAAGTAGCTTTATCTCATTGGGAAATATTGGGTCAAACCACTTATCTTTCTCGTTTAATTTTAAATATGCAGTAATCTCCTAATGCAGCTGAGACTTGAACTTCATGGACATCTTGTGTAAAATGTAATCAGTACCACCAAATTTTATTTCAAAACCCAATAAGCACCATTTCCAATGGTCTCGGTTATGTGAGATTCTCTGGTACGGTGATGTAAGTTGTCGTCTAGGAACTGTGTTTTTCTTTGTGTCTTAGCTATTATGGAGAATTAAAATGAGGCAGATAATCAGGGGTAAAGAGGGGAATAGGACAGGTTGGATAGAAAACAATTTTCCCCTCATTTTACTATTTGGCTTTTGATCCGTTGATAAAATTGTTCAGGAAGTTTATCCTCCCCCAAATTATGTATACGGTACAAACAGGCACTCTTTACTACAATGTACCAGAGGACTCGGGTGTCCTGATATTTACTGCTGCAGTACTGAGGCAACTGAAGCGGTTTCATCAGGCACACACTTACCTACACTTCTGAAGTGAATAGCAGTATCAGAAGTAGCCAGCTGTATCGCAAATACACGGGCTATATGCCTATATCTATTCTTGCACTAAATAGATAGGATATTATTCTATAAAAAGGATGGATGACAAATTGGCCCAGATCTTCTGGTCAGCAGTAATTCGGGGCACATTGTCGCAGCCTGCATTTCCAAGGTAAATTTCCAGACAGTTCCCCATATCTAGCACTTGGTCAAGAAGAATCAAAGAGAAGCATATTATCTAAATGGTGAGACTACAGAGCTCTGAGGTGCACAGGGATCTGGGTGTCTTAGTGCATGAACTGAAAAAGGTTAGTAAGCAGGTACAGCCAATAATTCGGAAAGCTAAAAGAATGTTCTCATTTATTGCAAGGGGAATTTAATACAAAAAGTAGGGCGCTTATGCTTCAATTATACAGGGCACTGGTGAGACCACATCTGGAGTACTGTGTCCATATTTTTTACCTTTTCTAAAAAAATTGTTCATGGGATGTGGAAGTCACTAGGTGGGCCAGCAATTATTGCCCATCCCGGAGGGCAGTTAAGAATCTACCACAATGCTGTGGATCTGGAGTCACATGTAGGGCACACCAAGTAAGGCCAACAGATTTCCTTCTCTAAAGAATATTTGTGAACCTGATGGGTTTATAAAATTGACAATGGTTTTATGGTCACCTTTTAGACTTAATTTCACCATCTGCCATGGTGGGATTTGCACCAGGCTCCCTAGAGCATGACTCTGGGTTTCTGGATTACTAGTCCAGCGATAATAGCACTACCTCCCCTATTTATTTAAGGAACAATGTAAATGTGTTGGAAGCAGTTCAAAGAAGGTTTACAAGACTAATTCTTGAATTGGGCAGGCTGGACAGGGTACGCTTGTATCTGCTGGAGTTTAGAAGAGTAACAGGGGACTTGATTGAAACATACAAGATCCTAAAGAGTCTTGACAGGTTGGGTATGGAGAGGATGTTTCCTCTTGTGGGAGAATCCAGAATTAGGAATCAGTTTAAAAGTAAGAGTGTAATAACCTGCACGAGGCCGACGGAGTGGGAATGATTATCGTTCCAGTGGCCCTTGTGGAGTACTGGTTGGCCAGTAAAGCACGAATGAAAAACGGAACGCGGTAGGGATCTACCAGAGTGTATATATCTTGTAAATGAAACGACGTTTCTTTATTTTACTGGGTGTGGACTCCACGTGTGCTTATCAAAAGGTTATCCATATAAAAGAGATGAGGTGAATTTTTTTCTGTCATCAGATTGAGTCTTCAGAATTCTTCCTGAAAAGCACCTCACCCAAGCTCAACTCCCCCCCCCCCCCCCCCCCCCCTAATCCAGTAACCCCACACAACCATTTTGGACACTAAGGGCAATTTAGCATGCCCATTCCAGCGGACCGGTACACCTTTGAACTGTGGGAGGAAACCCACAGACACAGGGAGAACATGTAAATTCAAGTCACCCAAGGTTAGAATTGAACCCAGGTCCCTGGTGCTGTGAGGCAGCAGTGCTAACTACTGTGCCACTATGAGCACAGGCTGGCAGGGGGGGGGGGGGGAAGAGAGAAAGAAA
This sequence comes from Scyliorhinus torazame, assembly GCF_047496885.1. Classification (NCBI taxonomy): domain Eukaryota; kingdom Metazoa; phylum Chordata; class Chondrichthyes; order Carcharhiniformes; family Scyliorhinidae; genus Scyliorhinus; species Scyliorhinus torazame. Next base: position 154,949,082 of record NC_092719.1, read on the forward strand.
GAGGGACCAGAGCGGGCCTCAGAGCAGACACCAGGAAGAAGGGTGGAGAGAGGCACGTGTGCACAGAGAGTCTACGTGAGAGAGGGAGGGTGCGTTCACGTGTGTGAGATGTGTGTGCGTGAGCAGAGGGTGTGTACATGAGTGATTGAGGTGAGTGCGAGGGAGAAAGTTAGTGTGTTTGTGTGTGTGAGAGAAAGAGAGGTGGGTGAGAGAGGCCATGTAGCTAGTGAATGTATTTGTGACTGTGTGCCTCTTCCGGATTCCTATCGTATGGAGATATAGATAGAAGAGACTTGTATGTAATTGATATGGTGGAGTTTCTCTATGGAGGAAGTCACTCAGGGTTTCACTGCTCAAGGTTTGGGAAACCCTGTCCTAACCCAATTGAGAAATTGGCCTCTTAATGAGATAGATATGTGGAAGATATCATACATGGATATCTTCACATATGAGAACAGGCTGAAAATTTGGTTTTGATGAGAAGTATATGATCTACAATATCTGATAAAACTAAAGTTTGGAAGTATGTAAAGACTGGCTCCAGTGCTCACTTTCACTGCCTGGCTGAATTCTAACAACCTTTTCAGAATAGATGCTCCCTGCTCTTCCTGTAGATGTTGACTGACCAGCTCCTTCCAATGTGTGTTGCAATAGTTTGTTTTTGCCACGACTTAGAGGACGTTTTGTTGAGTGATATTGTGAATCTTCATCACATTAGTTCATTCCCTCTCATATGGAAGTACAACATCAGATGCTCGGGCCCAACCTCCTGTGTCTCAGTTTACTGGATGGACCCCAGCACAGCCAGAGTGTGGACAGGGAAGGCAGAACCTGTGACAGAGGCCAGATCCATTGTGTGCTGCAGGGGGAAAGGGTTGGTTGCAAATGGTCCACTTAATTGGAATCAATTTCTCTTTCACCATATGGGAATTGGAACTTAACTTGAAGTCACAGCCTCCAGGGGTGCTGCTCGTACAATCTCCATGTATGATATCTTCCAGTACACTCTTTACCTCCATGGTTTAGAAGGAGTCCTTTTCAAACACGATATTGCTGCTGATGCTTCCAATCTTATCCACTTTTCAGTGACATCAATATACCACATGCACACAGGCCAGTGCAGATTTCTGAATGGGTGCCATTCTGTCATTAGGGTAAATAAAGGATTATTTTTGCCTCAAATTAGCAAAACCCATGAAACCTTTGGGTGGAAACCCAGTTGAGAATCTGCTCTTCACATTGGATTTATTAGCCAAATTCAAAGATCATGAAGATGGTGAGGCATTCTTGCTCTCCATAGCAAACTATATCAATAAATGTGTCCTTCACTAAAGGTTATAGCAGAACATTGCTTGGTACCAATGTTGCAATTTATGGCAGCGCTGAACAAGTCATTCATTTGAAAAAAAGCACAAAAGACACATTCCTGGATGGCAATATGAAAACTAACAACTTAGCCAGCACTGGAACTGGTTTTGTAAATCAATTAACTTTTAAAAAAAGCCTTCTGCAGGATATTAAACTGTGAATTTCTCAAGATACTGAGTCACAATTCAATGCTGCAGCCTGATGTCACAATTTATTCACCAGCAATTGAAGTAGATCCATCAGCAGAGGAGCCATGTGCCTGCACTATCCTTAATGGCAGGCATAATTGCCTAAAACTTGAAATCGAGATATCAGAGCAACTATTTTTCCAGTGACTATAGGTACTGCAAATTGATGCTCAGAGGAGGTTCTCATTAAACTTTCTGTAAGAAAACCAGATGTAGTGCTCCTAAAAGGTGCTAAAGTCAGAATGTCATGTCCCTCACTACATCTGTTGGCCCTACTTTGTGGGGTATGTGAAAGGTATGAAAAAGCCAGTCAAAATGATTACCATCTACAGAGTTCAGTAAACCTCTGCCATCCTTCTTTTAATGAATTCATTTCAAGAATATAGTCTCATTTCATTACAGGTCACACAGTTACTTTAAACTACATCACATATCAAGTAAACCAGCTTATCCCATCCGAACACCAATTCTAAAGCATTCAATTCAAATCAATGTGCAAGTACAGCTAGATGTCTTTTACATTTCTCAAAAAATTCAAGTGATTACATATAAACCTGAACATACATTTCAAGTCACATCAAAAATGTTAACTATAGCCAAGTCTTTGCACACAATGGAATGAGCAGCTTTGATAGCTGAAGCAAAGAACAAATAATTCAGCAAATCTACAGTGCAAATATATCTAAATTCTACAAATTCTTTCACAAAAATGCAGATTCAACTTCACAAATCAGAAACCAGTTTTTGTATTTGTACAATTAGTTGAATATCACATGGTGCAATGAGGACTCCGTTGTTAATCCAATTCTATTTTATATATTTAATTTTCAGGCCGAATCAATTTTTTCCCCCAAAAGTCAATATATCCTCGATAAATAAAAAGATTGTCCTAAACAGCAGCAATGTTGTCTAATTAAGAAAATGACAGGGCTTGCGAAATTAAGCATTACACTCTTTTGTGGTATAGCTTCTTACACTAATTAATGCAACACTATAGGTAGGAAGGTGCTTCACAATGTCTGCAGTTGAAAGTGGTTAAAAATACAGTAACTTCATTGAAGCCTAATTGTGACAATAAGTGATTGTTATTATTATTCATAATGAAAAACAAACAAAACTAAAAAAAAGAAATCAGTTTGAACTATCTTTGCAGTGCACTGTTGTAAGTAATCAAAGTGTTGCAGTGAAAAAAAAAATGGTCAAGTTGTTATAAATAACTTTTGTAAAACAATGCCATACCTAAAATGTTACCGCCCATAAACATTTTTCTGGAACTTCATTATTGCTTTTAATCTAATTTAACATAACAGTCAGGATATTCCTGGATTCAGCGCTGAAGGAATTTTGCCATTTTAATTTCATAAAATATAGCTGCCATTAATATTTCTCCAGACAGGAACAAGTGAATGTTTATTTCTGATTTCCTTCATTCCTATTAACATGTAGATAAAATGTGAGTTGTGGCAGAACTCTCTTCAAGCATCTATAGGACACAAAACTGAGACAAAATATTTTGGAACTGTATAAAATTGTTAATTGGAAAATTCACCACACCAACTAAAACTCAGGCATTTAACCCATTTAAGATGATCTTTTCTGAAAAAAAGACTACCTAATTGCAGCTAGTCATGCACTATAGGTAGGATTTAGTGATAGTTTGAAGCAACAACAAAGTGAAAAGAGATCAAGTCTGCTCTATTAGCTAATCGCTTACCAGTTCACTTGAGGTACTGAATGATTCAGATCGTCCAAATATTAGCTATATAACTGGACCCGACTGTGAACGTTCATCAAAATATTGTCATATGTACTACTACACAATTACAAGACTTCTGAGATTTGGTTCTGTCAGCTTTTTGCTACAAGATGCAGTGGTATGCCTGGGAAGTATAGAGTTCTGGAATTCAAGGCTGTAAATACAAAATGCAGTAAAATCATGAAGAAAAAAATCCTGAGGCCAAAATGGAAATCGAGATCAAAAGGCAGTGTGGCACTTGCATCCAGTTGTCGATACCAGTTCCCCAGAGGTGCAAATTTACTGCTTATATAAAAGCTTAATTCTTTTTCACCTGGGAAGATTTTGCATGTTAATGCAGGGCAAGATGGTGCCATCTTTTAATGATTGGAGCAATAAATTCAAGACAAGAGGTTCAATAGGAAACGTAACATTCGGCCATTTGAAATTCCAGTATCAAACATCCTGAGTTTGAAGGCGAAGCCTCTGATATTCAGATCAGCCTATTCCCAATTACGGTAGTGCACTTTTTTCTAAAGTCTGAATCTAATTTGAGGGTAGTTTTGTGCATTGACCAAAGCATAGTTTCCCCAGAGTCATTTTTTGTTGTACGTTTATAGCCAAAGAAATTTCCCATCAGTGTCAACTAGAGTTCAGTTATATAGCTAAAAGTGTAGCTAAACTCACTACATCAACAAATGCCTAAAGGCAACTAGCTAACTCATACATCTACTTTCATGAGCAATACTCACTGAAAATGTCCAGCTCCAAGTTAAGAGTTAAAACCCATCTAATTACAACTGATTGTACTGTATGAGCTAATTAGAAATGTGGCAAACCCCATACTCAGAATCGGTGCTTAGCTAGTTAAAAGTATACAAAGCAAAGTTATGAAACTATTTTCGCACAAGGATTTGAGTAGGGTGGAACTACAAGATACCCATCAATGTACCAATTTAATTATTCACCAGCAGCTTGACGGACTAGCTCGGCTCAGATTGATTGATGTATCTGGCTCTGAGATCCTCATTCCATTTTAGGTTATTTTTCAATATTTTTTGCATTTTATTATGGACATTAGGCATCTTAAAATTTAACTTCACCCTGAATGAAATGAAAACAGCTGCATGGACGGAATATTGAAATTTCTAAAATTAGGTAATAGCTCACTAAAACTTTCTGCCAAGGTGTCCAATCCATTAGAAATTATTTGATGGAATTATAATAAAACAATTTACAAGATGTAGAACACAAGCAGACCTACTGGTTGCAGAGGAAAGTTCAAATCAGTGCAGTTGATCTCAAATTATACAAGAGGAAAGGTAAAAATTTGGAAAGAATTGGGACTGATTATTTCAATGAAAGTAGATGTTGGCTGCTGGGCAATGACAGAATTTGGATCACAAAGTAGTGTACTGCTTCCATCCAGCTATAGATACAAAGTTTGCACCACTTTCTTCCCCTGGGAAGTGTTGCATGATAATTCAAAGAGAGATGATGTAGTGCCATCTAGTGCTTGCAAACTATTTTTTACATTAGATAACATTATTATTTTCATTCAATTTTGAAAAATCTTGCCAACTTTGTGCAGTACATAAAATACCTGTTACACGTGTACAATGTAAGAAAGTTATTTTTAGTGATTTTAAAAGCATAAGTAGCACAGGTTTAGTAAGTCACATTATGAACAGCTCATCAGAACTGATAGCCTTTGGAAACAGAGAGCTTGATTTAGCTATACTCACAAGACACAAGGATGTTTTAATTAAAGATCCATATCATCATTAATCAGCAGAATGTAGATTACATCATTAAAATTGGGAAATCAATACTTTCACATGTTAGATTACACCAATGTAAGAAAATCTGGTCCTAATATGAACTCAATACAAGATAGGGATGTTTTGCATCTGTGCCAAATGATTTCTTAGCTGGATTATGCTGCAAATTCAAAAAGTGAAATATACACTGGATATGAAACTTCATGTAAAATACACAACATTCGACAGTGCTTCATAGAAGGAAGGCAATCATAGTTTTAGCTTCTGCAGTAGCAAGAGACATATTCAAGAAGAATTTTTTTTAAATCACAATTATCCACTTCTTTCTCAAGTTACAAAATGCCAGACTCACCACACCAATTCAAGTCTGCTCAAATTTAAGTGGAGGAGATACTGAATGTTGCCCTACAAAGTTAAGTCAACCGGAAACATTCTGGTTTAGTACAGTACCAATTAACTGATCACAATATTTCTTGCAAAAATATTAATTTAGTTTGCAAAGTGGATAAATCAGCTACTTTTCCACAAAAAAACTATATACCCTGTTACAACAGTAGGTAGATGCACTCCCAAGTAGTTGTTATATTCATTAACTGGTTAAAGGTTTGTCACTTGTGAATTGCATATTTTCAGTCTTTCAAAGTTGTATTCAAATTTGTAAGCAATGAAGGGACTGAGTGAAATGATTTTACATAACATCGATTCTATGCAGTGTACACTAATTCCAAGTCTTGATTTGATCCTGGGACAACATTTCAATTGTTGAGTCACTGGTTATTTGATGTAAAAACCATTCAATTCACTTTCTTCCCTTTAAGATTTAGCCATCAAAATACTTTCACATTTAAATCAGGTCACTAAATGTAAAATGGTCAACTCTCAAATACAGACACTTAAAAAATACAGATGCTCTTAATGTTGAACAAATTTATACCCGTATGTCTCATTAAAGGCTTTAGTTTTTCCATATCATTGGGCAAAACAATTTCTCACTGCCAAGCTGAATTTTGCCTGCTAGTCTGCATAGTTTTAAGATTGCCAGGCAATGGAAAACTACTATACAATTCAAGAAATGCCACTGAATGAGTCAGCTAAAAATAAAAAATAAGCTATAATCCATGTAAGTAATTGCACTTTTATACTCCCCAGCACCAGTGAAAAGTTAGTAAAATTTGATTATAAAACTAAACTTCTGAACAAGTTCAAAAACACTGCTACTTTCAAAAGCACCTATCCATTTTCATTAGTGCTTTTAAAACAGCCATTTTGATTACACAAAATACTGTTAACCCATGTCACACCATTAGTTCATGCAAGTTGCCTGAAGAAAATCAAAACACTTTCTGAAGACATTGTGGATAAAGTTTGGCAACAACACATTCAAAATGGCGGCCGAGGTCCCATAACTTGTCTGGTGACTCATACACTTTCTGCCACTGATCAGATTCTTCATCATATTGGTAGAGAGAGTTCTTACGGCTTGTACGGAAAACGTGTTCCTCCACCACCACTTGTGTTGCTCGCACAAAAAGGTGCAGTTTGTTAAGGAGCAAGAAGAGTTTAATGTAGGGATTTGTGGACTGATCCAATGGAAGGTCCTTCTTCCGCATCCATTTATTCAATTGGATGTCATAAGTCTCTACTGTAAGCATCCGTTGATGTGCTTTACAAATTCCGGCTACATAGTAGATGGAACTTTTACAGATAGCAGACAGCCCTTGGGATCTAGGCATGCTCATTGGTGTCAAGCAGCCCCAGTAGTCTTTGTGAGGGTTGTAGCACAGGAAAAATTCACCTAAACAAAGGAAATTGACAATTTAGACTTTGCCCAACCCAAAATGATTGAAGTGGTCATTCGGTTGTCCAATTCATTAATCGCGGTGCTATCAAGTAATTTGTTCATGAACCAAAAAGTTTATCATATATATTGGATCACCAAGTAACTGCTCCCGATTTCAAACCACATCACCATGGAACATTCCAAGTAATTTCCTCCCATCTGGCTCACAATATTTGACAAGGTGGGGGAACTGACCACATAGCTAACCCCAGATGTATCACAGGAAACAGTGATACAAACTTTGTAACTCAAATTATTCCACAAGGTTTTTTTTTTAATAAAACAGTTCAAGTTAACTAATTTTTGCGAGACAAAATGTGAAGAGGCTTCGTGTTTTATTTATTTTTGGGAGGGTGGGGGGGGGGTCAATATAAACAAGCAACACCCAACTGTAATGAATATGGACAAATGACTAGGTACTTAACCTGTAGTATTATACATTTAATTTAAATTTTTAAGTACTCTTCCTAGTCCAGCCCGTTTTCCTTAATGTCACACTTATTTTTCATTTTCAGCATCATAGCAAAGCTCACTTGTCTAGACAGCAGATTCATGATGCAGAGCAAGGCCAGCAGCGCAGGTTCAATTTCAGCTGAGGTTGTTCATGAAGGCCTGCTTCTCAACCTTGCCCCACGCATGAGGTGTGGTGATCCTCAGGTTAAATCTCCACCAGTCAGCTCTCCCCCTCAAAAGGAGAAAACAGCCTATGGTTATCTGGGACTCTGGCGACTTTACCTTACCTAATGGGAAACATGAATTCAAACACAACGTTGGTCAATATTGGCATTCATCCAACATTAATGACCAGCTTCCCAGCTGAGGGGAGATGGTGGTGCAGTGGTATCATCATGGGACTTGTAATTCAGGGGTCCAGGTATAATGCTGTGGGGACATGAGTTCAAATCCCACCACAGCAGCTGGTTGAATTTAATCTGGAATTATAAAGCTAGAATCAAAAACCATCACTGACTGATCTTGTTGGCAACACCCACATCCCATTTAAGAACCAAGGAAAATGGGCGGCAGTGGTTAGCTCATTCAAGCTCACGGTTCAAGGTCCCAGGTTCGATCCCGGCCCTGGGTCACTTTCTGTGTGGAGTTTGCACATTCTCCCAGTGTCTGCGTGGGTCTCACCCCAACAACCCAAAGATGTGCAGGGTAGGTGGATTGGCCATGCTGAATTGCCCCTTAATGGGAAAAGAAAATGATACTCTAAATTTTTTTTTTTAAATACAGAAAAAGAGCTATTTAGTAGGGCGCACTGTCAGCATTCTAAGGTGAATATTAGTGTCAAGTGGTAATGTATCAGCAATAACATTTAGCATATTTAATGTTTTTTAATAAAATTGTTGGTGGTCCAGACTAGTTTTAAAAACATTGCAATGGAGTGTAAATTTACCAAAGAAATTAATAAACTGCAAAACGCAAGGCACACAAAATGAGTGATGACTTTCTTAAGAAGCTACTCTGTAAATATTTTTTAACAATTCCAATACAAACCAAAAGGTTTAGGAATCTATGAAAATAGCATACAAGATATCCTGTAGCTTGAAGCAAGAGATGTGAAGTTATTTTTCCCTAAGTGCCAAATGTAAAATAGATAGGCTGCGAATAAACTATTGCAGCAGCGAAAGGTGTACCCAACCACCCTCTCCCATTATGCTGGCATGTGGCCATGCTTTTACTTTCCGCTTTTGATGACATATTAATCAGTTTACTCAATTTTGTTAACATCCTCGTAAAAGGCGACTTGCAAGAAAAGATTTAGTTCAAATGGTATAAAGTTTGCTTTTAATGCTGTTCTCAAATGCTAATTTTCTCTTGTGGGTAATTCTTCTTTTACATTGCCAATTGTGATGACATCAGTATTTGAGTTACTGTGACTAAATTCCAATTTGTCTCAGAAAATTCACTATCCAGTATATAAATTGTTGCTATAAAAAGATAATTTATAGTTTAAAAAGATGTCGGGAGTACAAAACAACTAGCATTTAAGGTACAACTTACCTTATAGAAGCATGATCACCTGCAAGTTCCTTTCCAAGTCACATACCGTCCTGACTTAGAAATATCACCATTCTTTCACCCTGGGTCAAAATCCAAGAACTCGCTACCCAATATTAGTGTAAGGGCTGTACCTAAACCACATGACCTGCAGCAGTTCAAGGCTACAGCTCACCACCAGCTTCTCAAGGAAAATTAGGGATGGACAATAAATGCTGGCCTTGCCAGCAACAGCCACATCATGCGGATTAATAAAAACATAATCAAAAGTACCAATTTAGGTGGTTCAAAGATGCAATCAGAAAAATGTATACTAAACCAAATTAAAGGTATTGACAAAGTAAAAAGAAAGTATTAAAATGATAGGATCCAATTTTTGAATGTGGTCTTCTGCCAAAACATTCATCATACCGGTGACCAAGATTATCAATTCAAGCAAATGATTAATCAACTAAGCTTTTATAGCTGTCCCAAATAAATGACCCATGACTTGAAAGCAGGTTAGATATACAGGAGTACCCTAGGTACTAAAGCATAACATAATGGATCACTACATCTTAAACGAGATGTCAGAGCAAATCATTCAATTTCATTACCAGCTTTCCATTACCATTCATTTGGTTCCTTAGCCATAACTTTAACAGAATAACATATACCGCAGTATTTCATGCAACATCACAAAGTTAATAATATCAAGTTTATTTTGCTTTACTGTTCCATTTAGACCTTTTAACTGGTTATCGCCTTGAAATATACCCCTTCAGTTATCCTTAATTTACTAAGAAATGTCATCCCAGTTAGGGGTGGTGGGAGGAGGGGAAAGATGAGAGAAACAATCTCATTCCAAAACAACTGGAGTCCAACAGCAGCAGGGAATTGGCCACTTCTCCTGCCTCTTGGGTCAGGGAATAATGATCTGCATCAGGGCATTTGAGAGAAAAAATGTAAGATTTAAAACAGGGCAGAATGTTTTCCATATAGATAAAAAGTTAGATAAATAAACATGAGCACCCTCTGGCTAAAATTGTTTCTGTCCCCATGCAATCAATTGCCTTCAATATCAAGGCCATTGTGTGCTGAGAGCTGTTACTTTGAGTATTTCTCTCATACTGAGTAGCAAGCATTTCAAACTGAAAAGTCAACTTTAAACATTTTGACAGGGGGTAGTGGTGTGGTGAGGTGGCGGAAGAAAAGGTTGCGGGATATAAAAAAGGTAGCAACAATAAAACAACTATTCATGATAACCAAGGTCACTGGAAAGTACAGAGAAACCGCAGACTATTATGGATACATGTTGGCACAAGGCTATAAAGTATATTTATTTATCAACATTATAAATCCCCTCTTCTTCCTCTCAGATCAAGCTCATACAACCCAGTTAATCTCACTCAATTTGTACCTTACCACCAGCAGTCCTAGATTATAACAGATGCTGTGTCTCTGGGATGAGAATTCCATATCCACAAAATAATTTGATCCTCAGAGTTGAACTGGGACGCTATATGCTAGGGGATAGGGCAATAGAGAAGCAGCGGCAGATTATTTAAGGGCATATTTCAGAATATTCAGGATAAGTATATTTCTATTATAAAGGAAGATATTAAAGGGAGGGCCCACCATCAGTAGTTAACTAAAGTAGTTAAGGAAAGTTTCACACTTAAGGAAAAAGCATACAAGGGCAGCATGGTGGTCATCACTGCTGCCTCACAGCACAGAGACCCAGGTTTGATTCCGGCCTTGGGTGACTGTGTGGAGTTTACACTTTCTCACTATGTCCGTGTGGGTTTCCTCTGGATGCTCCGGTTTCCTCCCACAGTCCAAAGATGTGCAGGTTAGGTGGATTGGCTATGATAAATGTGTGGAGTTACATGGATAGGGCTGGGGAGTGGGCCTCGGTAGGGTACTCTGGTGCAGACTTGATGGGCTGAATGGCCTCCTTCTGCACTCTGGGATTCTATGGATTAGATTATGACTGGTTAGAATATAAAGAACTAAAATATTAATCAGGAGAAAGAAATTAGAGTATGAGAGGAAGCTGGCTAGAAATGTAAAAATGGAAAGCAAGAGTTCTGCAGGTATTTAAAAAGGGAAAGAATAAAGTAAGTAGAGAAGGACATTGGGAGTTAATAGTAGATAATATGGAAATGGTAGATGAAATGAACAAATATTTTGCTTCAGTCTCCTGGAGGATAAAAATAGCTATAAATCAAGAGGTGGAAGGGAGGGGGACTTGGTGAAATTACAATCTCTAGGGAAGCAGTAACAAGCAAACTGTTGGAGCTGCAGGATGACAAGTTTCCAGGTCTTGATGAACTTCGTCCTAAAATCTTAAGAGGTCACTAATGAGGTAGATGTGTTGATGTTAATTTTCTAAAATTTGCTAGATTATGGGAAGGTTCCATCAGACTGGAAAGTAACAAGTATAACCTCTCTATTCAAGGAGAGGGGCAGAGCTCAGTAAACTATAGGCCGAGGGCGGCATGTGGTGCAGTGGTTAGCACTGGGACTGCGGCACTAAGGACCCTGGGAAAGGTGTTAGAATTGATCAGCAAGGAGGGTATAGTTGGGAACTTAAAAAACTCAAGATAATCAAGAAGAGTCAGCATAGCATTAGGAAAGGAAAATCATGTTTACTTAATTTATTGGAGTTCTTTGAAGGAGTAACATGTGCTGTGGACAAAGGGAAGTTTGTAGATGTGCAGTAAGGATGTTATGCTTCAGTTATACCGGGTATTGGTGAGACCACATCTTGAATACGGTGTGTAGGTTTGATTTCCTTATTCCGCTGCCTCAGAAGGTGGTAAAGACGGGATCATTGAATATTTTACGGTGGAGGTAGATTCTCGTTAAGCAAGGAAATCAAAGGTTATTGGGGATAGATGGGAATGTGGAATTTGAAACACAAAACACATTAGCCATGACCACTTTAAATGGTGGAGCAGACTCAAGGGACCGAATGGTCCACTTCTGCTCCTATGTTTGTATGTTCACATCAAAAAGGCAAGAGCCATGATAATCAACTGCAAGGAAAGGATAGATTCTATAATAAAAAGAAAGCAAGTGTGATTTTTCGATTCAGGTCCAAGTGCCAATTTTAGACCGCCTTTTGGTTTTGTCCAAGTTAGTAGCAAAGGCTTTGACAATTATCACACCTCAAATTAAAATTAGCTTTAGTGAGGTCAGAGCTTAATCCTTGTATAACCATGCAAATTTAGGATGATAAATAGTAACCTTGCCAATTAGCACCCTCTTTATTAGTATTGGAATTAAAAGTTTTTTGCATTTTTTAAAAACCCTGCTTCATCTGTCCATCACCTGTTTCTTTTTTAGAAAGTATTTTTATTGGAATTTTAACACAATATCAAAATTTACAGAACATATAAATTTAAGAAACAGAACAAGAACAACAAGCACATCAACAACATATATATCACAGGTTGTCCCCACATCTGTGACCATAGTTTTCATAATCACGTTTCCATATTTACAATGGTGTACGAAGTTACAAAGGGAACCTTTTATTTACATTCAAAGGTTACTAACGCAGGACTTCCAACCACCAAATTATTTTAAAAAATAAATCTTTTTATGGCATTTCCCACATTTATACGCAGTTGTATATATACACATCATTTTTCTCTGACCCTTTCGTTGCCCTCTGGATCAGTCTATGGTTCCTCCCCCTTCACCGTTGCCCCCCCCCCCACCCCCCCCACCACGGCTTCGCCTGTGCTTTCCTTTTCCGGACAGAGTGGAGAAAAAAAACAAAAGAAAAAAGGGGGGGGGGGGCGGGGGAAGTAGTCCCGTCCCCACCCCCCACACCACCTCACCCCCCCACCCCACCCCCCACACCACCTCACCCCCCACACCACCTCGTGGTTTCCCCACCTTCCTCCTGCCTCCCCCCCACCCCGGGTTGTGCAGTCTTTTGGTACCTCATCTATCTTGGTGTTTTAAAAAAAATTCTTATTAGTTTACTTCCCGTTGCTGGCCTCAAACAGGTTTTGGAACAGCCCGACAAGCTGCCCCCAAGCATCCAGGAAGCCTTCCTCTGACCCTCGGCTGGCGTACTTAATCTTCTCCAGGTGGAGAAATTCCGAAAGGTCAGCAAGCCAGTATGCAGCTGTGGGTGGTGCTGCCAATCGCCAGCCGAGCAGGATTCTCCGGCGTGCGATTAGGGAAGCGAAAGCGAGGGCGTTGGCCCCCTTCCCCATGTGTAACTCTGGCTGCTCTGATACCCCGAAGATTGCCACTATTGGGCATGCTTCACCCTCACCCCCACAACCTTGGACATTGCCTCGGAGAAGGCTGTCCAGATCCCAGCAAGCTTGGGGCAAGACCAAAATATGTGGGTTTGGTTGGCTGGGCCCCTCTGGCACCGTTCATATTTGTCCTCCACCTCCGGGATGTACCTGCTCATTTGGGTTCTGATCAGGTGCGCTATGTGCCCCACTTTGAGCTGCATTAGGCTTCGCCTGGTGCAGGAGGTAGTGGAGTTCACCCTGCTTGGTGCTTCGCTCCAAAGTCCCCATCCTACCTCTGTCCCCAGTTCATCCTCCCATTTTTGGCTGGTCCCGTCCAGTGGTGTTCGGGCTCTGTCCAGTAGCTGGCCGTATATTTTCCCACATAGCTCCCCCTTCTCGTTGCTTGTGCCTATCAGGTCCTCTAGTAGTGTGGTTTCTGGGGCCCCGGGGTACCCTACCGTCTCTTTGCGGAGGAAGTGTTCTATTTGGAGGTATCTAATTTCCTGTTCTTTTGCTAGCCTCCACTTCCTCGTCAGTTCGTCTAGTGTCGCCAGTCTGTGCCCTACGTAGAAGTCCCCGACTGTCAATGCGCCCCCGTCCCGCCTCCATCTTTTGAAGGTGGTATCCAGCATGGCTGGGGGGGAATATGTGATTTCCACATATGGGAGCCATGGGGGACATTTTGCCTATCCCGAAGTGTTGTCTCAGCTGGGTCCACGTTCTCAGCGTAGCCGCTACCATTGGGCTCGTTGTGTATCTTGTTGAGGAGGATGGGAGTGCTGCTATGGCCAGGGCCCGGAGGGTCGTTCCTTTACAAGATGCCTCCTCCATTTGTACCCAATCTGTGTCAGGTTCTTGTACCCATCCCCTCACTCTTTCTGCTTTTGCTGCCCAGTGGTAGTATTGTCGGTTTGGCAAGGCCAAACCTGCTTTGATTTTCCTTCTTTACAGTGTCTGTTTGGGAATTCTCAGGTTCTTGCTCCCCCACACACACACACACACAAACGCCATGATTAGACTGTCTACATTTTGGAAAAAGGCCTTGGGGATGAAGATCGGAATGGATCTAAACAGGAAGAGGAACGTTGGCAGTACGTTCATCTCGATCGTCTGCACTCTCCCCGCCAGGGAGAGTGGGAGTGAGCCCCACCTTTGAAGGTCTCTTCTTACTTCCTCCACCAGGCTGGTCAGGTTCCACTTGTGGATCTGTGTCCAGTCTCTGGCTATCTGGATCCCCAGGTAGCGGAATCTGTTCTGGGCTGTTTTGAACGAGAGCCCCTCCAGCTCTCTCCCTCCCCCTTTTGGGTTCATTGGGAATGCCTCGCTTTTGCCCAGGTTAAATTTGTAGCCCGAGAAGGTTCCAAACTCTTTCAGTATTTGTAGTATTGCCTTCAGTCCCTCCTGTGGCTTCGAGACACAGAGGAGCAGGTCATCTGCATAGAGTGAGACTCTGTGCTCTCTGTCTCCTCTCCAGATTCCCTTCCAGCTTTTTGCGTCCCGCAGGGCTATCACCAGGGGTTCGATCACTAGGGGGCAGCCCTGTCTTGTTCCTCTCTACAGCTGGAAATATTCCTAGCTGGTGGTGTTAGTTCGGACGCTTGTTTTGGGAGCGTTGTACAGGAGCCTCACCCAGGCGGTGAAACCCGCTCCCAGCCCAAACCATTCCAGTACCTCGAGGAGGTATTTCCATTCAACTCTGTCGAAGGCCTTTGCTGCGTCCAGGGAGACGATCACCTCTGGTGATGACTACCACTGGCTAACTAATCATTATTACGTTCAGCAGCCGCCTGATGTTCGCTGTGAGCTGCCTACCCTTAACAAAGCCCGTTTGGTCCTCTACGACCACCTCTGGTACGCAGCTCTCCAGCCTTTTGGCCAGGACCTTTGCGAGTATTTTCACGTCCACATCCAGCAGTGAAATGGGTCTGTATGATCCGCATTCCATCGGGTCTTTATCTTTTTTGGGTATCAGTGAAATTGTGGCCTGCGCTAGCATAGGGGGCAGGGTACCCCTTGCCAGTGAGTCCACAAACATACCCCTTGGGTGTGGGGCCAGGGCTGGTGCTAATTTTTGCAGAAATACCTGTGTCGGGTTCTTGTAACCATCCCCTCACTCTTTCTGAAAGAGTGAGGGGTCGGGTCCCGGTGCCTTCCCTGCCTGCATGGAGCTGATGCTCTCCATGATTTGTCCCAGGTCAATTGGTGCTTCCTGCTCTTACCCCACAACTGGTAGTTCCAGTCCGTCTAGGAACTGTTTCATACCCACATCCCCGTTGGGGGGGGCTCGGAGGTGTACAGTCCCCGGTAGAAGGTCTCAAATGCCCGACTGACCTCCTTTGGTTCTGTTACCAGTCTGCCGCTGCTATCCTTTACTTGCGCTATTTCCCTTGTGGCTGCCTGCTTTCTCAGCTGGTGAGCCAATAGGCGGCCTGCCTTGTCTCCGTGTTCGTAGAAGGTCCCCCCTGTCTGGCGGAGTTGGTACACTGCTTTCCTAGTGGATAGCAGGTTAAAGTCCATTTGCAGCTTTTTTCTCTCTGCCAGCAACTTTACAGTCGGGGCCTCGGAGTATTTTCTAGACTTCCAGGATGGAGTCCACCAGTTGTTGCCTGGCCACCCTCTCTTCCCTTGCCTTGTAGGCTATGAACTCTCCTCTAATCACGGCCTTCAGTGCCTCCCAAAACGCGGAGGGTGAGACCTCCTCGTTTTGGTTGTTACTAACATGGTCGCCTATGGCCCGCGATGTTTTTTGACAGAAGGCATTATTGGCAAGGAGGTCCGTGTCCAGCCTCCACGTGGGGCGCTGGGCCCGGCCTGTCTCTAACCTCACATCCATATAGTGTGGAGCGTGGTCAGAGATAAAGATCGCGGAGTACTCCGTTCCCATGATCCATGGAAGCACCGATTTCCCCACTGCAAAGAAGTCGATACGGGTGTATACCTTGTGTACTTTTGAAAAGTATGAAAATTCCTTCTCTCACGGGTGCAGGAACCTCCATGGGTCCACCGCCCCCATCTGCTCCATAAATGCTCCTAGTTCCCTAGCCATGCCAGTCTTTTTCCCTGCTCTGGGGTTTGATTGGTCGGTCAGTGGGTCCTGTACACAGTTGATGTCACCCCCCCATGATCAGTCGGTGTGTGTCAAGGTCGGGAATTTCTGCCATGATCTTCTTTATGAATTGTGTGTCGTCCCAGTTGGGAGTTTACACATTTACCAGTACAACCGGTGCCCCTTCCAGGAAACCGCTGACCATAGCGTACCGCCCCCTGGGTCCTAACTGTCTTGGTTTCAGTAAACCTCGTCCTCTTGCTAATTAATATTGCCACCCCCCCCTAGCCCTTGTCCCGTAGCATGAGTGGTATGTCTGTCCCACCCAGCCCTTTCTTACCAGCTGTCGGTCCTTCTCCCGGAGGTGCGTCTCTTGTAGGTAGATTATGTCTGCTTTTAGGCTTCTTAGGTGGGTGAAGACTCTGGATCTTTTCACCGGGCCTTTTGAGTCCCCTTATGTTCCAGGTAACAATCCTGGTGGGGGGTTTTCAAACCCCCGGTCCTGCGGGATCACCCATACTTACCTAGTGGACGCGCCCCTGCACTCCGGGGTTTCCCTTTGTTAGGGGGCCGTCCCAAATGGCCACGGTCGCTGCTCTCGCCAAGAGGTCGGGCCCCAGGGCTCCGGGGTTTCCATTTGGCCAGGGGACACCCAACATGGCCGCCAGCTGTGTGTGTGCCACGTGGCTGCGCCCCTGCACTCCAGGGTCTCCCTCCACCCTGCAGCCCTCCCCAGTGGCTGTTGGTGTCGCCATCTTGGTTACTTGCCCTGCTCCATGCCCGCCGAGGCTAGTGTTCGTGCTGCTTATCTACCTCACCCGTCTCTTAGCTTCTGTTCTGCGCTCTCCCCCCCACAATAGTCCCTGTCCCTCTGTCGTCGTCCCCCGTGTTCTTCCCCCCCCCTCTTTGTGCCAGGCGCTCCTCTCCCGAGAGGCGTGCCGCGGCCCTTTCTCCCTGCCCTCCCGTGTTGGCCATCTTCATTAGCACGATGGCCCCCCCCCCCCTCCCAGTATTTGCCCTGCTCCTGTTTTACCTTTCTTTTGCTAGCCCTTGTCTCGCCCTCCTGTCCGCCTTTCTCATCCTCGTTCACCTTCCTCTGCTCCCCCCCATTGCATTGAGAGATGGAACGAGCCTGGGAAAGAGCCAGCACAGTCCCGTGCAGTACACCAAAATAGTGTACAGTTCGTGATCTTATTGTCTCCGTTTGCGGTCTGCCCTACGCTCGTTGTTCCGATTCTTCCTTTCTTTTCCATCCCCGTTGCTTTCATGATGGCCGTTGCGGCTGTCCCACCCCCAGTTTGTTCGCTCCAACGAATTCCTCCACTGCCGCTGGGGTGCTAAAAATCAGCTCCTTCCCCTCGAATGTTATCCAGAGTTTGGCCGGGAATAACATCCCAAATTTCACATTAATTTTTGAAGAGTGCTGATTTGGCCCTGTTCAATTTAGCCCTTCTTTTGGCCAGATCCGCCTCAATGCCCTGGTACACCCTTATGGTCTTTCCTTCCCACATGCTCGATTTCGCCTGCCAGGCCCACTTTAGGATTTTTCCCCTGTCTTGGAACCTGTGCAGCTTCACGATAATCGCTCTGGGCTGCTCCCTGGCTTTGGGCCTGGGTCGGAGCGACCCGTGCACCCTGTCGATTTCTGGGGGGTTTGGAAATTTCTCCCTTCCCACTAGCTTGCCCAGCATTTGCGTCACGTAGCCTATTGGCTCTCTGCCCTCCATCCCCTCTGGCAGACCCATTATTTTACCATTCTGCCATCTAGACCTATTTTCCTGGTCCTCCACTTTCCCTCTTGGGCTCCCCTGGGTCGTTACCAGCCTTTTCACCTGGGTTTCATGAGATACCATCCTGTCGCACTGGTGTGAGGCGGCCCTCTCCAACTCCTGAATTGTTTTCTCCTGCGCCTGCACCTTCCTTTCCAGGCCATCGATGGTTTGCTGCATTTTGTCCGTTGTCTCTGCCAGCATCTCCTTCATCAGTGTGTGGAGCTCCGTCCTGAGTGCCTCCCACATGGCGTTTACCTCCGTTTGTATCTCCTCTTTTATGGCTTTTATCTCCGTTTTCAGCACGCTTCTCCATTCCTTGGAGTGTGTGTGTGGTTGGGGGGGGGGGGGGGGGGGGGGCGGTCGCCGCGTCCTGTTCCAGCTCCGCTCGTCAGCTTTTCCGCTTCCTGGTTCACCTGAACCTCCGCCTTGCCCCATGGGGTCGTCTGCCTACGTGGCTGCAGCTCCTGCATTTTTCCTTCGCCTCCTTCTTGCATCTCGCCGTCGCCCCGATTTATTATTTGCAGGCATTTTCCTGTTTTGTGCTTCTCTCTTTTTTCCCCCTGGGTTTTGGTGCAAAAGAAGATTTTTTTTCCCCCACCCCAAAGAAAAACCACCAAGGGTTTTTTCTCCTTTCAAAAACAATTTTTTTTATTTTTTTTTTTTTATAAATAAAACGGAATTGGTTTTTTTTGAAAGAAGTTGTTTTTAATTTTCAGGAGGGGGAAAAAAAAAGTTGAATGAAAAAAAATGATTTTGTTTTTGTCTTATCCTCTCCGTGCTCCTACTTTCAGGCAGCTTCTTGTTGCGATTCCCACTCATCCTCCACGTGCAGCTGCTCCACTGACCAGGACCAGTCGCTCCTCTTTTTCTCTTCAGCTCCGTGGAACGGAGCTTTGGTGCCTGGGCAGGGCGAGGGAGGCAGGGCCAATTTCACGGGGCTTTAATTCTTTTTAAGAACCCGACGGGAAACCCCCCCAAAACAGCAATTTTGTGGATCTGCGGGAGCCTCTTTGCTGCAGCCGCTCCATTCGCGAACGCCACCGGAAGTCCCCATCACCTGTTATTAAACACACACATCTACTTACCAGCTGAAACATTCATAAAGTGAGCATGGCGTTATTCCAGAGTGTTGCTCACATTAGGCCAGTAAACCCATACTGTGAACTTGGCACTGAATTTAGCTCAATTCTTAGAAGACCTGCTTCCAACATCAACTGGCTACAAACATAGCCGAGCAGTGATTAGATGATTCACTAAAGAATATTTCCTCAAATCAAAATTAATGAATTGCAAGAGAGATTGTTTGAACATTCTTGTAATATGGGCATTACTGGCAAGGCCAGCATTTATTATCCATCCCTGGTGCAACTGAGGTACTTGCTAAGCTATTTCAAAGGGCAGTTAAGAGCCAACCATTGTTGTGGGTCTGTGGCCACATATAGGCCAGATTTCCCATTTCTAAAAGACATGAGTGAACCAGATGGAATTTCCAACAAACTGGTTATTTCCAGGTTAAAATGACTGATGCTAGCTTTTTACTCCAGATTTACAGCATTTAATTACATTTAAATTTCCCTAATGGCTTTGGTGGGATTTGAACATATGACCCCCAGATCATCAGTACAGGCCTCTGGATCTTGTACAGCAGCATAACTACTATACTACCCCAATGTATTATCCTTGCGTTTGTATATTACATTCAGCTCTAATCTTATTCAAGCTACCTTTCATTTGGAGTGTATGATAATTGTTAGAACTTTGCATACCGACTGATGAAAAATAATGCAAAACAGTGGTACACTGGGCATCCACACCCTTACCTTGTAATACATAGATATTATCCTGATACTCCACAGCAGCATGAAACTCCATAGCAACAGGCATCGGACAGACAGCTATCCAGCAATTGTCTCTGGTATCATAGCATTCCATTGATTTTAGTGCATTCCGTCCGTCACCTTCATACACCCGACCTCCAACTGCATAAATTTTGCTACAACAATAAACTAGCTTGCACCCTATCCGTGCCCTCAACAATGGAGCTCTGGGCAGCCACCTGTTTGTTGCATGGTCATGCATCCAGAAATCACTCTCTGCCTTATGATCTATAGAGACATCACTGTTACTTGGCCTGTAACCTCCTGCAATATAAATGTCATTATCAGGTGACACCAAGATTCCCACCTCCCTTAAATCATTGGGAGGCTTGCATAATTTGAAGACTTCGCCTGTGACAGTATCTAAACAAGGCACAGTTTGTTTCTTTCCTGAGTGTTTGTTGGCAGCCTCAAAGCAGATAATCATCTGTGAAGCAGTCATACCAAGTCTAGGCCTGCAGCCATCAGCCCCTTCATTGTTATCTTCCGAGGAGTTTCCAGCCATAGCCTGTGCAAAAGTGCAAGGAATTTTCTGTAAAAAGGTCTTTTCCATCAGAGGTACACGTATACATTTGGCAAAAATGTCTGCAAGGTGTGGCTCCCTTTTGTCTCTGTTATGCTCAAGCCACTGAATTATACTTTCATAAACACACTCTTCCTTTTCCACATTAAGGTCATCACTGTTTAGAATGCTTGTGAGCTGGTCTTTAGTCAAATGGAGGAACTCCTGCTCTTTGGCAACACATAAAATTTTCTTTCTAATATAATCTTGGGATTTCTCCTTCAATTCCTGGTGTCCGTAAGCATCAGCAAAAATGAAAACCCCAATGGAGTTCTGAGGGTCAAGTCGGCTTATTATATACTGGGCACACTGGTCCTGCAAGGAAGGAATCTGGAAGAGACTAGCAGCTGTGAAAAGAGCCTGCACATTGACCTCTGTCAGTGATACTCGGGATGTATATGCATAGTCCAACACAAGCCGCATTGCATCATCTTCCACTCCCACGATTCGCACTTTTTTCTGAGTGCTCTCTGTAAGGCCACTTGTGAACATAGACCTATGAAATAAAAAAGCTTAATGAGCTGAACCCATTCCGGAATAAAAGATTTTCATCCATATAGTAATGCATCACAAAAGCATGTTAGCACACAGTTAATTACTTTGCAAGAACAGACGAACATGTGTTATGCCAGCACAGCAAGAAGCTACAAACAGTGATGGGATGAATGGCTGATCAATTTGTTTTGGAATATATTGGTTACATAGAAAATAAAGCAGGGGGCGGCCATTAGGCATCCTACACAGTTCATAATGATCATGGCTGATAATCAAGTTCAATATCCTGATCCATCCCCCCCCCACCATATCCCTTGATCCCTTTAGCCCCAAGAGCTATGTCTTGAAATTACACAACATTTTGGCTCAACTACTTTGTGCTACTGAATTCCACAGATTCACCTCTCTCTGGGTGAAGAAATTTCTCCTCACCTCAGTCCTAAAAGGTTTATCCTCAAACTATGACCCCCTCGTTCTGGACTCCCACACAATACTCCAGGTGCGGCCTCATCAATGCCCTATACAATTTCCTATAATCAAATCCTCTCCCTATGAAGGCCAACATACCATTTACCTTCTTTACTGCCTTGTCTACTTCTGCGCTTACTTTCAGCGATTGATGCACAAGGAAAACAAAGTCTTACGTATCCACCTCTCTCAATTTACACCCATTCAAATAATAATAATCTGCCTTATTTTTGTTACCGAAGTGGATGACCTCACATTTATCCACATTATACTGTATATCCCATGCACATGCCCACTCACTCAGCCTGTCCAAATCCTGCATCTCTGCATCCTCCTCACAGCTCACCCTTCCACCCAACTTTTATCATCTGCAAATTTGAAGATAATACATATAGTTCCCTCATTCATATATAATTGGGGTCCTAGCAGATCCCTGCGGTACCCCTCTAGTCACTGCTTGTCAATTGGAAACATTACACAGTAATCAGCTATGTGAGACCTTATCAAAAGCTTTCTGAAAGTCTAAACCACATCCACCAGTTCAACCTGGTCAACTCTGCTAGCTCCATCTTTAAAAAATTCTAGTGGATCTGTCATGCACAATTTCCCTTTTGTAAATCCATGCTGATTTTGGCTGATTATACCACTGCTTTCCAAATGCTGTGCTATAAAATCCTTGATAATGCACTCTAGCAACTTCCCTGCTACTGATGTTAGGCTCACAGGTCTGTTTTCTCTCTACCTCCCTTTTTAAATAACGGGGTTATATTAGATACCCTCCAAACTGTAGGCAACCATTTCAGAGTCCAAAGAATTTTAGAAAATGACCAATGGATCTCTATTTCTACAGCCACTTCCTTAAGTACTCTGAAGGGATATTGGTCAGGGCACTAGGAAAATTCAATTATTTGAATAAACCAATTGACCTTGAGTGTTCCAAAAGTTTAAAAACAAACAACTGGGATGCTAAAAATGTTATCTGAAAAAGAGCTCCCTTGGTACTGCACTGGGACATCAATCTAACTTAACCATTCATGCCCTAGAATGGGGTTAGAATTCCTAACCTTGCAAATTAGACAAAATGCTCCCTCTAAATTGACACAAACAGAAAATCAAATTTCCTGAAAACTCAACATTAAACTACTTTACTCAAAAGCTTTGTGAAAGTACATTTTAACATGGAGCAAACTTAAGAATTAAACACAAGAATCCAACAAGGATTGAAAAAATAATTTTTCATAGATATAACTCTAATAAACCAGCGTTGTTCGACTTGCTATTCTCTTCTACAGAAAATAAACTCTCATGAAAAGCAACTTATGAAAAACATTTTAAAGTATTTTACAGGGGCCTAACAGGTTTGCTTAATAATTAAGGTCTGGAATTAAATTCTAGACTCAAGTTCTTCATAAGAAAATAATGTTAAACACCATGACTTTTTTTAAAGCAAAAATTAGGCTGTCCATTGAACTCCTTGCCATTTGTTAATGGTAGTGCAATTAAAAGAACTAGAACTTCAAATCCTTCACAACTTAGATTCAAAGATAAAATAGCTGTTTCATTTGGCATCAATTGTCTCCATTCCCACCACTTTGATATGCCATAAGCTGGTTTGTAATATTAATAAGTGACTAGCTACCAAAACAGCAGAAGCATACCTAAAGTAAGGACTAATTGCAGCGAGTACATTTCGGTGACAGGAAAACGTTTTTCCATGATCTACCTCCACCACAATGTCTGTCAGCTGCTGTTCATCGTACATACATTTAAGCTGCTGCAGAATGCTACATGCATGTGCAGGGTCCATCCCGATATTCTGACTTGCACTTGAAATTCCATTGTGTCCCAGTAAAAACTTACTCAATTCTGTGGAGAGACAGGACACTAGTATTCATTGTTCATCACACAAAAGAAAATTCAATAAATTCACACATATAAATGACTTCTAGGAACAGAGGGAAAAAATGGTAGTTCAAAATATTATGTGATTAGAGGCAGACAATTTTATACACATCGCCAATACATTGCCTGGCCAACAAAAGGAGACTAACTTCAAGGTTTGTCTGTCAGAAGTACTCAGTCCTGTGAGTCTATTTAATGTATTAACCTCTTTTCTGATGCTGATGGAGCTTTCTTGATGTTTATTTCATGCATTTAATTACAACAGTATCAGAACACTTAACAAAGCAATATTCACGGATGAAAATATTTTGACCATTCTTAGGACACAAAATCAAACTCAATGCCAGACCAACAAAACCAATAGAAGAGAGAAAATTGTCATGAGAATGTCGCTTTAAGAAATGTTTGGCTGCTCATATTACTGCAGTGTGTCAGAGTGTGGGTGGAGCTGGGCTGTCTGTCAGCTCTTTACTTTCATTTTAGGCTGTTTGCTGCAGGGTGTTTTAGTTTTGTTTTCAGTGTTGGAGCTGGAGCCACAGAGCAGGTGTACTGTTGATTTCTCTGCCCTGAAAAGACTATCTCTTGATCATTTGGTAAATTCAGAATTATAAATGTTCTCAGTAGTGAATGTAAACCTAATGTGCTTCTGGTAAAAGGTGTTTCTTCGGTTTTCTGGATGTTGTTTGGGAAGTTATTAAGTATTACTTAGTGTTGTATTCTTTGGGGCTTGTATTTGAACTGATGGTTGCTAGGATGTTCACTGTACGTTTCAAAAAGGTTGAGTTCATAGAATAAACATTGTTTTGCTTTAAAAATTACTTTTCCATTTCTGCTGTACCACACCTGTAGAGTGGGCCATGTGCTCCCCATACCACAATCTATTAAAAGTTGTGGGTCAGGTGAACTCCATGATACACTTTGGGGTTCTCTAAACCCTGGCCTTTAACAAAATGCTCAGTCTCACCCCAGCTCCCCTTGGTGCAGATAGGAAACTGAAAATGACAAACAAATCTTAGCGACCACTAAGATAGTACTACCAGTATGACATGTCACCAACTATTGAGGAAAAGGCTCCGAGGTGGAAGGAATTCATTACATACTTAAAATACAGATATAACTGTACCTGTACTACAGTTCAAGATGCTTCAAGGCCCATGGGACACATGTGGTTGATGTACACTTCATTTCAAGTCACACCAAGAACTATATGGCTGTTTCTTTACTGTCGCTGGATCAAAATTTTGGAACTCCCTCCCGACCAGCACTATGGGTGTATCTACAGAACATGGACTGCAGAGGTTCAGAAGGCAGCTCATCATCACATTCCCAAGGACAATTCGGGATGGGCAATAAATGCTGGCATAGCCAGCAATGCCCACACCCCTTGAATTAATTTAAAAAACACAGGCATTAAGGAATCTCTCTCTTACAATACACCTCCTGCATTCAGCTGATTCTTTAATACGATACTTACAAGGTGTCACATAGATCCAAAATCTATTTTGTTTGATGTACAAGTAATTAAGGGTTTTCAACTAAATCATGGCAATAACTTCAGATACTGTGCATTCTAAGTCACCCTTCATTTTGTAGAACAGTGAGACCCTACTAATGGGGGTAGTCTTTGGAGCCGAACACATGAATATACTGTTAAGAATTGGGGAAAATTAAGATTAAAACAAAGCAAAACAGGGAGTTGATCAGAGACAGACGTCTGGAGAAATGATGAAATGCGAATTTGCCTACAGTGGAAAACAACAAGTACTTTCCAGATGTGACTAGAGAAAACAATGGGGCTACAGAGATGGAAATTGACACGTGCCTGCCAAAAGCTAACTCCACAGGGTGAATATCAAAAAGGACAGAAACAGTACAACTGTAGCACACGAAGCAGAGAGAGACGGCTAACATCATAACTGCATCAAGCTGCAGATATAATCTCCCAAAAGAAGCCATTTTACACTTTTACTAAGCCTAAACACTATTACTCAGACATGGAACATGTTAACTTGGTTGTGGCAGTTATTTGTTGGATTTAGCTCAAGTTACTTAAAATTGGATGTTGTTGGGGAAAAGGGATGTCTCAGAGTTCAGGTAAACACAGGTGGTTGGGGACCAAAGGATAGTTTCATGTATAATTGTAAGTATCATATCGGATTATAGTCCTTCTTGCCATGTGTTTTGTGTCTTTCTTTTACGTTAATATTCTTTCTTAATTGTTCACACAATGACTGGACTGTTCGTCACTGGGTTGTACACCGGTGCTCACATTCAAAAAATGTTTAATGCTGAGAAAGATAGAAAATGGATAAGTGTGAGAAAAGACAGTCAAGCAAAAGAGAGGGAGTGATTGAAAATTCCAAGGAGACTTCACCTCAAAATAAAAAGGATTGTGCTGAGGGAATGAGATGCGAGAAAAGATGGATTCTTTCATTGTAATAAACTGGGCCACACCAAATCATCATTGCTGGGTGTTACATGGAAAGCCAGTTTGAGTTAGAAATCTTAAGAAAGGGACTAGTAAATCAGAGGCTGGAAAACAAAAGCCAATAAGATTTATACACAGAGAAGACCAAACACAATAGGGGTGAAAATGTGTCCACAAATTTTACAGAGGCAGAGGAGCCAGAAGGTAGTTGACATGTTCAAGAAGTTTGTATCTGAAGGGAACGTCTTTCCATGTGTAAAAAATTAGATGGGGAAAGATATTAAAATTGAGAGAGACAGGAGCAAGTGAATCCTTAATATTGTGAGTTAAGAATATTTGTTGTCCAAAGGAATATTGAAGGAAGGGGTAATGGTCAGCAGTATTCAAGGAGAAACTAGAAAAGTTCCTTTGATGAAAATAAACTTGAGCAGCTTGAAGACGGGAGAAATGATTGTAGGAGTCGTAGAAACATTGCCCATTGCACGTTACAATTCATTCTAGGGAATGATATATCTGGATCAGAGATAGTAGCGATGCCTACTATGGTTCAACAGCCGGTAGAATATCCGGCTACAGAAAAATTGCAAACAGACCATCCCAGAATATGTCCTGATTGTGTAATGAAGTCACAGGCACATAAGACAAGAGGCGAAGGAGTTATGAGCACAGGATAAGAAAAGTGATATAAGGTTATGTGACATGAGCTTTAGTAAGCAGGAAGCAAAGTACTGTACACACCCCTGTCAGCATCAACGGGGCCGAGGTGGAGATGGTTAGCAGTTTCAAATTCCTAGGGGTGCACATCTCCAAAAATCCGTCCTGGTCCACCCACGTCGACGCTACCACCAAGAAAGCACAACAGCACCTATACTTCCTCAGGAAACTAAGGAAATTCGGCATGTCCACATTGACTCTTACCAAATTTTACAGATGCACCATAGAAAGCATCCTATCAGGCTGCATCACAGCCTGGTATGGCAACTGCTCGGCCCAGGACCGCAAGAAACTTCAAAGAGTCATGAACACCGCCCAGTCCATCACACAAACCTGCCTCCCATCCATTGACTCCATCTACATCTCCTGCTGCCTGGGGAAAGCGGGCAGTATAATCAAAGATCCCTCCCACCCGGCTTACTCACTCTTCCAACTTCTTCCATCGGGCAGGAGATACAGAAGTCTGAGAACACGCATGAGCAGACTCAAAAACAGCTTCTTCCCCACTGTCACCAGACTCCTAAATGACCCTCTTATGGACTGACTTAATTAACACTGTACCCTGTATGCTTTATCCGATGCCAGTGCTTATGTAGTTATATTACATTATATATGTTGTGTTGCCCTATTATATATTTTCTTTTATTCCCTTTTCTTCTCATGTACTTAATGATCTGTTGAGCTGCTCGCAGAAAAATACTTTTCACTGTACCTCGGTACACGTGACAATAAACAAATCCAATCCAATCCAATGACGATGGAACAGACGAAAGGGAAAGGACCCAATGTGTTTAGTTCAAAGAGATTAATAGAATTACAGCAGTAATTCTAAATTTTTAAAAATCTATCAAATAGCTTACTTTGAATTGGAGGTTCAGTGTATTCCTGAATGCCATTATGTAAAGGATCACACAATAAAGAGAAAATGGCACCCCACATGTTAAAGCAGATGACAAATGGGCAGAAATACATCTAAATTGTATTACCTCCTGAGCATAGGTAAGAAATTCTAAGAGTAGATCATGAAATTGCATTAGGGGGACATCTAGGAATAAAGAAAACACAAGTGAAGATGCAGAAACAGTTTTACTGACCGGAACTACTTAAAAACGTAGTTACATTTTGCCAAACCGAATACACGTCAAGTAGTAGGGAAACCACAAGCTGCAATAAAGCTAGCATTTTTGAACCCTATTCCAGCTTTCAAAGAACCTTTCACAAGAATTCGAGTCGACAGTGTAGGACCGTTGTCGAGAACATGAAGTGTAAATCAATACTTATTAACTATTATAGATATATCTACAAGATTTCCTGAAGCCATACCGCTAAAAACCATTACAGCTAAGAGTGTGGTAGGGGAATTAACCACGTTTTTTATTAGATATGGTTTACCAAAAGTGATACATGGTCAGGATTATTTAAAGAGGCAATGAATAGCCTGAAATATAACATCCAGAGTCAAAGGGAACATTAGAGAAATGGTGTCAACCTTTGAAAACAACGGTGAGCGCATATAGTCAAGATACTCATAATTGGGACAGAGAGATTCCATCTTCATAGTTTGCCATTGGGGCTGCACCAAATGATTCTACCAGATATAGTCCTTCAGAATTGGTTTATGGACATGAAGTTAGAGAACCACTGAAATTAATCCAACAAAAGTTAAGAAAGAAGCAGAGACTACACTTTTGGACCACGTATTGAATTTCATAGAAAGACTGAATGGGGCTTGTGGGGTGGCAAGATAACATTGAAAGACAGCACAGCAGGGAAGCTATGTAGTAGGGGAGAACGTGCTAGTGCTTTTACCTGTGTCGGACGAACCACTAAAAGCTAGATTTAGTGGGCTGTATCAAATTAAAAAACTGAGCAAAGTAAATTATCTGGTACACACACACACACCAGATAGCCATAAATCTCTCAGTGTGCCATATTAATATGCTTAAAAGGCATTGGGATAGAGGAGATGAGGACAAGCATGAAGTCTGGATAGTAATGAAGCAGGGAGAAGGGTTACATTCTGAAAGTGACTGCCCTCTAATTCATTTGGGTAATGAGGAAGGACTGGAAAATTTACACAACCGGTCGTTATCTTCCAGATAAGAGCCGAGGCAATTGGAAGAGTTACTGCAGTCTTATAAATGTATTTGTGTGAATAAATTAGGTAAATGTATTTGTGTGAATAAATTAGGTAGAATGGCGACGTATTATGTAAATGTGGTGGCGAAACAGTTCTGATAAAACATCCATGTATGTTCAATCCAGCAAACTTATCACAAGTACAGAAGGAAATTGAATATACGCTCAAAAATTAAATTGAGTTCTGGTGATTGGAGCTCGTAATCGTAATGGTACCAAAGCCGGATGGAACACAACGACTGTGTAGTGGACTACAGGAAAGTGAATGCCATCACCAGAAGGGATTAGTTTCCTATACCACGATTGAAGGATTGCATGGAAAGAGAAGACAGACTACATTCATCGCACAAATAGGCTTGCTAAAGAGCTATTGCCAAGTATCTTCGTCTGACAGGCCTTTGTGATGCCAAATGGACTTTTAACAATTTAAAATTATGGCGTTCAGGATAACACACCCACAACATTTCAGGGATTAACAACTTTATTTATTTTAATAGAGTACCCAATTCTTTTTTCCTCCCCAATTAAGGGGCAATTTAGCATGGTTAATCCGCCTACCATGCTCATCTTTAGGTTGTGGGGGTGAAACCCATGTAAACATGGGTAGAATGTGCAAATTCCACACGGACAGTAACCTGGTGCTGAGATCGAACCTGGGCCCTCGGCGTCGAGGCAGAAGTGCTAATCATTGCGCCAACATGCCAACTTTCGTGCCGAACCTTAGCAGTACGATAGCTCCACTAACAGAACTCTTGAAGAAGTTGTTTAACATTCTTGTGGATGCTTTACCCAGAGTGTAAAAGAGACTATTTGGGAACATTGGGTGTAAATACCCGTTGCAACGTGTTCAGAATTAGGTAAAATTAAGATTTTTAAAAAGTAAAGCAGGGATTTGATTGGAGATGGACATCTGGAGAAATGATGCGAGGTGAATTTGCCTATCAGTGGAAAACAAGTATTTTATATACATATATAGATAGATTACATAGAACATACAGTGCAGAAGGAGGCCATTCGGCCCATCGAGTCTGCACCGACCCACATTAATCCCTCACTTCCACCTTATCCCCGCAACCCAATAACCCCTCCCAACCCTTATGGACACTACGGGTAATTTAGCATGGCCAATCCACCTAACCTGCACGTCTTTGGACTGTGGGAGGAAACCGGAGCACCCGGAGGAAACCCACGCGGACACGGGGAGAACGTGCAAACTCCGCACAGACAGTGACCCAGCAGGGAATCGAACCTGGGACCCTGGCGCTGTGAAGCCACAGTGCTAATCACTTGTGCTACCGTGCTGCCCATATGTGTGAGTAGAGAAAACAATGGGGCTTTAGAGAATTTCAAAGTAGAAAGAAATGGACACTTACCTGCTAAAAACCAAATCCACAGGATTAATAACATCAAAGGGACATAACAGTGTAACTGTAGAACCCTAACTAAGAAGAGAGACTCAGCTGACATCAAAATATCAAGCGACAGATATAGTCTCCCAAAGGAAGCAGCCATTTTCTGCCTTCGCTGAACCTGAACACTATTTCCCAGACGTGGGCACGATAACCTGGTTGTGGTAATTATTTGCTGGATTTATCTCAAAAAGTTATTAAAGTTGGCTGTTGTTGTGGAAAAGGGATGTCTCAGAGTTCAGGTAAACGTTGGTAGTTGGGGACCAAGGGATAGTTTCATGTAAAATTGTGTGTCACCATGGTCCCAGATAACTATAGGCTGCTTTCCCCTTTCAGAGGGAGAGCTGACTGGTGATGATTTAACCTGAGGATCACTGTCTCTCAGGCGAGGGAGGGGCAAGGTTGAGAAGGTGGACCTTCATGAATAACCTCAGTTGGTATGGGAATTGAACCCACACTGTTGGACTCGCTCTGCATCACGGACCAGCCCTTCTTGCCGTGTGTGTTTTGTCTTTCTCTTGCGTTAACAAATATTATTTATTAATTGCTCATATAACGGTTCCTCACAGGGTTGTACACCCAGAAAAACCCAAGTTAATCTTCTGGGTTTTGAATACCCTCATATTTATCAGCATGGTTCATAACAAAACAAGCAAAGTCCAACATTAAGTTTAGTTAAATGCTCAAACCTATTTACAATTCATATTTCAGTGACAGTAGCCCAAGAATACTGCAGCACTGAAGTAAAATGGACAAGGGATTTTATTACTGCATTAATTTGATCACCTCCGAATCTACTAACTGGGAGGGAGAGATTTGCATTTATATAGTACATTACCACATCAATACATTGCAAAAAAGCTTTACACATACTAAATTACTTTGAAGTGTGGAGTTTACAAATTTATTTTTCACAGATATCAGTGAAGGTGTTAAAGGGGGAACATGGACCTAAAACAAGGGGAGAACTCCTTTGCACATTCAACATCCTCACACCTCTTTTGTCACACCAGACCCTCGAATTTAACATCTTTAGCAATGTTCATTCTCTCAATATTGCTCTCGAGTCAGCCTGATTAATTTGCTGAAAGCAAACTCCAATCTACAATTTCCTGACTCGAAGAGAGGGGACCAACAATAAAACCTGGGGAAACTTTCACTAAACATGTTTCAAGCCAAACTGTGGGCTCCAGATTGTAGACAGATTCTCATTTGCCATTTCTGCTCAGTTATGAAGGACAAGCTTCCAGCTGTGATGGTCCAGTGCTCAATAACATGCTTCTAAATCCATCTAATCAGGTTTCTGTGCTCTGGCTTCAAACCTTCTAAACTTGTGCAATCCCCTCCACACTTGACAAATTCTCTATTTCAAACTTTCCACCTCTTTCTGTGGTAGTGAGGGGGGAAATTGAAATTTTTAACAGTAACAGCACATATTATACAGTTTCATCATTGACAGAGATTATATCTACCTGGCTATTTCACTAGAAATATTACATGAAGCTAGGAGTAATTTTCTTTTTATATAAATAAATGAATTTCAAAATGAATTTTTAGAACTGAGCAAAGTAGAATGGGGTAGTCAGTTATTGACCCTCATGTAATCATGTCACTGCACGAGGTTAAGAAAGCAAGCAGAATGACTCAGGAGTGGGCATGAGAATTTTTTGTTTCCTCTGCTGATAAGCCAGAAAGCTTAAAGGAGAAGCAAAGTCTAAATCCACTAGTGGTGAAATAGAACAACTGCCCTAGCACAAAGACGTAGGAATTTAAACTGGACTGAGTTCAGACAGAACTGAAGAGGCAGATTAACAGTGTAGGAATGGGAGGAGAGAACATCTACATGGTAGCAGTGAGAAAGGGTGAATTGAGACAGCAGGAACCACCTGTTCTTCCTCACATCACCTTTTGATATAAAACACTGATGCTGCCAACACCAGCAGTATTTACCAGCAGCATTTGCTCAGTAAGAATTATGTGTTTTTTTTCCAAAAGGTGAACAGCAAGTCTCTGAGCTACAAAAGACAGCCAGCATGGAGTTACTGTACCTCCCTTCTTTGTACCTTTTGGCAAAGGGAAATGGGATGAAGTTAAAAATGAAAAGTGCAAGGGAGGCAAGGAGCAAAACATGAAAAGACAGTACAGCAACGGTTTGAGTTGTTTACAGCCACGGACGAACTTTCTGGATTCACTGGAGCCATTCTTCAGGAAACACTTAAATGATGCCCTGCAGCAAAATGATTTTATTTAGATTTTGCTGCAAACAAATGAGATCTCACTACCCCTGGTGATTTAAAATGCTCCCGGGTACAGATTCAAGTGACATTTAAGTTAGCAGTCTTTCAAAGTAGCTATGCTGGTAAAATAAAGTGCCTGAACAGTACTAGATTATTTGATACAAACTTTTGTTGAAAGATGTTTGCAGGCTCAGGGAGCTAGTCAGTAAACATGTATAATGGTCGCTTGCCTTTTCATAGCAGATAGGTTGGGTTTTCATAACGTTGTCATTAGGGTTTTGGCTGGCAGCTTGCCTTATATACATATAACAAGGTCATTCATTTAGTTTTCACATCCATCAGAATTCCATCGCAATATATCAGCATCATGTATTAAAGCCTTATTCACACTTTGGATCAGCAGGCCAATCAGAAGTACAGTTGTAACAGTGACTACATCTGTTACTGCTGAAATCATTCACACCATCATGGTTTGATTTGCCAGGGTGGAAACAGGGGCTGTTGGGGATATCAGGCCAAAAATGACTGACATGGGACCAATTCACCAATATTAAAGTTTTTCCAAATCCATTTAGAGCATTTCTACTCCCATTTTTTTAAAATCAGTACTTATGACGGTACTTTAGGCACTAAAGATCTTAGTTGCATACCAATACACAAGTGTAATTTTCACAAATACTTGATAACCCATGTCCAACTTTTTTTTTATTGACTCTGGTATTAAATTGCACAGCCAACTGTAAAAAGTCAAAAAGTATTGAATAAATCAAATTGTGGGAAAAATTATAGAATTGGAATCATAAAATGGTGCAGCAAAAGAGCTGCCATGCAACCATTCTGCTTGTTAAGGCTCTCACCACAGCCATCCACCTAGTCTTCACTAGCTTGCTCTTTCCCCATAGATTATTGAATGTGAATATTGAATCTGCTTCCACTACTCCTTCTGATACTCCAATGTATTAAATATTCTTCCCTCCTATTGTAGCGGGTTCTTTGGCCATCTTAAATCTATGTTCTCTGGTTACTGACCCTACTGCCATTGCAAACCGTTTCTCTTGATCACCAAACCAGTCTGTTAAAAAGAGAACAAATCTAGCTTCTCAATCCCACCACAAAACCCATCATCTCTGGAACCAATTTAGTAAATCTCTTCTTCAACCGCTCCAAGACCCATCCTTTTGAAAGTGTGGTTCTTGGAATTGAACATAGTACTCCAGCTATGGCTTAACCATCGGTTTTAAGAAATTTTGAGCATAACATCCTTGTTTAACCCAAGAATCCCATATATTTTAATAACCTTCACAATTTGCCCAGTCAGTGTCAAAGATTTGTGCACATATACATGCACCCTCTAAAATGAAACCATTTAATTTATATTGCTTTGTCTAGTTCTTCCTATTGTATTAATCCATAGAATCCCTATAGTGCAGGAGGCCATTCGGCCCATCAAATCTGCACCAACACTATCAAGAACAACCTACCGAGTCCCACTCCCCACCCTATACCCTTAACCCCACCTAACTACCACATCTTTGGACAGCAAGGGGCAATTTAGCATGGCCAATCCATTTAAACTGCACAGCTTTGGACTGTGGGGGGAAACCGCAGCATCCGGAGGAAACCCACGTACATACGGGGAGAACATGCGAACTCCAGACACCCAACGCCAGCATCGAATCCAGGTCCCTGGCACTGTGAGGCAGCAGTGCTAACCACTGTGTTCCATGCCATCCAGACTTTTGGTGGCGGCCATGGTGCGATCGGTCACACGCAAGGTGGCTCCTGTCTGGAGATGTTGACTTTTGATCTTTTTACTTGATTTTCAGGGGACTTTGGTGGAAAGTTGTGAGGAGAGTGGAAGGTATTCAGTTCTCACCCAGACCCAAGTTAAATATGGTGAGAGCCTTGGCCGAAGAGTTGGAGGGGACTCGTGGCACAGCACAAGCTGAGAAGATGGTGGAGGGGGAAGGGTCATCGTCGATGGCGAAGCTGCCAATGGAGCAGTTGATGAGTTTCAACAAGGAGAAATTTCGGCAGCAAAGGAAGGTGATGCAGGGGGACTGGTCGAAGTCAATTGAGGGGGCAGTTGCACTTTTCGTGGGACCTTGGATCAGGTGGAGAAGCGCAAGGGGCGACGGCCCAAGATGGTGACCGACCAGAGCAACCAAATTGTATCGCTGGAAGTGGAGATGACAATCCATGGGGACGTTTGGAAGATGCTCCGGGCAAAGAGCAAGGGACTCAATCCCGGCAGCAACATTGGCATAGTGAGAGCCTGCTGGAGGGAGATGAAGGAACGAGCACCATGAGTTATGTCGCAAAGATGTTCACGAAGTTGGTGGAGAAGGTTCTCAACAAGTGTGGAGTTGCTGCTGCAGGCAGTGATTGTGTGTATGCACAAGTTTCGGGAGAAGGAAAAGATTTTGTGGTGGGCCAGTGCGAGTCAGAACTGCAGCTGGGAAGGAAACCAGGTCCAGATGTACAAAGACATTGGTGCTAACCTGGCCAAGAGATGGGAGGCATTCAATAAGGCCAAGGCGGCGTAAGATCCGCTTTGGGGTGCTGTCCACGGCGAAATCGTGGATAACATTTGAGGGTCTGAAATATTATTTTGAGACACCGGATGATGCAATGACTTCATCAACGACCATGGGTTGAGCGAGGGCTGAACGGTGAACATTTGTACCAGTTGCATCTAGTTTCACTTGTTCTCCTGTTTGATTGAGGAAATGTGCATGTCCTATGCCTGCCTTACCCATTTGTAACTGGCAATAGCCATTGTGCTTCTCGGTCGGTGCCAGGTGTATAGCCTGTGACTTTTTGTACCCTTTGTACAGTTTATGGATGGTTCTGCTCACGGTTGCATGGGTCCTGTGGGGAACTAAGAATGTACCGTATGGTTGCAATGGAGTGTTTTTCTCGTTTTTATTTTTATGGGTTCGGGACATTGGGGGAGGGGAGAGGAGGGAAGGCGATGGTGTAGGTCAGAGAGGGGGGGGGGGATGGGCGAGTAGGGAGGATTAGGTGGGTCACTTTGTTTGGGCCTCAAGGTGGGAGTAGACACGCCAGCATGTGATGTTAGTGAATGGAAACGGAGTTGGGGGTGGGGGTCACATAGTTGGTATGGTGGACAGAGGAAAGGGGTGGGCATCCTGGGTGGGCTCGGTTTAGGGTGGAGATGGGGGGCTAGGTAGAGGCCGAGTTGGGTGACGATGGCGGATCCTAGGGGAGTGGGAGGCATAAGCCTCCGTTAAGATTTGTGACATGGAAAGTCCGTGGACTGAATAGGTCAAATGGTCCTGGGTGTTCGCACTTATACAGTTTAAGGGCAGAGGTGATTTTCCTCCAAGAGACGCCCTTGCTGGTGAAGGACCAGATGCGGCTGAGGAAGGGGTAGGTGGGGTAAATGTTCCACTCCGGGTTTGACTCCAAGTTGAGGGGGGGGAGGGGTCACAATCTTGTTTAGTAAGAAAATGGGTCTGTTGTGATGAGGGAGGTACAGGACCCAAGGGGTAGGTTTGTGATAGTGAGTGGGGTATTAGTGGGAGCACTGGTGGTGCTGGCGAACGCTGTCTATGCGCCCAATTGGGACGATGTTGAGTTTTTGAAGAAGCTGTTAGGAGCAATTGCGGACCTGAACTGTCACCAACTGATTATGGGTAGGGATTTTAATAGTGAATGAAGCTGAGGATAGATCGATCGAGTTCCAAGTCAAGGAGGAGGTCGGGAATGGTAAGCGAGTTGGGGGCGTTTATGGATAAGATGGGGATGGTGGACCGTGGAGGTTTATGCACCTAGGGGAGAGGGCGTACTCCTTCGTGCGTGATCATTGGGCATATTTCCGTATTGACTTTTGTGTGGTGGGTAAGGCGGTTTTGTTGGGAATCGTGGGGGTGGAATACGTAGGGGCCGTGAACTCCAACCACGAGCCGCCTTTCCTAGATATTAGGCTTAGGTCAGGTGGATTCTATGCTGTTGGCGGATAAGGAGTTCGGTGGTAAGGTGGCAGGGTCGATCAAGAATGAGTTCAATCAAAATGGGGAGGTCTCGGCGGCCATAAGTTTTGGAGGGGGTCATCATTTTGTATAAGGCCCACAAAGATAGGATGGAGGAGGAATGAAGGTTGCTGGAAGCGATAGTGGAGGTGGAGAGAGGTCCCAACTAGGGAGTTACTGCCGCAAAGAAAGAATGCGGGGCAGTTTGATCAGTTGACCACAGGGAAGACAGTGGGGCAGTTAGTTACAGCGGGCTCGAGGGGTGCAATAAGAGTATGGGGAGAAAGCAAGTCGTCTGGTGGTCCATCAGTTGCGGCGACAGGCAACTTCGAGGGAAATTGTGTAGGTGAGGCAGAGGGCGAGGTGACGTATCGGAGCCAGAGAGAATCAATGAGGTGTTCAAGGCCTTTTATGGAGAGCTGTACAGGGCTGAGCTTGGAAGGGAGGATGCAGGTACGGATCAGTTCCTGAATGAGTTGGAGTTCCTGGAGTTGGAGGGGGGGGAAGCGGCAAGCACTAGAGCAGCCACTGGGGTTGCAAGAGGTAATGGAGTGCATTGGCATGGTGCAGTCAGGAAGGCGCAGGGTCTGGGTGGCTTCCCAGCGGAGTTTTCTAAGCAGTTTGCAGCAGAACTGGTCCCCCATCTTCTGAGCATGTTCAATGAGGCAGTGGAGAGGGGGGAGTTACCGGCTGCGCTGGCGCAGGCATCCATTTCGCTGATCCCAAAGAAAGGGAAGGACCTGTTGGGAATGTGGGTCCTGTAGACCCAACTTGTTGCTGAATTCAGACGTACAAGTCTTGGCCCAGCTGCTGGCGAGATGGTTGGTTCATGAAGGGGAGGCAGCTCTCCAATAATATCAGGTGGTTGTTAAACGTGGTGATGCCCTCCTCGGAGGGACGGGAGTCAGAGGTGATCGTGCCAATGGACACAGAGAAGGCCTTTGACTGAGTAGTGTCAATCCTGTTCGAAATCCTTGGAAGATTTGAGTTTGGGCCGAAATTCGTGGTGCAGGCGCAATGATTGTACATGTCCCCCTGGCTAGCGTGAGGACAAATTAGATGAATCATTTTGATTTGCATAAGGGAACGAGACAAGGGTGTCCGCTCTCACCATTGCTGTTCATGCTGGCAATTGAACCCTTGGCGATAGCTTTTCATGCCTCCACTGAGTGGCAGGGGATTGTGAGGGGTGGTAGAGAGCACAGAGTGTTGTTGTATGCAGTCAGATTCCAGTATTTGGGGATTCAATTTTGCACAACTGGAACCTGATGGGCTTGGTACAGGAGGTTGGAAGGGACTTTAAAAGGTAATATGCCCTGCACTTGACTCTGGCAGGCAGGGTGCAGGTGGTAAAACTGAACCTATTGCCAAAATTATCTTCCAGCCCCTCCCAATCTTTCTCCAAAACACCTTTTTCTGGAGGGTGAACAAGTTGATATTGGAGTTTGTTTGGGCAGGCAAGACTGGGGGTGGAGGGGGGGGCACCGGGTCAACTCAACTCAACAGTTAAAGGCATAGGACATATGACTCAGGCCCGGATGAGTGGGTTCTTCCCGGGAGTGGCAGATGTGTGCGAGAGGTGTGGGAGGGGGCCAGTGAACCATTCCCACATATTTTAGGGGTGTATAAAATTGTACAGCTTCTGGAAAGCAGTGTTCGAGAGTCTGTCGGGGATTGTGGGTGTGAAGCTGACGCCAGATCCTGTGGTGGTGATTTTTGGGGTGTCGGAGGTGCCGGGTGTGCAGAAGTGGAAAGTGAGGAGGCCAATGTCATGCCTTCGCTCTCTTGATAGCCCGGCGACAGATTCTCTGAAATTGGAGGTCAGCAGTGCCACCAGGGGGGGCAGCGGCATGGTTGGGGGACCTATAAAAGTTCCTCAGGTTGGAGAAAATTAAGTTTGCCTTCAGGGGATCGAAGGAGGCGTTTGTAGTACAGTGGAAGCTGTTTCTGTTCATGTTTGAGTTAAAGGGGGAAAATTGAACAAACTGTATGTACTATGTTTTGTTGCTGCTATGTGGATTTTTTTTTCGGGTGTTTGGAATAAAATATATTTTAAAAGAACGTCTGCCCACTTCACCTGCCTGAAGTCTGTTATCCTCCTCATCATTTACTACATTTCCAAGTTGTGTCATGTGTAAACCTCTGAAATTACTCCCCTGCCCACCAAAGTACAGGTCATTAATGTAGTGATCTTTACATGGGTATGTACAGAAGGGGTTGATGGGAAATGGAAAGATCACTAGGGTATAAAAGGAGAAGCAAGCACCCCTCTGGTCTCGTTGGGGCTGATTAGACTGTGAGGAGAGCAGAAGCAGAGATTTAGCGCAGGGCTGCTGGTGTGGTCAGGCCTAGTTGTCGTATGTAAAAGGTGTAACCTTTCTACCAGTATAGTTCTTAAAATAAGACCTCACGCAGTTGTTAAGTTCTGTTACTCAATAAACCCTACATAAACTTCTGGATGACTTTGAGCCTTCTTCCGGAAGCCTCTGCTGTAACTGGAATGAGTAGCACATGTCCTACCCCACAGGTAACAAAACATGGTACCAGGTTGGTTTTAATCGAACAGTACTAGGTAGATTAGGCTAGAGACAAGAAAGGATAAAAAGTAAAGGGCCGACCGCTCGACTGTGGAAGACTTCGCAGCATTTGGATCCCAGACAACCAACCGACGCGATGGAACACACGCCACTTCCACGGCCGCTGAAAACTACCGGTAATTTAAATAGTAACTGGAAAATGTTTAAACAGCAGCTTCAAATATACATGGCAGCTAATGACTTAAACGCAGCCTCCGACGGGAGAAAGATTGGGCTGTTACTAGCAACGGCAGGCCAGCAAGCTGTGGACATCTATAATTCTTTCACTTAGTGACAAAGAAGACAAAACTACCTTTCAAGTGATAATTGCAAAATTTGACGAACACTGTAAAACACAGTCCAATTAAATCATGGAAAGATTTAACCTACGTAACAGGTTCCAAAAAAACGGGGAGACAATCTCTAATTCTGTCACAGATTACTAACACAAGGCTGTAACTATGCTGATGTAACAGATTCCATCATCGAGACCAATTAATCTATGGCCTCTCTGATGAAAAGTTAAGGGAATCACTAATGCAGCAAAATGATCTAACTCTAAAAACCACCATAGCAAGGAACAAAAGAAACAGCAGTACCTAGTTTCTAGAGAAACCAAAGTGTAGAAAATCCTCCACGAGGTGGAAGACGTTAAAATGGTGGCCTCTCCTCACAGGCACTCTCTTCCGGCCGCCGGCTCCCATTCAAACATGTACACGCATGCGCAGTCACGAGAGACGTGACCCAGCGAGATCCCGGTATGCGCAAGAAGCTGCGCATGCGGAGTATGCAAAGTACCAAACTCAGCCAGAGGAGCGATTCGCGCATGCGCGATCGCTGCCTACGCATGACGTCACGAACGTCATGCCGTGTTACCACTGTGGCAACGCCCACTTAAAAGGGAAATGTCCTGCACAAGGGAAAGATGTTTAAAGTGCTCAAAAAATGAATCATTTTGCCTCCCAGTGTCAGTCAACAGCAAAATATCACTCTTCAACACAAAGACATGGAAACTTCAAGGTTCACACAGTAGATGAAATGGACAACCAAACACCTAAAAATAAATTCCAATCACGAAGATTTCCACTCCTCGGAGGACACATACTGCGTCAAAATAATACATTCGGCGGAGGAACTGCACGAGCCGACCGCGACTCCTCAATAGGTGAATGCCATTGACTCCGCAAGGGAATAGAATGCCACGGTGCAAGTGAGCTGCTCCCCAATTACATTCAAGCTTGACACGGGAGCGTCCGCGAACATTATGACAAGCAAAGATCTCACATCCATCCCAGGGACACACGAGATGATACCTGCTGCATGCAAGTTAAAAGACTACAATGGCAACCAGATCACCTCAAGGGATCATGCCACCTATAAGTAGTCAATAAGAAGGTCACGAAAGGACTATGCTTTGAGATCGTAGACGACGAAAACACATCGCTGTTAGGTGCTCAAGCCTGCAAGGATTTGGGGCTGGTAGAGAATTTTCATGCACACGAATGACTCATCCCGACTGGACGATGCCATCCAGCTGCGAGTATCCTGAAGTCTTTCGTGGCATGGGTAAGTTGCCCTACACATACAAAATACTGCTCAAAGATGCAAAACCTCTCATACACCCACCGAGGAGGGTACCTGCTTCCTTGCGGGACAGGCTAAAATCAGAACTCCTACGCCTACAATCTCAAGGTATCATATCAAAGGTCACACAGCCGACTGACTGGGTCAGCTCGTTGGTGTGTGTCAAGAAGCCATCAGGTGACCTCAGAATCTGTTTAGATCCCAAAGATCTGAACAAAAATATTCGAAGGGAACACTACCCCATCCCCAAGCGAGAGGAGATATCAAGTGAAATGGCAAATGCTCACATCTTCACCAAACGTGATGCCTCACAAAGCTTCTGGCAGATGCAGCTCGTTGCTTCCAGCCGACTGTTGTGTACATTCAACACACCATTTGGGCGATACTGCTATAATCGCATGCCTTTCGGGATCATCTCCGCATCCGAAATATTTGACAGAATTATGGAGCAGATGACGGAGGGCATTGAAGGCGTCAGAATATATGTCGATGACAGCATAATATGGTCAACGACAGAGGAAGAGCACATTGCTCGATTAAGACAATGCTTCAAAACAATTCACCAATTTGGGTTGAAGCTTAACCGATCCAAGTGCACCTTCACACGCTCATCTCTGACCTTCCTGAGTGACACGATATCAGAGCACGGGTTGAAGCCGGATACTGAAAAGATTGCGGCAATCCAGAACATGCAGTGGCCACGTGACAAGAAAGCGGTGCTCAGGTTTCTTGGATTCATCAACTTCCTAGGCAAGTTCATACCGAACTTATCAGCACGGACGGCAGCATTACGAAATGTGATAAGGAAGGACACGGAGTTTTGCCTGGACTCCACGCCACCAAGAAGAGTGGGGGGATCTAAAGCACCAATTGATGGTAGCTCCAACGCTGGCATTCTTTGACCCAACAAAACCCACAAAGATCTCCACCGACGCCAGT
Organism: Scyliorhinus torazame; assembly: GCF_047496885.1. NCBI lineage: Eukaryota > Metazoa > Chordata > Chondrichthyes > Carcharhiniformes > Scyliorhinidae > Scyliorhinus > Scyliorhinus torazame. The sequence continues at coordinate 154,990,385 of NC_092719.1, forward strand.
CAACATGGAATTTTGGTGCGGTACTTCTCCAACAGAATGACCAATCGGACTGGGTCCCAGTGGCATACGCATCTAGAGCGATGACCGCCACAGAGTGCAGGTATGCACAGATAGAGGAGGAGTGCCTGGAACTGATCACAGGCATTACAAAATTCCACCACTATGTGTATGGTCTTCCCACGTTCCTCGTGGAGACTGACCATAGACCACTGGTCAACATAATTGACAAGAATCTCAATGACATGACACCGCGCCTACAATGCATGATGATGAAGTTGAGGAGGTATGACGTCACACTGGTCTACACTCCTGGGAAGGACCTAATCATAGCTGACACCCTGTCCCGAGCCATTGATGCTGGCAGTTCCCCTCCGGCATCCAGTAACATGTACAGGCTCACGCACAGTTGTGCAGAGACACTCTCCTGGCATCAGACGAGAAGATGCAGCAAATTTGTCTGGCGACACGAGAAGATGTGACCTTGCTCCAGGTCATGCACAACCTTCAGCATGGCTGGCCAAGAGGGCGGTGCCCACAGTTCCAAAACGTTAAAACTGAACTGTCAGTGGTGGATGGCGTAATACTGCGAAATGACAGAATCGTCATTCCACTGGCGCTCCGATCAGACATGCTCCGCAGGACTCATGAGGGACATCTTTGAATCGAGAAGTGCAATCCGTGTATGGCCTGGGATAAATGAGGACATAACAAACATGGTACTCACATATGACGTGTCAAAAACATCAACCGGCACAAGGCAAGGAGCCACTCCAGCAGCATGAGATGGCTACGTCACCGTGGGACAAAGTTGGCATAGACTGGTTTCACTCCAAGGGTCGAAGTTATGTTCTTATCATTGATTATTACTCCAACTTTCCGTAAGTAATGAAACTCACGGATCTCACATCTGCAACAGTTATCAAAGCCTGCAAGGAAACGTTCTCAAGGCATGGCATCCCACAAACAGTCATGTCCAACAATGGTCCTTGCTTTGCAAGCTGGGAGTGGATGGAATTCTCCAAGAAATACAACTTTAAGCGCGTGACATTGAGTCCACTTTCCCCAATCCAATGGCAGGGTAAAGAAAGGTGTACACATTATTAAGCAACTCAAATCAAGGCCACTGACTCGAATTCCGACATACACTTCGCTCTGTTATCATATCGGCCATCACCGTTGAGTTCAGGGCTATCACCGGCTCAAATGCTCTTCAATCGAGATGTGAGGACAACGCTACCGGCGTTACGCTTCAGCAATCCGGATCACTCGCAAGTGCTGGACAAGATGCGCCACCAACGTCACACACAAAAGCAGCACTATGGCCGACATGCCAAATTGCTGCATCCGTTAGCGATCAATGACATGGTTCGCCTGCGACACCCTGGTGGAGGATGGTCCAACATGGCAATGGTGCTATGACGCGTCGCGCCACAATCGTAAAGTCCGACGAGGGTGTGCTGTTCAGACGCAATCGACTAGACCTGTTGAAGGTTCCACCTCATCAACCTGTCTTTCCGACATTAGATCTGCAGGACTCTTATCATGCGACATCCCATGACACCATCAGCCAGTGACCAGATGGACATTAAAACCTCAGGGTCTCCATGCCCACTTAGGAGATCGACCCGATCCAGAAGAGCACCCAACCGTCTGAACTTGTGAACATTGAACTGATGCAAATATTGCTTTCTGTAATGTATTTGTGCATGACACCAACTGTGTTTGCTCCATTTAGTTACAACACTGCAACTATGTAAAACAAACAGAGAAAAAGGGGGATGTAGTGATCTTTACATGGGTATGTACAGAAGGGGTAGATGGGAAATGGAAAGATCACTAGGGGGCAGCACTGGCGGGTATAAAAGGAGAAGCAAGTAGCCCTCGGTCTCTTCGGCTGATTAGACTGTGAGGAGAGCAGAAGCAGAGATTTAGCTCAGGGTTGCTAGTGCGGTCAGGCCTAGTTGTGGCATTTAAAAGTTGTAACCTTTCTACTCGTATAGTTCTTAAAGTAAGAACTCGTGCAGTAGTTAAGTTCTGTTACTCAATAAACCTTACATAAACTTCTGGACGACTTTGATCCTTCTTCCGGAAGCCTCTGCTGTAACTGGATTGAGTAGCACATGTTACCTACCACACAGGTAACAAGACAATTAATATAGCAGTAAAAGCAGTGTTTTTCAAACTTTTTTGCCCAGAACCCATTTTTGCCAACTGGCCATCCTTCAGGACCCACACTGGCAGACCTTGGGGACCCATTCCAGCTGCCATTTGCGACCCACCACTTTCACTGACCTTTAATGTGACAGGCTTGGTGCGACCCACCATTTTCACTGACCTTTAATGTAACAGGCTTGGTGCTCATGATGTCACTTGCTTTGTTATTCAATGTTACATTTCTGATAATGGCTTAGATCATTTTACTTTGGGAAGAATGTGCAAGATTTTTGCTAGGAGACAATGGCAGCAATCTGTGGGTTAAGAGTGGAGACTCAGTCTCCCAAGTCCCAGAAAGGTGCTGAAAGTATTGGATTGAAACCATTTACAAGCTGTCCATTTACTTAAGATGAAAGAGAAATGGGGTCAAGAATAGCTCATCAGCATTTCTACCTGGATGCAAGGCTAAAGAGTTACATGTTGCCATGAGGAAAGATGCAGAGGAAGTCATTTTTGAGATCATGCTAGAGACTTCCCTACAAATCAATGAATGTCACAGACGGACTTCAGTTTTATGTGGTCAGCAGAGAGACGAGGCTGATTGGCTTTGCAAGCTATCACAGCCAGATGGAGAGAGATGGCCTTTACTGAAAGAGACACATTCTGCAGCTATCTAAGGTTACCAGGAAATTCATCCTGACATGGCAAGAGGGAAGAGGGAAGAATCATCGGGACAGACTTTATTGCTGGTAGAAGATTTAGGAAACTCTAGAAACTAAGTGCCTGCAAATGGTCACTTGATGTTACTACTTGGCAAAATGTGGAAAGATGAACCCATTGGAAGAGATCGGCTGCGGATTGCTTGCAAGAAGGACAGTAATTCTGTAAAAAAGTGCAATAAGCAAAAAAGGGGAACATTTCTTCCTGCGGATTAAAGTACAAGCGGTCTACAAAAAATAGTCGTCAACAGTATTTGTCATTGTGACAGCAAATGTTTTAAAACATGAAATCTTGCCATATTATCCTTTGCAGCTATTGACTGGAAGCTCAAATCTCCCCCTCCATCCCCCCCACCCCCTCCCCCCGTCCCACCCCAAGTTACGGGTTTCTAAAGAGATCGTAACAGCAGTTGTATGTGTCGATCAGCAACTCTGTGAAACTTAATAAAGATAGGCACTGAATGTAATGGAGGTGGGCAGTCATTTGACCTTATAGGCATCATGTTGTGGGGGTGGGGGAGGGAAACAGAGTCCATAAACAGGGGTCACAGTCTGAGGATGCAGGGTAGACCATTTAGGACTGAGATGTCAAGAATCTTTTTCACCCCGAGTGGTGAGCCTATGGAATTTGCTACCATGTTGAGACCAAAACATTATGTTTTCAAGGAAAATTTAGATATAGTTCTTGGGGCAAAAGGGATCAACGGATATGGGGTGGGAAGGCAGGAACAGATTATGGAGTTGGATGATCAGCCATTATCATAATGAATGGCAAAGCAGGCTTGAAGGGCCAAATGGCCTACTCCTGCTCTTATTTTCCTTGTTTCTGTGAATGTCAAAGGGAAGTGGTTAAGTCTCTCTTGTTGGAAATGGTCTGGCAGTGTGACACAAATGTTACTTGCCATTTATTACATTCATCTGTCCAAACCTACTGCTTCATTCTTTGTAAATTGCAAATGGAACTGAATAGTGTAATCATCAGCAAATATCCCCACTTAGGATAGGGGGAAGGTCATTGATGAAGCAGTTACAATTACTGGACCCAAGCCATTACACCTGGAAGATCTCCTGCAGTTATGTCCCAGGACTAGGATGGTTGGTATCCAAATTCCTTTAGCCAAGATATTACTCTAGCCAATGTAGTTTTCCCAAGGTTTCCACTGACTGAAATTTTACTTGGGCTTCTTGAAACCACCTACAGTCAAATGCTACCTTGATGTCAAGGGCAGTCTCACTTGATGTTAGCTTATTTGACCATGTTTGGACCAAGGCTGTAATGAGGTCTGAAGAAGGGTGATCACGACAGAATGCAAACTGAACATTGGTGAGCAAAGTGCCATATGCAGCTCTGCCAATGACAAATTTCTATTACTTTGTTGCTGATGGTGTGGTAAAAGACTGGATTGGATTTGTCCTGCTTTTCGTGGACAGAATACAACCGACACAATTTTCCTCTTTTGTTTGGCAGATGCCAGGTAGTCTACTCAGTTTTATTTTTATTATAGGCCATTTCAGATTGCAGCTAAGAGTTAATCACATTACTGTAGATCTGGAATTACAGATCAGACAAACTAAGTAAGTCCGACAAGGATATTAGTGAACCAGGTGAGTTTTTGTTTTAATGGTAATCCAATTGTTTCAAGGCCATTATTAGTGATACTAACTTTGTGTTCTAGATTTATCTATTATCAATTTAAATTCCCGAGCTGCAAGGTGGGATTTAAATACATGTCTCCACATCAAAAGATCAGACCTCTGGATTACTAGCCCAGTAGCATAGGCATTTGAGAATAGTTTAGAGAATTGATTAGATAGGTGAATACAGGCCGAAGAGATAAAAAGCAACAAAGACTGGTTGTGTCAGCCTATTTCAGTGTTGCAATTCCCAATAGATTGCCAATCAGTCATGACAGCAAATAGAAGGCATTAAAGCAGCAGACATATTCTCTAGCGTTACAAAAAAATCCAATTCTTTCCAAAATGCCTGAAACAGCAATCAAGATCACCCATTCCAATGAAAAATAGGAAAATGTAATTATTAAAGGAGGCAGTATCAAAGACATTTCAATAAATAAGGATAAAATGATGCAGAGTCAACATGTATTTGTGAATGAGAAATTGCATTTGACAAATTTATTGGGAGTACTTGAGGATGGAACAACCATGGGTGATAACCAGTAGCTGTAGTGCATTTAGATTTCAAACGGTATTGGAAAAGGTGCCACATGAATAGTAACTGCAGAAGAGCTCATGGTGTGCGAGTGTATTTTACCACAGGTAAGAGGATTGTCCAACCAGCAGGAAACAGAGGCTGGATAAATGGATAATTTTGACATTGGCAAACTGGAACTAGTGGAGTGCCACAGGATCTCAACCATTTATGATGTATATTAATGGTTTGGTGAAAGGATTGAGCATAGTCACCAAATCTGCAGATATGAAGGTGGGTAGGAAAGCAAATTATGAGGAGGATACATTCTGTCAAGGGATATTGATAAGTTAACTGACTAGGTAAAAATTTGTCAGTTGGAGTATAATGTGGAAAAATATGATGTTATCCATTTTGCAGTAAGAAAAGCAGAGTATAATTTAAATAGAGTGAGACAGAACGCAACAGTACAGAGGGGTCTCAATACCCTATCAGAAAAGGTTAACATGCCGGCACAGCTAATTAGGTTTGCATTTATTACAGTAGGATGTCTTGCTGCAACCGTAGAGGACTTTGAGACCACACTGGAGTACTGTGTAGCTTTGGTCTCCTTCATATTTGCATTGGGAAGCAATTCTTCACTAGGGTGGATGTTGGGATGAAAGGGTTTTCTTACAAGGATAGTTTGAGCAGGTTGGGCATATACTCATTTGAGTTTCAAATGAGAAATCTTGTTGGAATATACAAGATTCTGTGTGGGTTGAATAGGTTAGATACTGAGATGTTTTCTCTCATAGGAGAAGATCTAGAATTTGGTGCTACCCTTTAAAAATAAGCAGCCCTCCAAAGATATACGAGGAGAAAATCTTCTCAGGGTCAGTACTCTTTGGAATTCTGTAGAGCAGTAAGATTGGTTTGCTGAATATATTCAAGTTGGACAGAGTTTTGGTTGACAAGTCAGTGAAGGGTTAGGCTACAATCAGATCAGCCATGATCTTATTGAATGGGGCAACAGGTTCATTGGGCTGAATGGCCTATGGCAAATAAGATGCATAAACACCAGACAAAAGTTTGCTCGGTTAGTCTCACAACTGGCCAAACTTGTCACTGATTTTAGAGCTTCAGTACACATCTTGAATTCAACTAGGTCACCATTAATCAATTAAAGTGGATGTCCTTTAAGCTGATGATCCAGACAACTTGCTTCAAGTGAAAATATCAACCTGATCCTTTAAAACTCCTCCATCGTCTGCCCAACTGTACAGTATGCATGAAATGACATTGCATTAACGTAGTCCCCACCCACCCCCCAAAAAAACCGCTCACCAAAAACGCTGAGAAATAGAGTGTAACGAAGAAACACATCAGGTGGGAAAGGGGTACTGTTCCATTTAAAATACCCAATCTACTCTTAGGGGAGTAAAGCATATCTTAACCACAAATATTCATGTCAAAGCCTTTGTTCGCTTCCATACAGGCACCTAATCAAATCCATTAACACGTATTCCTCTCCATTTCAGAAGGCATAATTAAACCACTATTGCGGATCACTTAAATCATTTCGCTTTAGGAATTTTAAATTCCAGCAACCACAGCTGTTTAGACCGCGACAAAACACTCCCTTCACCTGGGAGGGGAATCAAACAAAGCAGCAACAACAGAAACTTCCCTCGGAAGGGACAGAGAACACGAAAGGCAGAAGTTGTCGGGACGGAGCAACAGCTGAGGCCGGCTCCCCAGGCACGGGGCCTACCCAGCTTTCCGCTCCCCTCCCCCTGAACAACCCTCTCCCTAACCGGCGGCCCATTGTTTCCACGGCCGCTCCTGTCTCTCGGGCTGCCCTTCGGCACCCAGCCGCTCACAGCGGCCTGGCCTGTCTCGCCCGGTGCGGGATTTCCGGCCGCATCGTCGCCGCCACACCCTTCCCCGCGCCTCCCAAACAATCAACGGCGAGAGACCAACTTACTGACCCGCTGCTGCAGCCATTCTAACCGCCTGGAGTGACGGCAACGCGGCCTCCTCTTCACCCCACGCCGCCGCCGGCGAGGCAACAGCCAATCAGCAAAGCGGCCCGTGCGCGTGCCCCCGAGGCGGCTCGGCTCCCTGTGTGCGCGCGCGCATGACCCGGCGCGCTCCCGCTGCCGGGTGCGATGAGGCGGCTGTGGTTCGGCTCCCTCTCTGTGCACGCGCGCGCCTGCGGGGACTCGGCGCCACTTGCTCCCGGCTAACTTTAGGGCAAATTCACAACCCGACAACTCGTCCCCACAGCTCCCTTATCCTGCTGAAAATGGGAGGAGCGAAATTGTCGTTAGACCGCTGAAACCAGCGCCCTCAACAAGTTGGACTCAAATGGTTCCAAACACAGGAGGCCTTTCGGTCAGTCATTTGTTTTTGCAGCACAGAAAGAGGCCCTTGGGTGCATCCTGTCTGTGCCACCAAGCACGTATCCTAAAACATTTTCCAGCACTTGGGCCTGTTGCCTTGTATGCTATGGTATTTCAAGTGTTCATCCAAATGCTTCCTAAATGTTGTGAGCTCACTAGCGGGGGCAAGTTGCGCCAAGTGCCCGCAGGCACGCGCGTGCACAGAGTGGCAACCAGAACTGTACACCGTAATCTAGCTGTAGCCTAACCAGCGTTTTATACAGTACCATGATAACCTCCCTGCTCTTATATGCTATGTCTTGGCTAATAAAAGCAGGCGTCCCATATGCCTTCTTAACCACCTTATCTACCTGCCTACTGCCTTCAGTTACCTATAGACCCCAAGCGTCTTCAGGTCCTGTGTACTTCATAGTGTTCTGCCATTCATTGTGTATTCTTGTTAGTCCTCCCAAAATGCATCACTTCATACTTTTCAGGATTAAATTCCATTTGCCACTGTTTTGCCCAGCTGCCCAGCCCGTTCATCACCATTTAATCTAAGGCTTTTTTTTACCAACACCACCAGTTTTTGTGTCCTCTGCAAGCTTATTGATCATGCCACCGACGTTCCCATCTAGATCATTGATGTACGCTACGATCAGTAAGGGACCCAGCACTGGTCCTGTTGTGTCAGTGCTAGCTCTCCACAAAAGCAGCTCAGATAGCCCTTTTTCTCTTCAGATGATTATCCAATTCTCTTTACCTAGATTCAATTTTCCCCAACCCACACTCATTCCAGATCCTAACCACTGGCTATGTAAGGATTGTCCTCATGTCTTCATTTCTTCTTTTGCCAAATATTCTTAATTCAGTGTCCTTTGGTTCTTAATCTAAGAGGTCTAAAAATTGATAAATCCCTGGGCCCAGATGGGCTACATCCTAGAGTTCTAAAGGAGATAGCTGAAGAAATAGTGGAGGTGTTAGTTATGATCTTTCAAAAGTCACTGGAGTCGGGGAAAGTCCCAGAGGATTGGAAAATCACTGTTGTAACCCCCCTGTTCAAGAAGGGAACAAGGAAAAAGATGGAAAATTATAGGCCAATTAGCCTAACCTCGGTTGTTGGTAAGATTCTAGAATCCATTGTTAAGGATGAGTTTCTAAAATCTTGGAAGTGCAGGGTCGGATTAGGACAAGTCAGCATGGATTTAGTAAGGGGAGGTCGTGCCTGACAAACCTGTTAGAGTTCTTTGAAGAGATAACAAATAGGTTAGACCAAGGAGAGCCAATGGATGTTATCTATCTTGACTTCCAAAAGGCCTTTGATAAGGTGCCTCACGGGAGACTGCTGAGTAAAATAAGAGCCCATGGTATTCGAGGCAAGGTACTAACATGGATTGACGATTGGCTGTCAGGCAGAAGGCAGAGAGTTGGGATAAAAGGTTCTTTTTCGGAATGGCAACCGGTGACGAGTGGTGTCCCGCAGGGTTCAGTGTTGGGGCCACAGCTGTTCTCTTTATATATTAACGATCTAGATGGCGGGACTGGGCGCATTCTGGCTAAGTTTGCCGATGATACAAAGATAGGTGGAGGGGCAGGTAGTATGGAGGAGGTGGGGAGGCTGCAGAAAGATTTAGACAGTTTAGGAGAGTGGTCCAAGAAATGGCTGATGAAATTCAACGTGGGCAAGTGCGAGGTCTTGCACTTTGGAAAAAAGAATAGAGGCATGGACTATTTTCTAAACAGTGACAAAATTCATAATGCTGAAGTGCAAAGGGACTTGGGAGTCCTAGTCCAGGATTCTCTAAAGGTAAACTTGCAGGTTGAGTCCGTAATTAAGAAAGCAAATGCAATGTTGTCATTCATCTCAAGAGGCTTGGAATATAAAAGCAGGGATGTACTTCTGAAGCTTTATAAAGCATTAGTTAGGCCCCATTTAGAATACTGTGAACAATTTTGGGCCCCACACCTCAGGAAGGACATACTGGCACTGGAGCGGGTCCAGCGGAGGTTCACACGGATGATCCCAGGAATGGTAGGCCTAACATACGATGAACGTCTGAGGATCCTGGGATTATATTCATTGGAGTTTAGGAGGTTGAGGGGAGATCTAATAGAAACTTACAAGATAATGAATGGCTTAGATAGGGTGGATGTAGGGAAGTTGTTTCCATTAGCAGGGGAGACTAGGACCCGGGGGCACAGCCTTAGAATAAAAGGGAGTCACTTTAGAACAGAGATGAGGAGAAATGTCTTCAGCCAGAGAGTGGTGGGTCTGTGGAATTCATTGCCACAGAGGGCGGTGGAGGCCGGGACGTTGAGTGTCTTTAAGACAGAAGTTGATAAATTCTTGATTTCTCAAGGAATTAAGGGCTATGGAGAGAGAGCGGGTAAATGGAGTTGAAATCAGCCATGATTGAATGGTGGACTGGACTCGATGGGCCGAATGGCCTTACTTCCACTCCTATGTCTTATGGTCTTAATCCTTATGTCAATGGGAACAGTTTCTCCTCTATTCTGCCCAGACCCTTCATGATTTTGAGCACCTTTATCCAATCTCCTCCTAATCTTTTCTTCACAAGGAGAACAGCCCCGAGTTCTCAAATCTATCTATTTAACTAAAGTTCCTCATCCTTGGAATCATTCTTATAGATATTTCCTGTACCCTCTCTAATGCCTTCATATTTTCAAGTAACATTGTGCAAGAGAGTCAAGACGAAGTAGATGCTTTAGATGAAGTGGAGGTTTGAGAATGCAGGACAATTTGACATTAACCCTTTCTATGCCAGATCCTTATACTACAATACCTAAAAGGTTGGCAGCACTCACACTAGAGAAGCCAAGCAACATGACTGAGTTCTTTGCTAAAGCTATTGAGAGGGTTGATGAGGGTGCTGCAGCTAATGTGTATATTAACTTTCGAAAGGCATTTGACAGAGTACCGCATAAACATTTTAGCAAAATTAGTGGAACAGTGGCTGCAGTGACTGATGGTAGAAAGCATAGAGAAGTGTTAAACGGTTGTTTTGCAGACTGAGAGAAGTATATAATGAAGTCCCCAGTGTCAAGACCACAAGTCTCCTCATATATTAATGGCCTGGACCTGAGTACAAAGGGCATAATTTCAAAGGTTGAAGATGACAAAAAATGTGGACATTTAATAAACAGTGAAGAAGATTTTAACAAACTTTAGGAAGCCATAGAGAGACTGGTGAAATGGACAGACACACAGCAGATGAAGTGTAACAGAAATGTGAAGTGATTAATTTTGGTAGGAAGAATGAGGAGCAGTGATATGTACTAAATTATACAATTTTGAGGAGATGTAGTAACTGAGCAACTTGGGAGTGAATGTGCATGCACAAGACTTTGGCAGGACAAGCTGGGAAGGCAGTTAAAAAGACAAAAGGGATCTTTGCCTTGAAAAACAATGGCCTGGAGTACAAAAACAAGGAAGTTATGCTAACCATTATAAGCACAGGATAAGCTCCTGCTATAGTGTGCCCAAATTCTGGGCTCACGCTTTAGAAAGAACGTCAAAGTTTTGGAGAGGGTGAATAGGAGAATTAGTATCAGGAATACAGATAGTATCAGGAATACAGATACCCAGTTATGTAGAGAAGCTGGAGTTGTTTTTCTTAGAATAGGGAATGTTAAGGGACAAAATTATGGAGTTGTTCAAAATAATGAATAGTTTGGTAGAGTAAATAAGGAGAAACTGTTTCTAGTGGTAGAAGGGTTGGTCGCCAGAGGACACAGATTTCAGATAATTACTAAAAACTAGAGGCAAGATGAAGATATTCTTTTCAAGCAGCCAGTTATAGTATGTAATGAACTGCCTATAAGCAGGGACCAAGCTGATTCAATAATAACTTTCAAAATGAATTTGGAAAACACTTGAAGAGAAGAAAATTGCAGGGAGTGGGACTATTTAGATAGCTCATTTAAAACGTTGGCACAGGCAAGCTGGGCCAAACTCTGATTCTATGACTTTTAATTTATGGTCTATCTCTGTGGCATTGAACAAGGGAAGTCAAAGTAATGATGAAGGAAATTAGAGGGTTGACTGTAGGAAGGGAAGGAGGAGCTTTCTGGACAATGATATATATACTGTGACTACATGGATAGAGCAGAAGCTTGGATAATCTGTGGAGTAGCTTGTCTCTGAGCTCAAAACCACTTCACCATAGAACATAGAACATTACAGCACAGAACAGGCCCTTCGGCCCTCGATGTTGTGCCAAGCATGGTCCGAAACCAAGATCAAGCTATCCCACTCCCTGTCGTTCTGGTGTGCTCCATGTGCCTATCCAATAACCACTTGAAAGTTCCTAATGTGTCCAACTCCACTATCACAGCAGGCAGTCCATTCCACACCCGAACCACTCTCTGAGTAAAGAACCTACCTCGGACATCCCTCCGATATCTCCCACCCTGAATCTTATAGTTATGCCCCCCTTGTAACAGCTACATCCACCCGAGGAAATAGTCTCTGAACGTCCACTCTATCTGTCCCCCTCATTATCTTATAAATCTCTATTAAGTCGCCTCTCATCCTCCTCCGCTCCAAAGAGAAAAGCCCTAGCTCCCTCAACCTTTCCTCATAAGTCCTATCCGGTAAATCTCCTTTGCACCCTTTCCAATGCTTCCACATCCTTCCTATAATGAGTTGACCAGAACTGCACACAATACTCCAAATGTGGTCTCACCAGGGTCATGTATAGTTGCAGCATAACCCCGCGGCTCTTAAACTCAAGCCCCCTGTTAATAAACGCTAACACACTATAAACCTTCTTCACGGCTCTATCCACTTGAGTGGCAATCTTCAAAGATCTGTGGACATGAACCCCAAGATCTCTCTGTTCCTCCACATTCCTCAGAACCCTGCCGTTGATCCTGTAATCCGCATTCAAATTTATTCTACCAAAATGAATCACCTCACACTTATCAGAGTTAAACTCCATCTGCCATTTTTCGGCCCAGCTCTGCATCCTATCAATGTCTCTTTGCAGCCTACAACAGCCCTCCACCTCATCCACTACTCCACCAATCTTGGTGTCATCAGCAAATTTACTGACCCACCCTTCAGCCCCCTCCTCCAAGTCATTGATAAAAATCACAAATAGCAGAGGACCCAGCACTGATCCCTGTGGTACACCGCTGGTAACTGGTCTCCAGTCTGAAAATTTTCCATCCACCACCACCCTCTGTCTTCTATGTGATAGCCAGTTACTTATCCAATTGGCCAAATTTTACTCTATCCCACACCTCCTTACTTTCTTCATGAGCCGACCATGGGGAACCTTATCAAACACCTTACTAAAATCCACGTATACTACATCAACTGCTCTACCTTCATCTACACACTTAGTTACCTCCTCAAAGAATTCAATCAAATTAGTGAGGCAAGACCTACCCTTCACGAATCCGTGTTGACTATCCCGGATTAAGCTGCATCTTTCCAAATGGTCATAAATCCTATCTTTCAGGACCTTCTCCATTATCTTCCCGACCACCGAAGTAAGACTAACTGTAATTACCAGGGTCATTCCTATTCCCTTTCTTGAACAGAGGAACAACATTCGCCACTCTCCAGTCCTCTGGCACTATCCCCGTGGACAGCGAGGACCCAAAGATCAAAGCCAAAAGCTCTGCAATCTCATCCCTTGCCTCCCAAAGAATCCTTGAGTATATCCCATCAGGCCCAGGGGACTTGTCGACCCTCAGGTTTTTCAAAATTGCTAATACATCTTCAAGTTCTGATGAAAGATTACAGATCTGAAATGTTTACTCTGTTTCTCTTTCCATACATGCCTGATCGGCTGAGTATTTATGTTTTTTATTCAGATTTACAGTATCCACAGTATTTTGCTTTTTGTGTCATCATCTTCACAACTCATCAAGAGTGTGATGGATTAATTGTTATTTTCTATGAAAATGATCAAAAGGCTTAACACCACCTTGGACAAATTGATTTCTTGATCACTATACTGGACTCAATTCTCGCCATCATCAATGTACTGTGGCTGCAGTATTTCTGATCTACAAAACAAGATGCAACAACTCACCAAAATTACTTCAACAGTGGGCTGGATTCTTCATTTGGGAGATCAAGTGTTCTTGCCGGAACTAAATCGCGTTCCTGTTGGAGGGCTGTTTGTTCCGAGATTCAGGACATGCAAACGGGCCAGCTCTCTGTCGACCAGAATTATAATAATAATCGCTTATTGTCACAAGTAGGTTTCAATGAAGTTACTGTGAAAAGCCCCTAGTCGCCACATTCCGGTGCCTGTTAGGGGCGGCCGGTAAGGGAACTGAACCGTGCTGCTGGCCTTGTTCTGCATTACAAGCCAGCTGTTTAGCCCACTGTGCTGAATTGGAAGCAATTTTCATCCCCACTGGCGGCAGATTCGCTAGGGCTGGAATTCGCATTCAAAAACCTGACAAGCTGCAGCTGCTTATAAGGGCTCCATTCACCAGACATTTTAATTCCAGTCATGAAGATGGCTCAGAATAGACCTGCCTCCTATTTTAGGGAGTCTGAAGTGGATGCACTGCTCATGCCATTGAGGAGAGGAGGGACACCTTCTACCCCAGTGTGGGCTGCAAACTCAAGCCTGCCTTCCTGAACAGTGCCTGGGAGGAGGTGGCAAATGCAGTCAGTGCTGCCAGCGTCACCCAGAGGAGACAGCTTGTGATCATGTGGGATGGGTGTCACTGGTGAGTACTCTACTCTGCGAGCGTCAGTGTGCAAGGGTGGGTTCCAAAGGCCACGCACAGGTGTCCTTTGGTTGGGGTGAGCTCTGCTAATCCACTGCTTACTTTGAATTGGGGCTGTGCTTCTTAGGAGTGCAAGCATCTGGTGGGCCAGTGACTGAGCGTGGCCTCGTCCATTCCCCGATGATATTGCTGGAGTATGAGGGTTTCGGAGAGGGGGGGTTCCTACATGACCAGGAGCACCCTGAGCATTTAGAGGACACAGTGAGCGGTCAGCAGTGTAAACAGCCAGGAGCCTGTAAGTAGCACCAAAGGGGTGCATTTAAATCAGGATACTGCAGAATGGCAGTCTGAGCCATTGACCACCCTGATTCCGAGAGCAACTACCTGAGTGCACTGACTTGGCACCAAGTTGTTTCCTGCTACTCCCCATGGCCCAGGCAACCCCCCACCCCCCTCAGCAAGCCCCAGAAGCTTTTAGAGGTTTCTTACCCTTTCGATCCCCCTCAGCAGCCATAGCACCTAGGTCCCTTTTGTAAGTACTTGAACCAATTCGCACCCGCGTGACTCCCGACTAGGAGGAGTGGAACATGCAGTGTCCAATCTGCTAATGACATTCAAAATCGTAATTTGCATGAGCCCCTCAGCGAGGGGCACGAATTTCACTATCGCCACCAGCTGGAGACTGGAGCATGACGTCAGACTCGTTGCTGGGCTCAAATCAGGATTTTTGCATTACCCGCTATTCTCTATCCGATCGGAATTCTCGCTGCCACTATCGGGAGGTGGAGAATCTAGGCCAGTATCTCAGTTTCTTTTGACAAAGGACAAGAATTGCAAAGTCATTCGAGCACTTTCCCCTCTAAAATTCCCCTCCACAGCACACGGTATCCTAACTTTGAATTACATCATTGTCCATCATCATTGTGTCAATGCCTAGAATTTCCCAATATCAATTTGCACCATATTTTGTGGTGAAGAAACGTGTCAGCTTTTTAGACAGGGCACTAAATATCAACATTAACTTCTGGCAGTATAAGAAAATTATCAGGAACGCTGCTGGATTAAAGTTAAAACACAACTTATTCCCTAATCAGCCTGGCATTCCTTTCTGGCGTGGCCAAAATTTGCACATTCCTCCAGTAAACTAGCTGTCAGTGAAAGACCAACACTGAGTAAACCATGCAAAATTGGGCACAGTGTCTGTTGGCTAGATTCAGACACTAAATTTAAATCTCTAATATGGTGGGTATAAAACTCACACTGATCATGAATACAAGCATAAGAATAAGGTTAGGTTTCCCTGCCTGAAATGGGCAATAGACCTGTTGCAGATGTAACAAAGGGGTCATGCATGAGTTTGAAACTCCCTGTGCCTAATTGGGTTGTTGTGAATACAACCAACATGGGCCAACTGCTTTCAGGAAGTCCTTAAAAGGACCACTGGAAAGCCCCACTAAAAAGGTACATTTATTTAAAAAAACACACCTATTTCTAGAGTGGAAGTTACAAGAGTGTTTACCCCAGGAGTGCTTCTCCCAACTCTACTATGCTAGTATAGTATTGTTGGCCCCTTGTTGCCCCCCCCCCCCCCCCCCATCCTTCCTCTTGATTTCTTTAATTTCAGGTTGTTTCCCTCGATTGCCAGCCTTCCCAATCACCTTCTACAGTAATTGTGGTGCCTGTCTCTTTAAGACAGTGCAGCAGAAGAGGGTTACCTGACTTGAGGAACTAGTGGGAACTAAGATCTCCCCAGAGGGTGTAGTCCTCTCTTCGGGTAGAATACATCTGGAAGCCACCTGCTAAACATGTGATTGGAGCTGTTGCTCCAAGGCAGCCTAGTGCTGCAAACCTCATGTACCAAGTTTCTCTTTATTATTAAACACATTCTTGTTCCTAACAAAGTCTGAAACCTCTTGGCAATGCCAGAAGTGCGCCACACCTCCCTTACCTGAAGCCATAGCCGATAATGCAGGAATCTGAAATTCTTCAGGTCTTTTCACCTGGGAATGCCAAACAGGTGTCCAAAGCTCACTCATCTTATTTAAATGTGGCCCAATGTCAGGAGCACCTCGGGTGTACCCATTGACACAGATGCAACAACTGGACTGAAATTCTAATTTTCTAATAATCCGGTTTCTGCAATCAACCATTTCCTATAACAGTGACTACACTTCAAAAGTATTTCATTGTCTGGAAAGCATTTTGGGGCATCCTGAGGTTGTGAAAGGTGCTATGATAATAGAAGATTCTCTTTATCAGTCAAAATCAAATTTCTCCAAATGGCTGAAAATTTCACATAAGAAAGAACCTTTCATAACCTCAGTTAAAAAAATTATGTAAAGGCTTTGAGGGAAAAGAATGAAGCTTTTGTGTGTGTTTATTAGAAATTGTAGATTTCTGTTTACCAGAAATAGTAGATCCATTGGTGGTCATTTTCCAAAATTCTTTGGAATCTGGAATGGTTCCTGCAGATTGGAGGGTAGCTAATATAACCCTGCTATTTAAAAAGGGAGGTAGAGAGAAAACAGGGAACTATAGACCTGTGAGTATGACGTCGGTAGTAAGGAAGTCCATCATCAAAGATTTCATTTGGAAAGCGGTGGTGTAATCAGACAAAGTCAGCATGGATTTACGAAAGGGAAATCATGCTTGACAAATCTACCAGAATTCTTTGAAGATGCAACTAGCAGAGTTGACATAGGAGAACAATGATGTGTTTTATTTAGATTTTCTGAAGGCTTTCGACAAGGCCTCACATTGCAGATTACTATATAAAGTTAAAGCTAACAGGATTGCAAGTAGTGTCTTGAGATGGATAGAAAGATGGTTAGCAGACAGGAAGCAAAACGTTGGAATAGATGTGTATCTTTCCGATTGGCAGGCAAAGACTAGTGGGGTACTGCAGGGATCTGTGCTAGGATCCCAACTGTTCACATTATACATGAATGATTTGAATGAGGGAACTAAATGTATGAACTCCAAATTTGCAGATGATATACAGTGTTGGGTGGGAGGGAGCTGTGAGGAGGATGCAGAGATGCTACAGTGGGACTTGGACAGGTTGAGTGAGTGGGCATAAGCATGGCAGATGCAGTATAATGTGAATAAATGTGAGGTTATCTGTTTTGGTAGCAAAAATAGGAAGACAGATTATTATTTGAATGGGTGTAAATTGAGAGAGGTGGATACTCAGTGAGATCTTGAAAACCTTGTGCATCAATCGCTGAAAGTAAGCGTGCAGGAACAGCAGGCAGTAAAGAAGGCAAATGGTATGTTGGCCTTCATAACAAGAAGATTTGAGTATAGGAATAGGGATGTTTTACTGCAATTGTATATTGTATTGGTGAGGCCATACCTGGAGCACTGCGTGCAGTTTTAGTATCCTTACCTGAGGAAGGATGTTCTTGCTATGGAGGGAGTGCGGCAAAGGTTTACCAGGCTGATTCCTGGGGATGGCAGGACTGTCATATGAGGAGAGACTAAGTCGGTTAGGATTATATTCATTGGAGTTTAGAACAGTGAGAGGATATGTCATAGAAATTTATAAAATTCTAATAGGATTAGACAGGGTAGATTCAGAAAGAATGTTCCCGATGGTGGGAGAGTCCAGAACTAGGGGGTCATAGTTTGAGAATAATTTTCGGACTGAGAGAGGAGAAATATCATCACTCAGGGAGTGGTGAATCTATGGAATTCACGACCACAGAAAGTAACTGAGGCCAAAATGTTGTGTAATTTCAAGAAGGGATTAGATATAGCTCTTGGGACTAAAGGGATATGGGGGGAAGACAGGATCGGGTATTAAACTTGATGATCAGCCATGATCATAATGAATGACTTAGCAGGCTCGATGGGCCAAATGGCCTCCTCCTGCTTCTTTAAGACCATAAGACATAGGGGCATAAATCGGCCACACGGCCCATCAAGTCTGCTCAGCCATTCAATCATGGCTGATATTTTTCTCATTCCCATTCTCCTGCCCTTCTCTCCATCGCCCCTGATCCCCTTATTAATCAAGAACCTATATATCTCTGTCTTAAAGACACACGGTGATTTGGCCTCCTTAGCCATCTGCAGCAAAGAGTTCCACAGATTCACCACGCTCTGGCTGAAGAAATTCTTCCTCATCTCTGTTTTAAAGTATTGTCCCTTCAGTCTGAGGTTGTGCCCTCTGGTTCTAGTTTTTCCTACTAGTGGAAACATCCTCTCCACGTCCACTCTATCCAGGCCTCGCAATATCCTGTAAGTTTCAATGAGATTCCCCATCATCCTTCTAAATTCCAACAAGTACAGACCCAGAGTCGTTCATCGCTCCTCATATGACAAACTCTTCATTCCAGGGCTCATTCTTGTGAACCTCCTCTGGACCCCTTCCAAGGCCAGCACATCCTTCTATTTTCTTTTTATATATTTGATGCATGATCAATGACCACTAAAGCGAGGTTGTAGTCCAATTGAAGGCTTTAATAAGCTAGATGTTTCCCCAGCAGCTCAGGTACAGAAATGAAGGCTGCTGGGGCGGCACGGGTTCTTATACCCCACCTAGCAGGGCGGAGCTACCATACATCCTAACCAATAGAAAGCATACAGTTTCCACCAATGGTGCTCCAGCCTATCAGGTACCGTAATACCTATAATACCACATTCACCCCCTGTTAAAAAAGAGTCCGGCGGGGGTGGTGGCCTGATACTACAAACATGGCAACGTGGTAGAATTAGTTATGGAGGTACCGTAATACCTCCGTACAGTGTTTTGTAACTATTTACAATTCTGATAGCTATGTACATTTGATGGTTTACATTTACAGTTTACAATTTAAAATGAAGCAGTCAGTCGATCGGGGGCCCTGGTTGTCCTTGGTGATTGTCGGAGCTTCGGCGGTAACTCCGGTGGAGGCGCGGGCGTCTGTGACTCCGGGAGCGTGGCTTTGATCTCCATGGCAGCTTCGGCACCCCTAGACGGTGCTGGTGGGGAAAATGGTTAACCTGGGAAGGGAGTGCCTGCGGGGAGCCTTGGTGGGTGGGGGGGCCTAGACAGGGCCGGCGGAAGGACTGATCCTCCTGTAAGGTGCCCCGGTGGAGGGGAGGGTGGGACTGGTGGCGGGGCTGTGCGTGGGGTTCCGGCGGGCGTCAGGTCTCACAGGGAGACCGTATCTTGTCGGCCATCGGGATACACCACGTAGGCGTACTGGGGGTTAGCATGGAGCAGATGGACCCTCTCGACCAACGGGTCCGACTTGTGCGCCCACACGTGTTTTCAGAGCAGGATGGGTCCGGGTGCTGCCAGCCAGGTCGGGAGCGAGGTCCCAGAGGAGGACTTCCTGGGGAAGACAAGGAGACGTTCGTGAGGTGTCTGGTTGGTGGTCGTACAAAGCAGTGACCAGATGGAGTGGAGGGCATCCGGGAGGACTTCCTGCCAGCGGGAGACTGGGAGGTTCCTGGACCGTAGGCCAGTAGGACGGTCTTCCAGACCGTCCTGTTCTCCCTCTCTAGCTGTCCGTTACCCCGGGGGTTGTAACTGGTCGTCCTGCTCGAGGCGATGCCCTTGCTGAGCAGGAATTGACGCAGTTCGTCGCTCATAAAGGAGGACCCCCTATCACTGTGTATGTAAGCGGGGAACCCGAACAGTGCAAAGATGTTATGGAGGGCCTTGATGACGGTGGAGGCGGTCATGTCGGGGCAGGGGATGGCGAATGGGAACCGAGAGAACTCATCAATCACGTTCAGGAAGTATGTGTTGTGGTCGGTGGAGGGGAGGGGGCCTTTGAAGTCCATGCTGAGGCGTTCAAAGGGACGGGAAGCCTTTATCAGGTGCGCTTTCTCTGGCCGGTAGAAGTGCGTTTTTTTGGCAGTCCCTGGTGGCTGTCCTGATCTCCTCGATGGAGTAGGGCAGGTTGCGGGTCTTGACAAAATGGAAAAAGCGAGTGACCCCCGGGTGGCAGAGGTCCTCGTGGAGGGCTCGGAGGCGGTCCACTTGTGCGGTGGCACCTGTCGCGGGACAGGGCTTCAGGAGGCTTATTTAGCTTCCCGGGACGATACAAGATCTCGTAATTGTAGGTGGAGAGTTCGATCCTCCACCGCAAGATCTTGTCGTTTTTATCTTGTCCCACTGTGCATTATCAAACATGAAAGCAACCGACCGTTGGTCCATGAGGAGAGTGAATCTCCTGCCTCCAATGTCGCACAGCTTCTACTATGGCCTGGGCCTCCTTTTCGACTGAGGAGTGGCGGATATCGGAAGCATGGAGGGTACGAGAACAGAGGGCCACCGGTCTGTCCGCTTGGTTGAGGGTGGCCGCCAGAGCTACGTCGTACGCATCGCTCTTGACCAGGAAGGGGAGGGACTCATTGATGGCGTGCATCGTGGCCTTTGCAATGTCTGCTTTGATGCGGCTGAAGACCTGGCGGGCCTCTATCGACAGGGGAAAAACTGTGGATTGGATCAGGGGACGTGCCTTGTCCGCATAGTTGGGGACCCACTGGGCGTAGTAGCTGAAAAACCCTAGGCAACGCTTCAGGGCCTTGGAGCAGTGAGGGAGGGGGAACTCCATATGGGGGCGCATGCGTTCAGGGTCGGGGCCTATAACTCCATTTCGCACTACATAGCCGAGGATGGCTAGGCGGTCGGTGCTAAACGCGCATTTATCCTTGTTATACGTAAGGTTAAGGATTTTTGCGGTCTGGAGGAATTTCCGGAGGTTGGTATCGTGGTCCTGCTGGTCGTGGCTGCAGATGGAGACATTATCGAGATACGGGAATGTTGCCCGTAACCCGTACCGGTCAACCATTCGGTCCATCTCGCGCTGGAAGACCGAGACCCCGTTGGTGACACCGAAAGGAACCCTTAAGAAGTGGTAGAGCCGCCCATCTGCCTCGAAGGCAGTGTATTTGCGGTCACTAGTGCGGATGGGGAGCTGGTGGTAGGCGGACTTGAGATCCACCGTGGAGAAGACCTTATAATGCGCGATCCTGTTTACCAGGTCGGATATGCGGGGGAGAGGGTACGCGTCCAGCTGCGTAAACCTGTTGATGGTCTGACTGTAGTCGATGACCATCCTATGCTTCTTCCCGGTCTTTATCACCACTACTTGAGCTCTCCAGGGGCTGTTACTGGCTTCAATTACCCCTTCCCTCAGTAGCCTTTGGACCTCTGACCTAATAAAGATCCGGTCCTGGGCACTGTACCGTCTGCTCCTGGTGGCGACGGGTTTGCAATCCGGGGTGAGGTTCGCAAACAGGGAAGGTGGGTCGACCTTAAGGGTCGCGAGGCCGCAGACAGTAAGGGGGGGTATAGGGCCGCCGAATTTGAAGGTTAGACTTTGGAGGTTACACTGGAAGTCTAAACCCAGGAGTGTAGCCGCGCAGAGGTGGGGAAGGATGAAGAGATGGAAATTTTTGAACTCCCTTCCCTGGACTGTGAGGTTTGCGACACAAAACCCCTGTATCTCCACTGAGTGTGAACTGGAGGCCGGGGAGATTTTTTGATTAACGGAGTGGATGAGGAGAGAACAGCGCCTTACCGTGTTGGGGTGTATGAAGCTCTCCGTGCTCCCAGAGTCGATTAGGCAGGACGTCTCATGCCCGTTGATGAATACGGTCGTTGTAGCAGTTGAGAGTGTTCGAGGCCGGGACTGATCCAGGGTCACCGAGGCTAATCGCAGCAGTTGAGAGTTCTCATCGGGCAGTGCGTGGTCAGCTGAGCTGGGGTCCTGGGGGTTCATCCAAGATGGCGGCTCCCATTGGCTGCACATGGCTGGGGGTGCACAAAATGGCGGCGCCCATCCCTTCAACGTGGCGTCGGCGGAACAAGATGGCGGCACCCGGGGTCCGCATGTGGCCCTGGAATATGAAGATGGCGGCGACCGCTGGCCGCACGGGGACCGTGGAGAAGTTTGTGGTTGCGGTCCGCATTCGCCGCCAGAGACCGTGGCAACCACACGGGCCTGACGTACCCCCACGAAATGGCCCTTTTTGCCGCATCCCTTGCAGGTGGATGCGCAGGCCGGGCAGCGCTGGCGGGGGTGCTTGGCCTGCCCGCAAAAGTAGCAGCGGGGGCCCCCGGGGTTGCCAGGCCGCTTTGCAGAGCAGGCCTGTGGGGGGATGGGGGAAGCCTCGGGGTCGGCCATGGAGTGGTTCCACGCTGCCCAGGGGGCTGCCGCGCGGTCGGGAACGTAAGCGCGGGCATTCCTGGAGGCACCGTCCAGGGAGCCTGCAAGGGCCCGTGCCTCCCCGAGACCCAGAGTATCTTTTTCTAACAGTCGCTGGCGGATTTGTGAGGATAGCATACCTGCCACAAAAGCGTCACGGATTAAGAGTTAAGTGTGTTCGCTCTTGTGGGCAGCTGCATCTTCTCCCCAACACCAGGAGTGCACGGTAGAATTCTTCCAGCGATTCCCCAGGGGTTTGTTGCCTTGTTGCAAGCAGGTGCCGGGTGTAGACCTGGTTTACCGGGCGAATATAGTGCCCTTTTAGCAGCTCTATTGCTGCATCGAAGTCTTCCGCTTCCTCGATGAAGGTGTAAATCACCGGGCTCACCCTTGAGTGCAGTGTTTGCAGTTTCTGCTCTCCCGTGGGTGTGTTTTCGGCCGTCCCGAGATACCCTTTAAAGCACGCCAGCCAGTGCTTGATGATTGCCGCTGAGTTCGCCGCGTGGGGGCTGAGTTGCAGACACTCCGGCTTGATTCGGAGATCCATCCTTTCTTCTTAAAAAACTAGCTTATTAAATTGATGCACGATCAATGACCACTAATGCGAGGTTGTAGTCCAACTGAAGGCTTTAATAAGCCAGATGTTTCCCCCAGCAGCTCAGGTACAGAAATGAAGTCTGCTGGGGCGGCACGGGTTCTTATAATCCGCCTAGCAAGGCGGAGCTACCATACATCCTAACCAATAGAAAGCATACAGTTTCCACCAATGGTGCTCCAGCCTATCAGGTACCGTAATACCTATAATACCACAATATTAGATTACTGAGTTGATCTTTTGTCATGAGTTAAGAGTACAGGGAAGTTAAACACACAGCAAATGATTAAGCATTTTCAATGTACAATAGTGACACCAAGATAAATGAGATGTATAGGCATCAGTGGGATACCACATGTAAATTAATAATGTTATATCTGGTTTATGATGGATAAGTTTAATATGTTAATTGTTTAATTGGCCCAAGTCACAATTTTGAATTGACTGTTTCATAAGAGCTCAAGCTGTGCACCACAGCATTGTCTGTACTTGAATAATGGAAAGTGGCAACCAATCTATGTAATTAAAGCAACCAGTTTTTAAAAAATACTGTCAGCACATTTTGCTCTGAGTATTGTCAATTTACACATCCTTTTAAATAAATTGTCCGTATATAACACCTGCTTGTCTTTAATAAAATATATATTCAATCCTCCAGCAGAAGATGGTGAGGGATATATGTCTATCCTGCCTTTCCAGAGAACTGTAAAGGCGTTCAGTCACAATGCAATGTTTTGTTTCACCCAACCACCCATCTCAGGAGCTGTTTTTGCTCGAATCTGAGGCCTGCGGTTTTCAACATCTATGAATGCATCAAATGATTCAAAACTGGTCACAGTTATTATGAAGACTACTGGCACAATTTTTCATACTCACAGGCCACAGAACTTTCCATTCCTCTTCATTTTATATGATCACTAACAGGATTACGGTGACACTTGATGAGGTATTCTCAGTTTTCTTAATGAAATCTGTTCACAATGGACTTGAACCATATATTCTCAGGGGTGAATTTCCCAAGATGTTCAGCACATTTCCGGTACATGAATTGAACTAGTAACTATTGTTGGCAGAAATGTTAGCCCGGAGAAGTTCATGTTGGTTTATACCAGAAAATCACTCCCCAAATTCTCTTGTGCATTTTACTTTTCCCACAATCCACCCACTGAGATGCAAACACCCTTATTTAAAGGAAAACTATCGACATTGCAGCTCCATGGTTCCTGCTATAACATAACCTACAGTAAGAATTATAAAACAGAACTGCTGCCAGGATTAATAAAGTCAGGTGGAAGTGAATAATTGCCGGGATTGAACAGTGTGGATAAATTCACCAGCAATTTCTGCAGTGGTGAAATATTTTATGATGAAAGTTATTAGATATCCAATCAACAAAAATCTGGACTTGCTTCTTGCTCCCTCTGACAGAGGAAGACCACAGACAGATTTTCATCCACTATTTCTGGTCTCTCGAGGATGTGTATTAAAATCTATGAGCAAATGATACTAGCATGGACCAGGCAGAATGGCTGCACAGGGTGAAGCAAAGGATAATCGAGCATTATTTAAGAGAAGGCAGACACAGAAATAGAGACAGAAATAGACAATGTCATGATAATACATGTAGGTAGTCTTATCCTTTCATTGCCTTCCGTCTCACCATTTCCAATCCTCTCCTGGCCAGCCACCAATCTTCTACCCTCCATAAACTTCAACTCATCCAAAGTTCTGCTTCCTGTATCCTAACTCACACCGAGGACATAATTCTCCCAAAAGGGAACAAAGTCCCCCAGCGAACGTGGTTAGCCGCATGTTTCCCAGCACTCGCAGGGCCGAGAAACTATTGGGTATTCAACACGACTCACGTTGAATAAGGGATCTGAATGGGGAACGTGCAGTTGCGGCAACACACAGTCCAGTGGGGAGCTCCACTCGCCAGAACTCCCCATCAGAGAGAGATCGGACCGTCCCGATCCCTGAGGCCCCTGAAACAATCCCCAACCTCTCCCCCACCAGCCCAAACGCAATATGAGAGGGTCCCCAGTCCCCACCCCCGCGTTGAATCCCGTTGCGAGCGGATAGATCCCCGGACAGATTCTCCCATCTTTCAATGGCCACGCTGTGCTACGGCGAGCTCATTTTTGGGCGAAGCATGGCCTTTGGATCACACCCTTTGTCCGGTTAAACCATTATGAGAAAAACAAAGAGCTGCAGATGCTGGAAACCTGAAGTAAAAACAGAAAATGCTGGAAAGCAGGTCTGGCAGCATCTGTGGAGAGAGAAACAGAGTTAATGTTTCGAATCTGTGTGGACGATTTATCAGAGCCATTGAACCATTAAACCTGTACTTGCTGACCTGCACTGGCTGCCTGTCCAGCAATACCTCAGATTTAAAACTCTCATCTTTACGGTCAAACCACTCCATGGCCTCACTCCTCCCTATTACTTCATAACCTCTTCCCCATTCTATAACCTTTCACAAGCTTTTGCATCTCCCAGATTCTGGTCTCTTGTGCATCCTCAGTTTCCTTTGGTCCATCCTTGACAGCTGTGCCCTCAGTTGTCCAGGCCCTAAGCTCTGGAATTTCGAAGACCATATACGTCTCCACCTCTCTTTCCTCATTTAAGATGCTTCTTAAAACCTGCTTCTTTGATGAAGCTTTTGCTCACTGTTCTAATATCTGCTTATGTGTCTCGGTGTCAATTTTTGTCTGATAATGCTCCAATGATACCATATAAAATATGCTATATCAATGCAAGTTTTTTTTTGCAATTATAGTAAGATCTAGGAAACTCAAATCAGGGCAAAAGAAGGTCCAAAAGAACAGTGTACTTCAACCTGACACTGGCTTTGGTCTTCCCAATGTTCAAATGGAAGAAATTGCTGGTACTCTAGTAGATCATAGATCATAGAATTTACAGTGCAGAAGGAGGCCATTCGGCCCATCGAGTCTGCACCAGCTCTTGGAAAGAGCACCCTCCCCAAGGGCAACACCTCCCCCCTATCCACATAACCCAGTAACCCAGTAACCCCACCCAACACTAAGGGCAATTTTGGACACTAAGGGCAATTTTATCATGGCCAATCCACCTAACCTGCACATCTTTGGACTGTGGGAGGAAACCGGAGCACCCGGAGGAAACCCACGCACACACAGGATGTGCAGACTCCACACAGACAGTGACCCAAGCCGGAATCGAACCTGGGACCCTGGAGCTGTGAAGCAATTGTGCTATCCACAATGCTACCGTGCTGCCCCAAACAGTTCGTTCAGCTCAACATTCTCAGATAACAATATGGAAGCGCCCAACGTGGTTCTCGAACTCATGACCCTGGGATTAAGAGTCCCATGCTCTACCGACTGAGCTAGCCGGGCTGATGATAGTAGTGAATATTAATACTGAGATATTGGATGATGGAAAGTTGGTAGCATGGTAAAGTTGGATTTCATCAGTGTGCATGTGAAATCTGCTTCAATCTCCTTAAATAATGTAGCTAAGTGACAGATTGCAGATGAGGGAGAGACTGCAGGCAAGGATAGATCCTTGGGTGACTCCAGTGATCCCACTAACTTAGAGAACAGGGGAGAGGCATTGGAGAAGGGTGGTGTGGTTGACCATCTCGACTGTTTGGAGGTTGAGAGCTATGAGAAGGGACAGTGTACCATGGTCACAGTCACACAGTGTGCCATCTGTGACTAGCATCACTCCTGTGCTGTGGCAGTGTCAGAACCCTGACTGGCGATGTGCGAAGATGGGCCCGGATTTGAGAGGCACAATGGCTAGGATTCTCTGAGCCTGCACCGGGTCGGTGAATCGGCGGGGGCGCGCGAGATTCCCGCCACGCCGCTCCAAAGACATGCCGCCGATTCTCCGGCAGCCAGAGAATCAGCGCCAATCGCGCCCGTGCACTCGCGACGCCGGTCGGGGGCCACTGAAATAGGCCCCCGCGGCAATTCTCCGCGGGCGATGGGCCGAACTCACGCCGCGTTCCGCCGGCGTGGTTCAAACCTGATACCACCTGGCAGGAGCTCGGACCCGCGGCTGCTGTGGACATCCTGGTGGGGAGGGGCGGGGGGGATCTGACTCGGGGGGAGGGGCCACCACGGGATCTAGGCCTGCGATCGGGGGCTTCCGATCGGCAGGCAGCCGCGGTCTGGAGGGGGCCTACTTCCTTTCGTGCGGGCCCGCTGTTCAGTCCCTGACATGATGCGCCGTGCCGGCAACCACGTGCATGCACTGGCACGGAGATGGCCGTTGCGCGCATGCGCGGACCCTCGCTGGCCGTGGCGCACATGCGCGGACCCTCGCCGGCCGTACAGGGCTGCTTTTCGGTGCCGGAGCAGCGCACATCACTGACGCCATGCTAGCCCCCTAAAAAACGGAGAATTGCTGAACCAGGAGGCCCGTTGATGCGGGCGAGGCTCGTTGATGCCAGCTCCGGTGTTTACGCCGCCGTCACCACTTGGCCAGGATTTCGGAGAATCCCGGACCACATATTCAAGGACTTTGACAAAGTGTTAAGAATTGGGGGAAATTAAGATTAAGAAACAAATAAAACAGGGAGTTGATTAGAAGCAGATGTCTGGAGAAATAATGAGATGTAAATTCACTTACCAGTGGAAAACAACTATTTTACGTATGAGACGAGAGAAAACAATGGGGCTGTCGAGGTGGTAACTTCAAAGTGGAGAGAAAAAGAAATGGACATGTACCCGCCAAAAGCCAACTCCGCAGGGTGATTAACGTCGAAGGGAAAGACACTAACTGAGGGGAAAAGGGCAGAGGCAGCTTACATCAGAACTGCATCAAGTTACAGATACAGTCTCCCGAAAGAAGCAGCCATTGTCACCTTTGCTGAACCTGAACTCTATTTCCCAGAGGTGGCCACCTTAACCTGCTTGTGACAATTATTTGCTGGATATGGTTCAAAGTTACTTAAAATTGGATGTTTTGGGGAAAAGGGATGTCTCAGAGTCCAGGTAACTTAAATAGTTGAGGACCAAGGGATAGTTTCATCTAAAATCATGTGTGTTTTGTCATCAGTATACTTGAATGTCATAGCGTATTATAGTCCTTCTTGTTGTGTGTGTTTTTGTCTTTCAAGTTACTAAATATTCTTTATTAATTGTTCACACAATGACTGGACTGTTCCTCACTGGGTTGTACATTGTTCCTCACATTATACCAAAAAATCACATACACCACTCTGAACCGGTGTTCCAACTTATCCTTCTGGGTTTTGGGATACCTTCACATTTAACATCATCAGGGTTCGTAACAAAAGAAACAGAGGTTGGAAATGAAGCAGTAGTTTGCCTGGACAGAGAAATAAAGTGCGCTGGATTCTCCGGTCCCCCAGTCACGTGTTTCCAGGCAGCACAACATTCGCTGGCAGCAGAAATCTCTACTCCTGCCGCTTGTCAATTGGATTTCCCATTGATGCCACCCCATGCCATTGGGAAACCCGTGGTAAGGGGTGCGCTGCTGGCGGGAGCAGAGAATCCCAACTGCCGGAGAATTTCGGTCAGGACTTATTTTTCTGAAGATAGGGAATTGCCAGGATTGACAATCGTTAGGATAAACATAGCCAGCAGTCTTGTCTGTGAATAAGAAATGAAAGTCCTAAAGATTCCAGCATCAACACTTACAGATTTGTTGGAGGAAATGATACTTACAGACAACAGATGCAATTGTGAAAGAAAGCTTCACGTTGGAGTCACTCTCTGGTCACATCACCAACCAGCAGTTTTCTTATTTTCACATTATAAAGTTTCACTTATTATTCAATAGCTACAGACCTTTTAATTCATTTTCTACATGCTGACCTTCACTCTCAACTTCGGGAAAGACACAGGTTTAACATGGGAATGAAGGACATTCGGGGAAGTTTCGCTTGATGAGCAAGGAGAAGGCGAGGGCAGAAGCAAATGAACATACAACCTCAATTTACTGACAAACAAATCCATGAACTCCTTGCATATAGTAACAGAGAGCAGCGGAACGTGCTCTAAGGGAATGGTTGGCAGTGGAGAAAAGAATCAAACATTATCTTTTTTTACCAGGATAATCCTGCATTGTGAATATTTTTGGCAGATGGGGAAAGAGCGCAGTAATGATTTATGTGATCCAACCAGATCTGATGGATGGCTAATCCAAGCAATGTTGTGCATCAGAGATGCTTTAAACCTGTGCCCCTTGAACTCGAGGGAGCAAAGATAAAGGCCCTACTAGGCAGATTAACCAAAGCAGGAGACAGTGCAAGTTTTACTGTAGGCAAGGACATCCAAGGTAGAGGTGAAGGAGGGGTTGGCTAGATTAAGAGCTGCAGATGCATCACGGTGAATAGAAGTCAAAGGCTTGAGAGATCAGAGTTTGAAAGTACGGTTGTTCATTACTGAGGAGCAAGTTATTTCTTGAACATACACAGAAAAGATTTGTTCAGTGCAGAGGATAAAGGAGAATAGCAAGCATTATATCTCAATTAAAAGCTTGAGGTGGGGCCTGGAGGGGTGGTAGAGAAAGAAATTTAAAGGAGCTGAGAGGGGTGGATCAAGTTTCAGATGGAGATAATGGACAGGATTTTGGGATCCACAGAGTGAGTTATTCGCCACAAAATTACCAGCCTCTGACCTGCTCTTGTGGCCACTCTATTTATATGGCTGGTCCAGCTAAGATTCTTGCCACTGTAAAAGTCCTTCCTTATGATTCCCTTATTTTTCCTCTCTTGCCGTTATCATTTTTGATCCATGGACGCTTAATGGACATGTATCTTTAAGTCAAGCAGCAGAGAGAATTCGGAACTCAAGAAGGGCAGCACAGCAGCACAATCGTTTACAGCTCCAGGGTCCCAAGTTCGATTCCCGGCTTGGGTCACTGTGTGGAATCTGCACATTCTCCCTGTGTCTGTGTGGGTTTCCTCCCACAAGTCCCGAAAGATGTGCTGTTAGGTAACTTGGACATTCTAAATTCTCCCTCTGTGTACCCGAACAGGCGCCGGAATGTGGCGACTGGGGGCTTTTCACAGTAACTTCATTCCAGCTGTCTAGCCCACTGAGCTAAACCAGCCCCTATGGTGCCATTCGGCGGTTCAAAACTACCCGTCATTGCCTTATTACATTTCCTATTGAAGTTTCTCTTGGTTCAGTAACATATCAGAACCACTTCTTACTGTTGGTTAAACTGTTAGTCACTCTTTTTCTTACTCTCATTTTTGCATGGTTAATACCTAAAGTATTTTGTTCTTGCATGGAACTTAGTAGTGCAGTGTTAGCTGGAATTAAAACTCGAACAATGACCATGAGACCATTGCCAATTGTTGTAAAAATCCATCTTGTTCACGAATGTCATTCAGGGAAGGAAATCTGCTGTCCTCACACGGTCTGGCCTACATGTAACTCCAGACGCACAGCAATGTGGTTGACTCTTAAATGCCTAGCAAACCACTCAGTCCAAAAGCTGAGGCAATTAGGGACAGGCAATAAATGCTGACCCAGCCATCAATGCTCCAATTTCATGTAAAACTTTTAAAAAGCATGACAGACTGACGTTTACATGTACAAGCCACCTACATGAAACAGACTGCATTGTAGCACAGCTGCCAAGCTACATTGTATGCAGTGACCTCCTGATGTGTTAAAAAAAACTACTTGCAAAGGACACTGTGTCATGAGGTAATAAGCTCCTTCTATTATGCAGAAAATACTGGTGTATGGTAGAATCAAGGCAAAATACAGATAATGAAACTCACCAGAACACTGATTTAAACAAAAATAAATTGGATCTATCAGAATCACTGGCACTGGGATGTGTGGCATATATACATTCAATATGATGTAACTGAGACAATATTAGACTTACAGCCTTAGCTGGATTCGGTTTTAAAACAGTTAGCTCCGTTTCAGAATTTCAGATTAAAATATTTCACTGGTATAGTCTCTTAGAATTATACAGTGACAGAACTGATTGTAGAATCATAAGATCTTACAACAGAGATTGAGGCCCGTCCTGTACACGTGTGTTGACTTTCTGAATTAAATGTCACTTATGCCATTAATCTCCATTGGGGGTTCTTCTGTGACTTCAGCAGAGGATTCCCTGAAACCCAGAAAATGACATTTCACAATATGCAACGTCAAAAGTACTTCACAACCAAGGAAGTACATTTTTTGAAGTGTGGCCACCACAATAATGTAGGAAATGCAGCAACCAATTTGCCGAGAGCAAGGTGCCTCAAGTAGCAATATGATGTTAAGTAATGGGTTAAGAGACATTCCAATTAGTTGTCTCATTTATGTTAAGTATCCAATAATTGACACTGATATGTAAAGGGGCTTCAGGTGGCCTTTGTGTCAGGTGATGTAATAGTTTTGTGCAAAGTCTGTTGAAGTAAAAGGTGTTTGTGGAAAAGCAGCAGAATCTTTGACTCTTTATACAACAGCAGCTAAACGTCTAACATATAATAATGACCAGGTTATCTGTTTTTAGTTAGTTGAGGGATAAATATTGGCTAGGATATTGAACAATTGCTTTGGTCTATAGTGCAAGCGAATATTTATATCCAACTGAGGGGGCAAACAGCTTAACATTACAATCAGTAGACCGCACCTCTGACAGTGCAGCACCTCCCTCAGCATTGCACTGAGGTGTCAGATTGGATTATGGGACTTGAAAAACCCTTGCAGAAATTCAACTCCGCAGTCCTTTCTGTATACCTATATAATTATGTGGCCTGCTTTTTTGAAAGCTATTGAGGATTCTACTTTTACCATTGTTCCTGGTAGGGCATTCAAATTCTTGATAGCACTAGGTGTTAAAAACAAAACTGTTTTAACTTTCTCTGACTCTTTCTTTTGGTGATGGTCTCAGATTTTTGCCCTTTAGTTACTGATTTATCAACTACGGGAAATGGTACTTTTCCATACTTATTTTTATCAAAGCCACTCATAATTTTAACCAGTTTTATCAGATTGTCTCTCAGTAATCTGTGTTCCAGTGAAATGAATCGCCATTCCTATAAAAGTAAAGCGTCATATCCTTGGTATCAGCGTAATAAAACTCCACTGTACCATCTCCATTCCCCAAAATTAGGGCTCCCAAAAAGTTAATATAATAATACACTTGCGATTTAAATGTATTTTATTAGTTGAAAGGCTTAAAACTTTTTCCCTGGGAATAGTTGCAGCAGAGTGCAAATTAAATCTTCTTTAACAATGGGTCTGATCCCATTTCATTTCTTACAATATCAGCATCTAGGTTATGCCTTCAATAGGTCCTCCATGATTAACTTTCTGGTTCGCAAGACATCCTTATTGTTCCCTGTCCTCAAGCTGACAGGGCAAGTTGATGAAGCTGTTTCAGCAAAAAACATAATGGTCCTAGGTTTTATAAATAGAAGCATAGGGTAAACAGTGAGTAGGGTTTGCTAATCTTTTATAAATTACTGGTCAGGGTTCCGCTGGAGTATCTTGTCAGATTTTATGCGCTGAACTCTAGGAAGGAGGTTAAGGCATTGGCAAGGGTACAGAGGAGATTTACTGGAATGCCACCAAGCAGGAGGGACTTCAATTATGTGGAGGGAATACAGAATTGGGTTTGTTCTCATTGAAGCAGAGAAGGTTAAGGGGAGATTTAATAAATGTGCTTAATAGTGTAAATGAATTGCTGCAGTTTTGGGAGAGTCAGTGACCAGAAGACACTGAGGTAATAGAATGGGCAAAATGACCAGAGTGGGGATGAGGGGAATTTTGTTTATGGAGTGAGTTTTATGATCTAACATGGACTGCTTAAAAAGACATGGAGCGGGATTCTCCAAACCCCGCCGGGCCGGAGAATCCCCAGGGGGTGGCGTGAATCCCGCCCCGCCGTTCGACGCCGGCTGCCATATTCCCCGGGCCGCGAAAAAACCGGCCGACGGGAATTGCGCCGCGCGCCTCGCAGAATCGGCGCGACGTGATGGTCCCCGGGCCTGCTGCAAATCTCTGTGCCAGATGGGCCGTGCGGTTAAACGGCATCAACCAGTCGTGCTGGCTGATGCCGGCAAGCGAGGAGGTAGGGGTCGGCATGGGGGAGCCGTCACAGATGAGACGGTACGGCCGTGGCTGCTTGGGGGGGGGGGGTCGGGGTCAGTGCCGGGGGATGGGGGGATCAGGGCAGGGATCAGGGTGATTGAGGGGGGGATCAGGGAGGGGATCGGGGAGAGGATTGGGGTGCCGGGAAGGGGATTGGGGAGGGGAAGGGGATTGGGGAGGGGAAGGGGATTGGGGAGGGGATCGGGGAGGGCATCGGTGCTGCCGGGGAGGGGATCGCGGGTGTCGGGGAGGAGATCGGGGGTGGCGGGGGGGGGATCGGGGAGGGCATCGGGGTGCCGGAGAGGGGATCGGGGAGGGGATCGGGGAGGGATCGGGAGTGCCGGGGAGGGGATCGGGGGTGCCGGGGAGGGGATTGGGGAGGGGATCGGATCAGGGAGGGGATCGGGGAGGGGATCGGGGTTGCCGGGTAGGGGATCAGGGGTGCCGGGGAGGGGATCGGATCAGGGAGGGGATCGGGGTTGCCGGGAAGGGGATCGGGGGTGCCGGGAAGGGGATCGGGGAGGGGATCGGGGTTGCCGGGTAGGGGATCGGGGGTGCCGGGGTTGGGGGGGGACTTTGCCTGGCTAGGTGGCAACTGGCAATGGTGGTGACCATGTAGCCCATGGCACCTGGCTGCGGAGGGGAGTATATACAATGATGACATGTCGTCTACCACCACCCCCTGCAGATCGTTATGTTTGGGCATCACCCAGCGATGTTTTCTGCCATAGCGGAAGCCCCCCCTTCTACATGTTGTCCTATGGGAGTTGGAGCAGGGACGTGCCAGGAAGGTGGCGGAGGTTACAACAGAGGAGCGTGCCGCAGAGGGGCAGTTGGCAGCCGCCTAGGCTGGAGGGCCGCCCGCCAGGACGATGAGGAGGAGGTGGCAGAGGAGGAGGAGGTGGTGGTGGTGCCACGGCGATGGAGACCCCCGATGAGGCCCCGTGTGTACCGGCGTCGCACGTCGTACCAGGACCTCACGGACCGGGAAAGCAGGAGGAGACTCCGGATGAGCCGGGAAACCGTCACCCATATCTGCCACTTGATGGCGCACCTGGCACGGTGTGAGACTGGGGTAGGACACCCTTTCTTTTAAAAAAAATCTTTTTATTGGCTTTTCTCATATTTATAAACAGTTATAAACAGGGGAAGATGATGGCACCAGGTCGGGGTTGGTGGTGATTGTGGATGGGGAACCAGCAGGTGCCAGGTCCCGGAGGGAGACTATGTCCTGCCGCCCATCATGGTGTGCCACGTAGGTGTACTGTGGGTTAGCATGGAGGATGAGGACTTTGTCGATGAGGGGATCCGATTTGTGGCTCCTCACATGCTTCCGGAGGAGGACAGGCCCAGGAACTGTCAGCCAGGTTGGGAGCGAGACCCCGGAGGTGGACTTCCTGGGGAAGGCAAACACACGTTCGTGAGGGGTCTCATTGGTAGCAGTGCACAGGAGCGACAGGATGGAGTGCAACGCATTGGGGAGGATCTGCCAGCGGGAGACTGGGACACTTCTAGACCGAAGGGCCAGCAGGACGCCTTCCAGACCGTCGCGTTCTCCCTCTCCACCTGCCCGTTTCCCCTGGGGTTGTAGCTGGTCGTCCTGCTGGAGGCGATGCCCTTGCTGAGCAGGAACTGACGCAGCTCATCACACATGAAGGAGGATCCCCGATCGCTGTGGATGTAAATGGAGAAACCAAACGAGGTGAAGATACTGTGTAGGGCCTTGATGACCGTGGCAGCAGTCATGTCAGGGCATGGGATGGCGAACGGGAAAGGGGAGTACTCGTCTATGATATTGAGGAAGTACACATTGCGGTCAGTGGAGGGGAGGGGCCCTTTGAAGTCCATGCTGAGGCGCTCAAAGGGGCGGGAGGCCTTCACCAGATGCGCTCTGTCCGGCCGGTAGAAGTGCGGTTTGCACTCTGCGCAGACCTGGCAGTCCCTGGTCACGGTCCTGACCTCCTCGATTGAGTAAGGCAGGTTGCGAGCGTTGACAAAATTTTAAAAACGGGTGACCCCCGAGTGACAGAGGTCATTGTGGAGAGCCCGAAGTCGGTCCACTTGAGCGCTGGCACATGTACCGCGGGATAGGGCATCTGGGGGTTCATTGAGCTTTCCCGGGTGATACAAGATCTCATAGTTATAGGTGGAGAGTTCGATCCTCCACCTCAAGATCGCGTCCTTCTTAATCTTGCCCCGCTGTGTTTTGCTAAACATGAAGGCAACCGACCGTTGGTCAGTGAGGAGAGTAAATCTCCTGCCGGTCAGGTAATGCCGCCAATGTTGCACAGCTTCCACAATGGCTTGGGCCTCCTTCTCGACAGAGGAGTGCCGAATTTCGGAGGCATGGAGAGTGCAGGAGAAGAAAGCCACGGGTCTGCCTGCCTGGTTGAGGGTGGCGGCCAGAGCCACATCCGATGCGTCGCTCTCCAGCTGAAAGGGGAGGCACTCGTCAACTGCGTGCATTGTGGCTTTGGCGATGTCCGCCTTGATGTGGTTGAAGGCCCGGCGGCCTCAGCCGCCAGGGGAAAAACTGTGGATTTGATGAGTGGGCGGGCCTTGTCCGCATAATTAGGGACCCACTGGGCATAATATGAGAAGAACGCCAGGCATTGTTTCAAGGCCTTGGGGCAGTGGGGGAGGGGTAGTTCCAGGAGGGGGCGCATGCAGTCAGGGTCGGGCCCTAGGACTCCATTTTCCACAACGTAGCCAAGGATGGCTAAGCGGATAGTGATGAAAATGCATTTCCCCTTATTATAAGTAAGGTTAAGGAGTTTGTTGTGGAGGAATTCCTGGAGATTCGCGTCGTGGTCCTGCTGGTCGTGGCTCCAGATGGTGACGTTATCCAGGTACGGGAACGTGGCCCACAGCCCGTACTGGTCAACCATTCGGTCCATCTCTCGCTGGAAGACCGAGACCCCATTGGTGACGATGAAGGGAACCCTAAGGAAATGGTTGATGCGGCCGTCTGCTTCGAAGGCAGTGTATTGGGGGTCCTCCGGGCGGGTAGGGAGCTGGTGGTATGCAGACTTCAAGTCGACTGTGGAGAAGACTCGATACTGCGCAATCTGGTTGACCATGTCAGATATGCGTGGAAGGGGGTATGCGTCGAGCTGCGTATACCGGTTGATCATCTAACTGTAGTCGATGACCATCCGGTGTTTCTCCCCAGTCTTAACTACCACCACTTGAGCTCTCCAGGGGCTGTTATTGGTTTCAATGACCCCCCTCCCGCAGAAGCCGTTGGACTTCCGACCTGATAAAGGTCCTGTCCTGTGCACTGTACCGTCTGTTCCTCATGGCGACGGGCTTACAGTCCGGGGTGAGGTTCGCGAAGAGTGAAGGCGGGTCGACCTTAAGGGTCGTGAGGCCACAGACGGTGAGAGGGGGCAGGGGTCCGCCGAACTTCAGGGTAAGGCTCTGGAGGTGGCACTGAAAATCGAGACCCAGTAACAGGGCAGCGCAGAGATGGGGGAGGACGTAGAGTCTGAAGTTACTGTGCTCTACGCCCTGTACAGAGAGGGTCGCGACGCAGTACCCCCGGATCAGTACGGAATGGGATCCGGAGGCCAGCGAGATTTTTTGGGTGATGGGTAGGACCGGGAGGAAGCAGCGCCTTACCGTAGCAGGGTGGATGAAACTCTCCATGCTCCCGGAGTCAAAGAGGCAGGTCGCCTCGTGCCCGTTGACCCGTACGGTCGTTGTAGTGGTCGTGAGGTTGCGGGCTGAGACTGATCGAGGTTGATAGAGGCGAGCTGCGGAAGTTGGTGGGAGGGCTGGTCGGCGGTGGCGGAGGTATCGACAGCCCGCGAACGGCCAGGCGAGCAGAGGTCCTGGGGTGCGTTCCAAGATGGCGGCGCTGAAGATGGCGGCGCCCACGGGGCACACATGGCGAACGACATCCAAGATGGCGGCACCCACGGGCCGCATGTGGCGGGCAGCAGCGAAGATGGCGGCGCCCCTAGATCGCACATGGGGGGTGTAGCGATGCTGGGCCTGGAAACGGCAGCAACCGATCGGGCCTGGCAAACGGAGACGAAGTGGCCCTTCTTACCACACCCGTTGCAGGTCGCGCTCCGTGCTGGGCAGCGTTGTCTGGGGTGTTTGTTCTGGCCACACAAATAGCATTTGGGGCCTCCAGAGGTCGCTGGCTGCCGCGCGGCACAGGCTTGCGGTGTACCCGGGTCGGGTGATGGTGGGGCCCATGACGCCCACGAGTATGCCGCGCGGTCGGAGGCGTAGGCCTCCAGATTGCGGGAGGCCACTTCCAGGGAGTGAGCAAGCTGTACAGTCTCTGTAAGGTTGAGTGTACCCCCTTCCAATAATCGCTGACGGACGTAATTGGATTTAATGCCCGTGACATAGGCGTCTCTGATCAGCAGTTCCGTGTGTTGGACTGCCGACACCGCCTGGCAATTATAGTTCCTACCAAGTATCCGCAAGGCACGCAGGAAATCGTCCTGAGACTCCCCCGGGAGTTGCTGTCTCGTGGCCAGAATGTGCCTGGCGAACACCTGATTAACAGTCTTGATGTACTGTCCTTTCAGTAGTGCCATCGCTTCCGTGTAAGTGGGAGTGTCCCGAATGACGGGGAAGACTTGTGGGCTCACCCGTGAGTAGAGGATCTGGAGCTTCTGTGGGTCTGAGAGGGCTCCTGTGGATGCTCCGAGGTATCCTTCAAAGCAGGATAGCCAGTGCTCGAAGGTGGCTGTGGCGTCCGCTGCGTGAGGGTCCAGCTCCAGGCGATCTAGGCGATCCAGGAGGGAGCACACTTTTATACACAGAGCCTGCTGGGTGGAGCCAGCAGGCCGGGATTTACTGTATTGACTGTAGTACAGTGGCAGTACTGTAATTTACATAGTGTATAACCAGTGGTGTTTACCACAGGCCCCTAGCTCCCTAGCCATGCCAGACGTTTTCCCCGTTCTGGGGTTTGTCGGTCGATCGGTGGGTCCAGCATGCAGTTAAAGTCGCCCCCCATGATCAGTCGGTGTGTGTCAAGGTCGGGGAGTTCCGCCATGGTCTTCTTTATGAATTCTGAGTCGTCCCAGTTGGGAACGTACACATTTACCAGTACGACAGGTGCCCCTTCCAGGACACCACTGACCATGACGTACCTTCCCCCTGGGTCCATAACTGTCTTGGTTCCCGTAAACCTCGTCCTTTTGTTAATTAATATTGCTACCCCCCCTAGCCCTCGTCCCATAGCATGAGTGGTACATCTGTCCCACACAGCCCTTCCTTACCAGCAGTCGGTCCTTCTCCCTCAGGTGAATCTCTTGTAGGTAGATTATGTCTGCTTTTAGGCTTCTTAGGTGGGCGAACACTCTGGATCTTTTCACTGGGCCGCTGAGTCCCCTTACATTCCAGGTAACAATCCTGGTGGGGGGGTTTCTGAACCCCCCCCTCCCCCCCGTCCTGTGGGATCACCCATACTTACCTGGTGGACGTGCCCCTGCACTCCGGGGTTTCCCTTTGCTAGGGGGCCGTCCCAAATGGCCACGGTCGCCATTCTCGCCATGGGGTCGGGCCCCAGTGCTCAGGGGTTTCCCTTTGCCTAGGGGGCATCCAATGTGGCCACCAGCTGTGTGTATGCCACATGGGTGCGCCCCTGCGCTCCGGGGTCTCCCTCCACCCCCCCTCTCGAGTGACTGTTTGCGGCACCCTCTTGGTTCCTCACCCTGCTCCATGCCCGCCGAGGCCTCTGTCTGTACTGCTTCACTATCTCACCCTTCTCTTTTCTTCTCTTTTGTTCTACATTCTCCCCCAGACTCCCCCCCCCCCCCCAGCCCCTGTCCCTTTGTCCCCACCCTGCGTTCTCCCCCCCCTTCTGCTCCCCCTGCCCTCCTTGTGCCAGGCGCTCCCCCTCCACTGAGATGGGCGCCGCGGCCCTCCTTCCTTCCTGCCCTCCCGTGCTGGCCCTCCTCGCTAGTACGGTGGCCCTCCGCCCAGTATTCGCCCAGTTCTGGCCCTGTTTAACCTTTCTCCTACTGGCCCTTGTCTTGCCCTCCTGTTTGCTTTCCTCACCCTCATTTCCCTCCCTCCACACCCCTCATTGCATTGAGAGAGGAGACAAGCTCTGAAA
Organism: Scyliorhinus torazame; assembly: GCF_047496885.1. NCBI lineage: Eukaryota > Metazoa > Chordata > Chondrichthyes > Carcharhiniformes > Scyliorhinidae > Scyliorhinus > Scyliorhinus torazame. The sequence continues at coordinate 155,029,384 of NC_092719.1, forward strand.
CAAGACAGCACAGCCCCGAGCGCGGCATAACACACATGTGCACAGTTCATGAGTCCATTGTCCTTGTTTGCGGTCTGTCCTCCGCTCTTTCTTCTGGTTTTCCCTTTCTTTTCCATCCCCATGTCTTTCATTGCGGTTGCGTGTGCTCCTCCCCCAGCTTGTTCGCTCTAACAAACTCCTCAGCCGTCCCTGGGCTGTTAAAATACAGCTCTTTCTCCTCAAACGTTACCCAGAGTTTGGCCGGGAATAACATCCCAAATTTTACCTTGCTTTAACGCAGTGCTGATTTCGCCTTGTTGAATTCAGCCCTTTTTTTGGCCAGGTCCGCCCCAATGTCCTGGTACACCCTTCTGGTCTTCCCTTCCCATGTGCTCTGTTTCGTTTGCCGGGCTCACTTTAGGATTCTCTCCCAGTCTTGGGACCGGTGCAGCTTCGCAATAATTGCTCTGGGCTGGTCCCCAGCTTTGGGCTTGGGTCGGAGCGACCTGTGCGTCTATTTCCGGTGGTTTTGGGAATACCTCCTTTCCCACTAGCTGGTCCATCATTTGGGTGATGTAGCCTGTTGGGTCTCTGCCCTCTATCCCCTCTGGCAGACCCACTATTTTAATGTTCTGCCATCTGGACCTATTTTCCTGCTCCTCCACTTTCCCTCTTAGGCTCCCCTGGGCCGTTACTAACCTTTTGACCTCGGCTTCTAGGGTTATCACCCTGTCTCTCTGGTCCGAGGCGGCCCTCTCCAACTCCAGAATCGTTTTTTTCTGCGCCTTCACTTCCCTTTCCAGGCCTTCGATGGTCTGCTGCATTTTGTGCGTCGCCTCCTTCATCATTGCTTGGAGCTCCGACCAGAGCACCTCCTTCATGCTGGTCGCTGCGTCCTGCTCACGCTCCGCTGCTTGGTCCACCATCGTTTTCCCTTTCAGGTTCGCCTGTACCTCCGTCTCGTCTTGTGGGGCCGCCTGCCTGCGTGTCCGCCGCTCATGCACCTACCCTCGCTGCTGCTGCTGCTTGTGTCTCGCTGTCCCTTCACCCTGGTGTTTTTCTTTCCTCCAGCCATCTGTCTCTCTCTTTCTTTCCCCGCTGCTATTCCTTACCCCAGGGTTGCTCTCACTTCCCCCGCTCCTCTGCTCTCGCTGGGTCTGCCTTGGGCTTCGGGTTTCCATTTTTATTGTTGGTGGGTGGGGGGGGTGGGGGGGGGGGGGGGGGTTGTTGTGGTTGGTTACCTTCCTCCCTTCCTTTCATTCTCTCTTTCCTAGTCTCTTTATTTATTTGTTTACTTTTATATTTCCCCCTTCTCCTTCTCTTTTTTTTCCCCTTCCTTCTCACTGGGTGAGGAGGGTTTGGGAGAGATGTTTCCTGGTGCAGACTGGAGTCCCTCTTTGTCTCACCGCTCACCACGTGGTCGTTGCCGGTCTGTTGTGGGACCGTCTTGCTCGTTGGCCCCACTGGCTCCGGGGGGGGAGGCTCGGTCGGGCAGGCTCGCAGGGCGGCACCCAGTCGGGCAGGCTCGCAGGGCGGGGGGGCGGGGCTACGTCGGGCAGGCTCGCAGGGCGGGGGGGTCTCGGTCGGGCAGGCTCGGAGGGCAGGGGCGGCACTCAGTCGGGCAGGCTCGCAGGGCGGGGGGGGTCTCGGTCGGGCAGGCTCGCAGGGCGGGGGGGTCTCGGTCGGGCAGGCTCGCAGGGCGGGGGGGTCTCGGTCGGGCAGGCTCGCAGGGCGGGGGGGTCTCGGTCGGGCAGGCTCGCAGGGCGGGGGGGTCTCGGTCGGGCAGGCTCGCAGGGCGGGGGGGGCACTCAGTCGGGCAGACTCGCAGGGCGGGAGGGTCTCGGTCGGGCAGGCTCGCAGGGCGGGGGGGACTCAGTCGGGCAGGCTTGCAGGGCGGGGGGGTCTTGGTCGGGCAGGCTCACAGGGCAGGGGCGGCACTCAGTCGGGCAGGCTCACAGGGCAGGGGGGGCTCGGTCGGGCAGGCTCGCAGGGCGGGGGGGTCTCGGTCGCCCAGGCTCGCAGGGCGGGGGGGGGCTCGGTCGGGCAGGCTCGTAGGGCGGGGTGGGGCTCAGTCTGGCAGGCTCGCAGGGCGGGGGGGTCTCGGTCGGGCAGGCTCGCAGGGCGGGGGCGGCACTCAGTCGGGCAGGCTCACAGGGGGGGGGGCACGCAGTCGGGCAGGCTCGCAGGGCGGGGGGGTCTCGGTCGCCCAGGCTCGCAGGGCGGGGGGGGGCTCGGTCGGGCAGGCTCGCAGGGCAGGGGGGGGCTCAGTCGGGCAGGCTCACAGTGCGGGGGGGGGCTCGGTCGGGCAGGCTCGCATGGCGGGGGGCGGGACTCAGTTGGGCAGGCTCGCAGGGCGGGGGGGGCTCGGTCGGGCAGGCTCGCAGGGCGGAGGGGGGCTCGGTCGGGCAGGCTCGCACGGCGTGGGGGGGGGGCTCAGTCGGGCAGGCTTGCAGGGCGGAGGGGGGCTCGGTCGGGCAGGCTCGCTGGGCGGGGGGGGGGCTCGGTCGGGCAGGCTCGCAGGGCGAGGGGTGGCTCGGTCGGGCAGGCTCGCAGGGCGAGGGGTGGCTCGGTCGGGCAGGCTCACAGTGCGGGGGGGGCCTCAGTCGGGCAGGCTCGCAGGGCGAGGGGTGGCTCGGTCGGGCAGGCTCACAGTGCGGGGGGGGCCTCGGTCGGGCAGGCTCGCAGGGCGGGGGGTGGGCTCGGTCGGGCAGGCTCGCAGGGCGGGGGGGGTGCTCAGTCTGGCAGGCTCGCAGGGCGGGGGGGTCTCGGTCGGGCAGGCTCGCAGGGCGGGGGCGGCACTCAGTCGGGCAGGCTCACGGGGGGGGGGCACGCAGTCGGGCAGGCTCGCAGGGCGGGGGGGTCTCGGTCGCCCAGGCTCGCAGGGCGGGAGGGGGCTCGGTCGGGCAGGCTCGCAGGGCAGGGGGGGCTCAGTCGGGCAGGCTCACAGTGCGGGGGGGGGGCTCGGTCGGGCAGGCTCGCATGGCGGGGGGCGGGACTCAGTTGGGCAGGCTCGCAGGGCGGGGGGGGCTCGGTGCGGCAGGCTCGCTGGGCGGGGGGGGGGGGGGGGCTCGGTCGGGCAGGCTTGCAGGGTGGAGGGGGGCTCGGTCGGGCAGGCTCGCTGGGCGGGGGGGGGGCTCGGTCGGGCAGGCTCGCAGGGCGGGGCTCGGTCGGGCAGGCTCGCAGGGCGGGCTCGGTCGGGCAGGCTCGCAGGGCGGGGGGGGGGCTCGGTCGGGCAGGCTCGCAGGGCGGGGGGGGGGCTCGGTCGGGCAGGCTCGCAGGGCGGGGGGGGGCTCGGTCGGGCAGGCTCGCAGGGCGGGGGGGGGCTCGGTCGGGCAGGCTCGCAGGGCGGGGGGGGGCTCGGTCGGGCAGGCTCGCAGGGCGGGGGGGGGGGGCTCGGTCGGGCAGGCTCGCAGGGTGGGGGGGGGGCTCGGTCGGGCAGGCTCGCAGGGCGGGGGGGAGGCTCGCAGGGCGGGGGGGGGGCTCGGTCGGGCAGGCTCGCAGGGCGGGGGGGGGGCTCGGTCGGGCAGGCTCGCAGGGCGGGGGGGGCTCGGTCGGGCAGGCTCGCAGGGCGGGGGGGGCTCAGTCGGGCAGGCTCGCAGGGCGGGGGGGGCTCGGTCGGGCAGGCTCGCAGGGCGGGGGGGGCTCGGTCGGGCAAACTCGCAGGGCGGGGGGGGGGGGCTCGGTCGGGCAGGCTCGCAGGGCGGGGGGGGCTCGGTCGCCCAGGCTCGCAGGGCGGGGGGGGCTCGGTCGGGCAGGCTCGCAGGGCGGGGGGGGGCTCGGTCGGGCAGGCTCGCAGGGCGGGGGGTGCTCGGTCGGGCAGGCTGGCAGGGCAGGGGGGGGCTCAGTCGGGCAGGCTCGCAGGGCGGGGGGGCTCGGTCGGGCTGGCTCGCAGGGCGGGGGGGGGCTCGGTCGGGCATGCTCGCAGGGCGGGGGGGGCTCGGTCGGGCAGGCTCGCAGGGCGGGGGGGGGGGCTCGCTCGGGCAGGCTTGCAGGGCGGGGGGGGGGCTCGGTCGGGCAGGCTCACAGGGCGGGGGGGGCTCAGTCGGGCAGGCTCGCAGGGCGGGGGGTGCTCGGTCTGGCAGGCTCGCAGGGCGGGGGGGGCTCGGTCGGGCAGGCCCGCAGGGCGGGGGGGGGGCTCGGTCGGGCAGGCTCGCAGGGCGGGGGGGGCTCAGTCGGGCAGGCTCGCAGGGCGGGGGGGGGCTCGGTCGGGCTGGCTCGCAGGGCGGGGGGGGGCTCGGTCGGGCAGGCTCGCAGGGCGGGGGGGGCTCGGTCGGGCAGGCTCGCAGGGCGGGGGGGGGGGCTCGGTCGGGCAGGCTCGCAGGGCGGGGGGGGGGGCTCGGTCGGGCAGGCTCACAGGGCGGGGGGGGGCTCGGTCGGGCAGGCTCACAGTGCGGGGGAGGCCTCGGTCGGGCAGGCTCACAGGCTTGTGCTCTTAGGCGCTAGTTCTGTTCGGGGGGCGTGACTCTCCTCGGCCGCTTCCGAGTCTCCGGCTCTGGTTACTCCCGCTCCTTTTAAAAATATTCCCCGGCTCCTCTCACACGCTCATTTCTCCCACAGGCCTCAGCTTGTCACCGGTCCGGTCCCTTGTTTTCCCCGTTTGTACCTTCGGGGGGGGGGGGGGGGGGGGGCTGCGTGGGTTCTTTCTTTTTTTCTATATATATTAAAAAAACACGAATAAAAATACCCCCAGGACTAAACAAACAAAACAAAAAAAAACCCTGAAAGTTTAGTCCCCGAGCACGTCTTCCCCCTACAGAGCTCTACCGGAAGTCTCGCATGCCGTTCATCCCCACCATGTTCGAGGGGTACCCCCACCGGCTGAGGGGCTGGTTGCTGGGCAACAAGGGTTACCTGTTGCGGTTGTAGCTGATGACGCCTATGCAGAGGCCACAGACCGATGCGGAGACCCACTACAACGATGCCCATGCAGCAACCAGGCGTGTGGTCGAGAGGAGCTTTGGGCTGCTGAAGATGCGATTCAGGTGCCTGGACCGCTCTGGAGGGGCCCTCCAGTACACGTCAGATCGGGTCGGCTGCATCATTGTGGTGTGCTGCGTCCTGCACAACATTGCCCAGCAGAGGGGCGATGTGCTGCAGGCAGAGGAGGGGGAGGAGAAGGAGAAACACGACAAAGGGCAGGCCTCCCCAGATGAGGAGGATGTGGAGTGGGGTGCAATGTACGGGACAGACGGGCTGGACATAGACGGGAGGCTGCCAACCGATACCGGCTGGGCCTGCGGACACGGGAGGAGTTGATAGCCGCACGGTTCACAGACTAGGGAGGAGGGGGGGGGGAATCACCTGGGTGGCACGCATGACCGGCACCACTCCCTGCTCCTGCACGCGGGTGCACTCCTCCACCTGTGTCTGCAGCTGCTGCAAGCCGGCCGTCACCCCCTTCGATCGTCCCTGGGTCCGTGACTGCATCGGGTCTGTGGGTGGGTGTGGCAGCTCCAGGAACACGGGACCGGTCTGGGCGGCAGCTGGTTGCTGGAGCTGGGCTGCCCTCCGACCGGCCCCTCAGCTGCTCCTACCTCCACCTGCTGTACAGCGACGGCTGTGTGGTGCGCAGCAGTGTATATACCAGAAGCCTCATCGCTAAAGTGACCAACCAAGGTGAGTGTCTCTGCGATGGTGGAGGGTGTAGAAGATAGCAGTGGCGTTATGTCGATGTCCTCCTTGGATCCGAAGTCTGGGGTCCCCTGGGGTGACGTATCCTGTCTGTCCGTCCCCTGTCTTTGGGTGTCCTGGGTGTGTGTGTCCTGTGTGTCGGTGTTCTGGGTGGGTGTGTCCTGTGTGTCGGTGTTCTGGGTGGGTGTGTCCTGTGTGTCGGTGTTCTGGGTGGGTGTGTCCTGTGTGTCGGTGCCCTGGGTGGGTGTGTCCTGTGTGTCGGTGTGCAGGGTGGGTGTGTCCTGTGTGTCGGTGTGCAGGGTGGGTGTGTCCTGTGTGTCGGTGCCCTGGGTGGGTGTGTCGTGTGTGTCGGTGTGCAGGGTGGGTGTGTCCTGTGTGTCGGTGCCCTGGGTGGGTGTGTCGTGTGTGTCGGTGTGCAGGGTGGGTGTGTCCTGTGTGTCGGTGTTCTGGGTGGGTGTGTCCTGTGTGTCGGTGCCCTGGGTGGGTGTGTCCTGTGTGTCGGTGCCCTGGGTGGGTGTGTCCTGTGTGTCGGTGTGCAGGGTGGGTGTGTCCTGTGTGTCGGTGTGCAGGGTGGGTGTGTCCTGTGTATCGGTGTGCAGGGTGGGTGTGTCCTGTGTGTCGGTGTGCAGGGTGGGTGTGTCCTGTGTGTCGGTGTTCTGGGTGGGTGTGCCCTGTGTGTCGGTGCCCTGGATGGGTGTGTCCTGTGTGTCGGTGTGCAGGGTGGGTGTGTCCTGTGTGTTGGTGTGCAGGGTGGGTGTGTCCTGTGTGTTGGTGTGCAGGGTGGGTGTGTCCTGTGTGTTGGTGTGCAGGGCGGGTGTGTCCTGTGTGTTGGTGTGCAGGGCGGGTGTGTCCTGTGTGTCGGTGTGCAGGGCAGGTGTGTCCTGTGTGTCGGTGTGCAGGGCGGGTGTGTACTGTGTGTCGGTGTGCAGGGCGGGTGTGTCCTGTGTGTCGGTGTGCAGGACGGGTGTGTCCTGTGTGTCGGTGTGCAGGGTGGGTGTGTCCTGTGTGTCGGTGTGCAGGGTGGGTGTGTCCTGTGTGTCGGTGTGCAGGGTGGGCGTGTCCTATGTGTCGGTGTGCAGGGTGGGCGTGTCCTGTGTGTCGGTGTGCAGGGTGGGTGTGTCCTGTGTGTCGGTGTCCTGGGTGGGTGTGTCCTGTGTGTCAGTGTCCTGGGTGGGTGTGTCCTGTGTGTCAGTCTCCGGGGTGGGTGTGTCCTGTGTGTCGGTGCTCTGGGTGTGTGTGTCCTGCGTGTCAACGTGCAGGGTGGATGTATCCTGTGTGTCGGTGTGCAGGGTGGGTGTGTCCTGTGTGTCGGTGTGCTGGGTGGGTGTGTCCTGTGTGTCGGTGTGCAGGGTGGGTGTGTCCTGTGTGTCGTTGCCCTGGGTGGGTGTGTCCTGTGTGTCGGTGTGGAGGGTGGGTGTGTCCTGTGTGTCGGTGTGCAGGGTGTGTGTGTCCTGTGTGTCGGTGTGCAGGGTGGGTGTGTCCTGTGTGTCGATGTCCTGGGTGGGTGTGTCCTGTGTGTCGTTTCCCTGGGTGGGTGTGTCCTGTGTGTCGGTGTGCAGGGTGGGTGTGTCCTGTGTGTCGGTGCCCTGGGTGGGTGTGTCCTGTGTGTCGGTGCCCTGGGTGGGAGTGCCCTGTGTGTCGGTGTGCAGGGTGTGTGTGTCCTGTATGTCGGTGTGCAGGGTGGGTGTGTCCTGTGTGTCGGTGTGCAGGGTGGGTGTGTCCTGTGTGTCGGTACCCTGGGTGGGTGTGTCCTGTGTGTCGGTGTCCTGGGTGGGTGTGTCCTGTGTGTCGGTGTCCTGGGTGGGTGTGTCCTGTGTGTCGGTGTGCAGGGTGGGTGTGACCTGTGTGTCGGTGTCCTGGGTGGGTGTGTCCTGTGTGTCGGTGTGCAGGGTGGGTGTGTCCTGTGTGTCGGTGTGCAGGGTGTGTGTGTCCTGTGTGTCGGTGTGCAGGGTGGGTGTGTCCTGTGTGTCGGTGTCCTGGGTGGGTGTGTCCTGTGTGTCGGTGTGCTGGGTGGGTGTGTCCTGTCTGTCAGTGGATGGGTGGGTGTGTGCTGTGTGTCGGTGTGCAGGGTGGGTGTGTCCTGTGTGTCGGTGTGCAGGGTGGGTGTGCCCTGTGTGTCGGTGTGCAGGGTGGGTGTGTCCTGTGTGTCGGTGTGCAGGGTGTGTGTGTCCTGTGTGTCGGTGTGCAGGGTGGGTGTGTCCTGTGTGTCGGTGTCCTGGGTGGGTGTGTCCTGTGTGTCGGTGTGCTGGGTGGGTGTGTCCTGTCTGTCAGTGGATGGGTGGGTGTGTCCTGTGTGTTGGTGTGCAGGGTGGGCGTGTCCTGTGTGTCGGTGTCCTGGGTGGGTGTGTCCTGTGTGTCGGTGTGCAGGGTGGGTGTGTCCTGTGTGTCAGTAGATGGGTGGGTGTGTCCTGTGTGTCGGTGTGCAGGGTGTGTGTGTCCTGTGTGTCGGTGTGCAGGGTGGGTGTGTCCTGTGTGTCGGTGTGCAGGGTGGGTGTGTCCTGTGTGTCGGTGTGCAGGGTGGGTGTGTCCTGTGTGTCGGTGTGCAGGGTGGGTGTGCCCTGTGTGTCGGTGTGCAGGGTGGGTGTGTCCTGTGTGTCGGTGTGCAGGGTGGGTGTGTCCTGTGTGTCGGTGTGCAGGGTGGGTGTGTCCTGTGTGTCGTTGTCCTGGGTGTGTGTGCCCTGTGTGTCGGTGTGCAGGGTGTGTGTGTCCTGTGTGTCGGTGTGCTGGGTGGGTGTGTCCTGTGTGTCAGTGGCTGGGTGGGTGTGTCCTGTGTGTCGGTGTGCAGTGTGTGTGCCCTGTGTGTCGGTGTGCAGTGTGGGTGTGTCCTGTGTGTGTGTCCTGTGTGTCGGTGTCCTGGGTGGGTGTGTCCTGGGTGGGTGTGTCCTGTGTGTTGGTGTCCTGGGGGGTGCGTCCTGGGTGGGTGTGTCCTGTGTGTCGGTGTGCTGGGTGGGTGTGTCCTGCGTGTCGGTGTGCAGGGTGGGTGTGTCCTGTGTGTCGGTGTGCAGGGTGGGTGTGTCCTGTGTGTCGGTGTGCAGGGTGGGTGTGTCCTGTGTGTCGGTGCCCTGGGTGGGTATGTCCTGTGTGTTGGTGTGCAGGGTGGGTGTGTCCTGTGTGTCGGTGTCCTGGGTGGGTGTGTCCTGTGTGTCGCTGTGCAGGGTGTGTGTGTCCTGTGTGTCGCTGTGCAGGGTGTGTGTGTCCTGTGTGTCGGTGTGCAGGGTGGGCGTGTCCTTAGTGGGCGTGCACTGCGTCTCAGTGTCCTGGGTGGGTGTGTCCTGTGTGTCGGTGTGCAGGGTGGGTGTGTCCTGTGTGTCGGTGTGCAGTGTGTGTGTGTCCTGTGTGTCGGTGTGCAGGGTGGGTGTGTCCTGTGTGTCGGTGTGCAGGGTGGGTGTGTCCTGTGTGCAGGGTGGGTGTGTCCTGTGTGTCGGTGTGCAGGGTGGGTGTGTCCTGTGTGTCGGTGTGCAGGGTGGGTGTGTCCTGTGTGTCGGTGTGCAGGGTGGGTGTGTCCTGTGTGCAGGGTGGGTGTGTCCTGTGTGTCGGTGTGCAGGGTGGGTGTGTCCTGTGTGTCGGTGTGCAGGGTGGGTGTGTCCTGTGTGTCGGTGTGCAGGGTGGGTGTGTCCTGTGTGTCGGTGTGCAGGGTGGGTGTGTCCTGTGTGTCGGTGTGCAGGGTGGGTGTGTCCTGTGTGTCGGTGTGCAGGGTGGGTGTGTCCTGTGTGTCGGTGTGCAGGGTGGGTGTGTCCTGTGTGACGGTGTGCAGGGTGGGTGTGTCCTGTGTGCAGGGTGGGTGTGTCCTGTGTGTCGGTGTGCAGGGTGGGTGTGTCCTGTGTGTCGGTGTGCAGGGTGGGTGTGTCCTGTGTGTCGGTGTGCAGGGTGGGTGTGTCCTGTGTGTCGGTGTGCAGGGTGGGTGTGTCCTGTGTGTCGGTGTGCTGGGCCGACTGGGACGGGGGCCTGTTGATTTGGCTCCCCTCCCCGTCGCTGGGTGCGGCCCTACGGCGTCGCCGCACTGGCATTAGATGGGGGCGGCGTACGCCTGGTGGTCCGGGTCTATCACTGGCTCTTGGGCGCCCGGCACTGGATGTGGGTGTCATAAGGCTGATAGTCCGGGTCGGTCCCTGGCGTGTGAGCGCCCCGGCACGTCCTGGGAGCGGTTGGCATCCGCGGGGACGGGTGGGTCGACGTTTGGTCCTGCAATACACAATACAGCATGCATGGTTAGACACGCAGACCGGGGGGGGGGGAGAAAGGGTGGGTGGAAGGGGGAATGAGGGGAAGGGGGAGGAGGATATGGGGGGAGGGGGCTATGGGGGGAACGGGGTATATGCGGCGGAGGTGGGAATGGGGGGATGGGGGATGTGGGGAAGGGGGGATGGGGAGTGAAGGTTACTATTGTCACTAGCAGTCTGTATTTCCTCACATATAATGATGCAATGCTGGTTAACACAGTACCTTACTGTCTTGTGCAGAACAGCCTTGGCTAGCAGGAGATTGTCACATGCTTTAGAGTTAGAGACAGATTGCAACCAGGTCATCTGTACTCTTTGCTTCAATGACAGGAGTGATTTCTGCAAGGTGGGTCTCAAACCAATCTTTGTTCCTGTTTCTTTTCCAAACGTGGTTGCTGCAGCTTTGTAGATGCTTGATTGAAGAGACTCCCATCTTCATCAGCATTATATGGTGAACCCTCAGGTGGAAGGGACTGAGCAAGACCTTGTGAGAACTTCTGGCAGTTGTCATCATTCCTCAGACATGGAATGTTGGATTGTGGCAGGCCTTGGTGTTTGAATTGTGTATACTCTGTGGATGCACTTTTACCCTGCTCCTGACAGTATTGCAATCTGCACTGTGATAGGTGTTGGTGTGAAGAACGCCAGATAGATTGCGTCTTCTGGTGATTATTATCAGGTCTAAAGTAGAGGCCAGACCTCGAATGGCACCATGCCACCTTGTGCCAATGTCTGCCCTGGAAAAAGCTGTTGGTACTGCAAAGTCCACCCTGAGTACAAAGCTCCAGCAGCTGTCATGTTGTTATGCTCATACAAAGGCACCAATCACGCGTAAGGGATTGGTTTAATGCATTTTTTAGATATAGACAAGTGGATGAGAACAATTATACATGAATATAGAGCTTGAAGACATCAGAGCTGCACTCTGTTCTGCTCACAGGCAAATGTGAAACCAAGACTGGATTGTATGGCACATTTCCCTTCTGGTGATGTCATGCTGCTATCCCTTGAAAGCAAATTACAACGAACCCATCCAAGATTCCTTTCCAAAGAACTATAACTATTTACAATACCTGTTCATGTTTGGTTACCATTACATAAGTGCATAGAACTGTTGAATCTATGTGTCTCTAAAGCATAAAAGTACACCCAGAGCTTGTACTGGTAACCTTGTTTGATGGTTTCTTTAATTTTCACAGTGACTTGTAGGACACTCATTGTTGGATATTGTACTTGGTTGCATTTGGGATCTAGTCCTCAATACAATAGTACGGTGACTGAAGAGCTGGAATGGATCTGATTTGTCCTTGGTATACCTCACCATTGTACCTTTGTCTGGAATGACTTCATAGGACCTTGGTTCTGCTCAAATCCTAATCACCTTGGCTGGTTGCCACCTACCTTCTGTACATCTTGGATGCAGACTTATCCCAGCTGTGGAAACAGCAATACTGTATCTGCATTTTAATGTGCACATTAGTCATCTTCTCTTGCAGTTTTAAAAGTTGCGCTCTCGTTTCTGAGAGAGTAAAATTGTTAAGAGTAAGTAAACTGGTACGCACTGGTGCCAAACATGAGCTCTGCCTGTGATGGAATAGCTGAACTTAAAGATGTAACATTGCAATATGTAGATTTTGCTTGGTCTGTCTATATTTGAGAGTTTGGGATTTCACCATGCAAATGATTCAGTCAACTAGGCCATTAGATATTGGGTAATGAGGAGAAGAAGTAGTGTGATCAATATTCCACTTCTCACGTGTATCCTAAAATGGCTTACCAATAAATTGCAGACTGTTATCAATTATGATCTGTCAATGCACATCCAATAAGCTGAAAATAGCACTTACTGTTTGTGCAACAGTTGTGCTTGACCTATTGTGCAATTGTCGAATAATGGGGTACTTGGTAAAGTGGTTGACAATAAAGTCAGTGCTATGGATATGAAGGAGGTCGGATGTGATTCTGGACAAAAGATGGGTAGGAACTTCATGTGGAATCAGTGGTTCTTTGAACTGACCTGCCAGCTCATGACGTGTGTTGCACTTCCTGATGATGACTTCAACATAATTGTTCATACTTGGCCAATAGAGTGCCTCTCTTGCAAGACCTCGCATTCAATTTATGCCCATGTGTAAATGATAATGTTGAAGAATGCCAAGTCACAAAGATTCTGGTATGATGACCTGTCTCCTTTTAAAAATGACTACCTGGGATACACCTAGTTCGTCCTGATAAGACCATAATGCTCTCACGTGTCCGTCGGCATGCTGAATTCAGTGAGGACATACTTCCACAGTTTCTGTAGTGTAGAATTGTTCACCATGCTGATATTTGTGTTTCGCTAAATGTACTAGATCAATTTGGAGAATATCTTCCAAGTTCAAAGTAAATTAAGTCAACTAGGAAATCCAAGGATATATCTTCTATTTTTGCTTGGTTAGGCAATCTGTAAAATGTACTCAATATTACCATCAAGTTACTTGGTTTGCACCTAATCTCACAGTCATAACCTTGAATCTTTATAAAGAGATGTTCCAATCTTAGAGGTTCACCGGACAATGGTTTTCACCAATTTATCTTCAGTGGCCTGTGGTCGTTCTCTCCCATAAATCTTTTGCCGAAGTGTTAGCTTTGAAAACGCATGATTCCAACCATTACATCTAATGTTTCCCTTTCAGTGTCTGAGACATCTTTAAGGATCATCCTCATCTTAAGCAGTTGGCATTTTAATACCCCCTATTTTACTTGGATCAAGAAATATACCAGCACTGAAATAAATAGAACCAAAGAGATTGATTTGCTGCACGTTATGGCACACTTCAGACTTGTTGAAAACCAATCCTTCATTACATGCTGCTTTCATCAATAAGTGCACATTATGGCTATGTTCTTGCTTGTTCTTGCAATGTCATCGGCAATACAGATGCATCCTGGCACAGTGCATTTAATGTGGTCCATGTGAGCTTGAAAGAGATCCAGGCTGCTGATAGCCTGAAAGGATGTAATTAAAAACCGTATCATCCAAATGGGGTACAAAATGTAACCAGCTCTTGGTATTTCTCCGCACATACGTACAGACTAGTTGTCATGTTCGGCATTAAGCTTCAAGAGGAATTTTGTACCTGCAAATCTCAGAATTAACTCTTCTAATTTGGGTACTTTGAAAGGACAACATTTCAAAGATGCATTTTGGATTGAGGCACACTCTCAATGATCCATCCTTCTCTATGCCATACGTATTTGAGCTGCAACAATTTTTGTGCTCTTGCACTCTCCTAATGATGCCATCTTTCTCCATTCTGTTTAATTTACCTTTTAATTTGTCTTGTATGTGGACACTATATTTATGTGGTAGATCAATTCATGGCCTTGCATTCTCCTGAAAGTGTAATGTTGCAGTTCCCTTGAAACTGCCAATTTTGTCAAAACATTTTGGATGTTTTGATGTTAGACCTTGAAATAAGGCGATAGGAATAGTTTGAGATTGATCTGCCTTGTGCTGTCTGATTACATGGATTGTGGGCAGCATGGTAGCACAAGTGAATAGCACTGTGGCTTCACAGCGCCAGGGTCCCAGGTTTGATTCCCCGTTGGGTCACTGTCTTGTGCGGAGTCTTCACGTTCTCCCCGTGTCTGCGTGGGTTTCCTACGGGTGCTCCGGTTTCCTCCCACAGTCCAAAGACGTGCAGGTTAGGCGGATTGGCCATGATAAATTGCCCTTAGTGTCCAAAAAGGTTAGGAGGGCTTATTGGGTTACTGGGATAGGTTGGAAGTGAGGGCTTAAGTGGTCGGTGCAGGCTCAATGGGCCGAATGGCCTCCTTCTGCACTGTATGTTCTATGTCACTTGTGAAAGGTCACGACATGTCAGTGGACCTGCAATCACTGGGCCTTTAGTTTCCATGATGTAGATCATGGGCGGCACGGTAGCACAGTGGTTAGCACTGTTGCTTCACAGCGCCAGGGTCCCAGGTTCGAATCCGGGCTTGGGTCACTGTCTATGCAGAGTCTGCATATTCTCCCCGTGTCTGTGTGGGTTTCCTCCAGGTGCTCCGGTTTCCTCCCACAAGTCCCGAAAGATGTGCTGTTAAATAATTTGGACATTCTGGATTCCCTCTCTGTGTACTGGAACAGGTGCCGGAATGTGGCGACTCGGGGCTTTTCACAGTAACTTCATTGCAGTGTTAATGTAAGTCCACTTGTGACAATAAAGATTATTATTAGCTGTGGCACCCAGGAGGATTGCTTGCACTTGGCAATCCAGGAATACTGATTTTTCACATGGAATTAGTGAACTGTTGTACGCAAAAGTTGGCAGTAGTTGGTTTCATCATGGCCCTTCACATCTGTGGATACATGTCTTTTAGAATCTGCAAAAATAGCATGTTTGCACCTACACCTCAGTCAATCTTGGTCAATAACAAATAGTCGCCCATTAGCGTGCATAGGGATGGTGTTGCGTGGTTATCCTGAATCTAACTGAAGCGATACAGGCAGCATGCAAACTTCATGCTGTCTGATCATCTCCATAACTGGGTGTGTATCTCAACACTATGCCCACTGCTGAGCTGTTGCACTCTCAGTAGGGGACCCATGTTTGTGTGAGCCTAGCATCAATTAAAGTGAGCCTGGAATTCTTTAAAAAAATATTTTATTCAGGCATTTTCATAGGAACAGACAAAAGCAGAAGAAAAAACAATCATACATTATAAATAAATAACCAACACCCACTCCCCTATACCTGCTCCCCACTATCGCCCCCTTATCCCAACCTGCCTTCCCCATTTTAACCCCCTTGTCCCTCCTCTTCCCCCCCCCCCCCCCCCAATCCTCCTTAAAGAACAGTAAGACGTCTTACAACACCAGGTTAAAGTCCAACAGGTTTGTTTCGATGTCACTAGCTTTCGGAGCGCTGCCCCTTCCTCAGGTGAAAAGACGGCACCTCTCCTCACAAAACCCTTGACCTACAGGTACCACTCTATCCCTGCCTGACGCCATCCGCGAAAACTCACATCCAGCCCCCTGGCGCAAACCTGTCGTTGTCACAAATTGGTGCCCACATCGAGGCATCTCCAATCCACTGCCCCATACCCTTAAGGCCGACACCACCAATGGGCTCACGGAGAAAATGGCAGAGGAACTGGTAACAATGCCTTTAAACCTGTTCCCCTACACAAAGCTGCCTCCATCTGCCCCTTTGCCGACCCCTTGTTCTGGCTGCAGCAGGTGTTGGAAGTGTCTTGAGAGGGAAGAAACCCAAGAGGCCAGAGGGAGGGCTCCTAGGTACAGATGCTGACACTGGGGACCTTATTTCAGGAGGTGGAAAGGAGGAGGAAGCTCATCATAAGCAGGGGAGGAATGGGAGTGGCGGGACCATCCAGCCAAGCACTGAGGTAGGAATGGGAGCAGCTAGCCACCAGGAGTGTGATCCAAAAGACCGGGATACCCTGCTGGAAAGGTCATTTATCCCACTGGAGTGGTCGAGGACAATAGCTATGTCTGCAAGTGCCATCTCCTATCAACTGACGCACAGCCTCACACGCTGATCAATGCATCACAATTCCATCACTCTCCATCGGCAATCTTTAGCCGAACATGCGTCAGTTTGACCAGACCTCTTTGTATTCCTCGCAATTTTACCAAGAGGACCGCAAACATTGTGCCACATTTCCTATCTGCATCCCTAATTATAGAAATGTTAGGGCCTAGAGCTTGACTTCATTCATCTCTTGACACTTGGAAAAATGAAAGGAATTTCACCATTATGGCCTGACAACACAGTGTATTACTGCAGGCTGAGATACAGGGTGACAGAAACCAGAGGGAACCACAGGTGGTAAGTACCCGAAACGCACTGCCTGAAAAGATGGTACATTTCAGCACATTTAAAAGTACTTGGAAATCCACCTGAAAAGCCATGTCCTGCAGGGCTACAAATCTATTGCAGGAAGTTGAGGTTAGGCTAGGTGGTTCTTTGTCGACCAGTGTAAACACAATAGTCAAAATGGTCTCCTTCTGCTCATAATAGATTCATTTGCTTCATCTCACCCACACGCTTACTCCACCTGCAATCCTCACATCCACACCTTACTCCTTTTACACGACAGGCAGGTAACCCAAAAAACATCACACACACTCTCTGACATACTGTCATCTCTCTTGCAGGATAAGGTGGCACGTAACTAGAGGCAGGAGCAGATAACTGCTGGTGGACATTCAAGGCTGCACGTGTGAGGGCTGCATGCCCTCGGAGGAGATGGTACTTAGGGGCTGGTTTAGCACACTGGGCTAAATCGCTGGCTTTGAAAGCACACCAAGGCAGGCCAGCAACACGGTTCAATTCCCGTACCAGCCTCCCCGAACAGGCGCCGGAATGTGGAGACTAGGGGCTTTTCACGGTAACTTCATTTGAAGACTACTTGTGACAATAAGCGATTTTCACTTGCCTTTATCAGTGTGGTCATCACTGGGGCCATGGGTCACGGCATTGCTGAATCCATCCAGGATGACTGTAGAGATCTACCTCGTTCCCGCAAGTTCACGTCACCATCATCCCACAATCCTGTATAATCTACGAGCTGCCGCTGGTGTAAAATGTGCAGCCCAATATCTTTCTACCCACCTAACCTACCTTCATAGCAATCCTCCCCTTGCACATTTCTACTTTCAGCTGCCCAAGAATAGAATAGCAACTTGGCCAGGCAGTGTTTCTGGTGGCAGAGGTGGCTCAACATTGGCCGCAGGGGAGATCTTCCAAATTGGCATTTTGCATGGGGTGGGAGGGGGGGCGGGGAGTGGATCCCAGCCATGAGACCTCTGTTGCAATGTCATCTCCGCTTGGTGCCATGCAGGCTAAGACGGCTGCCTTCACGGCTGCGGACACTAGTGCTCAAAAGGGCTTTAGATTCCCAAAGCAACCCAGCAAACTGTGCCTCAGCAGAGAGCTAGTATTGAGGGAGAGAGAGTGGCAGTGACTTCAGAGTCCACAAACCTGCTGCCCTCTCTTTGGATGACAGCATTCGAGCTCGCACCATGCCAATCTGTCAGTGCCCCTTGCAATTGCACTTTGCAGTTGGCCCACCCTGCAGACACCTATGCCGGGGTACTACAGTCCAAGACTAAGCTCTGAAAGCCCAGAGCTGCTCGATGGTATCTTGCAAGGATATCTGCATGAAGTGTCAGCAGGCTTTCATCAACCATGCTTTTAGTCACTGGGGTAGGAGTAAAGACACTAGGAAGACAGGCATTAATGAACAGCATGGGGTGAGTAGCTGAGAATTGTATATTATTGGAAATGTTGTTAGATAATGTTATGAGTAGTTTGTTTGTAGTGTCTTTCAGTTCAAGAATTTGACCAAAAGAACTTTGTGATGGTCCCTAACAAAAGGATGGAAATGGGGCAAGTGTGGAACAATGGAGTTTTTTTCCAGGGGAACTGATTTGATGAAATTATGATGAACAGCTCATCTAGAATGATGCTATTCCGCATACCTCCTCCCTTTCTCTTTTCCCCTCTCCTCCTGAGCTGTTTTGGTAGTGAGGCAGTAACCCGTGCCAGATTGCACCAGAAATCACAAGCCATGATCTGGCAACCCCTCTTAGCATCCCCGGCAGAAGAACAATTGTTTTAGGATGCCCTTGGTCGGCTCCACAATGTTCCTGTTTGCAACATGGCTCTCATAATGTTCTCGGCAAAGTTGCACACAAATTGCATGTTCAGGGAATGGAAGGAACACTTGGCAGCTGCAGTGCATCTCTCCATTGAGAAGTGGCAGATTGTGTGTGGAATCAATGGCTCCTCCAATCAGCAGCAGCTCACTCTCACGGCAAAGTCACGTATCCACTCTTGCTCCTTCTCTCTCCTTAGAGAGAAGAGTGAAGACTCCCATTTGTGGTGTATTGGGTCTGAGTGACCTCCCAGATACAGTGATGCACGGCAAACTGTAAGATGTTGGTGAAGTCACCTGCTCCAACCTGAAAGGATCTGTTGTTGTTGAAAGAGGAGGTCATGGTGACCTTGACACCAGTTGCAAAGCCACCCACACGCTGATCTGTGGCTGCAGGTCAGTTTCGAGGAGGTGGCACAGTTCTGAGATCAGCTTCTAGGTGAGTAGTAGCCAACAGAAATACTGGGTCAGGTGTGAGGGTTAGATATGCTCTCTGAAGACCCTAGCTGAGTAAAGTGTTCTGCTGGGAGTCTCCTCCTTCTCCCTCTGCTCTCAATGTTTTACTCTCTGTTTTCTCTGCTCCATCCCCATGTAGCACTGCAGCCCAAGGAGAACTACAGCTGTACCCCCATGACTAAAGCAGAGAGTGCATTCAGAGACCCTTTCAAACCCGCACCATGCCTTCTGACAGAGAGGACAACTCCTCCAACAACATAGTTGACAAAATGTCCATGGACAGCTACAGCAGCAAACAAAACGTCAAAAGGACCTCACCCGATAGTTGAACAGCGGTCCTTTAAATAATGCTGCTGGGAGGTCTCTCATGTTGTTGAATGTATGGTTAGCTGTGTGCGTTTAAGAGAGGGCATTAACATTACTTGCAGCTTTCAAAATTGCAGGCCAAGCACCAAATCGCCACAAGACACTGACTGACAACACAATCTGCGCTTTCTACTTGTTTGAAGATGTCTGCACGATCGCTCTTCAAGGCATGGCGATTTGGCATGGGCTGTCAGAGGTCATCAGGAATGAACTGCACCATTTATTTCATCTCCCAGCTCCTGCATCCCCCAAATCTACGGTGCTATCAGAGCTGAACCTCTGCAGTCTCAGTATTTAATTTTGCTATCTAACATGAACCTGTTATTACTTGTTCTTGATTTCTGCCTTTCTTGTTTTTGTCTTAATTTTCATTAGTGTCCTCCTCAATTAATCCGTAATCTGGGGAAAATGTCCGCCACCTGAACATTGATGCAACCCAAAGGTATGCAGTTTATCACTCTTCCTCGCTTTCAGCTTAATTTATATAAACAATGTCAGGGAAACTCAATGATTGAACTCCAGCCTTCCATTTCTAGGATCAGGGTTCAAATTAAGCAATGTTATTAAGACAGTCTAACATCCACTGATGTAGGAAGAGAAAAAGATACCAGAGAACCATCCAGAGGTTGGTTGGGTCTAGGCCCATCATTGAGGCAGCAGAGGGAACTTTACCTTTGGTTTAGCAGATGATTTCCTGTGCTTGATTCTGACATCCCTGAAATAGAAAGTGTTTTTTCCAGCCACACAAACACTCCCTCAATCTGATAGCTACCAAAAATGTATAAAGGAAGCCAAGGGCTTTTGTGGTACCAAGAAGAATCGAGATGATTTACTTTTAGATTTAAGGGCCTTTAGCCTAAAGCTTATCAAAGACTGCCCTCTGCTGGCCATCTTCAATGTATTCCTTATCTATCTCCTTCTGAGGCAAGTTTGTCATTTGGGAAAGATTGAAACATCTCCAACCAGGAGACTTCTCACGGTCAGAGGCAGGCAGATATCAGTGGAACTAAAAAAACTTTTTGGCCCTGTTTTGGTTGAACCTTATTCTGCATTTAAACACAAAAATCATTTTTTCACAAACATGAAACGAAAGGAACATTTATTCCGTTTCCATTTTGTCAGACTTTACTTTTCACGTTATCGCATAATTTATATTTTGTGTATAATCTATGTCATAGAAGTACTTTGTGTTATAATGCCTGTGATTCCACTACGTGATAGAATTCATAAATTATAACATGAATGGGCTTCTTTCTGTGCTGCAACAATTCTGTGATTCTGTGAATTAACGATCTATCTAGTTAGTGTCCTAGGTGTTTGCAATCAAAGCTAATGTTCAGTCATCACGGTGGCGCAGTGGGTTAACACTGCAGCCTCACGGCGCCGAGGTCCCAGGTTCGATCCCGGCTCTGGGTCACTGTCCGTGTGGAGTTTGCACATTCTTCCCGTGTTTGCGTGGGTTTCGCCCCACAACCCAAAAGATGTGCACAGTAGGTGGATTGGCCACGCTAAATTGCCCCTTAATTGTAAAAAAAAATGAATTGGGTACTCTAAATTTTTTTTTTTTTAAATGATTTAATAATAACAGATGTAAAGAAGAAAAAAGATTGAAAGCAGAAGTCTTATTGCCTCATAAGCTGGAAATTCAGGAACATTCTGCGCAAACCATGAGGTTTAAGGAAGCCTGTAGATTGGACATGGAGACAGCAATGCGAGCTGAGGCAATGCATGTTTCTGTGTGTTTGAGGTGCTGATACCAGTGAAGCTATTCACAGATCAGCCGCAAAGGGTAGGGACACTATTGGGCCTTGGAGAAGAGGGAGCAGTGATCCAACCTCAGTGGGGAAATCAATCGGGCCTCAGGATAAGGTTACAACCAGGCCTTTGGAGTGTGGGAGAGTGATTTGACTGGGGTGGGATCACAATTGGCAGGGAGTGAGATTGATGTTTGGGAGGGGCAAGGAGATTGGTGTTCAACTGGGGGAGGGAGATCAAAGGTCATGGGAGAAGGTCATGGTGGTTTGGTGAGAAGAAGATCCGGGGTTGGGTGTGAGACAAGGGTTTCCCAGGGGGAAGAGTGAAGGGGAAATTCAAGGATGGTCGGGTTTTGGGAGTGTTTAATAGGGTATTGGAGAGAGAGAGAGATCGGGTCCAATTGGAGGGAGAAAGGGGTTCGAGTGAGTTGGAGAGGGAGGTAGTTGTTCAAGGAGGAGAAAGAGGGGTCAAGGAAGGGAGATCAGGAGTCATGGATGGAGGAAGTTGAAGGGGAGTGAGATAATGTGTAAGTGAAAAGAGATACAAATTCAGGGCGAGAGGAATTGTGAGGAGAGGAGATTGAGAATAAGAATGGAAAACTCTGTATTAACTCAGCAGGTCTGGCAACATGTGTGGAGAGAAATAGAGTTAACGTTTCGAGTCCATTATCCCTTCTACAGGTTCTGTAAAAGGGTCACCTAGATTCGAATCTCCCCACAGATGCTGCCAGACCTTATGAGTTAATTCAGCATTTTCAGTTTTTACTTCCGATTTCCAGCATCCACAGTATTTTGCTTTTATGGAGATTGGGAATGTCAGGCTGGCAATAGCAATGCTAATCGCGGTCATTAACCTCGCTCAGTTTTTAGTATAGGTGAAAATAGTGAGTTGATTTCCCAGAGTACAGCCAGCACTGGTATGTGAGTGCAAACCAATGTTACAGTGAGTACTGGATGTTAGGCCCCTTACTTACCTTCTTCAAATGTGGTTAAAGGACATCGCTTGGCCCTTACCCAACATGGCAGCTTGATTTAACCCCACATAATTCTTTATCTGATTATTAGTGGAAGGGCTCATTGCTAAACTGCTGTTATTGCCCTCAATGTTTAATAATTTAAAATCATTTCTTAATATATATTCAAAATGCATGAATTTTAGAATTATTCTGTTCGAAATATATTTTCTGTTCAATCGAAAAATTGATTTCAAACTGTTTCTTCATTGGTTGTTCATGTTTACTCAGTTCCTTCCAGCACTGGGAACATTTGAACCTGGCCTTACAACATCTGCAGTTGTTTTCAGTGCAATGTTCAAGCTAGGTAGCACATGCATGTTTGCCTAGTATTCATGCGCAATTTAACTGTACATTTTAACAGCTAATTACTGTAAACATAGATATATTTGTGCCATGCTTGCCTGCTTATAACAGACTGTCAGAAAGATGGATATCAAAAAGAGAGTAGAATGCTGCTTCCCTAGTATGTTAAAATTCCAGTAATAATGTGGAAATCATGGAATTACACAATATAGAAGACGACCACTCGGACCATTGAGCCAATGCTGGCAAATTGTGAAGAGAAATGTTGTAACCTAAATGGGATGACAGTAGCTAAATAGATTACATTGGTTGCGTTAAGTAGGGCGCCGAATAATCTTTGCAACAGGACTGTCTACAGGATAGCTTGCACAAGACTAGCTTGTTCCCAGTTGTTCTGGAAAGTAAGCGCTCCTCAGCCTTTTCCAACTGCAGTGTTAAAAATGCTTGCTTTAAAGGTTTCTCTGTCGCAAGTTTTTGGTTTATATTAAATTGACCATGTAGAATACCATCTGAGTCAGAGAAGCTTGCAGATTTGAGCCTCAGTTTGTCTCTTCTATGCATAATTCAGGCTGACACTTTGGCGCAGGACTGAGGAAATGGCGCAATACCAGGTGAGCTATTAAACCGAGGCCCCATTTGTCTGCTCATGACGCTCATCGAAGAAGCGTGGGCAGTTCTCTCGTGTCCAGCCAAGCTTTCTCCTTAGGAATGCAGCATCAAAAATAAATTACCCAGACATTCATCTCATCTGCCATTTGTGGGACCTTCCTATGTGAAAGTTGGCAGATATGTCTGCCTATGAAAAGAAGGTGATTACATTGAACGAGGCAACAGTGCTTTGAGGTGTTAAGATAAAAGATGTTATATGAATAGAAGCTCTAAAGTCATAAGGTATTGGCTGAAACATGAACACTGATCCAGGCTCAAAATTGCCCTGAATACTGGGCACGTAGAAACTGATTGCTGGAGTATAAATGTAGGTATTGTGGTTAAGAGACTTCCACTTGTGACCATGGAGTGATTGGTCACATAAAGGGCTGTTCCTGTTCAAAGTCACAAGAAAAAGGCTCTTTTAACCCAGATCCGGGTGGAATTTTGATGAAAATGTTAGAGGAGTAGTTCACCCCTGGAATGGTATGTCCTCTGATCACTGGACCCGGCAGAAAACAGTGAGAGGTTTGGCTGGAAAGTTGAAACGGTCTTGTGCTTCACAGACAGTCTCTTCCAGCATGCAGGCGGGGGAGGGGCAAGCTGTAAGGCCCCAGATACAGGAACTGATGACTTTTAGCAAGGAGAAATTCCATAAACAGAGGAAAGAAATGCATGAAGATCATGCAAAGGCCATTGCAGAAGCTGTGGCACCCATGAAGAGTACTTTGGAGCAGATGGTGAGGTGTTTGGAGGTGCAGTGGTCACAAATCTGGGAGATTGAAGGAGTGATCTCGGACCACAGCGATCGTGTGGTGGCTCTAGAGGCGGAGGTGGGACTCCTAGGAGACCTTTGTAAAACGCTGAGGGCAAAGGTTGAGGAGCAGGAAAATACCTCGAGAAGGCAGAACCTGCAAATAGTGGGCCTGCCTGAAGGAGTGGAAGGTGTGAGTGTCACAAGGTACGTCTCGAGGATGCTGGCAGGACTGGTGGCAGAGAGGGTGCGAGATAAGGCACCTGAAGTGGACTGAGCACATAGGTCTCTGAGGCAGAAGCCTAGAGCTGGGGAGCTGCCGCGGGCGGTGATCGTGAGACTCCATAAATTTGTGGAGAAAGAGAAAATTCTACGGTGGGCCAGGGAGAAGCGTAGCTGCGACTGGGAGGGAAATAACGTCCGGATTTATCAGGACATCTGAGCCGGATTGGCAAAATGGCGGGCAGGTTTCAACAAGGCCAAGGCGGTGCTGTACCGGTGACGGATCAGGTTTGGGGTGCTCTACCCAACGAAATTATGGGTGACGTTCAGAGGCCAAGAGTATTATTTCGAGACCCCAGAAGTGGCCTAAGACTTCATTAAGGAGCGTAAACTGGGGGAGAACTGAGTGGACAATGCTTGGGAACCGGGGTGCTGGCACTATGTAATGGTCGGGAGCATATTTGAAGTGGGTGTAGGGATTGGGGGATTTTCGCCTTTTTTGTGGGGGGGCTTTCTGTTCAATGTTGAGATTGTAAGGAGTTGTAGGGGTGAAAAGTTTATGTGGGGATGGATGTTCCTATCCTCCCTTCTGTTTTATGGGACTGTTTGTGTTTAACATCTGTTTGTTTGCTTTTGGAGAAGGCTACCTGGAGTTCAGAAGAAGTCCTTGTTTGGGTGGGGGAGAGTAAGGCCAGCAAGAGGTGATGTGTTGGGTGTTCTGGATCACATACAGGTCACCAACACTTGAAGTAGTGCAACACTATTTTATTAAAAGGTTAACTATTTAAACATACTTGAACTGTGGGTAAATACGATACCAGCTTTAACAAAAGACCTTTGCCTTGTCCTAACTGGATCCAGTTGATGCACTCAGCACATGGTGAATGTCTGTGATGCAGGCTGTGAGCTCTGTGCTCCTAGCTAGCTGCTACTCGAATGAGCGGGAACTCTGATGTCCCCTGTCTTTATAGTACGTGTGCTCTCACTGGTGATTGGCTGCGGTGTTGTGTATGTTGATTGGTCGCACTGTGTGTCCATTAGCGTGTGGCTGCACCATGATATACTGGTGTATATTATGACAGGAGGCCTTCTTCTTTGAGCTGAGGAGTGGGGGGGGAGAGGGAGGGGGATGTGCCTTTGGGCAGGGGCAACCGCGCTAGCAGGTTATGCTGGTGAACGGAAGTGAGGTGGTGGGGGAGAAGGCCAAGAGGGGTGGCCAGGGGGAGGGGGGAAAGGGGAAGTGGGGGGGGGGAGGGAAGAAGTGGAACGGGAAAAGTGGGGGGGGGGGTTTCTGCGACGCGGCAGGAGGTGAGAGCTAACATGGTCAAGGGCGAAGAAAGGGGCCATCTGGGATTGGCTAGGTACAGAGTGGAATTAAATGGGCAGGAGTTAAGTGGGGAAGATGACAGATGGTAGAGGGGATTGGAGACGCAAGCCTCCAGTTAGGTTGGTATTGTGGAACGTCTGGGACTGAATGGGCAGGTTAAAAGGTCGCGGATGTTCGCGCACCTCAGGAGATTGAAATCAGGGGTTGTGATTTTTTGTGATAAGGTGCGGTTGGCGATTAGGGATCATGTGGAGTTCAATCAGAATGGGGAGGTGTCGGCGGGCATTTTTTGGGAAACACTGAAGGCAGTGGTCCGGGGAGAAATGATCTCATTTACGGTTCGTGCGAATAAGGAAAGGAGGGCGGAACATGACCGTCTAGTGAGCGAGGTGGACAGGGAATATTCAAGGGTGCCCACTGTGGAGGGATTGGCGAGGAGGAAAAAGTTGCAGGGGCAATTTGACAGGCTGACAACGGGGAGGGCGGTAGGGCAACTGCGTAGGGCAAGAGGGGTGCAATACGAGTATGGGGAGAAGACGAGCCGCATGCTGGCGCACCAGCTGCGGAGGCAGGCTGCGTCCAGGGAAATATTGAAGATCCGGACTGGGGCTGCGGATGTGGTGTCAGAGCCAGGGAAGATAAATGAGGCATTTAGAGAGTATTACCAGGGACTTTATGAGGCAGACCCAGGAGGAGAGGAGGGGGACATGGGGTGGTTTCTGGACGAGCTGGAATTTCCCCAGGTGGAGGAAGCAAAGAGGCAGGCGTTGGAGGAGCCCATGGGGCTGAGGGAGGTGCTGGAAAGTATCAGGGGTATGAAGTCGGGAAGGCCCCTGGGCCGGATGGGTACCCGGCAGAATTTTACAAGGAATTTGCGGCGGACGTGGGGCGTTTAATGAAGCACTGGAGATGGGGGAGTTGCCAGAGATGATGAAGCAGGCACTAATCACACTAATCCCAAAAAAGTGAAGGATCAGGTGGAATGTGGGTCGTATCGAATCATATCACTATTGAACACGGATGTGAAAGTATTGGCTAAGTTGTTGGCGGGGATGATGGTGGATTGTGTCCCGGGGGTGGTTGCAGAAGATCAAACAGGCTTCGTGAAGGGCAGGCAGCTCGCGAGTAATATAAGATGGCTGTTGAATGTTGTGATGAATCCATCGAGAGCTCTGGTACCGGAGGTGGTGGTGTCCATGGACTCGGAGAAAGCATTTGATCGGGTGGAGTGGCGGTACTTGTTCGAAGTTTTGGGAAGGTTTGGGTTTGGGCTGAGATTTGTGCCATGGGTGCGGTTGCTGTATGTGGCGCCAAGAGCGAGGGTGAGGACTAATGATATGAGCTCACAAAGCTTTGACTTACACAGGGGTGCGAGGCAGGGGTGCCTGCTGTCGCCGCTGCTGTTTGCGCTGGCCATAGAGCCATTGGCGATGGCTCTCAGGGGGTCGGCAGCGTGGCAGAGGATAATGAGGGGACAGAGGGAGCATCGGGTGTCGCTCTATGCCGATGACCTCTTGCTGTATGTTTCGGATCCGTTGGAGAGTATGGGAAAGATTATGGGCCTGTTGGGGAGGTTTGGCGGGTTCTCCGAGCTGAACGTAGGGAAAAGCGAGGTATTCCCGGTGAATCTGCTGGCACAGTGGGCTAATTTAAGGGGGATGCCATTTACGGTAGCGAGGGATAGGTTTATGTACTTGGGGATTCAGGTAGCGAGGGAATGGACGGGGCTCCATAAGTGGAACTTAACAAAGCTGGTGGAAGAGGCCAGGGAGGATCTTAAGAGGTGGGATACACTGCACCTAACACTGGCGGGGAGAGTCCAAGTGGTGAAAATGAATATTCTGCCAAGGTTCTTGTTTATCTTTATACCAAAGGTCTTTTTTCGGAAAGTGGACACAATCATCTCTGACTTTGTATGGCAGGGAAGGTGCCGAGGGTGGGGAGGACCCTGCTACAGAGGCAGAGGCAGAGGCAGCAGGGGGGTTGGCGTTGCCAAACTTGCTTCATTATTATTGGGCGGCGAATGTGGACAAGGTGCGGCGGTGGTGGGAAGAAGGGGTAGAATGGATTAGGATGGAGGAGGAATCTTGTAAGGGGTCTAGTTTGAGGGCTATGGTGATGGCAGCATTGCTAATGGCTCCGAGTAGGTATTCAGGGAGCCCAGTGGTGCAGTCCACGGTGAAGATATGGAATCAGCTGAGGAGGCATTTTAGGGTGGAAGGGATGTCGGTGATAACGCCGCTGTGCGAGAATCATGGGTTTGAGCCGGGGGGGATGGATTGTGTATACAGGAGGTGGAGGGAAGTGGGGCTGGTCAAGGTGAGGGATTTGTATTTGGAGGAAGGGTTCGCCAGTCTGGAGGAGCTAAGGGAGAGGGTAGAGCTGCCGAGGGGTAGTGAGTTCAGGTATCGACAGGTTAGGGACTTTGCATGAAAAGTCTGGAAGGGGTACCCTAGATTGCCGGGATACACCCTGCTGGAGCGACTGCTGCTTCCGGATGTGGAAGGGGAGGGAAGAATTGGGATATATACAAGTGGCTGGGGGAGCAGGGAGGTGAAGATCAAGGAGAAATGGGAAGCGGAGTTGGGAATGGAGATCAATTGGGTGTATGGAGTGAGGCACTGCGAAGGGTAAACGAGACCTCCTCTTGTACAAGGATGAGCCTGATACAGTTTAAGGTGGTGCACAGGGTGCAAATGACGCGGGCAAGAATGAGTGGGTTCTTTCACGGGGTAGCAGATGAGTGTGAGAGGTGTGGGCGGGGGCCAGCGAATCATGCGCACGTGTTTTGTGGTTGTGAAAAATTGGGAAGATTCTGAGTGGGAATGTTCACTGTCTTAGCCAGGATAGTGGAGGAGGAGGTGGACCCGCCCCCTTTGGTGGCGATATTTGGGGTTTCAGAGAAGCCGGAGCTCATGGAGAGGAGGAAGGCCGATGTCTTGGCCTTCGCCTCTCTGATTGCACGGCAACAAATTTTGCTGGAGTGGCGGTCGGCATCGCCACCGGGGGTAGCAGCATGGTTGGGTGACCGGTACGACTTCCTGCGGTTTGAGAAGATAAAGTATGAGTTAAGGGGCTAAGCAGGGGAGTTTGAGAAAAGGTGGGGGATGTTTGTGACCGTGTTTGAGGACCTGTTCATCGCAGGGAGGTGGGTGATGGGGAGGGGGGGGGGTGGGTGAAAAAGGAGAAAAATCTGTACAAACTGTATAGTTGATTGTTGGGAAGAATGTTTCCCGGGGTGTTTATTTGCTGTAACCTACTTTGATACAAGTTTGAATAAAATACGTTTTTTTAAAAAAGGTATTGTGGTTAAAAAGGGCACATCAAACATGCTTGTTGGAGAAAGAAACAAGATGTTTCAAACAAGAATTATAGAAAGCTAGAGCCAAATACATAAAATGAAAGACTGAATAGAGGGAAGAGTATCCATGTGATACAGAAGGGTGTGAAAAGGGACGAGAGTCACAGTCAGATGATGAACTGTGGTTGAACGTTTTGGCCATTGCGGGTGCCATGAACCGTTACTGGGTCACTCCTTTACTGGATGGACAACCGATAAAAATGGAGATGGACACTGGTGCAGCCATTTCATTGATGCCAGAAACTTTTTACCAAGAGAAACCATGACATGTCACCTTAAAACCTTCAAAGATAAAACTTACAACATATACCAGAGAATTAATGCCATTGAGGAGCTGCATTGATGTAAATGTGCAGCTCAACGGACAGACCGCAGACTTGTCCCTGCACGCCATTAAAGGTAACTAACCAGCCCTCATGGGGAGGACTTGGCTGGAAGACCCAAGCTAAACTGGGCCGAGGTGACTCTCAGGTCAGAGTCCGAAGCAGGCCCAAACAAAAGCCCAAAGGAACAGGAAATTTCAGCTGGTGACAAAATTCTAAAAGCAGCTGTGGCCTAGGCTCAGGCTAGCAGCGCTGGGACCAAGATGTCAAAGGCTCAGCATACTGTAGCAAATGTAGTTCAGGTTCGAGAAACAGAGGGCGAAGAGCTTACGGAAGATGCATATGAATGTTTTGGCATAAATGTACATTAAAAGTATACTGAAAAATTCTACAAGGATGATTGGAATGCATTTACATGCTCATTTTGTAAATTCTGAACCACAGGGGAACAATAAATTGAGGAGCATCTCGAAACACCTGACTATAAGGAAACTCTCGAGTTCATTAGGAAGAACATTCAGTTTGGGAAAAGAGCTACTGACTCCTTTCATGCATCAAAGGACAACAAGAATAAAACGATTGCTGATCGCAAACAACGGCAACAACAGGAGCAAAAGGAAGCAGCACAGGAACTCATGAAAGATGTTTGGATGGGAGTTGTTCCAGATAACCAAATGAAAAGAGTTGGAGCTGCTCAGAGTGCAGTCTGCAACACAAATATTTCTTACCTATTTCACTTTGTATAGCAGCATCTGAAGTCCAATGAACGTACCAACAGCAAGAAGAATTACTGTAACCTGACTTTGCTTAACAGCCCAACCCTAATGACTAAATTTTATAATAATAATAATCTTTATTATTGTCACAAGTAGGTTTACATTAACACTGCAATGAAGTTACTGTGAAAATTCCCGAGTCGCCACGTTCCATGCCTGTTCGGGTACACTGCGGGAGAATTCTGAATGTGCAAATGACCTAACAGCACATTTTTCAGGACTTGTGGTTGGAAACCGGAGCACCCGGAGGAAACCCATGCAGACACGGGGCGAACGTGCAAACTCCGCACAGCCAGTGACCTAAGCCGGGAATCAAACCCTGGACCCTGGCGTGAAACAACAGTGCTAACCACTGTGCTATGTTGCCACCCCATTCTTAAAGGACAAGAACCTTTTTGGAAATCCTTTTGGAGCAATAGTTTCAACTGGAGAGATTAGAAGTTGCATTCTAGAAACAAGACCTAAAACACGAGGGTGAATATAGTGAGAATGAAACCTTGAGGGGAGAGATGCAGGGTCTGACAGAGGCATGCTACACTCTGGAGAAGGCACTGCACAGGCTGTGCAACGAGATTCAGGTAAATCAGGCCCTGGTATACATGCAGTTGGGGCAGTTGGTAACAAAAAACAGATCGACAGCCTGGGGCAAGAACTAAAGAGGCTCGAAATGGAGCTTGAGCGAAGTTGGAGAACTCCAAAACCCAGAGAATGCCAGCTCCACCTTACTCCAGTGAAGATCTATCCTGGGCCTACCACACTCAGCAGTGCGAATGAAAGTTCATAACCTCTGAAGTAAAAGTTCTGGAAAAGCAGTCGTATCAGGTTTTGCGACTTGAGAACAGAGCTAAACGCTGTGTTTTTCAGAAAGGTTAGGAAGTATTGGCAAGGATCTAACCACCAGTGAGAAGTAGATGCCTGCCATTGTCGTAGCACAGCCAGGACCGATCTATTACATTGTTCAAACTCACAACACGGTATTGTGGAGAAGACATGCTGATCAACCTTTAGGAACTGGAACTAGTTTGCCAGCGAGAGTCAACCGAGTGTCTGCAACAAATTGTGCCAAGTGAAGGCCTGGACATTCCTGAGAACCTAACAATACTAGAAAAAACTGTGGAAGACAGTACCCCAGTTGAGGACATTTCAACACCAAGTCAACCTGTGATGTTGACTCCGGTTGAGACAACTACGGATGACATCCAAACTACATCAAAAATACCAAAGGCTACAGACAACACGATAAAGCAGACACCAGAGGCTTGCCGCAAACCACAAGAAAATGGCATCCTCCAAAATGTCCACCTTGTTGACGGTTGTGTTTATTAATTATTCATTTTGTAAATTCTGATTTTTGACGTTAGTGTTTCATTGCAGGAACCTTTAATGTAAAGGGGAAGAAAAGTGTTCTGTACTCTTGTTTGTTCCTACTTGGAGCAAGGTTACTTTAAGAGTCTGACCACGGGATGTATTGATGACAACAAAGGCAGTTTGGGCGGGCTAACAGCAAGTCTATTCTAGCAACCTGGGAGAAAAAAGCCTTTCTGATAAAGCTCTTGTTTGTTTGTATCTTTGTGGTCAGCAAGCCTATCCTTTAAAAATACAACAGTGCATGTGAGTGCGTGAGTGCGAGTGAGCGAGTGAGTGAGTGAGAGATAGCAAATTGTCGTGGGTACAGAAATATACATCAGCTTTGGAAATCTTCAGAGTGTGTGCTTCTGCAGAAGGTGCAGATTAAAATGTTTTGTTTTGTTAGAGTTCAAAATTATGTTTAATTTATTACACAAGAGTAAACAGAGTAATTAGCGCAATAGGGCTCCACTACATATTGAATAATAGCTGCTTGTCAAAAGCACTTTTCCATTATTCATGTGCATTAGGCTTTTGGTCCTTAATAAAACATAACTGTCTGCATTACATTAAACATGTCTTTTCCCTTCTTTTTCTATGCATCCTTAGGTAACTCTGTCTGACACACAGCCTTGGTTATTAAATTGGTAAATGGGCATTGCTTCTGTATGAGAAATGACTGTGGTTTGCAATCCTCCCCAGATTAAGCAGACCACCTATACATAGACTGTATGTTAACAGAGCGTTAGTTAAGGATCTGTAACTGAGCACCAAGAATGGAACTTTTATCTGTATTATTTGCAGCTGTTTAGCAGGAAAACAAGACCTTTCCTGAAGGCATTATTGCCTGCAAAGCTGAGATAGGCAGCAGAGTGATGGAAATGCCAGGCAAGGAAATGTTTTATCAGTCACTTGACTCTTTTAAATTGCAGCTGTTCTTTCTTTCAACATATCTTGTTTTATTGCCGAACTTAACGCATTTCCAAACCTGTAGTCTGAGTAAATCTTCTGTTTAAGTGCAACATATTCCATTTTGGGGTTCTTCAAAGAAAATTATTGTTGATTCATTCCATGAAACAGATTATACAAAAAAAATTATAATCGGATGTAGCCAGACACTCCTGGAAAGAAATGTTACCTTACAAACAACCATGTTTCTGAGGGGAAAGACTGCAGTTTACGCTACATTAAAGTATTAGATCGTAGACATTTTCCTCTGAGGCTGCATGGAGTTAATTCTACTCATATTTACAATTTTTATTCGTGCTTTAACCAGAATTTCTGCAAATAAAGTTGTTAATTTAAATTCATTAACCGTTTAGGCAGACATTTAGCTTCAATTCTATTCATTGGAAAATCTGCGAAACAAAACTGAAAAAATGTTTTAACCACCCAAGTCTCTGGTATAAGAATATCCGAGACTCTTTGCAATACAGAAATGACTAGAAAACAGGCAAATGAAGATGGTGTCATTCAGAAACTGGAAACATAGTCTGTTTAAAAATGTCACAGACATTTTTAATGTTTACATTTTATTTTCCATGAGCAAACATTTTTGTGTTTATTTATGTGTATATTTTCTTACCTCAGACGTGAGTGAGTCACTTGAAACAATCCAGCAGCAAGCTTTTGTAGTTTTAAAATGAAGGAGGTTAGTTTATTTCTTGCATACTTGCCTCCGAGGTTAACGATAACCTAACATCTCACAAATGAATCATCCACATTATTACACCTGTGAAAACTAGATACAGTTGAAGGTAAAGCAGTAATAGTAAAAATGAAATTTAACTCAGCCTCTATTTCAGTGCTGGCCTGACGTTTCATTGCAAAGTTGTTACTTTAACTGAAGTGAAGGTCTCGAAAATGCAGAGATTTCTTAATAGTTGTGATAGCTCTTAGAGTTGTTTTTCTCTAGGTTGTTTTTACAGATAGGCCTGAAGACGGAACAGGTTAGAAGCGAGAGAAAATCTTAGGGCACGGTTTAACGGGAATGAAATAGAGTCCCGTGTTGAGCGCATTTAGCCAGATGTTTCCCAGCACTGGCAGCGTTGAGGACAACCCTGCTATTGAACAGGACTATGTTTCATTTCGGTGCCTCTGTGAGGAAACCCCCGCACTTATTCCCATTTCCTGCACTAACAAGCTCTGCTCACCAGTGCAGGAAGAGATCGGGACGTCCTGATCTCTAGATCCCCCGAAGTTCCAATAAGGGCACATTGAACCCTCTGCACCCCATCTCATGATCCCCAGCATGGGCAAACCTGACAGGTTTTCCTGGGCATGCTTCCCAGATAGCAAGTTCCATGCTGGATGAATACCAATGGTGGTGGGATGAGGCTCTTAAATGACTATTTAATAGCCCCAATTGGTCTCCAGGAGGGAAGGTCATCCTTCATCTGGAATTTGATTAGGGCAATTTGGGAAAGCAGCATGGTCTCAACTCCACACCTTCCCGTCTGATCAAATGGACCTCCATCTCCAAATACTGCTCCTGGAAGGGGCATTGAATTCCTCTTGGTATTTTGAAGATACTCTGGCTAGAACTCACAAAGTAATAAAATGGAACCATGCAAGAGCATCCCACGTAGCTAGAGAAGAGAGAAAAATTGTCAAGCAGGATGTCATGACTGTGTGCAATATTGCAGCGAGGTTGAGGAGGATGATGAAGGATAAAGTATGATGGTCACAGGCACAGACAAAATCATCTGTGACTTTGATCAGGGACATTTTATTACTGTGAAAAGCATGGAAGTTGGACTGGAGTGGATCGTGCAGTGGGTTTTCAGGTTGTGATGGAGGTGGGTGATAACCGCAAATTTGAAGATCTTAAAAGGAGAGGGAGTTTATGGGTGGGACAGGAGTGGGCTCGAATGGAAGTGTCAAAATTGGAGTTTTGTCTGGAATTTCTTTCTCTTTCAGTGCATCGACTGATGTAGTGAAGACATTTAGGACAAATCTACTAAGCATTCATCTGAAAGCTTTATCCCTGCTATTTTAGTTTTAGTCATTTTCAAGTAAATCCTTTTACTATGTTAGCTCACATCCCACAGCAGGTGAAGGACACTCTAATATAGTGAATAGATCAATTATTTTATGAGCAATTCTAGAAGTCTGTCTATAGCTCTGGCAGATGTAAGCAGTTACATAGAATTGGTGGAGATCTTGGACACCTACAACTTTTGTTAGTAAGTATATCCTTTAATTTATTCTTTTTGGCATTTAACATATTCCCAAACCAAACTTATTTTAGAAGCCTGATCTTATCAGTTCATTTTTAAAAGCTTCTGTTACTGCATTGGATCATGCTACATAAGACATCAGATTCTTTCCACAGATAAAGATTAATAAAATGGTCTCAATTGAAATTTAATAACTCCATTAGAGGGAAAAATTGATCTTAATTGAAAAAGAAATAATGAGCTTTATGAGAATCAATAAAAGGGGCAGTAGATTCATCAGCCATTTTATGGGAAACTTTTAAGGTGGCATTGTAAGTCATGTTTCAGCGCAGATGAAATTTAATATTCAGAAAGATAAATTAAAAAAAGAATCAAGATTCTTCAGATAGGCAATAGATTCTTCAGATAGGCAATAGAGCTAGACCCGAGGAACACAACCGAAGAACTGTGTTAAAAATAAAATTATCTGTATAGAATGTTTTATATAAGCAATTAGAATTTACACTTCATTGCACAAGTCAGCCATTTCATGAAGCGACAAAGAACAAACACAATGTTAATGTATCAAAGCTAACAGAAAATATCAAATACACTACACATAAATGCTCTGGGGACGCAAGTTCGAATCCCACCACAGCAGATGGTGAAATTTGAATTCAATAAACATCAGGAATTAAAGGTATAACGATGACCGTGAAACCACTGTTGACTGTGATAAAAGCCCATTTGGTTCGCTATTGCCCTTTAGGGAAAGAAATCTGCCATCCTTACCTGGTCTGGCCTACATGTGACTCCAGTTCCACAGCAAAGTGGTTGACTGTTAAGTGGCCCAGCAAGGACGATTAGGGATAGACGGTGCTTATTGGCCCAGCCAGCGATGACCACATCTCATGAATGAATAAAAAATAAATAGATAAAAGGCCAAATGATAGATTGACTGAAGAGCTGCTTGAATTATTGTCATTTTATGGAAATCTGTAGATTTCATCAAATTAAATGCAAAGCAAGAACAAGCTTTTCTTAAAATTGGAACTCAGCAAATTGATCGGGGGCAGGATTCTCCGTTGCCCGACTCCAAAATCGTATTCGGCGATCGGGCGGAGAATGGGCTCCAATGGCGAAATCGGGGCCGGCGCCAATTTGATGCCGGTCAGCCATGCTCTGCCCCCTCGGAAATGGCACCATCGCGTCGCACCCCGTGTGCCATTGTAACGGTGTTGGCACATCATCAGCTGGCCCTCCCGTGATGCTCCGCCCCCGATGGGTCAAGTTCCTGACGGCACGGGACACATGTGGTCTCAGCCATGCGGGAACCCGGCGTGATGCCTGAGGACTGTGTCCAGCGCCGCCACACTTGGCCGGGATCCATGCCGCTGGCCGGGGTGGGGGCTTCCACGAGGGATGGCACCATGTTGTTCAGTGTTACCGTTGCAGGTCGTCAGCCGGAAGATTCACGTCCCGGAACCTGGCCATTCTCTGGCCGTTTTCAGCGCGGGAGACGGAAATTTCACCCGGTGCCAGTGCTAGCCTCTCACTGATCCCAGAATCGGTGAGGGGTCGGCGCCGATTTTTTAGTCGGAAAAGACCACACATGTACCGCTGGCACCTTAATTAGCAACATCTGGGTGGGTAGGCCATTCAGGAATCTTCCCACCCCAGACTGAAGCAGGATCAGCAGGGTCTCCACAGCACACACCCCAGCAGATTAAATGCTCCACTGCCTCCAAATCTGCTGCTAAGGGCAGTAAATTACTTTCCTTATGCTTTTTTTTCTTCCCCTTTCCTTTCCACTAATTTTTAAAAAACATCCTTATTCCAAAACAAATGCACAGGGTGGACAGGGCAGGCCATTAATCCATCTCCCTGCCTGCTCAAAAAAAAAATTCAAATTGAATCCAATTCATGTTCCCCACAAGAGACACACATAACAAGATCCAAACTGAGAAAAACAAGGCATTACACCTGATCCTGGGTTTGACCTGACACTTGACCTTAGCCAATGAGCTGATAAACCCTTTCCTTTCCATGGAGATCAGCTCCCCGTTGAGCTTTTGGTTGAATCAAAAATTGCAGCCACATTATTATTTCTCCAGAAGCCCCAAAGGTATCTGAAGAAAAGTGTCAACCAGAAACTTTGCAAATTCCTTCCACAGAGGGGACCCTGAGGAGAAGTGGAAGACTAAAACAGAAGAGGAACAAATTTTCAGAAGCCATGGGGATGCATAATATCAAAAGACATTGGGGAAATATAAAGATTTCTGTTTGTTAAAACATAGCACTGATTTGATATTAAAGATTGTTGTGAGACAAGATGAAGGGGGTCTCTGAGAACTGAATAGTTGAATGTTTACAAAATGGGAGCCACTGTAGTTGTAGCTGAGATGCAAACATATATGTGTGAGTGGATGGTTTATGGAAATATGGGAACTTGGTAGTCGGACAGTGTGTACTTTGACAGCAGTTATACCTTAATACATATGGTGCTGGTTAAAACTTTGGTGAAGATTTCAACAAAACAGTCAAATAGTTTGCAGACCCAACTTGAATGAAAATAGGTGGGATATGATTGACAACTTCCTCTTGAAGGCATCAAGAGAAGCTCAATAAATTGGTCCTTGCTGTACATTCAGTGAACAACACGCACTGTGACCAGAATAAGGTGGCAGACTAGATGGAAAGTAGCTCAGATAGAAGCCATTTTTGGCAGTGTTTGCCCCATGCCCATGGGGGAAATAACGCCCTCCCTGGATGAAGTTCTCACATTTGAAAATGTGCACGCTATCTCATTTGTATTACAGCACCGCATCTGGAAGTAACATTATAATATAAATGGAGCATGAGAGTAGGCTGTTAACATTAAGAACAAGTACATCAATCAGACATCAGCAGCTGTTTCACCTTGCAGTGCCATATCGAGTTTAAGAGTCTTGATGAACACTCAATGACATGAAATCATGTGTTGAAAATTATGGAATTGATCAGTGCCATTGATAAGCCCAGGGAAGTGTACCATGTGAGTGTGCCAGAGGCTATGATGGAGGAGTTGCCATCATGTTCCTCTCATCCTAAATAATTTTTATTCTAAATTTTAACTTTGTGTTGTTACTAAATGATGGAAGACCTGACACCAAAGGACATTTTTACAGCCAATTTGTGTTTGTTTGTATAGTATGTCAGAAGATTAACTGTGCCCTGGCTTACTCATGAGTTATTTATTGATAAGTTGGTTAAAAAAAAGAACAATTCCATTTTCAAATAGTCGTTTGGCAGTGCAGAACTTGAATATTGCTGAAAAAAGAAATAGGCTATTGAAACTTTGTGTCTTGCACTCATCAGGACAGGTTCGTAAGAATATCAATTCTAAAGGGAATAATAATTTATGCTGCCGACGAAGAGAGTGCTGTTGGATTAGCAAGTACACTCAGGCATTGTCTTGGAGAATGGCTGTCCTCCAAGCTTCTGTTTAGTTGAAAAAGGCACAATGTGTAGACCTACTTCTTGTGTTTGCAAAAGTCAGGGTCCTATGTATGGATAAATGTAGCTTCAGGTGTGCATAAGTGAACTACAGTGTGAACCGGACTGTTAATCTTCAATTGGGTGGCAGTAAAATTCTTAGCACTATCAAGATTGTTCAGGAGGTGCTGTCCAATCACGGAATCACATCTAATGTTGGACACTATGTTTTGAGTTTACAAGTGCGGGCTTGTTGGATAGGGTCAGTGCCTTGCCTGTTGCAAACAGCCGAAGGGGCTGGCTGTTTGATAGGATCCACCAGTGGTTGGGAGGTACTGCTACATACCTGGTATCACACCAGGACTGACATTTAGATACCACATTACTCATCTGTGCGGTAGGCAGAAAGTATTTTTGGCTTGACAACTGTATGCTGTATGTGGAGAATATCACTATGTTGCTACTGCATAGTAGCAGCGTGAAATGGCTAGTTTCACCTTTGCTCAAATGTTTGACACCTTACCTTTCCAGGGTAATCGGAGGTAGACTGGGCACTTTTCAGGACCGAATGTGGGGGCCTTGGGCCCATTCATAATTTTGCATGAGACGCACAGTGAGCAATGATTTGGTCAGGTTCATGATTATCCCACAGAAATTTGGGCACCTTATTTTCCACCAAGCTTGCATGGTGAGCAAGTGACTCAGAGCCTATTTATAAGGTTGCCAATAAGGCCAACCCATGGAACTGTCGGAATCCCAACATGAATATATGTTTTTTTTAAATTTAGAGTACCCAATTCATTTTTTCCAATTAAGGGTCAATTTAGGGTTGCCAATCCCCCTAGTCTGCACGTCTTTGGGTTGTGGGGGTGAAACGCATGCAAACACGGGGAGAACACAGACAGTGACCCAGAGCTGGGATTGAACTGGGACCTCGGCGCCGTGAGGCAGCAGTGCTAACCACTACACCACCGTGCTGCCCCCAATATGAATATTAACCAGTGAAGGTAAGCTTGTGGTCGACAGTAGTAGATGAACCATTGGCATATTTCTCAATAGCACATGGAGGAAAGGGATTTGGACTGCTCCATTTCAAAGGGGAATTTGAGTGCATTATGGAGACCATTAAGGTGTTTAAGGAAGTTCTTACATGCAGCTGTGAATTCAAATATAGCAAATGCATTACCTACTGATCATAAATTTGCAACAGGTATCATTCCATTAAAGATGTGTTTCCTGTGGGTGTTTGTGAGATCTGGGCCTTGAGAGGCTCCCATTGAAATGTTATTTATTTGGGTACACATCGGGCTGGATTCTCCGATTCGCAAGCTATGTCCTGACGTGTCGTGGGAACGGTGGCCTCTTACGACCGAAAATTCAGGGCAAAACGGCCACAGATCCTCCGTTTGGCAGGGGGCTAGCAGGATGGCATCTTAGAGCACCCACCTCTATCTGTCGATATGGCCAGGACAATTGCTGGGTCTGTGGCCGGGCATGCGCACGGCGGCGGCCTGCAGAGGCCACGCCGTGCAACATGGTGTCGGCTGCACGCAGACCTGGCCTGCAAAATAGTGCGACCCCTGGACCGCCCCCAATAGCGTCCCCAGCCCCTGCCAAAGTCCCCCCTGCCTACCGATCGGCCCTCCCCCGTCAGTGGCGGCAATGGACTGAGTCCGCATCCGCCACGCCGAATTCTCGACAAATGAGAGCATACGCGACCGACGCCGTTGGGAACTCGGCCGGTTGGGGGCGGAGCATTGGGGGAGGGCCTCAGGCAATGTCCTGAGGCATTGATATGGTGCGCGGCGTGTTCCTAGAATACGCCACTTTGGAGATGGCGGAGCATCGCAAAAGTGGCGCCACCCCCAATTTTGCCAGAAACGTTGATTCTCCGGCTGATCACCGAATGCGATTTTGGTGTCGGCGACTGGAGAATCCCCCCCCGTGGTGTGTGTAAACTGGACTCAATCTACATGAGTAACTGCGTTCATGAGTTCAATGAATACAGATTCAAACAATGGTGCTGCATCCAGATTCCCATGATATTAGTGGAGGCAGTGGAGTAGTGTTATTGTCGCTGGACTAGTAATGGAGCGACCCAGGGTAACTCTGGGTACAGTGGTTAGAATCTCACCATGGTGGATGGTGAAATTTGAATTCAATAAAAATCTGGAATTAGAAGTCTAATAATGACCAGGAAACCATTGCCGATTGTCGTAAAAACCCATCTAGTTCACTAATGTCCTTAAGGGAAGGAAATCTGCCATCCTTACCTGGTCTAGTCTACATGTGACTCTAAACTCACAATGTGGTTGACTCTTAACTGCCCTCTAAAATTGCTTTAGCAAACCACTCAGTTCAGGGCAATTAGGGATGGACAATAAATGCTGGCCCAACCAAGGATGCCCACATCCCCTGCACTAATAAAAAATAAATAGTGATGTGGTGCAAATATCTATGGCTGCCTTGAGCGGAACATTGGTGAATAGGTTAGCAATGTTTAATGACCACATGAGGACATGGCATTGCTATCAATATGCAAGTCCTGTATGGTCTTCGCTGAGGTGAAGGAATCCTTCACCATGTATGTGGAAAGCTCGCTTTGAACTGGTTGTAGGGACTCACCTAACCATTTAACCAATTCATGTTAAGCAGAACCAGTTATAGATAAGGAGCTGGATTCTTTGCCCCACCACGCCTCATTTCGGTTTCAGCATGCCGGCGGGAGTCTCCGTTACACTGGCTGGTCAATGGGGTTTCCCATTGTGGGGCAGCTCCACGCTGTTGGGAAACCCCCGGGCTGCTGGCAAAATGGAGCATCCCGCCGGCGGAGAATCCAGCTGAAGATAGGGCGTGTGTCTTTTTTGTGTCTTAAGCAGCCCATATGTACGTGGACGCAGTGAGCCATGAGAATCTTATCACATATATCATCTGGCAGCTCATTACTCACACAAGTCCAACAAGTGTTTTCATAACTTACTTTTGAGCAGGGCTGTCTGGTCATGGTTAGTAGCAAGTCCAATGGATACAAATTTGGAGCCGTCATTAAGAATGGTGTGCATTTTGTCGATATAGTCACACTTGTTGAAGATGACTATTCCAGTCCCTTTGGGGGGGTCTAAACATATTTATTTCTGGCCTTGAGACCTCGCAATGCTACCAGACACTCGCATTGCATGAGGAAATCAGCCAAGCAGTTTGGTATCCCACAATATGAGTGCGCTGGATTAGCTGGGCATACTTTCAATGATTCAGCATCTTCAGTGGACATTGGTTTGTGGTGGATGCAGAGGAGTTCAATCTCAGCAAATACCTCGTCCCATTTGATGTGAGAAACCATTTTCAAGAACAAATTCCTTGCTTTCAGAGTGTATATGGCCAGGTAGACTTACTACATGTTTGACGGCGTAATTAATTGCACTGCAGAACTGCTGCCACTTAAGTGAGTTTATGGTATGGATGTGTTTCAAGCGGGCATTGTTTCTGGTGGGTCATCTATTGAGGCAATCTGGTGGACACACATCAAATTGAAAAATGAAAGAAATGTGTGTATTTCAGATGAAGTGCAGTGTCGGGCACAGTCTAAATTAGTAAACCTACTAATCTGTTCAATCTCATTCTGCATGAACACAAACTCAGTCGTGTGACTGTGTCTCACTTTAGCATTATCAATATGTTTGTAAGTAAGCACTGGCACAGACTTGGGTCTAATACCCTCAGAAAAAAAATCGATAGACCTGCTCTTAACTTACCTGTGAGTTGAAATATGTTGTGCAATTTGTTTTTTGTTGTACCCCTATCTCAGATTTACAAATAAGTGTTTGGTAGTACAGAACTTGGAGTATT
Source organism: Scyliorhinus torazame (assembly GCF_047496885.1). Taxonomy (NCBI): domain Eukaryota; kingdom Metazoa; phylum Chordata; class Chondrichthyes; order Carcharhiniformes; family Scyliorhinidae; genus Scyliorhinus; species Scyliorhinus torazame. The sequence goes on from NC_092719.1 coordinate 155,070,010, forward strand.
GGTGGAAAGAAAAAAGACATGCAGTCAAAGCTTTTCATCTTGCACTCATCAGGCCAGATTCATTAGGGTACCAATTGTAAAGGGAACAAAAGTTAATTCTGTATGACAAGAAAGTCCTGATTGGTTAGCAAGTAGATTCAGATTAGATTCTATTCAGGTTGAATCAGAGTCTACTTGCATCAAGCAACCATGGCCTCAGGGTTTGTTAAATAGTCTACAAATGATCATACATATGCTCTTTCCAAGGGACGGTGCAGACTCGATGGGCCGAATGGCCTCTTTCTGCACTGTAAATTCTATGATTCCATATGGCCCACAACAGGTTTCCTGAACTGTATCTATACTTGGTATAAAAGGGTATTTTATATCACAGCAGTGCATGATCTGCATCTTAATTGTTCTAAAGTCACTTCAAGTCTGCATTTTTAATAGCGTCAGAACATCTGGGGCAAGTCACCTCATTGATACTGAAAGCACCGTAATGCTGCATTTGAGGTTAGAATTTCTAGTCCCAATTTATTTTAATTAGTCTAGAATACATTATTTTTACTTTTCTATTTTCATCGCATTTTTTCTCTATTAATGACATTTTTTTGTCTTTTCTGTTCTGAATGTTTTGCTGAGTACAGTCGCTGGACACCCAATGCCCAACTGTCCATTATTCAGATTTGAGGTTTGACAGTGAATATTGATGGACTACTTAACCATAGGAGCAACAGAGCTGAACCTGCTCCTATCATCTGGTGTCTCTTTTTTTTGCCTTTAATCACTTTCCTGAGTGGTCATTGATTCAAGAGCTCAAAGGCAGGACAATTTTCCCGGGGCTGGATTCTCTGCCGCCCGCTGGTGTTGGCATAGTTCCTCATACGGCGGAGAATCCAGCGTTGGACACCAATCCAATCTGATGCTCCGGTCCCGCATTGTTGTTGGGATCGAGACAACCAATCAGCTGGATTTAAACCCCCTTTGATCCTGGGGGGGGGGGGGGGGGGGGGGGGGGGGGGGAGGGCTGAATTTTGTGGTGGGGCGCTGTGATACCTCTACGGCTCTTATGGGGTTGGGATGATAAACTATCCCATGGATTTTGCAGAATACAAGCTACCCTGATAAAGGGCCAGGCAACCGTTAGTAATCTCTGGTTATGTGTAAATAGAATTGGCCAATAAGGCACGACTAGAGAAGACCCAGTATGGAACTACTGGAGCTGTATATATTATTTATTGTTAAATAAAGTAAGTTTTTGTTTTTACCTACTTGGCGTGGACTCTTTCTTGCCCTTACAAAACTGGCCAGGGAAAACTCAGAGTGAGGGGTGCAGGAGATACAGGGAATGGAGTTTATCACCTTAGGGCATATCGCCTCGCATCAAGGGGTCCCTCCACGAACCACAGCCTTGTCCTGGGCCGAACACCATAAAGACCCTACCCAGTGGCCAAAGGAAAAGCCTTCCTGGAGTCCGCAGACACGGAGCCAGGTCGATGTGGAGCTTGTCGTCCCTGACCCAGCGTGAATACCGGCCGTGGTGAACCAGCGGTCCAGACCCCCTGGTAGAGGCACATGCCAGCACAGGGCCTGCACTTTCCATGTAGATGAACCAGACGAGGAAGAAGACTGCCTACAGTTGAATTACTTTGCATCAAAGTTGCAGTGTGGGTGAATGAGTACTTGTTGGATTTGGAATTGAACACTGGCATGGCGGTCTCTGTGGTCAGACAGAGAACATTTGAATGCACTAAGCTGGGGATTCAGACCTTGGATTTCAGACACCCAGGTCAGGTTGGCCACCTACACAGGAGAACCGTTAGATATTGCAGGTACTACTATCAGCTCGGTGGTTTATGGGCGCCAGTTGGTACACCTTCCGCTCATTGTGATAAGAGCCATGGGCCCAGCCTGTTGGGCCATGACTGTTTGGCAGCAATTACTCAAGCTGGACAGCACGGTGGCACAGTGGTGAGCACTGCTGTCTCACAGCTCCATGGACCCGGGTTCAACTCGGGCCTTGGGTGACTGTGTGGAGTTTGCACTGTCTCCTCGTGTCTGCGTGGGTTTTCTCCGGTTGCTCCGGTTTCCTTCCACAGTCCAAAGATGTGCAGGTTAGGTGGATTAGCTATGCTAAATTACCCTTAGTGTCCAAAAAGGTTAGGTGGGATTACTTTGTTACGGGGATAGGGTGGAAATGTGGACTTAAGTAGGGTGCTCTTTCCAAAGGCCAGTGCAAACCTGATGGGCCAAATGGCCTCCTTATGCACTGTAAATTCTATGAAATTCTATGAAACTTGTCAACAAGTACAGGCTGTGCATCTATCCCCCGACACTTACCTCCACCCGAGAAGTCAAGCATCAATTCTATCAGGATTTCCAGAGGGGCATTAGTTTCTGGGTACTTCAATGCAAGGGTGGGTACCAATTACACAAATTGACCAACGTGCATAGGGCACCAGGGTATCATTGAGTTGAATGATCAATGGACAGAAGCTGCTGGAGCTATGCAGCTATCAAGGTCTCTGTGACAAACAGCTACTCCCAAACCAAGCCATGCTACAAGGTGTCTTGGAGACAAGGTCTTGCTGCTGGCACCAGCGGGCATCAGCTTGTACCAGACATATCACCTTCAACAATGTCCCCATCACGCGTAGCTTTCACAGCACTGACTGTGGCACTGGCCACTCCCTGGTGTGTAGCAACATCAGTCATCAGCCAAGGAAACTATACCAGTCCGGGAGAAAAGGTCCTCCATGGACCAACACTTGCCATGGTACTAATACATAAAGTAACCAGGGGTTTCTCAATTTCCTCGAGCAGGCTCTTTTGGACAACGACGCCCAAGGCCAGTGTGTGGTAGCTCTCCACTCATTGCCTGAAGGAAAAATGATCGGAGGAATGGTGACTGATTTAAGGCTTATTGGACTGAAATGATGCCAGTTACTGCAACCAAGAAGGCAGCACTCATGAACTACAAGCAACTCCTCTGCACACTTAATTGCATACTGTCAGAGCTGCCAGGGCCAAATTTCAGCAGGCTGCTCGGCACTGCGTCAATCAATACCGGTTGAAACTCTGCAACAGTAAACAATCTGCTGCTGAATCTGGGGATGCTGGAGGGATGGATAAGGGAATCAAGAAAGCAACAGGCCCAGCAGCAACTACGAATCAACTCCTTCAATTTGCCTTTCTTCCCATAAAATACATGCTTTTAAGGTCCATTACATTTTGATTTATTTTAAGCTAATCCTGTACCTTTCTTTTTTTAAAATAAATTTAGAGTACCCAATTATTTTTTTTTCCCAATTAAGGGGCAATTTAGCGTGGCCAATCCACCTACGCTGCACATCTTTGGATGGTGGGGGTGAAACCCACGCAGACATGGGGAGAATGTGCAAACTCCACACAGAAGGTGACTCAGGGCCGGGATTTGAACCCGGATCCTCAGCGCCGTGTTCCCAGTGCTAACCACTGCACCAAGTGCCGCCCGACCCTGTACCTTCCTGATCTGGGTGTTGGATGTTCCAACTGAGCCACCAGTGGAGCTAAGACATTGCTAGAGCCAAGACAAACCCTATGTCTGTTCACTGACTAATGTGAGAACAGGGAGGCTAGCGCGGCTCTGCTTGTATGTAGAGTGAATACTAAACTTTGTGTAATTACCCTGTAGTAGTTTTAAATTTGGAATGATCTGACATAACAAAGAGGGATTATATGGTTTCTGCTTGAGAATGCAAGCAGGGTGTTGTTTGACAACCGACTGAGGCATAATCAGCCAGAACTCCTTAACATGATGACAGTTTGCAAAATAAACATTAGGCGCCAATAATTGCAGTGTATGTGATGTTGGTAACCGTGAGGTAAAGTTAAGTAATCCCATGCAAATCATAGTACAGAATGGTGAACCACGTCATGTTACATTTCACAAGAGGCAAATTACAATTTGCCACGTTGAGATCTTTTAGGAGACATCCTCTTTAAATGAATCTGATTACCCACTTTACAAAATGATCTGTATCTGCTTCTACTCCTATTTATAAATCACAAAATTATTTCCAGGTGGAAATTGGGATGCACCTAGAGACCCTTCCATGTTGTGTCACTATATCACCTCCTGCAATGCAGTGTCGAGACTTATATTAAGCTATTCATTTAAATCTCTCAACCATTACAATCAAGCTTATAAACTGATTTGATAAAATGGTCAAGTCCATTCAGTGTGAATTGACAGGTGACATATTACGCATACAGTTTGGGCCCGATTTTCATTGACGTTATTGAGACTAAATGGAGACGGGGTCGTAAAAGAATGTCTGCCGGACGACGTACCTAGAACATGCCCGCACCTAATAAGGAGGAATTAGCAGGGTTGAGGGCTCATTGAAAGCCCATCTCTGCTAATTGTTGACAATTTTTTGGTTACATTTTTAAATGTTCATGGAAGTGGCTGGGCTTTGGAAGCTGATGAATTTTACACCAACTGTTCCAAGGATTTGAGGGAGGGAGTGCTTAAAAGGTAAGTAAAATGGTTTTGCTTCCTTTACAATTCGTCGTGAAATGTTGTAGCATCAGTTGTACTTGTGTTCAGTAAGGTGAGCCATGACAGTGCTGTGATTGTAAAATGTAACTGGTCATTAAAGAATATGTTTGCCAGATTGTTACTTCTTCCAACTGGCAAGCTTTGAAGTAAAAGATAAACAGTATCAATGTGAACAAAAGTCTCCAGATGAATTTAAAATGTTCATGAAATGGATAGAATGGTAGGTTTTACTGGATTGCAAGTAAAACCTAACAATTTTAGGTTAGGTAACAATGTCTAACTGTTTAAACTTTTCTCATTGCTTTGTGTATTCAATCTAGACACCTGTTGGGGTAGTAGTTCTGAAATTAGTTTATTTATTAGGGAGAAATACATGCTCCTATCTGCAATTTAATGTTTATAAATGCTTGACTCTTTACATAGCTGGCTTGAAGAATCGGCTTGTTTCTTGGGGAGATTTATGAGCTATTCAATGCCTTCCAACTGTTATTATAAGGCTTGTGGTTTCTGTTCATGAAGTGCATAATGCGTGAGGAACAAAGAGGTTGAGGGGGTAAATGGGGTGAGGGTTAAGGGGTGAGGTGGTTGAGGGGGTGGGAGTGAGAAGCTGGAGGGGGGGGGGTGAAAGGGTGAGGGTGAGGATATTAGTTTCACTTTTGCCTCTGAGCAGAACATAGCACATCTCTGATATCTTCAAGTGGTGCCTTCGTATGAGGATAGCAAAATGGCAGCTACTAACGTTTTGGGCACATGGTGGGCTTGGCAGTACCAATACCTTTTTCCAGGGCAGACATTGGTACAAAGTGTCATGGTGCATTTCAAATCTGGCCACTGCCACCAACTTAACCTGATAATCACCAGAAGACGCAATCTATCTGGCGTTCTTCACACCAACACCTATCACAGTGCAGATTGCAATACTGTCAGGAGCAGGGTAAAAGTGCATCCACAGAGTATACACAATTCAAACAGTGCAGATTGCAATACTGTCAGGAGCAGGGTAAAAGTGCATCCACAGAGTATACACAATTCAAACAGTGCAGATTGCAATACTGTCAGGAGCAGGGTAAAAGTGCACCCACAGAGTATACACAATTCAAACACCAAGGCCTGCCACAATCCAACATTCCATGTCTGAGGAATGATGACAACTGCCAGAAGTTCTCACAAGGTCTTGCTCAGTCCCTTCCACCTGAGGGTTCACCATATAATGCTGATGAAGATGGGAGTCTCTTCAATCAAGCATCTACAAAGCTGCAGCAACCACATTTGGAAAAGAAACAGGAACAAAGATTGGTTTGAGACCCACCTTGCAGAAATCACTCCTGTCATTGAAGCAAAGAGTACAGATGACCTGGTTTGCAATCTGTCTCTAACTCTAAAGCATGTGACAATCTCCTGCTAGCCAAGGCTGTTCTGCACAAGACAGTAAGGTACTGTGTTAACCAGCATTGCATCATTATATGTGAGGAAATACAGACTGCTAGTGACAATAGTAACCTTCACTCCATGTATAAAGAGCACCAAAGTTTCCCCTTTGAAATCTACAGGGGGTAGTACTCACTGACAGGAACAAACAAATATCCCTTTGGGCACTACTCCGAGCTATACTCACATGAGTCAGATATCTCTCTGTCTCTTGATCTTCCGCAGCTACATGTTCTGTATAAGCATGTTGCAGAACCTTCAGTACTTAAGCTCAACAAACCATTGACTCATGTCATGGGAGTGTCCCTTTAAGAAAGGTTTTTGTCTTCTCACATGGCTTCAGTGATGTTATTTTGTGGGTGGAGCTGAGCTGTGGCTGTGAGCTTTTATTTTAGTTTCATTTTCAGTTTTGACTGCTGTGAACTACAGACAGAGAAAAGAAGTGTTTTGGCCTGTCTCTCTCTCTCTATTTTCATTTTTAATATCTGTTCCAGTAAAAACCACCTTAGTGGTGGCTTTGGATATATAATTGCTTTCCAAAAGGAGTTGAATCTGCTGGTTAAAAATTGAATCAGAATTTCAGTAACAAGACCAGTCCTAGCCAAGTGAAAATGCAGTGTGCAGGGCCATGGCCTTGAAAAGGGTTTTTTGGTTTATTGGATTTTGTGACTGAATTGGAACAGTTAACGGGGAATTCATTAAGTGTTATACATAGATTAATGTAGCTGTGTGGTGTTTTTATTTTTGGAATTGATAAAAAAACTTGCTGTGTGTTTATAAATATATATATATCTTAACTAATTTTGAAAATAAAGCTTGTTTTGATTAAAGTATCCAGAAAGTCTGATGAATCACACCTGAAGGGAAGGCTCTTGTGCTTATCCTAGCCAAATTCAACATAAAGGTTATAGGTCAGGTGGACAACATAATATACTTTGGAGTTTCTAAAACCTGGCCCATAACACTCACTAACAGCAACTAAGACATCTGGAAAGGACGGATTGAACTGCTCACATCTGGAAATTGCCAACTGCTTTCATACCTCCAGACCTCCTCCTCCTCTATATCACAGTGTGTGTGGTGCAAACATCTTCACATTAAACAAAAACAAAGGTGATTGAAGGGATACAACAACTATTGGGGCATCTCACACCTCACCATCACTGGGGAAGCCTTTTCCAGAGTCATTCTAATGAGCCTCCATTAACTAGCCAACAGAATATACCTGGAGGCACAATGTGACTTCAGGGCAGGCAGATCCATGGTAGATGTGATCTTCTCCCTGCATCAGTTTCAAGATAAGTGCACAGAGCAGCCAACACCATTCTTCCTTTCTTTTGTGGATCTCACAAAAGCATTTGACACCATGAGTAGAAAAGACCTTCACTGGATACAAGAGAAAATCAGCTGTCTTCCCAAGCTTCGCAGTCTCATATGGTCCTTCCATGGTAACACGCACGGCACCATTCAGTTTGATGGCTTCACCTCTGACAGCTTTGATATTAGGAATGAGGTGAAACACTACTCTGTTTGTATATGTTTCTCTGTCCTCCTAGCTTGTTCTTTCCTTGCTGACATGGAAGGAGTGTACATCTGCCCACAATCAGATTGGAAGCTCCACAATCCATCAAAACTGAAAGTCAAGACAACAGTGCAGCATGTCCTGACCAGACAGCTTCTGTATGCTGATAATGCTGCACTAGTTGCCCAGACAGAAGACCAGCTCCATAAGGATAATGGATGTCTGCTCCATGCCTGTGCCATGTTCTCCCTCATCATCGGTCTCAAGAAAATTGTAGTTATGGGACATGCAGTTGTATTTCTGTGGTCAGATTCAACAACACATCACTGGATGCAATCAGCAAATTTTGCTAGCTTGGATCTATGGTGAGAGGCAATGTATTTTTGACAAAGATCTCCGCACATGCATTGGAAAGGCAGTCACCAACTTTACTCAGTGAGAGGGTGGAGGGATGAGGGGGGGATGAACTGAGGGGGTTAGGAAGTGAGGATCTGGGGGTAAGGAGGTGGGGGAATTGAGTTGGTTTAACAACTTCAGAAGCTTTAGCCATATCACGTTGAACTGCCAGTTGCCTCAGAAATACCGGGCTGAGGTTCTTTTGGAAATGTGGGCAAATGTTTTAACCTGCCTGCTCTGGACTCCTCCTGCCTTCATTTCTGCCTCTCGCCTGCCTCCTTTAGCAGCAAGCCCATCTCAAAGCCACTGCGGGTCTGGACTGTCCAGAAAATCCCACGTTGCGGCAATATTCAGGTGCAGGTGGCAAAGGGATGAAGAATTTACCCTTTTTCCAATTCCTTCCTCCATTATGAAAACCTGGCCCTTGTACTCCAGTATAAATACCACAGAATCTTGAACATGGGAGAATTTTGCATTGCAGCATTCTCCTGAGAATCTTATTGGATTTACAGCCTGCCGTGGTGTAACTTGAATCAAATGGCCATGAAGATGTTATTCATTGACCTCAGCTGATTGGGCTGTTTATGAAACTGCTATGTAGGCCAGGGGCTCGAGCTATGATTGAGATCTGGTTGGCCGTTATAACCTCATCAAGAAACTGAATATAAGTCATCTCTTTGAGACAAGCAAGAGCTAGCTGAGTTTGCAAAGTTGTTGTCAAAATGCAGATTGGTTTGGTCTCTTCTTCTGTTGAGGTTAAATGGCAAAGAGACCCTGGTAATTGCAATATTGACATCAGCAGGAAATGGATCAATAGAATGTTGGGTTTGTATTAGTTCTGTAAAAACCCACCTTTTAAAAAAAGAGGTTTTTCACAGTGGTTTTAAAATCCACGGAATCACCAGCCCGTTATTGATTTCACAAACTCAGGGATTCAATTTAATCCAGAGAATAATGGTCCCCTATTTGTCTTCACTCTCCCCAAACTGTCATTCCTTTCCCCTCAAGGCTTATCCCTGAGGCTGTTTCGAGTGAGGACAAGGGTGAAATTCTCCATTTGAGAGACTAAGTGCTGACGACAGGACTAAATCACGAGTGCTCTACATTGATAATAGAGGCGCCGTTCCCAGAGCAATTCAGGACCCATTAATGAGCTAGCACCGGTGCCACATGGAATTCGTGCAATTCCAATACATGATGGGTCTGATTCGCCGGGGTCAGGAAGGGCAGGCGAGAGGCTGACAAACTGCAGCAGCATATAAACTCCACTCCCCACACACACTCTTCCAGCCAACAAGCTGGCACCCCAAAGAGCAACATCCCATTTTGCTGATGCGGAGCTTGAGACCCTGCGGGATACCCTGGAGGAGAGATGGGGCACCTTGTTTCCCGGGGTGGGAAGACGGATACCACCAGCGGACATCAACCGATCCTGGGCGCAGCTGGCAGAGGCCGTGAGCGCCGTGAGCCCCACCACCAGGGCCGGCCAGCAGTGTCACAAGAAGGGTGAGTAAAATGTCCCACGCCCACCATGCCCAGGTGGTCTGCATACACAGGCCTCCAGCCACAGACCCTCTGTGTTGCCCGCGACTGAGTGCCTCACACTGTGTATTATCTAGCACCCAGGAGAAGGTGGCCCACAACCGCAGAGAGAGAGAGCAGACCGGAGGGGGCCCAGCGGACCTGCGGCCCTTCACCGCCGCTGAGCAGAGGACATTGGTGGGGCCGGAGAGGTGAAGTCGCCAAAGCGGAGGTCGGCATTGGGGAAGCAAGCGAGCCCCCGATGGATTGCGATCTCCCTATGGCACGTGTGCCACCAACCGCCACCCCGCCCCCTACCGCCACCACCACCGCCCCCATCTGCGATCTAATGCATCTTGTCTTATATCATGCAGGATCACCTGGTGATAAGGTGGACCTATCCAGTGTCCCCGCCCCCGGCATCAACACCAAGTCTGATCCAGTGATGAGGCAGGACCTGCTGGCGTCACGAGCCACCAGCTGCAGCCCCATGACACCCCGGGGGACACATCCGGGGACAACATCGACTCTGCGGCACCATCCCAGGGACACTCACCTTGGTTGAGGCTCCTGGGGCACTATCTGGTGCGCACCACACACACGCTGCAGTACATAAGGTGGAGGTGGGAACCCCTGAGGGAGCAGACGGTCGGAGGGTAGCCTAACCCCAGGGACTAGCTGCCGTCCAGACGGGTCAGAGGCCTCTGGAAACAGCAGTTCCATCAATGTTGGAGATACAGGAGCAGAGCCAGGTACTGCAAGAGGGGGTGTCCACAAAATTCCAGTGCCTGCAGTTGGAGGAGTCCAATGCATGCCACCTAGGCCAACACCGCACAGGTGGTGTCCGTGGTGGAGGCCTTGGGTGCAAAGGTATCGGCCATGGGTCAAGATGTCCAAGACCTGGGGTACTCTGTGCGGGCAGTGGACTGGGCCGCCCTGTCACAGGCAGCCATGTACCAGGGCCACCTGGACATTGCTGCGGCATTCCAGAGCTTGGCCCAGTCATAACGGGTTATGGCTGCGAGCATCGCCAGCATTGGCCTAGCGCTGATTGACCTGAGCAGTACATAAGGTCACAGAAGGAGCTGGCATGATCACTGAGTGACGTGGCACAGTCCAGGACTGGCAGTGCCAGGTGGCGGGGGAGACCCCTGAGCTCACTCTGGCTGCTCCCCGGTTCCCAGGAGTAACCCGGTGGCCCTCGGGCACCCTGAGGGAGGAGGAATGCTGGAGCCTGGGGAGGTGCCGGAACACCACAGTGCCTTTGATTTCCACCCCCCCCTCCTGTCCCTGACACATCCGATGGGCCATGGGCAGAAATGGGTGACAACACACGATGTCTGCCGGGCCCGTCCAGCCCAGTCGCTTCACAGGACGGCCACCAAATGGGACCCAGGTCACAGGGCAGGATTTTCAACAGGCTGCCTCCACTCCTGATATACTGCCTGGGGACCCACCTAGACAGAGTATTAGGGCCCATAATGCCAGAAAGCGAGACACTATTTAAGTTGGCATGGGTGCAGTGGATACGATAATGTTAGGAGCTAGGGTACATGTATATATCATAATATATAAGGTCCATTACATTTTGATTTATTTTAAGCTAATCCTGTACCTTTCTTTTTTTTAAATAAATTTAGAGTACCCAATTATTTTGTTTTCCAATTTAGGGGCAATTTAGCGTGGCCATTCCACCTAATCAGCACATCTTTGGATGGTGGGGGTGAAACCCACGCAGACATGGGGAGAATGATGTGGGAGACTCTCCTGGAGCGTCTCTAGAGTAGCCCAGGCACCTGACCCGCAACATGAACACGCCGGCAGCCCACGGTTACACCTTTCAGAACATGCCCTACCTTCTCCCTCTCCCTCAGTAGCCATAGTGCCTGCTTCCTGATTTTATGTATCACAAGTGAATCTCGCTGTTGCAATTCCTCCTGGCGGAGGTGGTGCATCGCTGGAGGCCTGGAGAATACTGGGCTCTGCCCGTTAATGATATGCCAATGGTATTTACTGTGCAATTTGCATGGCCGCACCGGCATGCTGTGCCGAATGCATTCATGCTGCTGTCGAGGGTCCAGAGCATGTCGCTTGCCGCCTGGCACCAGCCACAATTTTCGGCTGACATGCGATTCTCCTCCCATTCGGGTTTCCCAATTCCGGCGACGGAGAATCCCGTCCCATATCTTAGAAATTGATAAATGCAACTGCTCCCCAAATGCTAAACCTGAGATTAATTTCCAGCTTAAATCTGCAGGAGGTCAGCAAAATCATTTACAACAGCTTGGAGCAACCCTTCTACTTCAGTCTGAGCAACAGCAAACAAGCAGAAAGCTTTCACTTTACAATTCCATCATGTTAGCTCCTCTCCATTGATAGTTCCCAAATTGTTGCATACACACAGAGTTCACAACAGAATTGGCATATAAATGTGAATAACTTGCTTAAAGCACGTCTGCTGATTGACTCCCCAATTGGATCCTTCCGGCTATTGACTGACACCAGAACGGAAACGAAAATAGAAAAAGCCATAAATGCGCAGGGAATGAGACAATGATAGATCAATGGCCCAGATTTTGTTGAAAATGCAGCGACAGTATGACGCATGCTGTTATTAAAGCACAAATCAACCTGAAACGTTTGACAGAAACGAGGTATGCCGTTATTGTGAATCACCAGAAGCTGCTGGACCATTTGTGTTGCTCCCTCATTAGTTTCTATAAACTAGTACATCACACTTAACCTCCTGCATTTTCACGAAGTGGCTGCATTTGCACCTCAGCTCACTCACCACAGAACATTAAACCCAGCAATTAACAGTATAAATAAGTGTCCTTTTAAGGCCATGTTAATTGTTAATCATTGATAATCAACTTTTCCTACCCAGAAAGTGAACAATTATGAGCAAGGAATCCTATTCCTCCCATGTTAAACTTGGAGGGAGTAATTCTGACATTGGGTGATAGTGTAAAACTAGTGGACTAACTGGCCATTATTCATCTCCCTCAATAATAATTTCTATTGTCACCATCCAAAATAAATATTACGAGAGATGTGTTTGGGTGGCTGAATCAACATAATCTATTTTACAATGCTTCATCATGTAAATCTGGCTTGATGATCCAAACTGACACTAAAGTGAAGCAGAATAAATCTCTGTTCCAGGCAGCTGTACATGATTTCATTCCAGTGTTCGATGAGGTCTCACACTGTTTGAGATCAAGTTGACATGGTGCAGGGAAAATCGATGAGGACAAACATAAAGGCTTTGTATCTGAATGCATGTGACATTGAGAATAAAATTAGTGAGTTAATTAGTTAGTGAGGGTACTCAGAGTTTTGAAAGGATAGATAGAAAGGAAAAGGAGATGGCGTAGCTTTGTTAGCTACACCATATGTTTACCATAAAGAAAGGGATCAGTGCTGTAGTGAGAAATAATATTGGCACTGGAGATCAAGATGTGAAATCAGCCTGAGTAGAAACGAGAAATATCAAGGGAAAGAAGTCCCTTAATTGTAGTTACATAGCAGGACACCGTATAAACCAGAAAATGCTGGGGGCTTGTAAGAAAGGTATGACAATAATCATGGGTGATTTTAATATGCATATAGGCTGGATTAATCAAATTGGCAAGGGTAGCCTCAAGGGAGAATTCATAGAATGTATTAGGTTTCTTGGAACAACATATTGTCAAACCAACCAGAGAGAAGGCTAATTTGGATTTAGTATTGTGAAATGAAAGGTGATAAATTAATGATTTTATACTAAAAGATCTTCTAGGGAAGAGTGATCATTGTATGATTGAATTTCAAGTTCAGTTTGAGGGCAATAAACATGAGTCCCATACTAGTGTTCTGGTGTTAAGACAAGGTAATTACATAGACATGAGGACAGATTATGGCCCCAGTGGAATGAGCAGAAAAACTAAAAGATAGGATAACTATAGACCAATGAGCCTTACCTCTGTTGTGGGCAAAGTCTTGGAAAGGTTTATAAGAGATAGGGTGTATAATCAGCTGGAAAGGAATAATTTGATTAGAGATAGTCAACATGGTTTTGTGAAGTGTAGGTCGTGCCTCACAAACCTTATTGAGTTCTTTGAGAAGGTGACCAAACAGGTGGATGAGGGTAAAGCAATTGATGTGGTGTATATGGATTTCAGTAAAGCGTTTGATAAGGTTCCCCACGGTAGGCTACTGCAGAAAATACGGAAGCATGGGATTCAGGGAGATTTAGCAGTTTGGATCAGAAACTGGCTAGCTGGAAGAAGACAAAGGGTGGTGGTTGATGGGAAGTGTTCAGACTGGAGTCCAGTTACTAGTGGTGTGCCACAAGGATCTGTTTTGGGGTCACTGCTGTTTGTCATTTTTATAAATGACCTGGAGGAGGGCGTAGAAGGATGGGTGAGTAAATTTTCAGATGACACTAAAGTCGGTGGCGTTCTGGACAGTGCGGAAGGATGTTACAAGTTACAGAGGGACATAGACAAGCTGCAGCGCTGGGCTGAGAGGTGGCAAATGGAGTTTAATGCAGAAAAGTGTGAGGTGATTCATTTTGAAAGGAATAACAGGAAGACAGAGTAGGGCTAATGGTAAGATTCTTGGCAGTGTGGATGAGCAGAGAGATCTCGGTGTCCATGTACATAGATCCCTGAAAGTTGCCACTCAGGTTGAGAGGGTTGTTAAGAAGGCGTACGGTGTGTTAGCTTTTATTGGTAGAGGGATTGAGTTTCGGAGCCATGAGGTCATGGTGCAGCTGTACAAAACTCTGGTGCGGCCGCATTTGGAGTATTGCGTGCAATTCTGGTCGCCGCATTATAGGAAGGATGTGGAAGCATTGGAAAGGGTGCAGAAGAGATTTACCAGAATGTTGCCTGGTATGGAGGGAGGATCTTATGAGGAAAGGCTGAGGGACATGAGGCTGTTTTCGTTAGAGAGAAGAAGGTTAAGAGTGACTTAGTTGAGGCATACAAGATGATCAGAGGATTGGATAGGGTGGACAGTGAGAACCTTTTTCCTCGGATGGTGATATCTCGCACGAGGGGACATAGCTTTAAATTGAGGGGAGATAGATATAAGACAGATGTCAGAGGTAGGTTCTTTACTCAGAGAGTAATAAGGTCGTGGAATGCCCTGCCTGCAACAGTAGTGGACTCGCCAACACTGAGGGCATTCAAATGGTCATTGGATAGACATATGGACGATAACGGAATAGTGTAGATGGGCTTTAGAGTGGTTTCACAGGTCGGCGCAACGTCGAGGGCCGAAGGGCCTGTACTGTGCTGTAATGTTCTATGTTCTATGTTCTAGTTGATGAACAGGGGCAGACATTTAAGGAGATATTCAATTCCTCCCAACTAAAATATATTCCAGAGGGGAAAGAAGATTGCCAGAGAGGGAGAATGCATCCGTGACTAAGCAAGGAGGTTAAAAATAACAAAAAGGCAAAAGCTATGGCATACCATATTGCAAAGATCAGTGGCAGGCTGGAGGATTGGGAGACTTTTAAAGACCAACAAAAGGTTACGAAAAAAATGATAAGAGAAAAGGTTATAAAAAATTATGAAAGAAATCTTGCACAAAATATTAAACGGAAAGCAAAAGATTCTACAAGTATATAAAAAGGAAGAGAGTAGCTAAAGTCAACATTTGTCCCTTCGAGGACAAGACCAGAGCGTTAATAATGGGGAATCACGGAAATGGCAGAGACACAAAATCAATATTTTGCCTTGGTTGGCATGGTGGAGGTCACTAAAATTATACCAATAGTAACAGGTAATGCAGAGGTTGTTGAAAAGGAGGAACTTAAAAACAATTGATATCAGTAAGGAAAATGTACTGAGTAATTATTAGGATTAAAAGCAGACATGACCCCAGGGCCTGATGTCCTACATCCTGCGGCCTTAATGGAAATGGCAGCAGAGATAGTGGAGACATTGGTTATAATATTCCAAAATTCCCTGGATTCTGGAAAAATTCCAATGGATTGGAAAAGGCTAATTGTTCACAAAGGGAGAAAGGTAGAAAATAGGAAACTATAGACCAGATGGTTTAACATCTGTTGCTGGGCAATTGTTGGAATCCATTATTAAGGAAGTGGCAATGGGGCATTTGGAATGTCAAAATGCAATGCATCAGAGTCAGCATGGTTTTATGTTTCTACAATTCTTCAAAGATCTAACAAGTAAAGTGGATAATGGGAGTACTGTAGACATAGTGTGTTTGGAATTTCAGAAAGCATTTGATGAGGTGCCACACAAAAGGTTTCCCCCCCTTCTTTCCTGTGAGATTCCGCCACGTCTCCCTTGTGGTGGGCGGGGGGGGGGGTTCTTCTGCCCCCTCCCCTCCCTCTGTGCTGTTCCTTTTATTCACCTCAGGTTCCCTCCTCTCTTCCTCCTCCCCCCCCCCCCCTCCACCTGGGTTGTGTATTCCTGTCATTCTTCTTTTAACTTTTTAATTTTTATCTCTGCTAGTTATTGTTGGCCTCGAACAAGTCTTAGATCAGGCTGACAAATTGCCCCCATCCTTTAAGGAAGCCTTCTTCCGACCCTCAGATGGTGTATTTGATCTTCTCTCAGTGGAGAAATTCCGACAGGTTTGCCAGCCAGTCTGCAGCTGTGGGTGGTGCTACTGATCGCCAGCTGAACGGGATTCTCTGACGTGCGATTAGGGAAGCGAAAGCTAGGGTGTCGGCCCTCTTCCCCATGTGTAGCTCTGGCTGCTTTGAAACCCGAAGATTGACACTTTCGGGCACGGCTCCACCTCACCCCCAAAACCTTGGACATCGCCTCGGAGAAGGCTGTACAGAACCCAGCAAGTTTGGGGCAGGCCCAAAATGTGTGGGTGTGGTTGGTCGGGCCTCTCTGGCACCGTTCACATGTATCCTCCACCTCCGGGAAGAACCTCTTCATTCGGATTCTAGTTAGGTGCGCTCTGTGCATCACTTTGAACTGCATGAGGCTGAGCCTTGCGCAGGAGGAGGTGGAGTTGGCCCTGCTCAGTGCTTTCGCTCCAGAGGCCTCAACCCACTTCTGTCTCCAGTTCTCGGTATTGGGGCTGGTTTAGCAAAGTGGGCTAAATAGCTGGTTTGTAATGCAGAACAATGCCAGCAGCGCAGGTTCAATTCCTGTACCGGCCTCCCCGAACAGGCGGCAGAATGTGGCAACTAGGGGCTTTTCGCAGTAACTTCATTGAAGCCTACTTGTGGCAATAAGCGATTATTATTAGTTCATCCCCCCATTTCCATGTGGTCTCGTCTAATGGCGTCCAGGCTCTGTCCAGTAGCTGTCCATTTTCCCACAGAGTCCCCCTTCTTTACTGTCCTTATTCATCAGGTCCTCTAATAGTGTGGTCTACGGGGTCCTGGAATATCCTACTGTCTCTTTGCAGAGGAAGTATTTTATTTGTAAGTGCTGCATTTCTTGCCCTATCGGTAGTTCCCATTCCTCTGTCAGTTTGTTCAGTGTCACCAGTCTGTTTCCTATGTAGAAATCCCTACCTGTCAGCATTCCCCCATCCTGTCTCTGTGTTGTTATGTTATTTTTAAGCCGCTACTTGGTGTAGGCGCTGTTGAAGAATACTCCAGACCTCGAGGTAAGTTGAACGTATTTATTGAGCAATTAACAAAGCTCCTAAATGAGTTCTACACTCTATTGATCTGACTCTAGTAACACAGTACACTCTACTAACTATATGAACTTACTCCAGACCACATGTGGTGGTGTGACGGTGCTGCTTACTACACACGTCTTGCTCTCCAGGTTTCTGCCAGTGGAAGAGGGAGAGGGCCTGTGTGTCTTGTCTTTTATAGTGGTCATGTGATGCCCTCTTGTGATGATGCCACCGCTGGGTGTTCCTGATTACCCATTGGTTGTGTCTTGTCCTGATTACCCATTGGTTACATGTCTGCATATCATTACAGTTTCCATTTTTTAAAGATGGTGTCTGGCATGGCTGGTGGGAACCTGTGTTTTCCGAAGGTGGGGGCCATGGGGGACATCTTGGTCAGTCCGAAGTGTTGCCTCAATTGATTCCATGTTTTCAATGTGGCAACTACCACTGGGCTGGATGTGTATTTTGTTGGAGAAGATGGGAGTGCTGCTTTGGCTAGGCCCGGGGGGTCGTCCCCCTGCAGGAGGCCTCCTCCATCCGCACCCACTCCGAGTTGGGTTCGTGTACCCATCCGCTCACTCTCTCCGCCTTTGCTGCCCAGTGGTAGTATTGTAAGTTTGGCAGTGTCAGGCTACCCTTAATTTTCCTCCTTTGCAGTGTTGGTTTGGGGACTCTTGGATTCGTGAGGACTTTTGATTGTCTGCACTCTCCACACCAGGGAGAGAGGGAGTGCTCCCCACCTTTGCGGGTCCTTTTTGACTTTCTCCACCAGGCTTGCCAGGTTCCACTTGTGGATCTGTAACCAGTCTCTGGCTATCTGAATGCCCAGGTATCGGAATCCATTTTGGGTTAATTTAAAAGGGAGCCCCTCTAGCTCTGACCCTTACCTGTATAGGTTCACTGGGAAAGAGTGGGGATAAATGAGTCTTTCTCTGGTTGGCAAGTTGCAACTAATGGTGTGCCACAGGGTTTGGTCCCCGGGTTCCAACTATTTAAAATCTATATTGCTGATTTGGATGCAGAGATAGGATGTATTCGAGCCAGATTTGCGGATTATGCTAAAATATGTGAGAAAGCAAGTTGCATTGAGGAAAGAAGAAATTTACTAATGGGTATGGATAGGTTCGGCGAGTGGACCAAGGTTTGGCTGATGGAATTTAACGTGGATAAGGGCAAGGTTAGCCAGTTTGGTTGGAGGAACAAAAAGGCAACTCATTATCTAACTGGACAGAAACTTCAAAATGGTTTGATGTAGAAGGATCTGCGTGTCCTCGTGCATGAATCGCAGATATTTAGTCTGCAGGTGCAGCAGGTAATAAGGAAGGCTAATGGAATAGATTATAAAAGTAGGGAGGTGCTGTTGCAACTGTATAGGGCATTGATGAGACCGCATCTGGAGTACTTTGTACAGTTTTGGACCCCTTACTTGAGGAAGAATGGATTAGAGGCAGTTCAGAGAAGGTTCACTAGATTGATTCCAGGGAAGAAGGACTTGTCTTTTGAAAAAAGATTGAGCAGTTTCGGCCTATACTCCCTGGAGTTTAGAGGAATGGGACGAGAGGTATATAAGATGCTAAAGGGGATTGACAGGGTAGGCGTAGAGAGGATGTTTCCCATTGTTGGACATTCTAGAATGAGAGTCTATACTTTAGGCTAAGGGGTGGCAGATTTAAAACAGAAATGAGGAGGTATTACTTTACTCAAGGGGTCGTGAATCTGTGGAATTCTCTGCCCCAGAGTGCAGTGGACGCCGGAACATGAAACAAATTTAAGGAGAAGGTAGATAGAGTTTTAATCATGAGAACATTCAGCGTGCCTCATTTTTAATCACCATTTGAAATTTAACTTGAGCAGGTCAGGTTTCACCTGCAGGATTCAATGGGTTTACCTGGTTAACACCATTATCAGATCAACCCACCCCGGCCATTCCAATATGATCCCCACCAGGCTGCTACCTCCCCCACTAGCGCTGTGACCCGCACCACCCCAGCAAATCTCTGAGCACTCATGAGGTATTTGGCCTCCAGCCTTCCCGCAACCACAGGCCTCCAATCTGCACCCAAGGCCTCTATTTCCGCTCCACCAGGTCTCTGGCCGCAACATCATCCCACCAGAGTCTCCATTCCCTGCCTGAAGTCTCCGATACCAGTCCCCAACCCCCTCTGACCCGTCTCAGATCCCCCACAGGCCTCCGATTCATTCCCGAAGTTACCAATCTACCAGGCCTCAGGCTACCCATCCGCCAAGGGCTGTAATTTCAGATCGCCCCTCGTGGATCTGATATCTTCTCAACCCTGTGGTTGGTCAGATTTATCTGATCCTGCGGCCTCCTCTGCCTCCCACCACACTGCAACTCAAACCGATCAGTCAGGTTGGTTTCTTGGTGGTGAACCTGTCCGTGACACCACACATGCTCCATACAGTTAAAATTATAGTGTGCAGGGGAACCCTGATATCCAGGCTTCCTGTGCTTTAACCAACTCCAACCAGTCAAGAAAGTTTAAAACCTCCCTCACAATAATTGTTTTGTTGTAGCAGTGTGAAACTGATAGCCTTGTTGTAGTTCAAACATCCATTTACAGGAATAATCATTGTGGGGAAAGGCAGTGAAACACGGGGACCTGGGCATTATTCTGGCAGAATTGAAGGAACTTTCACCTCGCTCTCTCTTTGAAACGCTGATCAATCTGCTGTGGTTCTGACATTGTTCTGTTTTTATCATAATGAAAGATTGCTTGTTAAATGAGATCTGTGCAATGAATAATCAGAGTGGGCTTTGCCTTTGCTTCTGATTTCTGCAGGTTTTGCACGGTGACAATGCCCAATCTGCATCACAAATTCTGAAACATCATTGGCAAGGCAGCATGAGTTGGAGGATATTGTCCCGTTTGAATCTAATGGAACACAATACAAAGGAATAACTTATGAGTCAGCAATGGGAGAAATGCATGTGATTGATGAAAACAATAAGGGAAGGATTCACAGGCCTGATAGCTTCTATTATCAGCACAATACAGGCTATCCACACAAAATAATGCTGAAAAATGCAGAGATGATAGGAACTATGATGAAAGAAGTGTAAACAAAATAGGATTGCACTCAGGCACATCAATTCCACATTTTTCATTTGGCCATTCTATGCCTGTATTGGCTGTGAAATTGACCACAGCTGTCTGAAATGAATATGAAGGGAAAATACCTATGGGGACTGCACTGTGGCATGAAAAACAAATGACACCCCGGCAAGTTTTATTTCTTAGAGGCTTTGCACTTGCTTGCTGCTTAATAACTTCAACATGTCATTTCATAGGCCGGAAAGTGCATTTTCTGCTTAACTTGGGCTTGTAGCTGGGCCACTGACATTGGCAGCACCTTTAAGGGCAGCACGGTAGCATTGTGGATAGCACAATTGCTTCACAGCTCCAGGGTCCCAGGTTCGATTCCCGGCTTGGGTCACTGTCTGTGCGGAGTCTGCACATCTTCCCCGTGTGTGTGTGGGTTTCCTCCCGGTGTTCCGGTTTCCTCCCACAG
Source organism: Scyliorhinus torazame (assembly GCF_047496885.1). Taxonomy (NCBI): domain Eukaryota; kingdom Metazoa; phylum Chordata; class Chondrichthyes; order Carcharhiniformes; family Scyliorhinidae; genus Scyliorhinus; species Scyliorhinus torazame. The sequence goes on from NC_092719.1 coordinate 155,090,544, forward strand.
TCCAAAGATGTGCAGGTTAGATGGATTGGCCATGCTAAAATTGCCCTTAGTGTCCAAAATTTTTCTTAAGTGTTGGGTGGGGTTACTGGGATATGGGGATAGGGTGGAGGTGTGGACCTTGGGTAGTGTGCTCTTTCCAAGAGCCGGTGCAGACTCGATGGGCCGAATGGCCTTCTTCTGCACTGTAAATTCTATGACTTTAAGAAGTAATAGCCTCTTTCTTTAACATCCTATCCTTTCATTGGTCTTGGCTCTGCGAGACACTGGTATGATATGAACCAAAATGGAACTGAAATAGGCAAGAATAGTGGCCATGAGAACACAAGGAATAAGAGTAGGAATAGGCCACCCGACACCGGCAGTGAGAATTGCGATCAGGCGGAGAACGTCGTGTGGAGCAAAAATTGGGATTTGCACCCGGCACTGAATCAGCTGCGATGCTTCGGTTCCCCGTTGGCAGTGACAGTGAGATTCGTGCCCCACGCCAGCAGCACCATGCAAATCCATCATCTGCATGGATTTGACTGTGACTAATGGGTTGGACACCAGATGACCCACCGCACTGCAATGCTCCACCCCTCTCAGGCAGGGGTCACGTGAGTGTGAAATAGTGCAAATATTTACGAGTGGGGCCCAGGCGCCATGGCTGTTGAGGAGGAACAAGAAGGGTCTCCCCCTCAGCATCGGGGTGGCCTGGCTCAAACGTCCATTGGCACTCCTCAGAAGTGCTGATCCATTACAGAGGAAGCAGGGAATTGGCAGAGCTCACCTCAAACAGATGATACCTGCACCGTGGCATTTGGAACCCTCCCTGGTTCTCTGCCCCTCTCAGGGCAGAGGCCTCACCAGTGACCTCCACCCCTCCGGACCACCAGCTGTCTACTCCTGGGGAGGCTGGCAGCGCTGACTGCCTCTGCCACCACCTCCCAGGCACTGTCCAGGAACACAGGCTTGAGTCTGCGGCCCATTCTGGGGGAAAGGGTGTGACTCCTCTCCTCACTGGCATGGAGATGTGGATCCGTCTCGGAATCCCAAACTCAGGGGTGCAGAACTTATCTGAGCCATCTTTGTGGCTTCAGTGAGTGTGTGGTAAGTGGCGCGCTTAAACATAGCTTCAACTGCCAGGCTCTTTGGCACTAACTCCAGCCCCAGCGGTTACAATGCCCACTGAGCCGGGAATTACTCTCAGTTTGTGCCGGCAGAGTGCTGGCGGTTCCCCAGCTGCGTATTTCTTGATCGCGCGTCATTCGCTGGTGGAGGGATTCTATCTTCCCGCCGATTGTCAATGGGATTTCTCATTGTAACCACCCTACACTGCCGGGAAAACATGGGATGGGGTGCGCTGCCGGCAAAAAGTGAATTTGAATGATCGAAGAATTCCGGCCCGAGTCTCCCTACAGAGAATCCGGCCTATTAAGAATAGTAGCCATTACTGTGTTATCTATAAATATCAAACAACTGGGCGAACTTCTCCCATTATCACCTCGAGGAATTTAAAGTCCTTCAGATCAATTTACTGTGGAGTTTCACACGGACAATCAAGGCTAGGTATAATGTTCAGGTGAACCAATTAAAGTGTGGAAAATAGACCAAGGGCGTGATTCTCCAGAAAGTTTTTGAAGTGTGGTAGCAAGCGGGAACTGCGACGAGCTTCCCGGCGATTGGCCCAGCAACGCCGGCAACGCTATTCAATGAGAATTGGTCCACTTAATGAGGCCCCAAGGGCTTCTCGCCACAAATGGATGCTTGTCACCTGATTTGTCAGCACCACACTCGCCAGCCCCCGCTAAAAGGTCGAGCAGCACTACAGTGCAGGAAAAAGGTCAACGACCTACATCGGGCAGCACGAGTGAGTAGACTCCAATAGCACCATCTGCCCCCCAACTCCAAGACATTTCCGCCCCCATGCGAGCATCCACCCCCCCAAATCTCCATGCGACCCCCAATCCTCCTCCACTCTCCCTCTCCCTTCCCCCCCTCAATCCTTCCATTACATGCACCCCCCTCCCACCACTGTGAACCACGCATGTGGTAATGATGCCCTCTCTGTGTCTCCTCAGGTGAAGCTCTCCCACAATCACTAGGACAGGGCCCAGATTGGCGGTGGTGTGCCGGACATAAGAATCCTCACCACCTTCAAGGAATGGGCCTGGAGGTGACGGGTGGCCGAGGACAGAGAGGTCACCAATGCAGAGGCTGGCGGACGCCGCAGAGGTGAGGAACCACCAGGCCTCGTCCAAAGGAGCTGTCAAACTGAGTTGTTATTGCCCTCCGGGGGGTGTACTGCAGTGCACCACAGGAGCAGTCAAGGCATCAGAGCTGTATTTTGAGCAGTCTGATGCACGGCTCAATCATGGCCCGGGTGTACCTGTTTTCCGCTTCAGTCTCTGTTCTGGCATTATTAGCCAGGTCCTTAGTGGGCATCCTGGGGTGCTCCTCAAAGAGGCCAGGGATTACCGACTGCCCCAGAATGTAGGTGTTGTGGACACTCCCCAGGAAGCGTGGACAACATTCATGATCTTCATCTGGTGGGTCGCACATGAGCTGTATATTCAGGGAGCAGAACCCCTGTCTGTTAACATAGTGCACTCTTCGATGGCCCGGTGAGCACAGGGCAACATGCATGGCATCTATTACCCCCTGGATCTGGGTGATCCCGGCGATGACGGAGAAATCTGCAGCCCAGGCATCTTGTTGGGCTTGGTCCATGTCAAAGATGATGTCGTTTTCCACCCAGGATTACAGGGCATCCGTGACCTGTCAGATGCACCTGTTGCTTTGGCCTATGAGATTCCACACAAGCCTCCGCTTGAGACCTGGAATGATCCCGAGACGTAAAGGTTCAGGGCTGCGGTGACCTTGACGGCCACCGGGAGCCGGTGTCTTCCTTCTCCATGTGGTACCGAGTCCACGAGGACATGGCACAGGGGCCGCACCATCTCCTTGTTGAGGCGGAGTCTCCTGCAGCACACGCTGTCCGTCATCTGTTAGAATGACTAGCGACACCTGTACACCCTGGGACATTGCCGGTCTCCCTCTCTGGGTCCCTCCCTGGCCTGATGGTTGGCTGAGTCCTCAGTGTGCAGGGCGATGTCTGGCACATGGACCGCCGCCTCAAACATGTGCTGACGCTGCTGCTTCCTCCGTCTCCAACATCTGGCTGCCCGGACTACCAGCAGCACCACGAGGGTAGGTTCTGGGTCCAGAATCCCTGCAATAGCGTTCAATATCTGTAAGGCATTGGGAGAGACTGATAAACAGCAGTGGCTCCCACCCTGGGACCCTCCAATCCCCCATTGATCGCCCCCCTCCCCACCACCCGGAACACCCTGCCCATGCACACCCGGCCGTAGCAGGCCAACCTCACCCGACCCCAGACCCATACCCCTGGACACCTCATAACGTCACCTGGACCGGGCGCTGGTACCGTGCCCATGGCACTCACCCACCCTCCGGCCGTGGACATGTCCCCGGAGCTGTGTCCATCCCCTGGGTGTTCGGATGTTGGCTGCTGTGTGTGTGGTGTTGCCTCCTCCAGGCACAGTGTCCAGGCATCACGGCTTGATTGAGATTCTAGACAATAACTCCCACATGTTACATGGCCTGCCCACCCACGGAAATCTATTTGGGTTGTGCGAAGTGCTCACTGAACACAATTGCCAATTCAATATCAGCAATAGCCTAAGCTGCACAGCCAGAGGCCTCGGCAGTCGTTGGGGGTTATGGGTGGTCGGTGGGGCAGACGGGCAGGAACAAGGGTTGTCCAGGAACAGGTACACATAATCTAGGTGTTGGCATGGTGCTGCTGCAAGCGGTTGCCCCCCAGTTTGCTCCACCAAAGCCTCCCCGCCCCACCCTCACACAGCGACCCGCCCCAGTGGAGGGTCCCCCACCGCCATCCGAGTCACCCTCCCACCCCCCCGACAAGTCCCCAACCCCCCGCCCAGCACTATGGTGGCAAGTCCACCACCCCCATGCTCTTTGCCTGTGAGCAAAGATGGCTATTCACTTCCTCGGCTCCCCTCAGAAGCCCTTCACGTTTGAAGAACTGCACAGGGCGGATTCCGCCTCCACATGCGCAGAGCTGAGCCTAACGCAGCTAAAAGTGATGTATAGAGCGCACTTAACCATAGCAAGAATGAGCGGGTTCTTCCAGGAGGTGGAGGACAAATGTGAACGGTGCCAGAGAGGCCCAGCCAACCACACCCACATGTTCTGGGCTTGCCCCAAGCTTGTTGGGTACTGGACGACCATCTTTGAGGCAATGTCCAAGAATGTGGGGTGAGGGTGGAGCCGTGCCCGCTAGTGGCGGTCTTCAGGATAGCTGAGCAGCCAGAGCTCATTATGGGAAGAGGGGCAGACACCTAGCCAAAGACGACTGCTCGGCTGGCAATCATCAGCGCCACTCAAAGCCGCAGGCTGGCTGTCCGATTGCCAGAGTTTCTTAAATGGGAGAAATTAAAATAACACCATTTAGGGACCAGAGGAAGGCTTCCACGACGCGTGGAGGCTATTCACCAGCCTGTTGATTTGACTTGATGTATTGTCACATGTACCGAAGTACAGGGAAAAGTATTGTTCTGCGTACAGTTCAGACAGATCGTTCCATACATGAAAAAAAAACATTGGACATACATAGTTTCATAGAACTTACAGTGCAGAAGGAGGCCATTCGGCCCATCGAGTCTGCACCGGCTCGATAAGTACACAATGTAAATACATAGACACTCACATCGGGTGAAGTAAACGGAGTGTAATACTACTCAGTAGATGTGTGGAGAGGTTAATTCAGTCCATAAATCAGTCATTTAGGAGTCTGGTAACAGCAATGAAGAAACTGTTTTTGTATCTGTTAGTGTGTGTTCTCAGACTTTTGATTCTCCTGCCCGATGGAAGAGGTTTGAAGAGAGAATAACCCGGGTGGAAGGGGTCTTTAATTATGCTGCCCCTTTTCCCAAGGTAGCGGGAGGTGTAGATAGAGTCAATGGATGGGGGGACGGTTTGCATGATGGACTGGGCTGTGTTCACGGCTCTCAAACTTTGTTAGGGTCTTGGGCCGAGTAGTTGCCATACCAGACTATGGTGCTGCCAGATAGGTGGTGCATCTGTAAAAATTGGTAAGATTCAATGTGGACATGCTGAATTTCCTTAGTTTCCTGAGGAGGTGTATGCGCTGTTGTGCTTTCTTGGTTGTAGCGTTGATGTGGGTGGACCAGGACAGATTGTTGGTGATGGGCACATCTAAGAATTTGACGTTGTCAATCACCTCCACCTCGGCAGACAGGGACGTATACGATACTTCGCTTTGTGTAGTCAATGACCAGCTCCTTAGTTTTGCTGAGATTGAGGGAGAGATTGTTGTCATTACACCACTCCACTAGGTTCTCTATCTCCCTCCTGTACTCTGACTCTTCGTTGCTCGAGATCCGATCCACTGTCGTGACATCAGCAAACTTGTAGATGGAGTTAGAGCCACAATTTGCAACACAGTTGTCTGTAAATAGGGATTATAGTAGGGAGCTAAGTATGCAGCTTTGCGGGGTCCTGGTATTAAGGACTATCATGGTGGAGGTGTTGTTGTTTATCCTTATTGATTGTGGTCTGTGGATCAGGAAGTTGAAGATCCAGTTGCAGAGGTAGGAGCCAAGTTTTGGAGTTTTGATGAGAGCTTGGCTGGGATTATGGTGTTGAAGGCGGAGCTGTAGTCAATGAATAGGAGTCTGACGTAGGAGTCCTGTTGTCGAGATGCTCTAGGGATGAGTGTAGGGCCAGGGAGATGGCGTTTGCTGTGGACCGGTTGTGGTGATATGAGAATTGCAGTGAATCTAGGCTTTCTGGGAGTATGCAGTTGATGTGTTTCATGACCAACCTCTCGAAGCATTTCATATTGATCGATGTCAAGGCCACCGGATGGTAGCCATTGAGGCACGTTGCCTGGTTCTTCTTTGGCACCAGTATGATGGTGGTCTTCTTGAAGCAGGTAGGAACCTCGGAAGTAGTAGGGAGAGGTTGAAGATGTTGGTCCATGCATTTGCCTTCCTAACTGCCAACTGAACCTGCATGTTAACCTGAACTAGGACTCTTATGTCCCTTTGTGCTTCTGATTTCTGAAGCCTTTTCCCGTTTAGAAAATAGTCTGTGCCTCTATTTTTCCTACCAAAGTGCACAACCTCCCAATTTTCTACATTGTATTCCATCTGCCACTTCTTTTCCCACTCTCCAAGCCTGTCCAGGTCCTTCTGTAGCCTCCCTGCTTCCTCAACACAACTTGTCCCTCTACAAATCTTTGTATCATGTGCAATCTGGGGACTCTCGATCCTGGTCACAAAGAACAGTGACTATGCCCCTAACTATACTATCCCCAATTACAACTATATTTCTTTTCTCTCCCCCCACTTGAATGGCTCACTGTACCATGGTGCTGTGGTCAGTTTGCTCATTTGCGCGATTTTACAGCCATGCTGCGCCCGAAAGGAAGCTCACCGCGCAGTGTGGCCGTTAACAGTTGGAAGACCCCGCTCCCGGAATCTTTTTGGCTCACAACGCCTCGCAATATCGAACACGGTATCGTGAGACAATGTAGGCGGGATCACTTTTTAGCACGTCTACATATTAATGCAAGACAGCTAATGCCAAGCTGGCAATCTTTGCACGGGTGTGATCTGGCCGGGTGTGTCCTGTGTGGGTGTGGGGGGAGTGCAGGGGGGGTGGGGTGGGGGGGGCAGGGAACCTCCTATAGTGGGTTGGGGCTTGTGGAGCAAGTGGGTGGTCACTGTGGGGGCCTTGGAGATCGGAACGCCATTTTAAAATGGTGTCCTGATCTCTCGCTATATTGAGGAGTTCTGGCGAACGGAGCTCCTCAGTGCACAAAACAGGGCTACGTGTGGCTTCGACCGCGTGTTCCCCTTTGAGGCCCCTTATCAAATGCGAGTTGCGTTTTAAAGCCTTGTGTTTCTCGGCACTGCGAGAGCTATGAAACACGTGGCTAAACGTGTTCGCTATGGGAAGGAATGTTTTATACTAATATCACAAGATCAATCTTAATCACAACATGCAAGCTAAAGTTACATAGTTCCTGTCACATGTTCACTTACAATTGTAACTGCAATACGTTCCCATGCATGAAGTTCTAATGAGTTTAAAATTGTGCATTTATCAACATCCTGCTGTCTAAACAAGAGGTTCTTTGCTCAGAACATACTTTTATTGCTTGTTGCAAACAAACCTATTAATGGGATGAAAGAGACAGGATTCAAGTAACCCTTTATTCAATCATCACTATCCTAATTGCACACTTTATAAATGAAACTGGCTTTGCATTTTGTTGAAAAGAATCCCTGCTGCAACTCAGTTTAGGACCAAATCTCTGCCAGAAGATGCTAAGAGCAGAACTGCTCAACTGATAAGCTGTGTTTAAAGCAAGCAGGCGCTTTCCTTACTTGAACGGTCCAATTAAGTAATCTGTTAAATAGGCTTATTTGCTGTAACTATTATTTTCTTTTTTTCTCTAATATTTTGATGCATAATTTGTTTGCCAAATCCTTGTGAGGGAAATCTGTCAAAAACAAAAGAGCATTCACAATGATGTGAAACAATTACCCCTGGTTTACCCTGATAGAGCAAAGCCTGAGACCTAGAGTTGTGGTAGGCACACATTAATGAAAAATGAGTTACTTAAAGAGGCAGAATCCTTTTATTTAGGTTACAAAGGAATGAATAAATGAAAACCCAATACATCTCCTTTAGTTCACATAACATCTTTCACATCCAGAAGTAAATTTTGCTTAAAAAGATTAGATCATTTTTTTATTAGTTCATTGGACATGGGTGTTGCTGGCTGGCTTAGCATTTATTGCCCATCCCTAATTGCCCTTGAACTGAACGGCATGCTCGGCCATTTCAGAGGACATTTAAGAGTCAACCACATTGTTGTCGGTTTGGAGTCACATGTAGGCCAGACCAAGTAAAGATGGCAAATTTCCTTCGCAAAAAAACATTAATGAATCAGATGGGTTCTTTCAACAATTGACAATGATTTCATGGTCATCATATTTATTTTATTGAATTCAAATTGCACCATCTGCCATGGTGGGATTCAAACAATTGTATCCAGAGTTACCCTTGGTCTCTGGATTACTATTCCACTGACAATACCAATACCTGTTAATAAACAGGCAACTTTTTTTTAAATTTATGGAGATAGAAGGAGTTTTCTTCCCAATAGAACCCATTTTTGTAGAAATATATATATATTTTAAATAAATTTAGCGTACCAATTCATTTTTTTCCAATTAAGGGGCAATTTAGCGTGTTTAATCCACCTACCCTGCACATCTTTGGGTTGTGGGGGCGAAACCCACGCAAACACGGGGAGAATGTGCAAACTCCACACGGACAGTGACCCAGAGCCGGGATCGAACCTGGGACCTCGGCGCCGTGAGGCAGCAGGGCTAACCCACTGCGCCACACTGCTGTCCTTAGAAATATATTTTTTAAAAATGATTCACACATCTTAAAATATACTTCACAGATTACTGTTATAAAAAAGGTTCTATCTCATGAAAGATGGTTTTAGTATTGAGAAATGAAACACTTTCCACTTTTGTCACTCAGTATCAGCCTTTAGTTCCTCCAGGCAAAATGCAGATCAGACTAAAGCACTCCTTAAAAAAGTGAAGAACTGTGGGTGCTGGAAACCTAAAAAAAGACAGAGAATCTGGAAATACTAAGCAGGTCTGGCTGCTTCTGTGGAGAGAGTACTGTGCTAATCATCAGGATTGTACCAGCCCTCTGGAGACAGGCTGTCAAAATGGCAGTGCATGGCATCCGAAGGGAAACCCTATTTCCTCCTGTTACCAGGGAATATTGCAAGAGATGGGAATGGCACCAACTCAGTCTCCCGCATAAGCAGGCTTTTAGACGCATTTCCGATTAAATTGCGTCAGCGAAGCAGTTCCAGAGTATCCCAATCAAGCATTCTAGTTTGTGCTTGTTCATGTTGCTGGTGGTTAAAGTAACGTGACAAGTGGCAAGAAAATGTTCCAAATGTTGCATATTATGATTATTTTCCCAATATACAAGGCTGATGCCATCATATGACCTCTGTTTCCATTTTTAGAAAAAATACATGCGGACATGCAATAAAATAAAATGATCAATCAGATCCTCATTTAGAAATGTTTTCAGCACGGTGGCGCAGTGGTTAGCACTGCTGCCTCACAGCGCCGAGGTCCCAGGTTCGATCCCGGCTCTGGGTTACTGTCCGTGTGGAGTTTGCCCATTCTCCCCGTGTTAGCGTGGGTTTCGCCCCCACAACCCAAAAGATGTGCAGGGTAGACGGATTGACCACGCTAGATTGTCCCTTAATTGGAGAAAAATGGAATGGGTAATCCAAATATAAAAAAAAAGAAATGTTTTCCATTTCCAAAACCCGTTTCTGAGAACCAGAGAGTGAAATATCCTAGAATATTCTGTCATTTTCGATTATTCTTGCACATATAATTCATATCAATTACTGGAAATATTTAAAACAAAGAAAAAGTGTTGATCTTGAATGGAACAATTTGTGTTTAAGATGTTAATTTCTCAAGCAGAAATCTCCTCGGGGTACAATTGCCTTTGCAGTAGATTAATTAAAGCACTCTGACCACCATCCTAGTCAGGTCACTTCAATGAGAGGCAAATAATGAGGATATGTGTTGGAATACCTGTTGCTGATCTTCATACTCTGATCAAAATGATGCAAGATACATCAATCCCTGCTGTGTCAGAGCCGTGGGTCAACGAGGCCCACGAGTATATATTTTTTTCAATACTTGGCTTGAATGTTTTTTTCTTTCCTTGCTGTCGCAGCTGTTTTATTTTAGCAAACCATTATCAATTAACCCTCAGAATTCCTGACAAAATAGCGACTCCATGCTTAGATCTGGCCAGTCATTTATTAAGGGCTAGCAAGGCAAAAAAAATTATTTCAGTCAATCGAAAATTGACTTGCACCCTCCATGGCCAAATTAAGTTATTGCTACAACATAGTTCCAGTTTCCTGAATTTCACTCGCTGTTTTATCAGTTGAATTACAGCAGCAAGGTGGGCCGTTTGAATTGTTTTGAATCTATCATGTCGTTAATATTTGACCGTACCACCCTGTGATGCATGTATAAACTACCTTTCTGCAGGACCTGATTGCAAACTAGCTTTTGAACTTACCCACCTTTGCTTTGCGAACATCTTTAATAAAGCAGCAAGTGCACTTCTGGTGTTGACATGTAGGAGACCAGGGCGAAGGCGGAAGAAAAAGAGTGCCCCCACGGCACAGGCCCGTTCGCCGATCAGTGGGTCCCAATCGTGGGCCAGGCCACCGTGGGGGCACCCCCCGGGGCCAGATCGCCCCGCCCCCCCCCCCCCCCAGGACCCCGGAGCCTGCCCACGCCGTCTGCCCCCGCTGGTAAGGTAGGTGGTTCAATCCACGCCGGCTGGCGAGGGTTGACAGCGGCGGGACTTCAGCCCATCGCGGGCCGGAGAATTGCCAGGGGCAGCCCACCGACCGGCGCGGCGCGATTCCCGCCCCCGCCGATTCTCTGGTGGCGGAGAATTCGGGACACGGCAGGGGCGGGATTCACGCCAGCCCCCGCCGATTCTCGCCCCTGGGTTTTTTGGATCCTTTCCACCTGTTTTATTGGCGGGGAAATCATCAGAAAATTTTTCCCAGGGGAGACTTAGTTGGCAAAGAATGTCCAAGAATCAGCGAAGGAATACTGGGTAGAAGGATCCGAACGCCAGTCCGCCAGCAGGGTGGAGCACAGCGAAAGGTGTGTTGGCGGGGAAGATGGCGGAGGCAAGCCCGCCGGGTGTCGCTGCCTTTATAATGATAGAGAAACTGGCGGAGGTGATGGCGGTGGAATCTGAACAACAGTTCAACAAACATTTTGAGAGGCATAGGAGGGAGATGCTGGAAATGCTCAAGTGATTGGTGGAAGGTCTGCTGGCCCCAATCAGAGAATGATTTGGAAGACCATCGGAGGCGGTGCGTGAGCAGGGTGAGGTGTCGAAGGGGGTGGAGGAGACAAGATCGAGGCACAGTGATGAGCTCACCTCACTAGAAGCTAAACTGACCAAAGTGGGGGACAGAAATAAGGGCCTGAGAGCCAAGGTAGTGAAACTTGAGAATAGCTCGCGGTGGAAGAATTTGAGGATCATAGGGCTGCCCAACGGAGTGGAGGGGCTGAGGCCGAAAGAGTTTATTGGATGATGCTGAGGAGATTGATGGGTAAGGGGATGACCCCCCCCCCCCCACCGTGGAGTTGGATAGGACCCACCAGTCACTTCAGCCAAAACCACAGGCGAATGAGCCACCCGAGGTGGTGATGGTGCTTCCATAGGAATCAGTCAAAGGGGGAGGTGCTTAGTTGGGCCAAGCAGACATGAGAGGTGACATGGGACGACACCGGCTTTTGTATTTACCAGGATCAAGTGGACCTGCCGAAGAAACGGGCAGCCTTTAACAGGGCAAAGGCAGCACTGTACAAGAGTGGAGTATGCTTTGGAGTGGTCTACCTGATGAAATTGAGGGTCATGCACAACTTGAAGGACAATTTCTTTGAGACAGAGTAGGAGGCAGAGGCGTTTGTCAAGGCAGAAGGACTGGGACTGGATTGAGTATGGTGGAAGGGAGACTTTGGGCACGATTCTCCCAAAACATTCCTCAGTTAATTTGTGGCGGGTTTTTCAGTGGGTTTCCCACTGGCTCTGCCGCGAGTTCCCCACCACTACTCAATGTCACTTAGTTACTTTTTTGGGCCCTGGGGAGTTTCTCACCGGTTTAGCCCACACTTTTGTTTTGAACTGGGGAGTTCAACTCAGAGATCAGGCCGCCATTTTGAAAGTGTGCCCCGATCTCTAAGTGAGCATGTGGGTCCCCCCACCCATGGGCAATGTCACCCCCCACACACATGGTCACTACCCCACACCCCCCCAAGTGAGGACACCCCACTCTGGGGTGCTTGGGGGTCCACCCTTTTCAGGTCCCCCCAAGCCACCTTAAAGCACCCCTCCCTTCTAGGACCCCCACTCGTCATCCTCCCCAACTTCCTGGAGGCCCCTGCACTCTCCCACCCTCCTAACCCCTCCTCCGCTCTCATTTCATGGGCATGGCCCCCTTTGGCCCCTGACCCTTGGCAGTGCCACCCTGGCACTTGGGCATCCTTGCACTGCCACCCTGACAGTGCTCCTGCCAGCTTGGCAGTGTCATACTGGCACCATATCAGTGCCAGGGTGGCAGTGCCAATATGCTCACGTTCCAGGGGGAGGGCCAGGGAGCCGCCCTGCACTTACCCTGACTACCCAGGGGTCTCCGATGGCCCAAGAGACCGCCAGGATGCCATGCCACCTGGACCACGTCTGTGTGGATCAGCACTGATCGGCGCCCAGGCTTCAGCCTCCCTGAGGAGACTGGAGAATTGAGGGAGGCCGGTGGATCCCGGGCAGGTAGGTTGTAAGTAGGTTTACGACCTACTTCCGTGAGTGTTAGTTGGTCCCACCCCTTTTGGGCGGAGTTCTGACTCCAACGTTTCACGGGACTTGGATAAATCCCGCAAGGCGCAGAGGCTGTCGGGAGGTTCGCTGGAGAGCTCTCCCGGGACTTTCCGGCTGCGTCGTGATCTCTGAAGAGAATCGTGCCTTATCTTCATTCACTTTAGCAGAAAGTATAGCATGGACTCTATCCATTGACAGTTCAATTAAATGCATCAAAAGCATTATTCAAACTAGGACGTAGAAAAAGGGATACTTATTTGATTACCTGCTCTGTGCATAAACATTCCACATTGAGCACAGGCAAAGTCATGAGGGTTTCGTTGATCTTTAAAGTTGATCTCCCACGTGATTCTATGAACTAGTTTTTTTTAAGCTATTCATCTCTCTGCTATCATTCACTCTCAAGTTCTTTCTGCTTCCCTTACTATTTGTTTTCTGATCTTGCATATAAGGGGATCAGGGGTTATGGGGAGAAGGCAGGAGAATGGAGATGAGAAACATATCAGCCATGATTGAATGGCAGAGCAGACCCAGTGGATTGAATGGCCTAATCCTGCTCCTATGTCTTAAAGTCTTATAATTCTTACACACATTCATTGTCATCTCTGTACCTGTCAGACATTTTCTTTCTTCTGTGCACTTTTTCTTATTTCTGTATTTTTTTGACTAGTGTTTGCATTAATTCCCAAGGAGACATTGAGCCAGGTTTGAGGCTTTAACGTTTCACTAAATATAGGAATGATCTCATTCATAGGTGGCCGCGATTCAGCGACCCCGTTGCGTAAGGCGCATCATGCGTGAGCCTCAAATCGGGCTCCGTGTTAGGCTGATCACCCGACTCTCTCTGCTCAGCACGATCTGGATCTGAATATGTAAATGAGCCTTTGTTTAATATTTGTCCACACAAACGTTGACCAGTCATAATGGTACTGGGGGGGGGGTCTCCAAGGCCATTGGAAACCCTGGGTGATTGGGGAAAGGGCAGGGTGGTGCACTGGCACTGCCCTGGCATGGGCATCTTGGCACTGACAGTTTAGCACCATGGCCGTGCCACCCAGGCTCAATGGCATGGCCAGGGTGCCAGAGTGGCACTGTAAAGGAGCCAGGCTGGCAGTGTCAGCACACCTATGTTCTATGCTGGCACTTCGGGGGTAGGGCTTGTTGTGTTATGCTTCTTCATGTAGCATAAGCTGCTTCCTTGATGTATGCTCTGACAAAGGAAGGTTCAGACTTGGAGATAGGTTTAACACATTTATTGAACAGTTAACAATTCTCCTACTTGAGTTCGACTCTCCTGCTGATCTTGCTATAATAACTCAATCTAACTAACCAGTCTGCTCTAAGCCATGCGGAGGGTGTAATGCTTCCGATCTGCCCCGTCCTTCTCTCTTGGTGTCGCCTATGGAAAGAGAAAGAGCATGTGTGCCCTGTCCTTTTATATGGGTTACCCCCTTGTGGTAGTGTCACCTCTGGGTGTCTTGACTGCCCATTGGTCGTGTCCTATCTTACTGTCCTATTGGTTGAATGTCTGTGTGTCATGATGGCTCTGGTGCTCCCTCTAGTGTTTATTTAGTCTTAGTGTATTTACATTAACCCCTTGTGTCTTTACAGTGATGCATATTCACCACATCCCCCTTTTTTTGTGTTACATATTTTCTGTACTTTGTTAAAGAAAATAGGTAGATAAGTGATGAATGTACAAATCATGCTGACAGTGATGATCAAATAATATGTATGAGACCATGAATTAATATGGTTGAATGGCTTTCATGTGTTGTTATTGACTTTTGACGTTGATGTTGTCATTCCCTGGTATCATCAGAGTCGCTGTGCTTAAGGAACCAGGACGTCATCAGGAGGTGTGCAAACGGTCAAATCACTTCATTGTCTGATTTGGACTCTCTTTTTCGATGCTTGTGGTAGCGATGCAGTATGTAATCTGTGTCGTCTAACCTGGACTGTTTCTTGTGATTCCGATATGGTCTTCGTGGTGCGTGGACACTAGAGGGAGCACCAGAGACATCATGACACACAGACATTCTCTGTGTGGAGTCGGGGACTCTTCATAGAACATAGAACATTACAGCGCAGTACAGGCCCTTCGGCCCTCGATGTTGCGCCGACCTGTGAAACCACTCTAAAGCCCATCTACACTATTCCCTTATCATCCATATGTCTATCCAATGGCCATTTGAATGCCCTTAGTGTTGGCGAGTCCACTACTGTTGCAGGCAGGGCATTCCATGCCCTTATTACTCTCTGAGTAAAGAACCTACCTCTGACATCTGTCCTATATCTATCTCCCCTCAATTTAAAGCTGTGTCCCCTCGTGCTAGACATCACCATCTGAGGAAAAAGGCTCTCACTGTCCACCCTATCCAATCCTCTGATCATCTTGTATGCCTCAATTAAGTCACCTCTTAACCTTCTTCTCTCTAACGAAAACAGCCTCAAGTCCCTCAGCCTTCCCTCATAAGATCGTCCCTCCATACCAGGCAACATTCTGGTAAATCTCCTCTGCACCCTTTCCAATGCCTCCACATCATTCCTATAATGCGGCGACCAGAATTGCACGCAATACTCCAAATGCGGCACTGTCCACAACTCCACCGGCTTTAGTGTCATCTGCAAATGTACTCACCCATCCTTCTACGCCCTCCTCCAGGTCATTTATAAAAATGACAAACAGCAGTGGCCCCAAACCAGATCCTTGTGGTACACCACTAGTAACTGGACTCCAGTCTGAACATTTCCCATCAACCACCATCTTTTGTCTTCTTCCAGCTAGCCAATTTCTGATCCAAACTACTAAATCACCCTGAATCCCATGCCTCCATATTTTCTGCAGTAGCCTACCATGGGGAACCTTATCAAACGCTTTACTGAAATCCATATACACCACATCAACTGCTTTACCCTCATCCACCTGTTTCGTCACCTTCTCAAAGAACTCAATAAGGTTTGTGAGGCACGACCTCCCCTTCACAAAACCGTGTTGACTATTTCGAATCAAATTATTCCTTTCCAGATGATTTATACATCCTATCTCTTATAAACCTTTCCAAGGCTTTGCCCACAACAGAAGTAAGGCTCACTGGTCTAGAGTTACCGGGGTTGTCTCTACTCCCCTTCTTGAACAAGGGGACAACATTTGCTATCCTCCAGTCTTCTGGCACTATTCCTGTAGACAAAGATGACTTAAAGATCAAAGCCAAAGGCTCAGCAATCTCCTCCCTAGCTTCCCAGAGAATCCTAGGATAAATCCCATCTGGCCCAGGGGACTTATCTATATTCACACTTTCCAGAATTGCTAACACCTCCTCCTTATGAACCTCAAGCCCTTCTAGTCTAGTAGCCTGAATCTCAGTATTCTCCTCAACAACATTGTCTTTTTTCTGTGTGGATACTGACGAAAAATATTCATTTAGCACCTCTCCTATCTCCTCGGACACCATGCACAACTTCCCACTACTGTCCTTGACTGGCCCTACTCTTACCCTAGTCATTCTTTTATTCCTGACATATCTATAGAAAGCTTTAGTGTTATCGTTGATGCTACCTGCCAAAGACTTTTCATGTCCCCTCCTGGCTCTTCTTAGCTCTCTCTTTAGGTCCTTCCTAGCTAACTTGTAACTCTCGAGCGCCCTAACTGAATCTTCATGTCTCATCTTTACATAAGCCTCCTTCTTTCTCTTGACAAGTGTTTCGACTGCTTTAGTAAACCACGGTTCCCTCACTCGACCACTTCCTCCCTGCCTGACAGGTACATACTCATCAAGGACACGCAGTAGCTGTTCCTTGAACAAGCTCCACATTTCCATTGTGCCCATCCCCTGCAGTTTTCCTCTCCATCCAATGCATCCTAAGTCTTGCCTCATCGCATCATAATTGTCTTTCCCCCAGATATAACTCTTGCCCTGTGGTATATACCTATCCCTTTCCACCACTAAAGTAAACGTAATCAAATTGTGGTCACTATCACCAAAGTGCTCACCTACCTCCAAATCTAACACCTGTCCTGGTTCATTACCCCGTACCAAATCCAATATGGCCTCGCCTCTCATTGTCCTATCTACACACTGTGTCAGGAAACCCTCCTGCACATATTGGACAAAAACGGACCCATCTAAAGTACTCGAACTATAGCGTTTCCAGTCAATATGTGGAAAGTTAAAGTCCCCCACAACAACTACCCTATTGCTTTCGCTCCTATCCAGAATCATCTTTGCAATCCTTTCCTCTACATCTCTGGAACTTTTCGGAGGCCTATAGAAAACCCCCAACAGGGTGACCTCTCCTTTCCTGTTTCTAACCTCAGCCCATACTACCTCATTAGACGAGTCCTCATCAAACATCCTTTCTGCCACCATAATACTGTTCTTGACTAACAATGCCATCCCTCCCCCTCTTTTACCACCTTCCCTGAGCTTACTGAAATATCTAAACTCCGGCACCTGCAACAACCATACCTGTCCCTGCTCTATCCATGTCTCCGAAATGGCCACAACATCGAAGTCCCAAGTACCAACCCTGTTCACCCACCTTATTCCGGATGCTCCTAGCATTGAAGAAGACACACTTTAAACCAACTTCCTGTCTGCCGGTGCACTCCTGCAACTTTGAAACCTTACTCATGACCTCACTACTCTCAACCTCCTGTATACTGGAGCTACAATTCAGGTTCGCAATCCCCTGCTGAACTAGTTTAAACCCTCCCGAAGAGCATTAGCAAATTTCCCCCCCAGGATATTGGTACCCCTCTGGTCCATCCCATTTGTAGAGGTCCCACCGACCCCAGAATGAGCCCCAATTATCCAGAAATCTGAAACCCTCCCTCCTGCACCATCCCTGTAGCCACGTGTTCAACTCCTCTCTCTCCCTATTCCTCATCTCGCTAGCACGTGGCACAGGTAATAACCCAGAGATAATAACTCTGTTTGTCCTAGATCTAAGTTTCCACCCTAGCTCCCTGAATTCCTGCCTTACATTCCTATCCCTTTTCCTACCTATGTCATTGGGACCTATGTGGACCACGACTTGGGGCTGCTCCCCCTCCCCCTTAAGGATCCCGAAAACACGATCCGAGGCATCACGGACCTTGGCACCTGGGAGGCAACACACCAACCACGAGTCTCTATCGTTCCTACAGAATCTCCTATCTATCCCCCTAACTATGGAGTCTCCAATGACTAATGCTCTACTCCTCTCCCCCCTTCCCTTCTGAGCAACAGGGACAGACTCTGTGCCAGAGACCTGTACCCCATGGCTTACCCCTGGTAAGTCCCCCCCCCCCAACAGTATCCAAAGCGGTATACTTGTTACTAAGGGGAACGACCACAGGGGACCCCTGTACTGACTGCTTCGTCCCAGCCCCTCTCACCCTCACCCATCTATTTTTATTTTTTGGAGTAACTACATCCCTGAAGCTTCTATCTATAACTACCTCTGCCTCCCGAATGATCCGAAGTTCATCCAGCTCCAGCTCCAGTTCCCTAACGCGGTTTCTGAGGAGCTGGAGATGGGTGGACTTCCCACAGATGAAATCAGCAGGGACACTGACGGCGTCCCTCACCTCAAACATTCTGCAGGAGGAACATTGCACTACCTTCCCTGCCATCCCCTCTAGATAAAAAAAAAGAAAAAGAAAGAAAGCGCTTACCTGTTATACACTCTACCCCTTAGGTTAAAGGAGGTGGAAGGGTGGGGGACACTACATGTGTAGTGTCTAGGGTTTAGAAACTGCCCAACTTAAATACAGGTAAAAATAAAACACTTAACCAGCAACCACTGCGCCCCACATGAAAACAGCAATCAGTTGTTCGGGGCCTGCGTAAACAATTTAAATCTTTACTACTTACCCAACAGTAACTCTGTCCTCACTCCGACTGCATTCAGCTGGAAACTCCCTCCAGTAAGTTTAAAAAAAAATGTACTCCCCTTCTCAGCAAGCACTCACTCCGCAACACTGCGCCCCGCACGATAACACCTCAGGGAAAAGAAAAACTACTTACCAGTTATCAGTCAATCACTTACCTGCAGGCTGTGACGTCTTCTGTGTGGAGTTGGGGACTCTTCGTGGTGCATGGAGCACTGTTCGTGGTGCATGGACCACTGGTGCGGCGTCAGGCCGCTCTTTGTTGACTTGGGCCTCTCTCTGTCTCTTGGCGTCAGGTCGCTCTCTGTGGGCTTGTACCACTCTCTGACTCTTGGTGTCAGGCCGCAGCAGAATCCTGTACTTCTGGGTAAGGATGTCGTCTGTGCTGGGCTGAGGATCCTCAAATCCGAAGACCTTGTCCATGTCTGTGTCAGATTCTTCACTGTACAACACATCTCGTTGCGGTTCGGATTTGGTACTGCGGTCACCATGTCCAATGATGAAATCATCTTCCGAGTCGTAGTCTTCAAGGACCATATCATCACTTTTTGTGTCGGAGCTGTCATTGTGCTTGCGATGTCCAAAGAAGTAATCAACGTCTGAGTCATAGTCTTCAAGGAATAAATCATCTACTAGGGCAGTGCTAACTGCTTGTTGCAGGGTTATGCGGAAGTTCAGGCATTGTGCTGTCGTTCCAGGTGAAAGAATTGTGTTTTCTGGCTTTAAAACTTTTTTCCACTATTTTGGGACATTTCCCCTTTAAGGGGCGTGGTCCGGGCCTCTGACATCATGATGCTGGTGACGTAGAGCATAGGAATGGATCGCGCGTGCGCAGATCGCTTTTCCTTTACTGTGTGCTTCTTGTACAACTGCGCATGCACGGCTTCTCGCGCATGCGCAAAACACTGTTTTGCCGGTTCGCGTCTTCTGGGGAACTGCGCACGTGCAGCTCCTGTCGCAAGATGGCTGCCAATCAAAACTGCCGTTTTCTGCATTTGCAGACCTACCTTCGCCTCGTGGTGCGTATTGGCGCCTCTTTTGCCGTTCTCTCTTGTGTTTTCCTCGCAGTATGTTTCAAATTTGTCCAGGACTGTCTGGAAGTCTCTCTTGTCTTGCCCTTTAGAGTACTTGAAGGTCTTGAAGATTTCTGCTGCACTTGCACCCACAATGGTGAGCAGAAGCTTTATTTTCTCTGCATCCGCCACGCCATCTAGGTCGGACACTACCAGGTAGATCTCAAATCTCTGTCTGAATGCACGCCAATTGGCACTGAGATTGCTGTAGCACCTGAGCTGCTGAGGAACCGGAATCTTGAACATCTTGCCTGGGTGCTGTTGCTGGTTATCACGGATCTGTTGAGTTGAACTACATAGATTCAACAGGCTACTACTGGTACCATGTTGTGTTATGCTTCTTCATGTAGCACAAGCTGCTCCCTTGATGTATACGCTGACAAAAGAAGGTTCAGACTTGGAGATAGGTTTAACACATTTATTGAACAGTTAACAATTCTCCTACTTGAGTTCGACTATCCTGCTGATCTTGCTATAATAACTCCATCTAACTAACCAGTCTGCTCTTAGCCATGCGGTGGGTGTGATGCTTCCGATCTTCCCCGTCCTTCTCTCTTGGTGTCGTCTATGGAAAGAGAAAGAGCATGTGTGCCCTGTCCTTTTATATGGGTTGCCCCCTTGTGGTAGTGTCACCTCTGGGTGTCTTGACTGCTCATTGGTCGTGTCCTATTTTACTGACCTATTGGTTGAATGTCTGTGTGTCATGATGTCTCTGGTGCTCCCTCTAGTGTTTATTTAGTCTTAGTGTATTTATATTGACCCCTTGTGTCTTTACATAGCATATCACCACAGTGCCCAGGGAGGCCTTTGCAGGCAGAGGGGGGCGGTAAGTGTGGGGGGGGGGGGGGGGGGGGTCCAGGGGCCTCCCCAAGGTTGGGGGGAGTTGGGGGAGGGTCAAAAAAACAGAGGGGGAGGTGATGTGTTGGGGGTTCTGGATCACAAACAGGTCACCAACACTGGAAGTGGTGCAACTCTATTTTATTATAAGGTTAACTATATTAACATACTTGAACTGTGGGTAAATGCAATACCAGCTTTAACTGTTGACCCTTGCCTAGTCCTAACCAAGTGATGCACTCAGCACATGGTGAATGTCTGTGTTGCAGGCTGTGAGCTCTGTGCTCCGAGCTGGCTGCTACTAGAATGAGCAGGAACTCTCCTGTCCCCTGTCTTTATAGTGCGTGTGCTCTCACTGGTGATTGGCTGCGGTGTTGTGTATGCTGATTGGTCCCACTGCAAGTCCATCAGTGTGTGTGTGTGTGTCTGCACCATGATATACTGGTGTATATTATGACATCCCCCTTTTTATATGAAGAATATGTGCCTGTGTGACAATAAATATCATGTAGTGAATGTACCTGACTATGTGTGTGCGTGTTATTTACATAACTATGTACATGAGGCTAATCTACCGGGAAGGTGCCTGGTGCCGAGAAATAGGGTGTCACACCAACAACAAAATGAACATTATATACAAACTACTGGAACGATGAAACAGGATAACAGAACAGATCAAAGAGTCCAACATCGTAAAACTCATAAGTCAAGTCTCTGAGGTAGACGACGAATTCTGGTTGACCGCCTCAAGGGTGGGTCAGGAGCCACCGGCTGAGGAACGGGCTGGGCACGGCAGAGTGAGGAGGACGCAGAGTATTCGGAATCTCCACATAGTCCAGGTTGGGGACAACAGGAGGGCGTGGCACCGGTGGAGGATCACGTAGCGAGCGTGGAACGAGACGAAGGGCACGGCGATTGCGGCGGCGAATGGAACCATCTGGCAGACGAACCAGGAACGAGCGGGGAGACACCTGCCGAAGAACCACAGCAGTTGCAGACCAGTCACCCTCCGGAAGATGGATGCGGACATTGTCATCCGGCTCCAGAGCAGGGAGATCAGTCGCCCGAGCGTCATGCGCCACCTTGCATTGTGCACGACTCTGTTGCATCCGCTGAAGGACCGGAACGTGGTCGAGGTCTGGGACGTGAATGGACGGCACCATGGTCCTGAGGGTGCGACCCATGAGCAGCTGGGCTGGCGACAGGCCCGTGGAGAGTGGGGCCGAACGATAGGCCAGCAGGGCGAGGTAGAAGTCGGATCCCGCATCGGCAGCCTTGCAGAGGAGCCATTTGATGATGTGGACGCCCTTTTCCGCTTTGCCATTGGATTGGGGTGCAGGGGACTGGATGTCACATGCACAAAGTTGTACCTCCTGGCAAAGTTGGACCATTCCTGGCCCCCAAAGCAGGGGTCATTGTCTGACATCACAGTGAGTGGGATGCCGTGACGAGCAAAGGTCTCCTTGCAGGCACAGATGACCGCCGATGATGTGATGTCGTGCAGGCATACGGCCTCCGGGTAGTTTGAAAAATAGTCTACAATCAGAACATAGTCCCTGCCGAGCGCATGGAACAGGTCAACGCCTACCTTAGACCAAGGGGACGTGACCAACTCATGGGGCTGTAGGGTCTCACGTGGTTGGGCCGGCTGGAAACGCTGACAGGTGGGGCAGTTGAGCACTGTGTTGGCGATGTCGTCATTGATGCTGGGCCAGTACACAGCCTCTCGGGCCCTCCGTCGGCACTTTTCCACGCCAAGATGGCCCTCGTGTAGCTGTTCCAAAATGAGCTGGTGCATACTGTGCGGGATCACAATGCGGTCCAGCTTCAGGAGGACACCATTGACTACTGCCAGATCATCTCTGATATTGTAGAACTGCGGGCATTGGCCCTTGAGCCACCCGTCCGTCATGTAGCGCATGACACGCTGTAGTAGGGGGTCAGCCGCAGTCTTGCGGCAAATGTGGATAAGGCGTTCATCCGTGGCCGGCAGATTGGAGGCCGTGAAGGCCACATGGGCGTCAACCTGGCAGACGAACCCCTCTGGGTCACACGGGGTGTTGACTGCCCAGGACAGAGCGTCGACTATGATCAGGTCCTTGCCCGGGGTGTATAGGAGCTGGAAATCGTACCGCCGGAGTTTAAGCAGAATGCGCTGGAGGTGAGGGGTCTTATCATTCAGTTCATTGTGTATAATGTTGACCAGTGGGCGATGGTCGGTCTCGACAGTGAATTGGGGGAGGTCATACACGTAATCATGAAATTTGTCGACCCCAGTCAACAGGCCCAGGCACTCCTTTATGATCTGCACGTAGCGTGTTCCGTGGGGGTCATGGCACGTGACGCATATGCAACGGGGGCCCATGATGAGGCCTCTTCGCGTTGCAGGAGCACCGCCCCAATGCCGGATTGGCTGGCATCCGTTGAAATTTTTGTTTCCTTCGTGGGATCAAAAAATGCCAATACCGGGGCCGTGGTAAGCTTGGTCTTAAGCTCCTCCCATTCGCGCTCGTGGGCGGGAAGCCATTGGAAGTCTGTCGACTTCCTGACCATGTTCCGGAGAGCTGTGGTATGAGAGGCGAGGTTGGGGATGAACTTCCCCAGGAAGTTGACCATGCCCATAAATCGGAGGACCGCCTTCTTATCCTCTGGCTTCTGCATGGCCGTGATGGCTGCCACCTTGTCCGCATCCGGCCGCACACCCAACCGGGAGATGTGGTCCCCTAGGAACTTGAGTTCCGTCTGGCCGAAGGAACATTTGGCTCTGTTGAGGCGAAGGCCTTGGTCCCGTATTCGTTTGAAAACGCGCTGGAGGCGACTGATATAATCCTGCGGGGTGGTGGACCAAATGATGATGTCGTCAACATAGACGCGCACACCCTCAATGCCCTCCATCATTTGCTCCATGATCTGGTGGAATACTTCTGATGCCGATATAATCCCAAACGGCATCCTGTTGTAGCAGTATCTGCCAAACCGGGTATTAAAGGTACACAGTTTTCTGCTGGACCTGTCGAGTTGAATTTGCCAGAATCCTTTCGAGGCATCAAGTTTAGTGAAGTTGTTGGCCCGAGCCATCTCACACGTGATCTCCTCGCGCTTGGGGATAGGGTAATGCTCCCTCATTATGTTGCGATTCAGATCCTTTGGATCAATGCAGATCCGGAGCTCGCCGGAGGGCTTCTTTATGCACACCATGGAACTGACCCAGTCGGTTGGTTCCGTCACTCTGGAGAGCACTCCTTGGTCCTGGAGGTTCTGCAGCTTCTGCTTGAGGCGGTCCTTGAGGGGTGCTGGGACTCTGCAAGGTGCATGAACCACAGGCATGGCGTCTTGTTTGATCAGGATTTTGTAAGTGTATGGAAGCGAGCCCATGCCTTCGAAAATGTCACGGTGCTGGTCGATGATGGCATTGCGTTGCGCCCTGAGGTCCGCATCCTGGAAGGCAGACGTGTCCTCTGGAGAGAGAGAGTGTACTCGTTGAACGAGGTTTAGGAGTTTGCACACCTGTGCGCCTAGCACAGAGTCCTTCGAGGAGCCCACGATCTCGAAGGGAAGGATGGCTTTTCGCGAGTTGTGCGTCACTTCGAGTTGGCATGAACCGGTAGCAGGAATGACGTTGCCATTGTATTCCACTAGTTGGCAGGTCGACGGAAGATCGGTTGGTTTAACCCCAAGGGTCTGAAAGGCTGACCACGCTAGGAGATTAGTGGAAGCACCAGTGTCCAGGCGGAATCGTATCTTGGATCAGTTGACCATCAGGGTGGCACACCACTCGTCGTCTGGATCAATGCTGTGCACCGACAGTGGCTGGTGGTTTTGATTCGGGGACAGCCTGTTCTTTGTTATAACAGCGACTCGAAAAGGCTCCCTCGGGTCCTCGGTGTGACTGGTCTGCGGGAAGTCGGAATCGAACTCGGTTTGGGGGTAGGTAACTGCTTGTTGCAGGGTTCTTTGGCGGTTTATTTCATTTCCTGGTTCAATTTGAGGCATTGTGCTGTCATTCCAGGTTGACATTCAAGGTTGTTTTACAGCTTTAAAAGATTTTTCTTTGATTTGGGACGTTTCCCCTTTAAATGGGCGTGGTCCGGGGCCTCTGATGTCATGACACGCGTGACGTAGCACGTAGGAGGCGTTTGCACATGCGCAGATCGCGGTTCCTTTACTGATGGCCGTTTTTGTGATTGCGCATGCGCGGCGTCGCGCAACCGCGCAAGTGCAGTCCCTTCAGAAAGATGGCCGCCGACCAAAATCGTTCTCTGCTCCGGGATTTCGGCCTCGAGCGCTTCTCTTACCTTTCCTTGATGGTTGGAGTGTGTTTTCCTCACAGTATTTGCCGAATTTGTCCAGGACTGCCTGGAAGTCGCTCCTGTTTTGCCCCTTGGAGAACTTGAATGTTTAAAAGATTTCTTCTGCTCTGGCACTGGCAATGGTGAGGGGAAGCTCTGTTTTTTCAGGATCGGCCAGGTCTTCTAGTTTGACTGCCAGCAGGAAGATTTCAAACTTTTGCCGGAATGCCCGCCAGTTTTCGCGGAGATCGCCGTGGCACTGGAGCTGCTGCGGAACCCGGATCTTGAACATCTTGCCTGGGTATCGTTGCTGGTTGTCACTGTACGCTGAGGTGCCGGCGATGCGGAGCGGCGGCGGCGGGTTGATGTTCTCCATACTTCAGGATGCCGGAATGCTGATTAGTTGCAGGTGGGTCTCAGAAGTGCTAGCATGCAACCACTCCTTGTACCATGATGTGTTGGGTGTTCTGGATCACAAACAGGTCACCAACACTGGAAGTGGTGCAACTCTATTTTATTATAAGGTTAACTATATTAACATACTTGAACTGTGTGTAAATGCAATACCAGCTTTAACTGTTGACCCTTGCCTAGCCCTAACCAGGTGATGCACTCAGCACATGGTGAATGTCTGTGTTGCAGGCTGTGAGCTCTGTGCTCCGAGCTGGCTACTACTAGAATGAGCGGGAACTCTCCTGTCCCCTGTCTTTATAGTGCGTGTGCTCTCACTGGTGATTGGCTGCGGTGTTGTGTATGCTGATTGATCCCACTGTGTGTCCATCAATGTGTGTGTGTGTGTCTGCACCATGATACACTGGCGTATATTATGACAGGAGGGGCTGAAAGAAGGGGGTGCTGGACAAAATGGCTGCCCGATCTGTGAGGAGCTGAAAGTCGCCAGCAGGAAATCCCTCTCAGTGCGGCCTCGGCGGGGAGAAATTCCCCAAGGCCATAATAACTGCCTGCAGTCGCTGAGAAACAAGCCGCTAATTGCACCGTTCAGCAGACTTTAACTGGAGTCCATTGAATTGCGCCCCTAGTTTTTCTATTTTTCATTCTTTTGTCATATTCTGATTTATTTATTTGATAGGTTTACTGTGAAACTAATTATCTGAATGACAACACATGGATTCAGAAGGCTCATTGAATTTAAGAAATGAGAAAAGCCCAGAGTCTGTTAATTGTCCTGCACAATCCTGTTTGGCCATCTCTGCATTTCATACACGTTTAATCCTGTCTCAGGACAAGGCAAGGATGGCACTTATTGTCCATCACTAGTTGCCGCTGAGAAGGTGATGGCGATCCCTCCTTTTGAATGACTAGTCTTTGTGGCGAAAGCATTCCCACAATGCCGTTTGGCGACAGTGAAGGAACCGTGATATATATTCAAGTCAGCATGGTATGTTGCTTAGAAGTGAACTTGGAGGTTTTGATTTGATTTGATTTGATTTATTATTGTCACATGTATTAGTATACAGTGAAAAGTGTTGTTTCTTGCATGCTATACAGACAACACATACCGTACATAGGGAAGGAAGGAGAGACTACAGAATGTAATGTTACAGTCATAACTAGGATGTAGAGAAAAGATCAACTTAATACGAGGTAGGTCCATTCAAAAGTCTGATGGCAGTAGGGAAGAAGCTGTCCTTGAGTCGGTTGGTATGTGACTTCAAACATTTGTATCTTTTTCCTGACGGAAGAAGGTGGAAGATAGTTTGTCCAGGGTGCGTGGGGTCCTTAATTATGCTGGCTGCCTTTCTGAGGCAGCGGGAATTATAGATAGAGTCAATGGATGGGAGGCTCGTTTGCGTGATGGACTGGGCTACGTTCACAACCTTTTGTAGTTTCCTGCGGTCTTGGGCAGAGCAGGCTCCATACCAAGCTGTGATACAACCAGAGAGAATGCTTTCTATGGTGCACCTGTAAAGTTGGTGAGGGTCGTAGCTGACATGCCAAATTTTCTTAGTCTTCTGAGAAAGTAGAGTCGTTGGTGGACTTTCTTAACTATAATATCGGCATGGGGGGACCAGGATAGGTTGTTGGTAATCTGGACACCTAAAAACTTGAAGCTCTCGACCCTTTCTATTTTGTTCCCATTGATGACGATAGGGGCATGTTCTCCTCTACGCTTCCTGAAGTCAATGGCAATCTCTTTCGTTTTGTTGACATTGAGGGCAAGATTATTGTCGTCGCCCCAGTTCACCAGATTCTCTATCTCATTCCTGTACTCTGTGTAGGTGCAGTGCATGCAGTTAAAAATGTGCACAGAAGCCAAGCTTCACTAATGAACGTTTAACCAAGGGGATGGATTTTGTTTTCTTTACTCTTTCATAGGCATCACTAGCAAAGCTAACATTTGTTGCCATTCCCTGATCCCCTTGAGGACAATGAAGAGGACATTGCTGTGGGCCTGGAGTCACATGTAGGCCAAACTGGGTATGGATGGCAGAGTTCCTTCCCGAAAGGATATTAGTGGACCAGATGGGCCTTTATGACAATCATGATGGTTTCATTGTCATCATTACTGAGATTAGCTTTTTATTCGAGATTTATGAATTGAATTTAAATTATACCAGCTGCCAGGGTGGGATTTGTCATGATATGCAGACACACACATAATGATATACAGACAAGCAGCTAATGGACACAGAGAACAGGACATGACCAATAAGCAGGCAGGACACTCAGGGGTGGGATCTGACTATAAAAGACACGAGGCACTCACAATCTGCCTCTTTCCATTGATGAACATCTAGAGAGTCAGTCAAGGGTGTTGTTACGATCTCACACCCCCACCACGTAGCTAAGAGCTAGTCTGGTTCAGTCAGACAGAGTAACCACACTTAAGTTAGCAGAGAGTCGAACTCACAGAGAACTGTGCTAACTGTGCTATTAGTTCAATAAACCTGATTGAACTAACTTCAAGGTCTGGAGTATCTTTCTGATCTAAGCTGCATCCAGTTGCAGCCAGTGTTAGACCAGTGTGCCTAACATGACAGGATTTGAGCCCATGTCCCCAAACTATTAACCTGGGCATCTGGATTACTTGTCCAGTGACATTATCACTATGACACCATCTCTCCTATAGATGCTGTTCAACCAAACTGCTTTGATCTGGATAGTGCCAAGCCTTTTGACTGTTGTTGGAGCTACACCCATCCAGGCAAGTGGAAAATATTCCTTCACAAACCTGACTTGTAATATGTAAATTTTGAAGAGTTGGGCGGTAAGACACTCACCATTGAATGTTCAATCTTTGAACTGATCTAATAACCATGGCATTTATGTAACTGGTCCAGTTCAGTTTCTGGTCACAATGACCGTCAAGGAAGTTGATGGTATCTACAAGGCGATGGGAATGTCATTTATAATCAAGAGGAGATGGTGAGACTCCCATGTTACAGATAGGCATTGCATGGTTCCTGATTGGCACAAGAGTACGAACAGGTATTTACTGCTTTAGCCATATTTCCTGGGGTTACAGAATCACTCTGGCATTTCTGCAATGGTTTGAGTACATGGTATGATCACTGTCGTGATTTTATTTTGTGTTAGAAATAATTTGAAAGAAGACATTTCTATTTGTAAACCACTTCTGTAAATAATTTGGATTAAGTCCAATTCATCAAATTAAATTTCATTTAATTATTGTTCTCACCAGCTCTTTGACTTCCATCCATTCTGCTCCTCAACATAACTGGATAAAAACGTGATCAACCAATTTGTGTCCACGAGCTCGCCAGTCCATTAATACCCATAACATTACATCTTTCACGTTATCACAGAATCTCATACCAATCTTTGCTTCTCAAATTGAGGGAATTTGTCCCCCATGTATTAAATAAAGAGACACAAGTCATCAATTGTTCTTATCCCAGACAAGTTGCTCGCATTATCTTCTTCTCCACCGTGCTTCTTTCTAACCGAGAATTTACAGCAACAAAACTCTATCCTTCAAACAGAATATAGCTCACTGTAATGCAGACTTGGTCAGATACTAGCCACATGGATTGCACGGTGGCACAGTGGTTAGTTCTGCTGCCTCACAGCACCAGGGTCCCAGGTTCGATTCCGGCCTCGGGTAACTGTCTGTGTGGAGTTTGCAATTTCTCCCCGTGTCTGCGTGGGTTTCCTCCGGGTGCTTTGGTTTCCACCCACAGTCCAAAGATGTACAGGTTAGGTGGATTGGCCATGCTAAATTGCCCCTTAGTGTCCAAAAGGTTAGGTGGGGTTGCTGGGTTATGGGGATAGGGTCGAGGCTTGGGTAGGGTGCTCTTTCCAAGGGCCGGTGCAGACTCGCTAGGTCGATTGGCTTCATTATGCACTGTAAATTCTATGATCTATGGTGTTTGCTGTACAATTCAATTCTCCAGACTTTCGTTATGTTGAGCCAATGCATTTTCCATACCACCTAACCACTTTGAATGACTGGCCAATTAAGAATGATAGAGCAATGGTTGAATGCCATAAATCATGTGTGCAAATCAGCCTTTATAGGTTTACTGGAAAATATTCAATCTTGTGAGCTAGATGTCTGCAGAGCTAGTGAGCTAGAACATACTATTCGAACAGGTACAATTCTTCATTTTTTCCATTTTTCAGTAAATCTTCATTTCCAAAAGATTATTCTTTGCATTCCTAAAAATGGGTTGTCCCAACACATTTAGATCGTCTGTTGTCTTCCGCTGGAAGATGGAATTTGACTGAGTAGCAAATGAGATTCTCATGTCTTGGAATCTGGTTAAACTTTATTGAGATGTGAATGGATAAAGTGACTTGAAGTTTTAAGTCGGCAGGTACATTTTGGTGATGAAACCCATCAAAATTCGTCAATTTAAGAACAATAATCTGAAGCACAAATGTGAAGACTACCAATTATCCTTCCGATGTGCATTTTAATTTCCATGAACTGTTATACTGTTTTACTGATGTCTTGTGACTTGTTGAATCACAGTTGGACATTTAACACTGAAAATTGTAGGATGAAAAAGAAAAATTTCAGCGGTTGAAACAAATTTGAAATAGCAGGGAATCCGTTTGAAATTCAGTGAATGCAAAAGTTTTTCTGTGCATCTTATTAAATGGCACAGTGAGTATTTTTATTATCAAGAATCCAGAAGCAAAATATACATGCGGCAACTTTTTCCAAGGAACAATGCATGCAGGGAATGGCTAAAATGTTAAATGATCTACATTCCCATTCAATGACTTATTGGTTGTATATGGCTGAATTTGTCAGATTTTGATTTGAAATAAGCATTGACTTAGAGGGTTAGATTATCATAAAACAAGGTCTAAAAACAATACACCTGTAGAAATACAAATCATCACAGTGCAGCTGAATCTAAATGATCAAACTCCCGTGCTTGGAAGAACCCGTGAAAGGCTGAAGAGCTTTGCAGCCGTCACAACGAAGCAGACAGAATAACTTATATAACACAGGCATCTGAACAAAATTCAACCTGGTGAAACCTGCACCTCCCTCACACCCGGAAGTTTCAGATATTTTTTTCAAAGTGTCGGTCCCGGCAAGAAAACCGATGAAAGTCCCACCGACAGCGCTTATGGGAAAAGTTGGCATATATTCAGCCTCTTTAACAAAAATCTTTTCTCCACGTGTTTCACGCCGCGCTCGTGGCGGCTTGCCTTCGATTCGATCACCGCTGGAAATCTCTGCAAACAGAGGGCCACCTCTTTTAAACACCTTCCCAGCACTCCCCTGCAGTTCTTCCAAGTCCAGACGTGGGATGGCTGCCAGGAAGACAGTACCACATTTCATGGAGAGAGCCCTCACCAAACCTCTGTCGGAGCTGAGAACCCTAAAGCCCTTTGAGAAGAGAGCCCTTGAGCTGGATGGCGAGGAGCAGGACGCACCTGTACAGAGGGCGAGGTGGGGGAAAGAGACAAAAGTGAGAACTCTCAACATATGCAGCAATGGTGCAAATCTCTACGTGAGTTAACTTTTTCCCTTCAGTCTTCCCCTGTGATGCACTGATGCCATCACGCTTCCCTTATACGTCAATCAGTTGACTAGCCCAGATCACCCTCGCACCCTCTGGAGACCACAGACCTGAGCAGCTCTGAGTGAGACATCGCGGAGACCAGCATCGAGGGGGCGTCACAGCTGTCACCCACACCCTCCGCCAGTACAGATACTCATACTTTGGTGGATTACAGTAAGAAGTCTTACAACACCAGGTTTAAGTCCAACAGTTTATTTAGAATCACTAGCTTTCAGAGCGTAGCTCCTTCATCAGGTGAGTGAAGAGGTGGGTTCTACAAACACATATACAGACAGTGGATTAAGTAATAGGCAGGCTTCTGGGTCACTCACTGGTGAGCACTTCACTGCTGAAGATCCACAGCAGGTGGAGGCAGGGATGTCCTAGTGATCCGGTATTCGGAGGGATGCCGGAGCCAATGACTCTGCTGAATCCCAGACTGTTAATGTGCCCCTGGATCCAGTCATCCCAGAGCTGCTGGAGCTACAATGGCACAGTTGTGAGCATCAGGAAGGGATGACAGCATCCCTCCCAAGACTGCACGGCCAAATGGAGCAGTCCCATCACCTGTCCAAGGACATGGTCCTTCACTCCTACGCACACTGCGAGGGTGGCGACCACAGTGGAAACTTTGGCACATGAAGTGCACTCTATGGCGGGGGATGTTCGCTCCATGGTTCAGCTCATAACCTCCATTGCTGAGCGCATGAGTTCCATGGTGCAGGCACTGGTGGGAATCCACGAATGTAAGCGCCAGAGGATGGCAGGGCTTCTGGATCTCACTCCAGCTGCCCCTCTATCCATGGGGGTGTCCAGCCCATCTGACAGCCCCCTCCCTGTGAGCAAAGTCCCAGCCCTCCAGAGCCCTCCATCTTAGTCATCAGGATGTGGAAGTCAGCAGAATGCCTCAACCTCAGCGGTGGGTCCTAGGGATATAACTAGATATAACTAGATGTAGCGGCAGGATGAAGAAGAGTAATAAACAAGGCATATAGTGGACATATGGGTGAACCTTGGCACTAGTAGAGATAAATCGTCATTTTAATAATGCACTTCTATTAAAAATCACTTTGTTCACCCATAAAGAATGTGATCGGGCCATGTTCTGCAAAACCCCACAAAAACTCAGTGCTTCATTCCTGTGCAGTGTGGGAATAGCAGCGCTATGTCCCTCCCACCTCCCACACTGACGATACAGCAAAGTCACCCCAGTTCCCCCTCCATAACCAGTGACCTTGCCATCTGACATCGACTTCTGAGATGAGGTCGCCCCCCCCCCCCCCCCCCCGGCCGCACCAGCACAGGGTACCCCAGGCCTGACCACAGTATGGGTGAATTCCAGCTTGGCATATTGGCATTGCCCCAGCCTTTTAGCAGTGCCATCTGAACAGCTTGGCAGTACCTAGCTGGCACAAAGGTGGCACTGCCAGGGTGCCAGTGGCAAAGTGCCCAGGTGACATCAGCAGTGCCAGGGTGCCAAGCTGCCCAGAGGGCAAACACCTGGGGGCCTCCAATCCCCATGGAGACCCCCACAAATGCCGTTCTGTCTAGTCCCTGTTTGTGGAGACCAGTGCAGAACAGCACGCGACCAAGAACCTCAAGGCAAGAGGGGTTAGATCCCATCACCTTGGGTAGATCGTGAGAGTGCACATTAGAGTGAAACTAGCTGTAGCACTCTAATATGCAGATTTGCCAAAAAGTGATCCACCCACAATGGGCGGGATTCACATTGTGACGACGCCTGAGATCTCGTTAAATCTCGGACGGCGTGGTGAGCTGGGTGGATCCCAGAAGTGGGATCTCTCGGCATCTATCGGCCACGCTGCATTGCCTTTCGGGCGTAATGCGGCCGGTAGATCGCGCCCAGCAACTCCCCTTTACTGTACCTAGAAATGATTCTACTTTGTTTGAATGCTTTGACAGTCAATATTTACTGCAGCGAATGCCATTTTGTTCCATAAAGGATGATTGGGAATTTGGAGCCATCCACTTCCAAAGGCCATAACTAATTTCTTATCACTCTAACTTAATATTCACAAATAACATATTCTTCCAGTTTTAAACTTCACATTATTTGGTCAGTTTGCCTGCAGATTTGTTCCAGTGATGGGGCAGGCGAGGCGAGGAAGTATAGCCAGACTCAAATGTTGCTCCGTGATCTAACTTCAGGCATGATAACAGTATTCTTAATGTTATGTTATGCTTATGGTTTGATTAGCTTTCTTTTTTGAAGGGAGAGTAGGGCATGGTGTCTGCTCTTTTTCTTTTGCATGAAATACTGTTGCACATTCTTCTTATTAAATTAAAAACAGTAATTATGGAGCAGCCTGAGATATAGACTGTATTTAGTAGCCTCTCACCCATTCTGGAAAGAAGCTGGAGGCTGAAGTTTAAAAGCTGGAAAAATAATCTGTGAATATTAAGGTATAATTATCATAATTTAGTTATGGGCGTCTGGACCAGATGGCCCCAAAGTCCCAACCATCCTTTAACATAAAGAACAATTGCACAGATGTAACATTTTACTTAAAACTCAGGAGACTGGTGTCGGAATACAACGTCAGTCAGCGAGGAATTGTAGCCTTTAGAAATCGTAAATGCAGGTTTAATGGTTCATCATTTAGACAGAAATGTTGGTCTGAAATGATTTAACTGTTTCTATGGGAAGTTTTTTCTCTCATTATCATAAATATGATTACCAAATGTGGTTAAAGAAATGCACACATGAAACAAAGCACACAGAAGGATATGCTAAATGCAAAGCTAATCTTTTTGTTCTTATTTTTCACTGAGGATGTCATCACAAAGAGAGAGAAAGAGATTCTTACGGTAAGCCTTAGGGGCATCTTAATCCATCCAAATGTCGTTTTTCTAGGTAGGCAAATGCTAATCCCCAATGGTCAATGGAAAGTCATTTCATATAACACAAAGAAGCAAAATAGCACTAATTAACATTATCATGCTTGGCAGTTATTTCTATCTAATGTATGTGACTAGTGGGTCAAAATAGCTAGTACTCTCCATTTGAACACAAGGGCTTTCTGCTCCCCACCACTTCACATTTCCCTTGATGCTACTCTTTGGCATGGGCAGAAAGTGCTACTAGTTGCAATTATTCTGCCTCACCAGTTAGATGTATGGTTCAGCTCATCAGAAGTGGCTCCAGGACAGCAGGCAGCCAGAGAGGTCTTAAACCTAATAGGAGAATAGGATTATGAAACTCTCCAGTGGCCAGCATGCAGTGGTGTGTGAAAGTTATAACTTTAATTATGAGCACACTGAAGTGTGAGACCAGGGACAGCCTTTGGCAAAACTGCAGAAGCAGAAGCGCTTGAAACACAAAAAAGCACCAGAGAAGATGTAACATTCTGCAGGGTTCAGTGCCAGGTGTATGCTGTCAAAAAAAATGCAAGCTGCTTATTAAAGAATGAAATGCCCAAGATCCTGAATATCCCAATGAAAGGTAGTGAGAGGAAGTGAATTAAACAAAGCTGGAGAACGATTTGCTCAATGCTGAGTCATGGGTTGGGGTGCGAGGTTTGTCCAACAAAAGTGAGCATCAAGAAAGACTGGATTAGAAATTTTTAAAAGATTAATTGCATCTGAAATGGGCAACAGAAAATACTGCTATCACATGGCAAGAGCTGGATTAATCATACAGCAAGTCGAGGGGATAGTAACCAATGGCTCACTAATTGGCTTCCGAGTAATGCAGTAGAGTTGTAGGAGAAAAATCCACCACAGTGCTTAAATGCTGGGGGATTGGTGAGTTTTTTTAGTTTGTATGATGTAATTGTGCTGGCATTTTCACTTTTCTTCCTCTCAGAATCTCTTGAACGACCTGCTCCAGCATCTGCTGCAGCTAAATTAACTTTTAAGAGATGCATGCTGACTTTAAGTAGTGCAGGTTAACTTTAAGTGGTGCTAACCTGACATGAACTTGGCCTTTTTGCCGAAGCATGCAGCCAATTAAACCACTGCACTGCTATTTAGCACATATTTTTGAATGAACGGGCCCAAGTTAAACCCGCACGCCTGACGAAGAACCTTATCCAATTTTCTCCCATTGACTGTTTGCTGTGTAACCATAGAAAAAAACAATTCTAACCCGTTCCAAGTAAGAACCGGGATAAATGGGTCATCTTCAGGCTGGCAGGTGGTACCTATTGCAGTTCCACAGGGATCAGTGCTGGAGCCTCAACTATTTATAATCGGGGGCCGAATGTATGGTAGCCAAATTTGCCAATGATACCAAGATAGGTAGGAAAGTCAATTGTTAAGAGGAGGTAGAGAGTCTACAAAAGGATATTAAAAAGTTAAGTAGATGGGCAAATATTTGGCAGATGGAGATGAAATTGTGAACATTTCCACTGTGGCAGGAAGAAGAGAAAAGCAGTATACTAGTTAAATAGAGAGAGATTGCAGAACTCAGTGGTAAAGGGGTCTGGTATATGGACCACAACATGCTAATATGCAGTGTTAATGTAAGGCTTCTTGTGACAATAAAGATTATTATTAAATGGATTATAAAAGAAAGGATATTTTATTGCTGTTGGACAGGGCCTTGGTGAGGCCACATTGGGAGTAGCTTTGGTGAGGCCACATCGGCAGTATTATGTGCACTTTTGGTCTCCTGATTTGAAAAAGTCTTACTGTGTTAGAAGCAGTTCGGAGAATGTTTACCTGACTCATTCCTGGGATAAAGGACTTATTTTATAAAGAAAGATTGAACTGGCTGAGCCTATTCCCATTGGAGTTTAGAAGAATGAGAAGCGATCTTATTGAAACATATCTGATATGTTGAGGGCACTTGATAGGGTGGATGCTGGCGTTAGGATATCGGAACCAGACCCCAACATTTGTTAGGATACCAGACAAGAACCTCCCAAATGTATAATTGTGACAAAAGGATACTTCACTCCAACAGTGCTTACTCTGACCAGTAGGTATCTTTTATGTTGAAATAACTTTAATTTAAACATAGAATTATGTTTATCAAACAGTTAATTATCAGTTAAACAGTTCTTAAACAAAAGTAAAAATTTGAACTTACTATCTGTACCTGTTATTAATGCCAATTAAGCAATCCAATACAGTTCAAATGTCACTTATGAACAAAGTTAACAAACAGGTTACTTGCTTAGCTGTCTAGAGGCTTTTGGAGAAAGTTCCTTTCAGGGGCTGGTTTAGCACAGGGCTAAATCACTGGCTTTGAAAGCAGACCAACACAGGCCAGAAGCACGGTTCAATTCCCGTACTAGCCTTCCTGAACAGGCGCCAGAATTTGGCGACTAGGGGCTTTTCACAGTAACTTCATTTGAAGCCTACTTGTGACAATAAGCGATTTTCATTTCATTTCAAGAGCAGAAGCAGTACACAACCTTGCAGCATTTGGCAAAACTGCTGTTCAACATAGAATCCTACTCCAAACAGGCCTGACTCCTCCCATCAATAACATCAACAGTATCCCACTAGGTTCTCTGACCTGCTTATCTAGGACAAAACACCACTCCCCCATGAATTATGTACTCTCCAGGGAATCTCCATCAATCATAACAATGCGCCATTAGCCCTCTATATGTTAACGAGTGAATGGTTAAAAACAGTCATGATTCACCTTTTATGACAACGTAATTACAGCTTTAGCAGACATACTG
This sequence comes from Scyliorhinus torazame, assembly GCF_047496885.1. Classification (NCBI taxonomy): domain Eukaryota; kingdom Metazoa; phylum Chordata; class Chondrichthyes; order Carcharhiniformes; family Scyliorhinidae; genus Scyliorhinus; species Scyliorhinus torazame. The sequence goes on from NC_092719.1 coordinate 155,126,811, forward strand.
CCTGTATGTATTTTAAACCAATGCTTTTAATAACACTACTGCCACAAATATGAAATATAATATGAAACAATTTCTACATTCATCACATTGAGAGGATGTTTCCTCCTGTGAGAGAGGCTAGAAACATGGAACAAAGTTTAAGAATAAGGGGCCTTGTTATAGCACAGAAATTAGGAGAATTTATTTTTCTCTCAGAAAGTCATTAGTCTGTGGGATTCTCTTCCCCCAAAAGTAGTGGAGGCTGATTCACTGAATTTATTCAAGGTTGAATGAGATCAATTTTTGATATAAAAGGGAGTTGAGCGTTAAGAATAACGATATATTACCAAAGAGTAAAATAACAGTAGAGTTGAAGCTACAATCAGATCAGTCATGACCTTATTGAATGGCAGCACAGACTCAAAGGGCCGAGTGGCCTATTCTTGTTCCTCAGTTCTATATTCCTATGATCCTAATCCAACACAATAACAACTTGCGGCACAGTAGCACAGTGGTTAGCATTGTTGCTTCACAGCTCCAGGGTCCTAGGTTCGATTCCCGTCTTGGCTCACTGTTTGTGCAGAGTCTGCACGTTCGCCCCGTGTCAGTGTGGATTTTCTCCAGGTGCTCTGGTTTCCTCCCATAGACCAAAGATCCACAGTCCAAAGATGTGCAGGTTAGGTGGATTGGCCATGCTAAATTATCCTTAACGTCCAAAAAGGTTAGGTGGGGTGACTGGGTTACGGAGATATGGTCGAGGTATGGACTTAAGTAGGGTGCTCTTTCCAAGGGCCGATGCAAACTCGATGGGCCGAATGGCCTCCTTCTGCACTGTAAATTCTATGATATAAAGCTGTATCATAGCAAAAACACTCAAGGCTCTTCACAGGAGTGTAATAAAAAAAGGGATGCTGAATCCAACAAATAAATATCACGTAACGTGATGAAAAGCTTGGTTAGAGAGAGGAGTTCTGAAAACAGCTTGAAAGGAGACACAGCAGGTAGAGAGGTGAAGGGACTGGTAAAGCATGGAGCCTAGGTGGCTATATACCTTCCGTGGTAGGGTAAAGGAAATTAAAAGACACAAGACGGAATACACAGAAGAAAAGAGAGTTTGTGTGGGTTGCCGGGTAAGGAGGGTAAAGGCCATGAATAGTTTGAAGTGCCTTTCCTGAGAGAATGAGAACGCACATTTCATCGATTCTACTGGAATGACAATCAGATGTTGTCAGGTTTAATGCCTTACCTGGCTTTCAATTAGCTCTACACATGAAGCTTTAGAATACTTTCACAGTACTTTTCTGCATTGGAAAATTTATTTCTCCTACTTTGAATCCAGATCCACACTTTCACAATGGCTAACACAAGTAATTGATTAATGTTACCATGGTGACTAGAAAGTTGAAGCTGTCAAAAGTACCAGCGTATTTACAGTCATCACTCAACATAGGAGCTCTTTGTACTCAAGGATCCAATTTAAGGGATGTGTTTAAAAAAAAAAATGTGTTTGCAAATAAATTTTAAAATAGTTTGCCAAACATTTGACAATGATAAATCGACAGTGAAATACATCACGCATCACTTCCACATAATTTCAGCATGGCAAGAATCATTAATGGATCTTCTGCCTCCCTAACTGGAAACAAAATGGCCAATATTTTGACACTTTAATATGGCTTTCAACTCTTCGAATACTGAACACTGTAATAACATCTTTCAAGTTACCATTGCTTTCAACTTTTAATACAATATGGATTTATAATTTTCAACCTTTGCATTGTACTCAAAACAAAAATATTGTCCACAAATTCTTTCAAGCACCTAAAAAATTTAGCAAATAAAACCTCATAGAATTTTAAAAATGAAACGTTAAAAATAATCATCAAAAACTGCATAGCTTCAAACCTCGCTGCAGGAATTTCAGAAGGTTTTTATCCTATGGCTGGGATTTTCTGGCCTGGCCTTGATGGGACCTGTCGCAGGGGATGCGGCAGGCCAGGCATAAACCCATTGACTTTCAGGTGGATTGGTAGCTCCCGGCGGCAGGAGGGATCACAAAATCCCTGCTTATAACAGTGGTTCACAGACTAGGAACCACAGACCCCCTGAGGCCCGTGGATTCTCCATTGGGTTTGCAATGCAGAACATTATGAGTGGGCAACCACCCAGTGTCTGTGGGTGATTGTTCTTTCTCCGTACTCTACTCTCCCATTTTTCCCTTGTGCTTTCCCTATATACCACTCCCTCAAGTTTCTGCTCTCTCCTTGCTCCCCCAGTACTTTCTACATCCCCTGCTACCTGGTGCTCATTCATTCCATTTAATTCCCTTCATCAAACGTCTCTGTTATTTCATCAAAAATTCAATTAGATAAGTCAAGTGTAATCTGTCTTTTATAAATCCTTGCTGGGTGCCTTTAGAGTCTGTTGATTTTTTCCCCCTGATTATTATTTCTAAAACCTTTACACATCGCTGCTGGTAAATGGACCAGCCTGTAGTTACTAGGAATATCCTTCCTCTTTTCCTTGAATATGGGTGTCACATTTACCTCTCTGTAATCCTCTGGCATCATCTCTGTATCTAGAGAAGATTATATCAAGCCTTTCCACTATCTCCACCACCACTTCCTTTAGATATCTGAGATGCAACTTCAAGCAACTTTAAGCATAAGCGTGCGAGGCCTGGATAGAGTGGACGTGGAGAGGATGCTTCCACTTGTAGGAAAAACTAGAACCAGAGGACATATTCTCAGACTAAAAGGACGATCTTTTAAAACTGAGGTGAGGAGGAATTTCTTCAGCCAGAGGGTGGTAAATCTGTGGAACCCTTTACCGCAGAAGGCTGTGGTGGCCAAATCACTGAGTGTCTTTAAGACAGAGATAGGTAGGGCGATGAGTGAGTGAGCCGCACATTTGGTGGCTCTCACTCCGGCGGGATTTGAGGACCTGGTTTCCCGGTTTTGCGGGACTGTGGAGCGCTGGAAAGATGGCCACAGAGGTGCTGAGGAATGGGCAGAGCTGCATGGAACCGCGGGAGAGCAGAAAGCAGCACAAACGGGAGAGGAAGGGACAAAGGCAAGGTGCAGGGGAAGCTGACCCAGGAGCAAAGATGGCGGGCCTATGGACCTCGGACCCGGCGATCCAGCAAGCGATAGAAAACATGCTGCAGGTAATAAAAAGCAGTCTTGAATCGTTGAAGTGGGATAACTTGGACCCACTTCAGAGATTGGATGCCCAGGACGACAAAGTTAAGGAGCTGGGAGAGGCGGTGGAGGAGCAGGCGGACGCGCAGACGATGGCTGCGCTAGAAGTCGATGGGCTGAAGGAGAGACAGAGAAGACTGCTGGACAGAGTGGAGGAGCTGGAAAATAGAGCCCGCAGACAAAATCTGAGGATCATCGGCCTCCCGGAGGGGGCTGAGAGAGCCGATGCCACAGGGTTTGTGGCTGACCAGTTGATGCAGCTGATGGAGCCTGAAGCTTTTCCGCGACCGCCAGAGCTGGAGGGGGCACGCAGAGTACAAGAGAGACAGGTGCGTCCGGGGGGTCCCCCCGTCCGATGGTGATCAGGTTCCACAGGTTTGTGGAGAAGGAGCGGGAGTTGCAGTGGGCAAAGAGCGCTAAGAGCAGCACGTGGAATAACAGTGTCCTTTGCGTTTACCAGGACCTAAGCCAGGAGGTGGTCAGGCGGCGAACAGCCTTTAAACAAGTTAAGGAGGTGCTATTTAAAAAGCACGTGAAGTTTGGTCTGCTCTTCCCAGCTCGTCTTTGGGTCACGCATCAGGGCCAACTACTTCTCCGATACCAAAGAAGCGATGGACTTCGCGAGGGATCAGGGGCTGGTCCCGAAAAAAGGACCCACAGACGCAAGCTAGGGTCCGAGAGTTACTGTTTGGGGGGGATGCCTACTGTGCCTGGACTGTCGGTTAACTGTTTACTGCTTTAAAGGTGCCATGTGTTGTATTTTTCGGGCAGCTTTTGCCTACGTTGGGGGGGGGGGGGGGGGGGGGGGGGGGGGGGGGGGGGGGGGGGGGGGGGGGGACCCCCTCTCGTATGTTCTTTTCCTTTTTTGTTGCTTTTCTCGTCTTTCTGCTGTGGTGGGTGCCTTTTATCATGTTCTCTGGGGGTGCTGGAACCTTCATTGTAACATAAGGGTGGCCGATCAGCAATTGGGATTAAAGATGTTGGTTGAGGGTTTTCGTTTTTATGTCTATGGTTTTTATGTTTGGTATCATTGGGTGGGTGTTGTATGGGTACGGGGTTACTGTGTTGTTATTGTATTTATGCTCAGAAAGGTATGTGGGTTAACACTTATCTGTGTACACCGCTGGAACTGTATTGTACCTGGAGCAGCCTCGCGGTGCTGTTTGATGTTTCCAGCTTGTTTGATCTTTCCCATTTTAGTGAGGCTGCTCCAGTGGGTCGGAGTGGGCGTTGGTGTGTTGATGAGTGGGGAGATGAGGCCGGGGAAACAATGGGAGTGAGACAAGTGGGCACCGGAGGGATGAGTCACCGGGCTAGCAGATTGGCTCGTCAAGGGAGTCAGGTGGGGGGGGGGGGAGAATACAGCCAGTGAATGGCAGGGGTGGGGTTATCGGCAGATGTTGCTTGGGGGGGGAAGGGGGGAGGGGGGGAAGTTATTCTGCTGACGTTGGAGGGGTCTGAAGTAGGTAATGGATAGGAGGTCGGGGGTGGAGGCGGCCAAGAGGCGAGCCAGGAATGGCACGGCGCATGGGCCGGGGCCGGACCCAAGAAAGGTTATGGCTGACCGGCGTTGGGGGGGGGCGGGGGGGGGGGGGGGGGGGGTGGTGTGCCCCCCAACCAGGCCGATCACCTGGAATGTCAGGGGACTAAATGGGCCAGTTATAAGGGCACGTGTGTTCGTGCACTTGCGGGCTCTAAAGGCGGATGTAATTATGTTGCAGGAGACACATTTCAAAGTGTCGGACCAGACTAGGCTAAGGAAGGGCTGGATCAGCCAGGTCTTCCACTCGGGCTTGGATTCTGAGTCCAGTGGGGTAGCAATTATGATCAATAAGCAGGTTCAATTCGAGGCGGAGGGCGTAGTCGCAGACGGCGGGGGCAGATTCCTTATGGTAAAGGGCAAGCTGGAGGGGAGGAGAGTGGTGCTGGTGAACATATGTGCACCGAACTGGGGCGACGCTGACTTTATTAAAAGAGTGCTGGGGAAGATCTCAGACCTAGACTCACGTAAGTTGATGATGGCGGGGGGGGGGGACTTTAATACGGTCCTCAACCCGGTGCTAGACCGGTCATGTCCCAGAATGGGTATGCTCCCAGCAATGGCAAGGGAACTGAAAGGGTTCATGGAGCAAATGGGGGCAGTGGACCCATGGAGAGCCAGACAGCCGACGAGAAGGGGCTACTCGTTCTACTCGCAAGTTCATAAAGTATATTCTAGGATTGATTTCTTTATCTTGAGCAGGGACTGTGTGGCGGAGGTAAAGAATACGGAATACACAGCAATCGCTATCTCGGACCATGCCCCACATTGGGTGGACCTGCAGGTCGGGGGGGGCGAATTACCAACGCCCACAATGGAGATTAGACATAGGATTGCTGTCGGAGGAGGGGATATGTGAGAGACTGCGGAAGTGTATGCAAAATTACTTGCAGGTGAATGATACGGGGGAGGTTTCAGCAGCGACCTTGTGGGAGGCGCTGAAGGCAGTAGTGAGGGGGGAGCTGATCTCAATTTGGGCTCACAGGGATAGGACGGACAGAGCAGAAACGGATAGATTGGTTAAGGTGATTCATCGGATAGACGAGGAGCATGCGGGGTCCCCGGGGCAGGACCTACTCAGGGAGAGACGGAGACTGCAGGCGGAACTGGGAGTGCTATCCACGAGTAGAGCCATGGAACAGCTTAGGAAGGCAAGGGGTGTGGTATATGAGCATGGGGAGAAGGCCAGCAGATTGCTAGCGCAGCAACTCAGGAAGAGGGAGGCGGCCAGGGAAATAAGTAGAGTGGTGGACGGGGAGGGGAGCAGAGTGGAGGACCCGTCAGGACTGAATAAGGTGTTTTGGGACTTTTATAGTAAGCTCTACACTTCAGAATCCCCGGAGGAGATGAAACGGTTCCTGGACAGACTAACCTTCCCAAAAGTAGGCGGCGGACTAGTGGACGGGCTGGGGGCCCCGATGAGAGCGGAGGAGGTACTGGGAGGCCTAAAGGCCATGCAGTCAGGGAAAGACCCGGGGCCGGATGGATACCCAGTAGAGTTTTACAAGAAGTTCTCGGAAATAGTGGGACCGGTCCTGACTAGGGTTTTTAATGAGGCGAGGGACCTTGCCGCCGCCGATGTTGCAGGCCACCATCTCGCTGATATTGAAGCTGAACAAGGGCCTGGAATCCTGCAGGTCATAAAGGCCGATCTCCCTGATCAATGTAGATGCCAAGCTCCTGGCCAAGATCCTGGCGATTAGAATGGAGGACTGTGTACCAGAGGTGATTGGGGCGATCAGACAGGGTTTGTGAAAGGCAGGCAGCTGACAGCTAACTTGAGAAGATTGCTTAATGTGATCATGATGCCCCCGACGGGCAAGGAGGTGGAGTTGGTGGTGGCAATGGACGCTGAGAAGGCCTTCGACTGGGTGGAGTGGGGCTATTTGTGGGAGGTACTCGGACGGTTCGGGTTCGGGGAGGGACTGATTAATTGGGTCAGACTATTGTACCAGGCCCCAAAAGCTAGCGTAAGGACGAACAGGATAATGTCAGATAATTTCAGGCTACATTGCGGGACCAGACAGGGATGCCCACTCTCCCCGTTGCTGTTCGCGCTGGCCATAGAACCGTTAGCGATTGCGCTGAGAGCTGCAAAGGGAATGACTAGGGGGGGGGGGGGGGGGGGGGGGAGCACAGGGTCTCTCTCTATGCAGATGACCTGCTCCTGTACGTGTCGGACACACTGGCCGGGATGGAAAATATACTGGAAACATTGAGGAAGTTCGGCCGGTTCTCAGGGTACAAATTAAATATGGCCAAGAGTGAGATGTTTGTGGTGCAGGCAAGGGGCCAGGTGAATAGACTGAAGGAGCTGCCATTTAGGCTGCTTGGGGAAAGTTTTCAGTACTTGGGGATACAGGTGGCACGAGACTGGGGCAGGCTACATAAGTTAAATTTGACTAGGGTGGTGGAACAAATCAAGAGGGAGTTTCGGAGATGGGATGCACTCCCGCTGTCACTTGCGGGGAGAGTGCAGACGGTAAAGGTGACAATCCTCCCTAGATTCCTGTTTGTTTTCCAGTGCCTCCCGATCTTTATCCCACGGTCCTTCTTCAAAAGGACCGGGAAAATCATCTCGAGTTTTGTCTGGGCGGAAAAATCCCCGCAGGTGAGGAAGACGATGCTTGAAAGGAGCCGCAGCGAGGGGAGACTGGCATTGCCGAGCCTGATCAACCACTACAGGGCGGCTAACATAGCCATGATAAGGAAGTGGATGGTGGGTACGGGGTCTATCTGGGAGCGGGTGGAGGCGGCTTTGTGCAGGGGCACCAGTTTGGCAGACCTGGTCACGGCTCCCCTACCGTTTGTGCCGGTCAGGTACTCCACCAGCCCGGTAATGGGGACGACCCTGCGGATTTGGGGCCAGTGGAGAAAGTATGCAAGGGAGGTGGGGGCGTCGGTCCTGGCTCCAATTTGTGATAACCATCAATTCGCCCCCGGGAACATGGATGGAGGGTTTCGAGCATGGCGGCGGGCAGGGGTGAGGAGGGTGAGCAATATGTTCCTGGAGGGGAACTTTGCGAGTTTGAGGGAGTTGGAGGAGAAAGCTGGGCTGGAAAGGGGAAATTACATTAGGTACTTACAGGTGCGGGACTTTGTACACAAACAGGTCCCATCCTTCCCACGCCTCCCGCCAATCGGGATCCAGGACAGAATAGTCTCTGGAGGAGAGGGTAGAGTCTCGGATATTTACAGGGTGCTCATGAAGGGGGAAGAGTCCCAGACGGAGGAGCTGAAACTCAAATGGGAGGAGGAACTCGGCGGGGAGATGGAGGATGGGATATGGGCGGAATCCCTGAGTAGGGTAAAAGGGTAAACTCAACCGCAACGTGTGCCAGGCTCGGCCTGTCAGTTTAAGGTCGTTCACCGGGCTCACATGACGGTGGCTCAGATGAGCAAATTCTTTGGGGTAGAGGACAAGTGCGCTAGATGCGCGGAAGGACCAGTGAACCACGTCCAGATGTTTTGGGCATGCCCTAAGCTTAGGCAGTACTGGGAGGGATTTGCGGAAGTCATCTCCCGGGTGCTGAGAACAAGGGTGGTGCTGAGAACAAGGGTGGTGATGAGCCCAGAGGTGGCAACTTTCAGGGTTTTGGAGGAGCCGGGAGTCCAGTGTTAAGTAATGGGTTAAGAGACATTGCAATTAGTTGTCTCATTTATGTTAAGTATCCATTAATTGACACTGATATTTAAAGGGGCTTCAGGTGGCCTTTGTGTCAGGTGATGTGTAGTTAGAGTTTTGTGCAAAGTCTGTTGGAATGAAATAAATGTGTGTTGGTAAAAAAGGAACAGAACTTTAGACTCTTCATATCACAGCAACTAAAACGTCTAACATCCAGGGGGAAAAAGAGGCCGATGTTCTGGCCTTTGCTTCCCTGATAGCCCGGCGGCAAATACTGCTGGCATGGAGGGACTCAAAACCCCCAAAGACCGGACTATGGCTTTCGGACATGTCAAGTTTTCTGGGTATGGAAAAAAAATCAAATTCGCCTTGAGGGGATCTGTATTGCGGTTCGCCCAAAGGTGGCAACCATTCATCGACTTCTTCATGGGAGAGTGAGCGTCAGCAGGGGCGGGGTGGGGGGGAGATTAGGGTAGAGTAGGAGGGATAAACAGGCAGGGAGTGTAGGTAGGAGAGGAGCGGGAATGTGCATTATGGTTTGGTTGAAATGTTGGTTTTCTGTTGATGTTTGCATATTTCTGTAATCTGTAACTGTTTACAATGCCAAAAAATACCTCAATAAAATTGTTGGTTAAAAAAAAAAGACAGAGATAGATAGGTTATTGATTAATAAGGGGATCAGGGGTTCTGAGGAGAAGGCAGGAGAATGGGGATGAGAAAATATCAGCCATGATTGAATGGCGGAGCAGACTCGATGAGCCAAGTGGCCTAATTCTGCTCCTATGTCTTATGGTCTTATAGTCAGCTTTTCCAGTACAACATGCCTGTCTATTTACATCTCAATCATTACCTCTACCATCTCCACTTCTACCAATATTTTGTCAATATTCTCTTCTTCAATAAACACTGACAGCAAGTATTCATTAAGTACTTCAGCCCTGTGCTACATCCCTAAGCATATATCACCCTCTTTGTGTTCAATCGGCTCCACTCCACCTTTTATTGTCCACTTAATTTACATGCTGGTAAAAGATTTTCGGTTCCTTTTTAGGTTAACTACCATTCTATAAAATACCCCCAGTAGTGTGAACATCCATTTTTGCTTCTCAACTCTAACCAATTAGATCCTTTCTTTGACCCCCTCAAGGGTATTCCTTTTCCAACACTACAATGTCTTCCCTAATCAGTGCAGTACCACTACCTTTTTTCATTCCTAATCTTTTTTGAACACTTTGTACATTTGAATAATAAGCAGCCAGTCCTCACCAAGTTTAAGTCACTTGCATTCTCTCATAAGCTGCTCCCCATCCTCATGCTCTTTCCGTGCTTTCTCTGTGCCCTTACTCTTAGCACTCCTGCTCTCTCGGAGCTCCGGTATCCCTCATGCTTTCTGTCCATGCTCTGCTCTTGCTGCACTCATGACCCTCCATTCTTCTGAAAAGAAAGCATACCCATCTTACCATAGGTCCCAGAAAGCATACCTAGCTGTAAGCCAATACCAATTATTTAAAAAGCATTTTTAAAACGCTCCTTACATGGAACACTTTCATATTATGAGTATTAAAGAGCAATATAATTTAGATGACTGGTCCATGATTACTAATCCATTTGAAAAGTTACCAATCAACCCCAAAAGGTTTAAGAACCAATATTCTAGACAGCTGAAGACAAGTTCAGATAATGGAAAAGAGGATTTGCATGCAAATAAAAGAAAAGCATTTTAAGATTGGAGCATTTATTTCGCATTTTATGCAAAAGAGCACATGGCTTCACTTAAATTGCTCCATGGTGCTGGATGACATTGAAAGTACACACATTGACATAGACATATAACGTACAGTGCAGAAGGAGGCCATTCGGCCCATCGAGTCTGCACCGACCCACTTAAGCCCTCACTTCCACCCTATCTCCGTAATCCAATAATCCCATCTAACCTTTTTTATCACGGCCAATCCACCTAACCTGCACGTCTTTGGACTGTGGGAGGAAACCGGAGCACCCGGAGGAAACCCACATAGACACGGGGAGAACATGCAGACTCTGCACAGATAGTGACCCAGCAGGGAATTGAACCTGGGACCCTGGTGCTGTGAAGCCACAGTGCTATCCACTTGTGCTACCATGCAGCCCCTGCTTTGCAATTGTCACATGACATCTATGCCTGATGCCAGAACGGAGAGGGGTTCAATTCCCTCAATGTCCAATTAGTGTGTGATCTTAGAGGATGTCTGGAGCAGCTCCTGGCTGTGAGGTGCACCATCTCAGCATGAGTGGGAGCAGTAAGGGTTGGCTGACAGGCAATAGCAAGTGGCAGTGGTGGGAGGATGAATGTTGAGGGTGGGCAGCAATATTGTGCTCCAAGGAGACACTACCACTGCTCTTTGGTGGCACCTTAGCAATCCTAGTAGTCTGCTGCTCAACAAATTGTTTGACACTATGAAACACTGTAGACCCCTTTGTACATTGGTATCTGTATGATGACAGCAGTCTGATCTTGCATGGCAGTTTGCCGACCTTGCATTACTTCATTCTGAAAGTTCAATGCAACACTGAGATATTGGGTGGCTACAGCTTATAATGCAACAAAAGCTGAGACATCAGTCACCTGCAGCTGTATCATGGTTGGATATACAAGTGCGCAAATGGAATTGTCACCACTCCCATGCTGAAAGAATGGACTCCGAGCTCTGTGTAAAACCGTATGCCAAGTTATGCTGATTCTTGACATTGACGGCAGGTTTCCTGGCAGGTTTTCCAGCATTTTATTGTGCATAACATCATTGTTTTGTACTTTGCTTCATCAAAGTCCACATCTGAGTCCTCTGCAGCAGAACCTTCAGCCAGCTGGAACCTGCACTACCATTGCCCTACCTTGACTCCAGGCCAGGTTATTTCCAGTGTCATCATGTTCAGATCCTGTTTCTAACCTAAATTCCAAGAAAGATGCAGTGCCAGCATCTGAGCTGATAGAGGCAAGTCTGAAATCAAGTGATGATACAGTGCTTTTATCATCACTCTCTTCTTAGTGTTACTGTGCTGGCTGGCCATGTTACAGGTCTTGGTTATCTGAAAGGAGAAAAGCACGTGGGTGAGGTTGTGATTGAGGGCAGAGACAGTAAGAGGTGTAGGTTTACACCATGTGCAGTTTGTAAATCAGGAAATAATGTGGGAGGAGGAGCAAGTGGGATGTCGGAATGAGTATTATCCATGTGAATACCATCCCTTCAATGGTTTCAGACCTGCTATTGGCCACAGCCTCAGCAATGGGCATGCCAGTAATAGCCAGCACTTTCGTCTGCATGGAGATTAGGAGATCAGAGGCTAGGAATCCTGCAACGAGAAACTCACCTCCTGACTCCCCAGAACCTGTCAACCACCTACAAGGCACAAGTCAGGAGTGAGATGGAATACTCTCCACTTGCCTGGATGAGTGCAGCTCCAACAACACTCAAGAAGGTCAACACCTTCCAGGTCAAAGCAGTCCATTTAATTGCAACTCACCCACTGCCTATAACATTCACTCCTTCCACCACCGACACACAGTAGCAGCTGTGTGCACCATCTACAAGTTATATTGCAGAAGCTCACCAGGCTCAGAAAATCCCAACAGAACCCCTAGAGTGCAGAAGGAGGCCACTTGGCCCATCAAGCCTGCACTGGCTCCTTCTACAGCACCTTCCAAACCTACAACCTCTGCCATCTAGAAGGAGAAGGGAACACCACCACCTGGAATTTTCCCTCCAAGCCACATGCCATCTTGGCTTGGAACTATCCTAGCTCCCTGTTTCTAAGGTCACAGCTCTCACTCCCGAACTAAACAGCTGACCTGCAAGGTAAATAAGTTAATCAGTACTTACCTCACCCCAGGCAGCGACCTTTTAAACGGTCCCCTCTGCCTCGCAGCTCCCGCGCTGTTTCTAAGGTCCCAGCTCTCACTCCCGAATTAAACAGCTGACCTGCAAGGTAAGTAAGTTAATCAGTACTTACCTCACCCCAGGCAGCGACCTTTTAAACGGTCCCCTCTGCCTCGCAGCTCCCGCGCTGTTTCTAAGGTCCCAGCTCTCACTCCCGAACTAAACAGCTGACCTGCAAGGTAAGTAAGTTAATCAGTACTTACCTCACCCCAGGCAGCGACCTTTTAAACGGTCCCCTCTGCCTCGCAGCTCCCGCGCTTTTTCAAATTCCCGCGCTGTTTCTAAGGTCCCAGCTCTCACTCCTGAACTAAACAGCTGACCTGCAAGGTAAGTAAGTTAATCAGTACTTACCTCACCCCAGGCTGCGACCTTTTAAACGGTCCCCTCTGCCTCGCAGCTCCCGCGCTTTTTCAAATTCCCACGCTGTTTCTAAGGTCCCAGCTCTCACTCCCGAACTAAACAGCTGACCTGCAAGGTAAGTAAGTTAATCAGTACTTACCTCACCCCAGGCAGCGACCTTTTAAACGGTCCCCTCTGCCTCGCAGCTCCCGCGCTGTTTCTAAGGTCCCAGCTCTCACTCCCGAACTAAATAGGCATGTAAGTGCCAAGGGTTGGCATGGAAGATATGAGGGGCCACTTGATGTGCGTGGGGGGGGGGGGGTATGAGTTGGCATGTGAGAGGGTGGGCGATGAAAGAGTGTGCGGTAGAAAGCCTAAAACATAAGTCCAAGGGAGGCAATGTGGGCCTTTTCTTCAACCTGTCTCAGCCCATGGCCACCTCCACGCAGCTTCTGGGGCAGTGGTCCCAACTGTACCTTGCCTCTGCCTCCCCAGAAGGAAAATTGGACCTGGTGGAGCACTTTCTACTGAGGTGGGTCTGTCAAGTCAGGAAATTTCCCGACGTGAGATATCCGCCTCAGTCGTGAAAATCCGGCCCTTGAACAGAACAAAGAACAAAGAACAAAGAAAAGTACAGCACAGGAACAGGCCCTTCGACCCTTCAAGCCCGTGCCGACCATGCTGCCCGACTAAACTACAATCTTCTACACTTCCTGGGTCCGTATCCCTCCATTCCCATCCTATTCATGTATTTGTAAAGATGCCCCTTAACTGTCACTATCGTCCCTGCATCCATCACCTCCTCCGGCAGCGAGTTCCAGGCACCCACTACCCTCTGTGTAAAAAACTTGCCTCGTACATCTACTCTAAATCTTGCCCCTCGCACCTTAAACCTATGCCCCCTAGTAATTGACCCCTCTACCCTGGGGAAAAACCTCTGACTATCCACTCTGTCTGTGCCCCTCCTAATGTTGTAGACCTCTACCAGGTCGCCCCTCAATCTCTGTCGTTCCAGTGAGAACAAACTGCGTTTATTCAACCGCTCCTCATAGCTAATGCCCTCCATACCAGGCAACATTCTGGTAAATCTCTTCTGCACCATCTCTAAAGCCTCCACATCCTTCTGGTAGTGTGGCGACCAGAATTGAACACTATACTCCAACTGTGGCCTACCTAAGGTTCTATACCGCTGCAACATGACTTGCCAATTCTTATAATCAATGCCCCGGCCAATAAAGGCAAGCATGCCGTATGCCTTCTTGACTACCTTCTCCACCTGTGTTGCCCCTTTCAGTGACCTGTGGATCTGTACACCTAGATCTCTCTGACTTTCAAAGTCTTGAGGGTTCTACCATTCACTATATATTCCCTACCTGCATTAGACCTTCCAAAATGCATTACCTCACATTTGTCCAGATTAAACACCATCTCCCATCTCTCCGTCCAAATCTCCAAACAATCTAAATCCTGCTGTATCCTCTGACAGTCCTCATCGCTATCCGCAATTCCACCAATCTTTGTGTTGTCTGCAAACTTACTAATCAGACCAGTTACATTTTCCTCCAAATCATTTATATGTACTACAAACAGCAAAGGTCCCAGCACTGATCCCTGCGGAACACCACTAGTCACAGCCCTCCAATTAGAAAAGCATCCTTCCATTGTTACTCTCTGCCTTCGATGACCTAGCCAGTTCTGTATCCACCTTGCCAGCTCACCCCTGATCCCGTGTGACTTCACCTTTTGTACTAGTCTACCATGAGGGACCTTGTCAAAGGCCTTACTGAAGTCCATATAGACAACATCCACTGTCCTACCTGCATCAATCATCTTTGTGGCCTCTTCGAAAAACTCTATCAAGTTAGTGAAACACGACCTCCCCTTCACAAAACCATGCTGCCTCTCACTAATACGTCCATTTGCTTCCAAATGGGAGTAGATCCTGTCTCGAAGAATTCTCTCCAGTAATTTCCCTACCACTGACGGTCTGTAGTTCCCTGGATTATCCTTGCTACCCTTCTTAAACAAAGGAACAACATTGGCTATTCTCCAGTCCTCCGGGACATCACCTGAAGACAGTGAGGATCCAAAGGTTTCTGTCAAGGACTCAGCAATTTCCTCTCTAGCCTCCTTCAGTATTCTGGGGTAGATCCCATCAGGCCCTGGGGACTTAACTACCTCAATATTTTTCAAGACGTCCAACACCTCGTCTTTTTGGATCTCAATGTGACCCAGGCTATCTACACACCCTTCTCCAGACTCAACATCCACCAATTCCTTCTCTTTGGTGAATACTGATGCAAAGTATTCATTTAGTACCTCACCCAGGTTGAATCATCTGTTGGTAAAGTCACAAGTTTTTATCCCTGACCTGAGGTAACACAAATACAATGAATCAAAAATATTGCCCTAAATATCAATTGTAACTAATCTAAAGCAAACATTCATACAAAGACTGTGGGGCGATTTTCAGCCTACGGTCGCCATCAGAGAGAATGGCAACGTGGGCGGAAAATCTGGAGAGACTCAGGAAACCCGTTTCTCACCAGCGCGACCTCGTTTCCCATCTTTCCCGCCCCTCACCAGTGACATCACGAGGTTCATGCCGACAAAGGACAGAAACCTCATTTAAATGGATTTTTATACATTTACTATTTAACAGGCCCCCTCGCAACATGATCTCCCCTCACTAAATATTCATACCTCGCTGACGTGATGTCACGCCAGCGAGGTACTTAACACGTTTGGCAAAATGAGAAACAGTCGAAGTGATCCCTCTGGGGGCGCGAAGGCAAGTATAGCCCCTGGGGGAAAGGGACATCCCCAGGCGCTCCCTACACAAGTTGGTATTACCAGATTGGACCTGGCAATGCCAACCCATGTCATGGGGCTGTGCCAGGGGGCTGTGCCAGGGGAGGGCCCTTGTGGGAGTCCCATGAGGAGGCTTTACATCAACGAATGGTGGGGGGAGAACGGGATTTGAGGGGGGAACTTGCAGGTATTGGGGGAACGCCGGTGGTGGGGGGGGACGGGGAGGGGCGGAAGCCCCCGATGAATGCCCGGAGGGGAAGTCCCAATACCTCCCTGGTGAGGGCGAGGGCCCGTTATATTGCAGTGATATTCAGGTCTCCCTTTAATGATCGCATTCCGATTTCTGTGGAGCTGTGTGCCGGCTCTATCAGGCCAGCCTCGCCAGAGTGCTGCTGTAAACTACGCCCACTCATTTTGTTTTCTTTAAGGATGCTCAATATCTGGAGAGAAAACTGGTCTGTGGAACGGGAGAGCTACACACCAGTCTTCAACCTGAGTCTGACTGTTGCCAAATTCTGGTAAGAATCTGTCCAGAGTGAGAGAATATGTCAAAGATTCCAAAGTTGAATACTTGTCAGAGTTTGCCTCAGCTTGAACTGTAAGAGTTCCACAGACACGATCCCAGCCCCCTCACTGTCTGTGTGGAGTTTGCACATTCTCCCTGTGTTTGAAAAGGTGTGCAGGGTAGGTGGATTGGCCACGCTAAATTGCCCTTTAATTGGAAAAAATAATTGGGTACTCTAAATTTTTTTTTAAAGAGTTCCAAAGTCAGGTTTTGCATTTTACTGAAAAATCCATGTTTTACCAGACTTCCTTCCAGTAAGAAAGATTATTTAAGAGCTAAAACCATGACCAGCCAAGGTTTCCCAGAATTTCCAATTACGGCAGGTAGCAAAGAGATGAATAATTGTGTGTAACATTAGCCCTCTAGCCGGACTAAATTAAATATGACAGTAAAGGAAGATCTAATTCTGAAAGGGTAACAAAGAGCATTGCCATAATTTAACGAACCATAAATCTGAACATCAGAAGAAGTGGCAGGGATGAGGAAATTGCAGCAGGAAGCACCTTTGAGAATTCTGGGTAAATATCCAACGACAGCTAATGAGAGATTCGTTAATCGGTTGCTCCAGGCTACCTGTGGGTCGTGTGATCCTTCAGGACTTAAAATGCCATACAATAGAACCATGGACTGTGGTTTTAGGGAATGACGCTGCATTTGAAAGTTACATAAAAGCAATGTTACAAATTACAAAAATAGCTTTGTTACCATCTCTGTCACACTTTGCACATTTTAACTTTCTTTTATCTCAAAAGATAATTTAGGGAATGCATAGCATGGCGGTCAGCATTTCTAAAGGGAAAAGGCAGCAGATAATGCCTCAGAATTCATGTCACTAACCAGGAAGGAATGGGATTTAAAAAAATAAGATGATCAGCATGAAAGAAACAAGCTGAGATGGGTACACAGAGCAGGACTTCTCCAAGCCCGCTGTCTCAAATAGCAATGGCACCAGCACTACAACTAAAAGGCAAAGCTACAAACAAAATGCAGGTCCGACAGTATCTCTAAAAAAAAAGAAAAGACAGATAGTGACACTTTAGGAGGCGGTTTTCTTTCACTGAATAATTTAGGCTCTAAAGAGTTGAAGAGGTGGCCAAGATGGGGGGGGGGGGGGGGGGGGGGGGGCGGGGGGGGGGGTCGGAGGCAGGACCATTGGTTTGGCTTGTACAAGACACCATTTTGGTAAAGGAGTTGAAGCTTGTGCTAGGAATGGTATGCAGAGGTTCGTTAACCAGCCGATTGTAACTTAAAAGACCTGCTGGCACTCAGTAAAGAGGCTGTATAGCATTTAGATGGCTAGTACATCAACTAATGTCCTCTCCTAACAGTGACCATCTGTTTGGAATTTTAAACAAAGCATTGGTGTCAACTTCAAGTGCTAGTTAAAGGGGTACTCACCACTTAACGGAATATTCATGTTTTCATGTTGATGGCACAGTGAAGGGGAACTCTGAAACATATTGAGAGGCTGTCTAGGACAAAGACTATGTGCCAGCCTTTGAGTAACATTTATTCCAGAAATTCCCTGAGGACTTCACTTCAAAGGAGTAAGTGCTGTGATGCTCCACTTTATAGAAGTCACCTGGCTTGGTCATTGGTATATTTGGGATGAGAACAAGGTCAGGCAGAACAAGAGCAATGGCTACAGGAAAGAGGAGCAGGAGAGTGAGTCCCTTTTCTTCCTCAGGACTTCCTTGACCTGGACCTCCAGTGCCACATCACAGAAGTTGTGTGCGCTCCCCCTCGGTTACTGGCCTAGCTTGATACCCGCTGCTGAGTGTCAGTCAATGTATTCCACACGTTCAATGGAAGTGGGTGTGAGGAATACATACTGCTCCAGGAAAATTGCATTTAATCAATGCTCGAGTGTTAAACCTGCAGCTTTCAGGCTTGACCATTACGAATTATGGCAATCAACGATCAGCGTGAAATCGTGTGCTAAAAGCAGACTCCCAAACATGTGTGCCTTCCGAGAATAGTATCTATGTTGCACCTGTTTTCACCCATGGTCAAAATAGCCCGCTGTATGCAATCTTCCATCATATCACTCCGTTGATCTGCTGCATGTATTTATCATTTTTAAAATTTTTAGATCTCCAGCCTTTGTAGTATTTTCTGTTTATTTTATCTAAAATACAAATTTCAGAAGAGTTAAAATTCTATTCAAGGAATGGAAGAGGTCATTAGCAGAAAGGTTCAATTTCACTGTATTCTCTCACATTTTTAAAATTGGTGAAGCCATTAGTTTCCTGTCCTCATAGAAATGCTGCACAATGAGTGCCAAATTCAACACTAACCTAACGATCAACTGGCTTCTCATAACTGTGTCCTTCTTAACACACAAATGAAGTGGACCATTTCCAAGAGTAAGAACTTTCTTCTTAAATCCACTTACTAGCTTTAACATTGGCTTTATAGGTCGGCAAAACATCGAGGGCCGAAGGGCCTGAACTGCGCTGTAATGTTCTATGTTCTATGCTGCCATATTTTTAAAAATCTACAAAAGGGAAGGAAAAATGGTAGAATATTCACTGGAGTGAGCCACAGCTGCCCACAAAGGAAGTCAAATATACCTAGAAAATGTAGAACCATGCTCTGACAGGAATTTTAAACTAGATCTCTTTACAGATTCTTGACTTATTCATGATTTACCATGAGACGCTATTAAACAGGGCATAGAATTAGCTAGGGATTTCATCTTCTGGCCTTCTGGTGCCCAGCGTATATCAGATCTATCTGCCTGAAAGTGAAAATATGCCTTGAAAGCGGGAGAAATCATTTCAAGGATGTGTCAAAGTAACCTCTCAGCACGAACAACTGCTCAGAGCAACTGCTAATCTCTCTGAGCTGAAGGAAAGCAGTTCAAACCAAGGCACAGCGCATTCCACTGAACTGAATTATTCAAGTTGAGGATTGTTTCAGGCTTCTCCTTGTAGCTATGTTCATAGGTTCAAGTCCTCAAGGATTGGTGCTTAATTCATCTGAACCATCCACTGAAAATCAATGGCAAAACCCTCCAATGTGGTTACTCTGGATTGTTGCAATTTTGCATATATTTTGAATGCCAAAAGAACTTTAAAGGATCAAACACCCTTTTTAAAAAAAACTCACATTAGGAATGATATATTAGCGAAAGAATTAAATTTAATATTTTGAAAGAATCATAATGTGGCATCCAGTTAATTAATTTTGCTTTATTTCTCTTTATGTTCATTTGTATCTAATATTGATTTTAAAGTTGATTTTACAGAAAATGTACTTTATAAGCCTTTAAAACATTAATATTGTAATCTTGAATCGAGAATGATGATATTTTTCTGTGATGATTTTACTAATTAACCAATAAATCACTATTTTGTTTTGAATTGGTGTGAAATAGACCCTTAATGTTATTGAGTAATTTGACAGCATTGGCTTTTATAGCACATGATTTCAACGCATAGACATGACATAAATGCTTCCATATTTGGTTGGACAAATGAAAATATGCCTCATATTATACACATTACTCTCATTGACATTGTATAACAATTGTAATAATGGGGCAGACCTTCCGGTTTATGCATCTGCTCTCTATCCTGTTGTAGAATACTTGCACCCTACTAAATGAAATATATTTAGAACAGACCTCTTGGCTGGCATTTCCATGCTGTTCTTGCCGGTGGGATATTTTGGTCCTTCTGATGGCAGACCCCCACAGTGGGGGGTTGACAGCGGCACGATATTGTGATGCCACCGCCAGCCAGTGGAAGGCTGCCTCCACCGTCACGAAACACGCCGCGCGAGTTGCGGAAACTCCCACCCAATAACTAAGAACTGGGCATCCATGAGGCGCTGCAGGCAAACAGCAGCAACAGAATTGTTTTCAAACACAAATCTGTCACCTGTTGTCCTGACATATCCCGCCTCGAGCATTATCATCAAGTTGGGAGTAATCAGGGCAGCACGGTGGCACAATGGTTAGCATTGCTCCCTCACGGCGCCGAGGTCCCAGGTTCGATCCCTGCTCTGGGCCACTGTCCGCGTGGAGTTTGCACATTCTCCCCGCGTTTGCGTGGGTTTCGCCCCCACAACCCAAAAGATGCGCAGGGTAGGTGAATTGGCCATGCTAAATTGCCCCTTATTTGGAAAACATCATTTGGGTATTCTAAATTTATTTTTAAAAAGTTGGGGTAATCAACCCTGGTTCAGTGAAGAGTGCAGGAGAACATGCCAGGGCAGCACCAGGCATACCTAAAATTGAAGTGGCAACCTGGTGAAGCTAAAACACAAGACTACCTGCATGTCAAACAGCGGAAGCAACATGTGATAGACTGAGCTGGGAGATCCCATAACCAACAGATCAGATCTAAGCTCTGCAGTCTTGTCACATCCACCCATGAATGGTGGTGGACAACTAAG
The DNA here is from genome assembly GCF_047496885.1 of Scyliorhinus torazame. Lineage (NCBI taxonomy): Eukaryota > Metazoa > Chordata > Chondrichthyes > Carcharhiniformes > Scyliorhinidae > Scyliorhinus > Scyliorhinus torazame. Next base: position 155,147,185 of record NC_092719.1, read on the forward strand.
CAACCAACCAGTGCAGAAGGCTCCACAAATATCCCCATCCTCAATGATGGGAGAACCCAGCACATCAGTGCAAAAGACTAGATTGAAGCATTTGTGCCCATCTTCAGCCAAAATTGCCAAGTGGATGATCCATCTCGGCCTCCTCCTGAGGTCCCCAACTTCACAGATCCCCGTTTTCAACCAATTCATTTCACTACTTGTAATATCAAGGAACAGCTGAAGACACTGGATACCCCAAAGGCAATGGGACCTGACAACATTTCATCAGTAGTACTGAAGACTTGTACTCCATAACTAGATGGGCTCCTAACCAAGCTGTTCCAGCATAGCTACAGCATTGGTATCAACCCATCATTGTGGAAAATTATCCTGGTATGTCCTGTACACAAAAAGCAGGACAAACCTAATTTGGCCAATTACTGCCCTATCAGTCTACTCTCGATCATCAGCAAAGTGGTGGAAGGTGTCGTCAACAGCACTATCAAGTGATACTCAGCAATAACCTGCTCACAGGTGCTCAGTCTGGGTTCCACCATGGCCACTCAGCTCCTGACCTCATTAGCACCTGGGTCCAAACAGTGACAAAAGATATGGACTCAAGGTGTGAGTGACTGCCCTTGACATCAAGACAGCCTTTGACCTCGTGTGATATCAAGGAACCCTAGCAAAACTGGAGTCAATAGGAATCAGGGGAAACTCTCTACTGGTTGGAGTCATACCTATCACAAAGAAAGATGATTGTGGTAGTTGGAGGTCATTCATCTCAGCTCCAGGATATCACTACAGGAGTTCCTCAAGGTAGTGTCCTAGCCTTAACCATCGTCATCTGCTTCATCAATGACCTCCTCTCCAGCATAAGGTCAGAAGTGGAGATGTTTGCAGCTAATTGCACAATGCTCAGGACCATTTGTGATTCCTCAGATAATGAGCGGTCCAGATAATATGCAGCAGGACTTGGACAATATTCTTCCTCAGGCTAAGTTCAAGTAACATTGGTGGCACAGCACCTCCAGCAAGAGAGAATCTAACCATCACCCCTTGATATTCAATGGCATTACCATCCACTCTCAACGTTCTGGCGGTTACCATTGACCAGAAACTGAACTGCACTAGCTACATAATAATAGTAATCATCTTTATTGCCACAAGTAAGCTTACAAGTTAATATGAAAAGCCCTTAGTCGCCACATTCTGGCCCCTGTTCAGGTACACGAGGGAGAATTCAGAATGTCCAAATTACTTAACAGCACGTCTTTCTGGACTTGTGGGAGGAAACCGGAGCACCCGGAGGAAACCCACGCAGACACAAGGAGAACATGCAGACTCCGCACAGACAGTGACCCAAGCCGGGTATCAAATCTGGGACCCTGACACTGTAAAGCAATAGTGCTAATCACTGTGCTACCGTGTCACCCACAAATACAGTGGCTAGATGAGCATGTCCCAGGCTTCCAATTCTGTGGTGGGTAACTCACCTCCTGACTTCCAAAGCCTGCCCACCATCTATAAGGCACAAGTCAGAAGTGTGATGGAATACTCTCCATTTGTCTGAATGAGTGTAGCTCCAACAACACTCAAGAAACTTGACACCATCTAAGACAAGGCAGCCCATTTAATTGGCTTCCCATCCATTACTTTAAGCATTAGCTCCCTCCATCACTGAAGCACAGTGCCAACAGTGTGTACCATCTACAAGATACACTGCAGAAACTCACCAAGGCTCCTTCGACAGTACCTTCCAAATTCCACAACCTCTACAGCCTAGAAGGACAGGGGCAGCAGACACATGGAAACACCACCACCTACATGTTCTCCTCCAAGCCACACACCATCCTGGCATGGAACTATATCACCATTCCTTCAATGTACCAGGGTTAATTTTCTGCAAATTCCTTCCTAACAGCACTGTGGATGTACCTACAATGCATGGATTGCAGTGGTTCAAGAAAGTGGCTCACCAGCAACTTCTCAAGGGAAATTTGGGTTGGCCAATAAATGCTGGTCTAGTCAATGATGTCCACACCCTATGAATGAATGAAAATAAGTAGAATGGATCTGGTCAAGGGTGTGCATGAAGAGAATTAGGGAAAAATGTATCCCCATCAGTGTATCTGCCTGATTTTCCATCGATTGAAACTGATGGTGTAAATAAAATATGCATGATTATTTCCCTTGCTGTTGTGCAAATAGTTTGCCTGGTGTTTCTCTATGTTCTGTCTGTGGGTGATCCAATAGGCCAAGATTTAATAATAAGAAAAGCAGTCACTTTGAAGTTACGGTTGCCAGTAAAGTCTGTCCTACTGCATGTTATTCCTATCTGCATTTCGTAACTCTAAAAACATTAGCTTTCTTATTTAGGAAGTTCTTGTATTTTGAAACTCAGGAGCCTTCCTTGGTCATGTGGGCAATTTCATAAAGTCACAGAAATGACAGCACACATGGTGCATTTCACATGAGCCAATACCAAAACTAACCTAATTTCTCTGTTCTTTCCCCGTATCCTTCAATATTCTTCCTTTACAAAGACTATTCTAATTCCCTTTAAAATGTATTTCTAAACCTTAGGTTTCAGTGAGAGTGAGGCTTGAGCTTAGAGAAGACAGTCAAGCGTCAACATGGCTTGGGTTATTTTAACTCTCGTGTCTTATTCAAATATACTAGGCCCAACTCCTGCCTGTCCCAGCATCATTGATAATGAGGCCACCAGGCAGGAATCAGGAAAGTGTGGCAGGAGGTTATTGCTGAAGACCCATGGCAATTGTCCCTGACAGTTAGGTAAATGGTCAGTGAGGCGTGGAGTTTGTGAGTTATGCGGTCGCAATTCAGGGAGGGAAACCTTGTGCTTTAGGCTTCCTTTAATGGTCCAGATGAACACTCTTGAAATTATCCGTCTCCTGGATCGGTTGCCCCTTTGTTGGGATCCTGTCAAAACTGACAACAAGCACTAAACACGGCTAACAACAGTTTAAAAAAAAAGTCACTGATATATCAAATGCCACCGTTTGAATTTCTTTCATTTGCCTAGTATAAGAGTCGTGCTGCCTACCAAAATGTTCCTGTTAAAACAGTGAATGGTTCAAGACAAGTAAGGATTGAGTGAGTTACTTCCTTTCATTATTCTTTTTCGCAAAATGTCACAATTCACATTGTTTTGCATTTGTCACCAACCTGCATGTTTCACTAACATGCATCCTCCCACAACCCTCGGCATTTTTCCTTACATTTTATAATGCCTTCTAATTTTTTTTCAGAAATTTAGAGTACCCAATTATTTTTTTTTTCCAATTAAGGCACAATGTAGCATGGCCAATCCACCTAACTTGCACATCTTTGGGTTGTGGGGGTGAAACCCACGCAGACATGGGGAGAATGTGCAAACTCCACACGGACAGTGGCCCAGGGCCGGGATTCGAACCCGGGTCCTCAGCGCCATAGTCCCAGTGCTAACCACTGTGCCACATGCCGCCCCATAATGTCTTCCAATTTATTATCATCAGCCATGATATGGAGCTGCCAGTGTTGGACTGAGGTGGGCACAGTCTTACAACACCAGGTTAAAGTACAACTAGTTTGTTTTGAATCACTAGCTTTCAGAGCGCAGCTCCTTCATCAGCTGTGCTCCAAAAGCTAGTGATTCGAAACAAGCCTGTTGGACTTTAACCTGGTGTTGTAAGACTTCTTACTGAATATCATCAGCAACATTGATATCATTCTTCTGATCCCGGAGTAGATCCTCAAGACACACTACTATTCACATTCTGTCAATCATTAGCGGATCCATTTATACCCCCACTCTTTGCTTTCTACCATAGTTATCTTTCTGTCAATACCACAACATTTCCTTTTAACATTGGTTGCTCTAATTTTCCCAAAAGTTCCCTTAATTGGAATAGACATATATATAGATTGCAGTAATATTTTAAGACAAATCCTGGTTTAACATACATGCAGACTTTGTGTCTGCTAAAAATGCAATTAAGTTGTCGTAAATGTGAGATACTCATTCATTGCAACCATGTGTTTGTTTACAAAGAGATGCCAAATGGAACATTGATATAAGTGCTGGAGATTCTCTGGAGAGTAGATAATTTGAGACATGTGTTTAGATTAGGTAAGCAGGTCATGGGACATCCGAGTGGAATAGAGATGATGTAATTAATGTGAGTGTTATGACCTGCCTGCTTACCACTGGCTGGGGACTAATGGCAATCCCACAATCCTTTGGGAGTATGAGCTTCCCCAATGAGGGGGGCAGGAAAATCATTAGCAGATTCCCTGCATAAATAAAGCTGGCCAGTTTGGAACCGGCAGAGGAGAGTGAGCAGCAAAGGAGCTGCTGCGGCTGGTATATATATGTTATTGTAAGTAAATGTTATTTCTTTTGATTCAACTCGTGCTGGATTCTTCGTGGCCCTCTCAAAACTGGCGACGAGGGTTAAAGTGGATAGCTGTCTACACCGCTGAAGCCACCTCCCTGGATTTTTGTTGGATACAGGTTGGAAGTTGTTTTCTATTATACCATGCCTCTGTACGGACGTTTGGATGTTTTTGACACTGCGCTGGAAAGCTGGAACCAGTACGCACAACGGATGCATTACTATTTCTGGGCAAATAGCATCACCGAAAATGAGCGCCACGTGGTCATATTGCTCACCGCCTGGGGTGATTAGGAGCCTTATGTACACAGCTGTGCCGGACACCAAAATGTTTGATGAACTTAGTGGGGCAACATTTTAACCCAACCCCGTCCATGATAGTCCAGTGTTACCGGTTGAAGACCACTGAGAGGACCCCAGGAGAATCCCTTGCCGATTTTCTATCCAGGCTACGCAGGATTGCGGAGTACTGTGACTATGGTGAGACCTTGTCAGAAATGTTACCCGACCATTTGGTTTGCGGTATTAACAATGCGGCCACCCAGAGAAAGTTGTTAACTGAACCAACATTGACTTTTCAACAGGCCATTCAAATAGTATTGTCCCGAGAGAGCGCAGAATGGGGAGTGCAGGAGCTACAGGGAATGGAGGTGCATGCCTTCGGGCGCAACCCCTTCCATTCGAAAGCGTCCCCCCGCACCCCTGCATTACCTTGGGCGAGGCGACGTCTGGATCGACGCCAGTGGCCGTCGGACATTCCTACCCGAAGGGAGCCTTCTCCAGAACCAATGGATGAGGAGCCATGTCCATGTCAGACTTGTGGACGCTGACCCCGTCGTGGACCCCGGTCCTGGGGACGCCAGAGGTGCCGTCGTTCCGACAGAAACTGGGGCCAGCCCAGGGGCCGTACCTTCCATTTGGATGAACCTGCAGCGACCACTCCCGAGGATGTGGAGACGGAGGATGACTGCCTGCAGCTGCATTGTGTGGCAGCTCCCCGTGTGGCCCCCATTAAGGTGACAGTACGGGTCAATGGTCACCCGCTTGAGATGGAGTTGGACACTGGCGCAGCGGTCTCCGTGATCGCCCAGAGGACATTCGACTGCATCAAGCAGGGTATACAGACCCTTACAATAACCAACACACAGGCCAGGTTGGCCACCTATACGGGGGAACCATTGGACATTGCAGGAACTACGATGACCCCTGTTGTTTATGGACGCCAGGAGGGGTGTTTCCCACTTATCGTGGTGTGTGGCCTCAGGCCCAGCCTGTTGGGTCGGGACTCGTTGTGCCATTTGCAGCTGCAGTGGCAGCACATCCTCCAAACAGTTTCTGGAGGGTTGACTGAGGTGCTAGGACGGTACCCAGATGTATTCCAGCCCGGTTTGGGAAAATAAAAGGGGCCATAGCACGTATCCAAATCGAACCAGTAGCCACGCCACGCTATTTCCAGGTGCGCCCGGTGCCTTACACCTTGCTTGAGAAAGTAGAAGGGGAGCTCACTCGTTTGGAGACTTTGGGTATTATCAGGCCAATCCGTTTCCCTGACTGGGCAGCTCCAATTGTACCTGTAATGAAGCCAAATGCCACAGTTCGCTTGTGTGGCGAAGATATAAACTTACAGTGAATATGGCTTCCTGGCTCGACCAATATCAAATGCCTCGCATAGAGGATCTATACGCGAGGCTTGCAGGCGGACTCTCGTTCACGAAAGGGAGTCACGCCTACCTACAGTTGGAACTGGACCCTGCCTCCCGGCCATATGTAACGATTAATACACACCGAGGCCTGTATGAATATACACGGTTGTCCTTTGGGGTATCCTCTGCCTGCGCTATTTTTCAACGTTTTATGGAGGGCATTTTGAGAGGTTTACCGCATATTGCTGTCTACTTAGATGACGTTTTGATTACAGGGATGTCGGAGCAGGAACATTTGGAAAATTTGGATGCTGTCCGTAGACACTTTTCAGAGGCTGGAGTCCGTTTACGTCGCACAAAGTGCGTCTTTCAGGCGAAGGAAGTAGTATACCTGGGTTATCGGGTGGACCGCGAAGGTTTGCACCCCGTCGCAGAGAAGGTGCGCGCAATTCAACAGGCCCCCGCCCCGACTGACTCTTCGCATCTTCATTCTTTTCTCGGCCTCGTAAACTATTTACGGGAAGTTCCTCCCCAATCTGGCAACTGCACTGGCCCCGTTGCACCTTCTGCTAAAGAAGAATCACACCTGGGTTTGGGGTCAGCTGCAAGAAACCGCTTTCTGTTGGGTAAAACAACAATTGTCGTCGTCTGGGTTACTAACCCACTATGATCCTGGAAAGCTTTTGCTCATCACATGTGATGCATCCCCGTATGGTATTGGGGCCGTCGTGTCCCACAGGATGGAGAACAGGGCCGAGCGGCCGATAGCTTTCGCCTCCCGCACATTGAGTGGAAAAGAAATACGCGCAGATCGAGAAGGAGGGCCTGGCGGTGGTCTTTGCGGTGAAACGCTTCCACCAGTACGTGTATGACCACCACTTCACTATCGTGACTGATCATAAGCCTCTGCTGGGACTTTTCCGGGAGGATAAGCCAATACCGCCCATTGCTTCCACACGGATCCAGCGCTGGGCTTTGTTGCTCGCTGCATACGAGAATTCTCTGGAGCACAAACCAGAAACCCAGATAGCAAATGCTGACGCACTGAACCAATTGCCTTTATCGACCAGCCCCATGTCGACCCCCACGACCGGTGAGGTGGTTGCAACCCTAAATGTTATGGCCTTCTTGCCTGTCACGGCATCACAGAACCGTGAGTGGACCCAGATGGAGCCAGTCCTGTCAAAGGTTCAGCACATAGTCCTGTATGGTGGGCAGCATAGACAGCTCCCAGGCCAGTTGCGGGCATTTTCCTCCAAGCTGTCAGAGTTCAACGTGGAAGACGGTATCCTCTTGTGGGGGACGCGTGTGATTGTTCTGCAAAAAGAACAGGAGCTGATACTAACAGACTTGCACAATGGGCATGCGGGTGTGACCAAAATGAAAATGTTGGCCCGGAGTTATGTCTGGTGGCCAGGCCTCGACACCGAAATTGAGATGGTGGCCCAAAACTGCTCCATTTGCCAGGAGCACCAGAAGCTTCCGCGGCTGCGCCCCTACATCCCTGGGAATGGCCAGGGCGGCCTTGGGCGCGCTTACATGCGGATTTTGCCGGTCCTTTTCAAGGATCCATGTTCAAGGATCCATGTTCCTTCTATTAATCGATGTTCAGTCTAAATGGTTAGAGGTGCATAAGATGGTAGGCACAACGTCCTGCACAACAATCGAGAAGATGCGTTTGTCTTTCAGTACGCATGGCCTCCCCGAGGTGCTGGTCACGGACAACGGCACTCCGTTCACAAGTGAGGAGTTTGCAAGGTTCATGAAGATGAACGGGATACGCCATATCCGCACCGCCCCATACCACCCGGCTTCAAATGGGTTGGCGGACCGCGCAGTGCAGACATTCAAACGAGGCCTAAAGACGCAGTCTTCCGGGTCGATGGACATGAGACTGGCTCATTTTTTGTTTTCATATAGGACCACCCCACATGCGGTGACTGGGGTAGCTCCCGTGGAACTCCGAATGGGCCAGAGACTTCGCACCCGCCTTGGCATGGTTTTCCCGGACATAGGCACAAAAGTACGCTGCACACAAGAACGGCAGGGACATGGTTTGCCTCGGCCGATTTGACAGTTTGCGCCCGGTGACCCAGTGTTCGTTCGGAATTTTGCTGGTGGTGCCCAGTGGGTCCCTGGCGTAATCTTTCTCCAAACGGGCCCTATCTCTTACCAGGTGCAAGCCCAGGGTCATCTCCAGGGCAAACAAGTAGACCACGTTCGGTCCAGAAGACCATCCCTTCCAAAGATTCCCCGCCCCCGGAACTCATTTCTACAACCACAGAGACCAGACACAGTGGAAAGTATTCCTCACAATCTTCCTCTGGTGCCGCACTCAAAGCCGGCGCAGGTCGTTGCAGAACCGCGTGGAGATAGAGACGCCGAGATGGAGACACAGGACGCCTCAGAGGGGGAATCCTCGGGCCCACGGGCCGTGGATGTACAACCGTTACGCCGTTCATCAAGGAAGCACCGTTCTCCGTCTCGTTACACGTCGCCCGATCCAGCGCCTCGTGCAAATGGTGTCCGGCCTGCGGCAAAACTAGTCCGACGCCCTCTTCTGCCAGGGTCTTCAGTGGATTCCTTGGACTTTGCGGGGTGGAGGGATGTTATAACCTGCCTGATTACCACTGGCTGGGGACTAATGGCAATCCCACAATCCTTTGGGAGTATGAGCTTCCCCAATGAGGGGGGCGGATAAATCATTAGCAGATTCCCTGCATAAATAAAGCTGGCCAGTTTGGAACCAGCTAGAAGAGAGTGAGCAGCAAGGGTTTGCTGCTGCTGTTGTGTGTATATATATGTTATTGTAAATAAATGTTCTGTCTTTCTATCCTTCAACTCGTGCTGGATTCTTCGTGGCCCTCACAAAAGTGAGGAGCCAGGTCTGTCTGTAGATTTGCAGTTTAATATAGATTTGGTAGTCTGCTAGGAGTTGAGTAGCAGTTTTGCCAGATGCTGTCAGGTTGAGCAGAAATCTGACAGAGAGAAGGATTTGCGGGCTGTTTCTGAAAAGGTCTCACTCAACTTTTCTGAAAGGGAATTTCTACACAATTGTGCAGCAAATATCCCTGTGTTTTCTAACTTTATTTACCAGTGTTTTTTTTTTAAACCTGTAATGTGCTTTGCTTAATTGGAGATAGAGAAGGTACAAGTTAGTAATAACGTTTTTCCTTTTATTTTAAGAATTGTTTAACTGTTAATTGAAAAGCTATTTTCTGTGATGTTAATGTGTTAATAATGAAGTTTGTTTTAATATAAAAGATCTTTATTTGTCAGTGGGATAAATTGGCGGCTGGTCTGTGTAAGGTGAGATAAATCCATCTCTTGATAGACATCAATACAATATATGGGATATAGGCAAAACTGGCCGAAACACAGACAAGTTTAAAATTCTGTTTCAATACACATGGACTTAAAATGGCTGCACATGAGACAACGCCAGACAAAAAGATACACAACCTTATCAAATCCATCTGAGAGTTGCTTTATCTGACAAAGACAATGAGTCAAGGACAAAGCTAGCCTGCTAGTTATACAAAAATAGAACAATGCTACCCATAACGACATCTCCAGGTTGTCTGCAAATTCCAACTGGTTTGGGGCCCAACCTATGTCTTGTAAACCACCTTGATGGGGAAACGATTAACACTTCCTGAGGCAAACTATCTCGATAGGAAAATGATTAAGACTTCCTGAGGCCCATCAAAACCATTTTGCACCCCATCAGCTCGAAGCACTCACATCAATTCTACCGACCGGTAGGAGGAGCCAGCCAAAAGGCTGCACCTTTTGAAATTGAAAAGTAAGTCCTCTTGGGAGTTCACTTCGGGGCTTCACTTCTTGGGTTCACCTCTTCACAAACACAACTGGGAGATGTTCTTAGGCCGGCTCAACCACGCGGACCTAAGGCAGACACCAATGACCAGAACCAACCAACTTTGACTGAGCTGCAATCATATCGGCTCCAACGACTGAAAAGACTCTGAAATTACTCAACCCCAGGAGTGGTGAGTAGATTCCACAGTCCCCAGAAATCCCCAGTTAGCCAGGTGTCGAGGAAGGGTGGTTGGGAATTGTGTAGAATCGTGTAAACCTAAAAATATCAGTTGTGCCGTTATAGTCTCTCCCTTCCGTAACTGGTTATGTGTACATGTTGACAGGTTGATTTCATTCCTTCTTAAATAAAGTTTGGCCTTTTGTGTCACCCACTCATTTCTCTTTTCATTCTGGTGGATCACCGAGCTAGAATATTATTTTGAAGTCTAGAACCGTGGGGGCTCGGGCGCCTCGAAAATGCTCACTCAAGCAGGTTCACTAGTCAGGCAAATGCTCACTCAAGCAGGTTCACTGGTCAGGCATAAACAGTGGCTCACTTTCCCTCTCTCCTGCGAAGTCGTCTCAGTGTGACACTTCTGCCGTTTCCTCCACCTGCAGGAGAGACACACACATCCAAGAGTGGTAACGGAGACCACCACGTGTGGAGTAAAAGACCCCCTACATCTGGGTACCGTAACCGCTTATATTATTCTGTTTTATCCTGGTTCTTTTACTAAATGGGAATTTTAACATTTAACAACCTCTACTCACTTGGTACAATGCCTGTTTCCAAAATGATGTGGAGATGCCGGCGTTGGACTGGGGTGAGCACAGTACGAAGTCTTACAACACCAGGTTAAAGTCCAACAGGTTTGTTTCAATGCCACTAGCTTTCGGAGCGCTGCTCCTTCCTCAGGTGAGGAAGTTTGTTTCCAAAATGTCTTTGGAAATAAAACATTTAGTGCCTCCATTATCTCCTTGCACTTTTCTTAAGTATTTCAGAATGTATAACATCTGACCTAGTGACTTGTTGATTTAGTCCTATTACCAGTTTTCTAAAATTTCTTTTCAAATATATCTTTCTATTCGTGAGTGTTTCATATTCTCCTCTGATTCTCCTCCAGTCTAATTTCACCTTCGGCAGAATTAACTAAAGTAAAGCTCTTACTAAGCATCTCTGTCATTCTTGCATTCTCTAGCACAAGATCCTCCCTTCATCTCATGGCCCACTTCTCATGTGCTTGTAAAAGTCCTTTCACTTTGTGTGGATTGTAAGTCTTCTTTCATTCCTCTGAACTTTGTAATTTTCCTTTTTGCATTTTTCTCATCTTTCTTTTGTACTAACTATCCACATTTATCACAATATACTTCAAACATCTCTATTAATGCATGGAATGCAAGCCATCAATGCACTTCCTTTACTCCTAATCAGAATGCAGTTAACCTGTACTAGGTTCAGTTAGAAGGTTATGGCCCTAAACTTTCTAGGTCGCAGGAGGGTGTAATTTGGCAATTATGTTATTGGAGGCTTGACAATGCCTGGTATGACTAATGTGCACCAGAGTTACAGAAGCACTCTGGCTTAAATTCTGCTCAGTTTCAGGGCACACCCTCCCAATAGTAGCCACATGTAAATGACAGAGTTTGGACAGGGTAGCATCTCTTGCCCTCCTATATGACCATGAGAATGTGCACGGTGATTTGAAAGGTGCCATTTGCAGGAACTATTCCCCGAATAGAAATACTTGGTTAAAGGGACACTATGAAACTGAGATTGCCCATGGGAACCATAGGCCATATACTGAGAATTACTCAGGTTCTGGAAATTTTCTCTGCCTGTTATATTCAGGCATACTTCCCCCTTCATTACCTTTGGAAAACTCTCTGTTTCAAGAGAATTACCGAGGCTAACAGCTGATGGTTATGCAATGAATTTCACACTTTGTATAACCAGCACAGTAGCATAGTGGTTAGCACTGTGGCTTTGCAACGCCAGGGTCCCAGGTTCGATTCCCGGCTAGGTCACAGCTGTGCGGAGTCTACACGTTCTCACTGTGTCTGCGTGGGGTTTCCTCCGGGTGCTCCGGTTTCCTACCACAGACCAAAGATGTGCAGGTTAGGTGGATTACCCATGCTAAATTGCCCTTAGTGTCCAAAAGGTTTAGGAGGGGTTATTGGGTTAGGGGGATAGGGTGGAAGTAAGGGTTTAAGTGGGTTGGTGCAGACTCGATGGGTCGAATGGCCTCCTTCTAGGGGCAGCACGGTAGTATAGAGGTTCGCACAGTTGCTTCACAGCTCCAGGGTCCCAGGTTCGATTCCCGGCTTGGGTCACTGTCTGTGCGGAGTCTGCAAGTTCTCCCCGTGTGTGCGTGGGTTTCCTCCGGGTGCTCCGGTTTCCTCCCACAGTCCAAAGATGTGCGGGTTAGGTGGATTGGCCATGCTAAATTGCCCTTAGTGTCCAAAACATGTTAAGTGGAGCTTACTGGGTTACGGGGATAGATTAGATACGTGGGCTTCAGCAGGGTGCTCTTTGTAAGAGCCGTGCAGACTCGATGGGCCGAATGGCCTCCTGCACTGTAAATCTATGAACTACAATTAAATGGAGGAAAGGAAGAGGAGCAGCAGGTTGGTGTATGGGAATCTAGATTAAACAGGAAGAATCAGAGCAGGACTAAACCATTCGTCAGTTGGTGCTAATGTTGACAGATGTGACGTGGAGGCTTCTTCAGTGATGTTGCCCAGCTTTTGAAGGCCAAAACTGCCAAGTTAACTTTCTTTTTATTATGGAGCAATTTAGCCTGGCCAATCCACCTATCAACACATATTTTGGGTTGTGGTGGTGAGACCCATGCAGACATGGGAAGAACGTGCAAACTCCACATAGACAGTGACCCGGTGCCGGGATCAAACCCGGGTCCTCGGCGCTGTGAGGCAGAAGTGCTAACCACTGCACCACCTTGCCATCCCCCCTGTTAACTTTGACTGAAGAAGAATTCTTCCATAATTAGTTATTTTATATAAGCAAGTGGTAGCTACTGAAGTGTTTGAAGAGTATATAAAAGCATGTGACGAACCCATTGAAGGCACAGAGATTCACGCACTTTCCTTCCGAAATGCCTGACTGGGATTGAAACACATTCTTATTGCTTCCTCTTTATGTGAATAAGTTTGGATACTGGATTTTAGTATAACTCAACCATTTTAAAATTAATTTAATGTTAGATTCATTGTAATAAGCTAACAATGTCAAATTGCCATTTTGATATAAGAAGCCATTTTATGTTTTGTGCTTCATAATTCTCATGATATTCATATAAACATATTATGGTGCAAACACACACTGATGGACAGATCAACGGACCAATCAACACACACGCAACATCACAGCCAATCACCAGTAAGAGCACACGCACTATAAAACGAGGAACACCACAGTTCCCGCTCATTCCAGCAGGAGATAGCTCAGAGCACAGAGCTCACAGCGTGCCACTCAGACATACACCATGTGCTGAGTGCCTCTTTAAGATAGTGCAAGGGCTGGGTCCACAGGTTAACTGGTAAAGTACGAACCACAGCCAGAAGTATACAGTAAATGTTATCAAGAATAATAAAACAGAGTTGTACCATCTACAACCATGTTGGTTCGTTTGTATAGCGGAACACCCAACACGACAATAATCACCCACATATATTAATTAAGGGTATTTACATAATTAAGATCCAGACAGAATTAGATGATTGACTAAACAGTGTACCTCAATTAAGTTATAATTCAAGAAATAATAATTCATCATGTAGACCACGTCATCACGTGACTATGGTTATGTCGAGCGTCATGGGAGTGGAGCTTAATTGGATTACCCGGGAACTCGGACAGAGTAGTGGGTTAATGAGAGTTTCTATCTTTAGTTAATAAATCTCCCATTTGTTGAAAGTCCCCTGTGCAGTTGTTGATTTAGCGGACCACGCACAACGACATGGCACAGGGACTTCAAAACATTGACCCACTTGCTTTCGCTGAGAACTTGACGAACCATTGGGACAGATTCAAGCAGGAGTGGATCATCTTCTGTGGTGCAGCGCTGTCTGAAAAAAGACAAAAAGGTATAAGCCTCTACTCTGCTGAACCTGGCAGGTCTCACACCAGTAGTGACATTTAGATTGTTTAAATTTAATTTGGATGAACATAAAGAGGACTCCAAAATTATCCTCCAGAAATTCGAAGAAATATGCTGTCTGCTTAAAAACATAATTTTACATTGCCACAGATTCCATTCTACAAATCAGAAACCGTTAAAATCAATCCAATCCTACGTGGACACACCAAAGGTCTAACCAGAAAAATGTGCATTTGGAGCGTTTACTGACAAATTTGTTCGAGATCGGTTGGTAGGAGGCCCTATAAGCAGCCCCTGAAACAGAAGGACCTGACTTTACAGTCTGTTTTGGAAATGTGCATTTTAAACGAGCAGTCTGAGCGATCGAATAGAGAATTCAGGCAGGGAGCAGCACAGTTTAGGAGGGAAACAGAAGTATAGGGGGCACTCTGCAACAACTGCAGCAGCCAGGAGCCTGTGTGCACAATTGATGAATAATCTGAAACATTGCATAAAGATTGTCAGCAGGAAATGGCACCATTTCGGCAGCACACTCCGAAGTATCTTGGGTTCAGGTGGCACCCTGCACCAACTGCAGTGACGATCACCCTCCAAACAGGGCACAGTGTTTTGCCTTTGGAAAGAAGTGTAATCACTGTGGCAAGTGCCACTTTGCTAAATACTGCAGATCCAAACGACTGCAGTCTTTCTCCAATGCCAGCAGTAGCACTGCCAGTCACTGTCCCAAGGACAGGCGTATAACTAGAATCAGTGAGTTCCAGTATCATCTGAATGAAACAACCAAGGCACCATCAATGCAATCATCAATGCTATATTTCAAAAGTGTGGAATCGGCCACCCACAAAGGAGAAATATTCACTACGCTACAGATCATTTCAACCAATGCCAAATCAAAAGTCAAAATCGACACAGGGGCAAAGTGCAATGTTCTATCCAAAAACAAATTGTGAGAAATAGGCCCGGAGGCAACATTGGATTCCAACCAACAGTCCGCCTTGGCGGCTTACACTAGACTGACAATCATCACCAAGAGTGTGGCCACATTTCACTGCATACAGGGAAACCTTGGGCTGGATTCTCCGAAAATGGGACTGTGTCCCCACGCTAGCGTAAAAACGCAGGCGTTGTACTCCCGAGTTTGCTAGAAAAAAAAAACCTGATTATCTTATCTTCAGGGGGCTATCAGAGACGCGGAGTGCTTCACGCAGCTTTGCCTGCGGATACAGGCCCCCGCACGTCCGGTTCCGAGTCCGCGCATGCGCACAGCAGCGGCCGTGCCGAGCGCCATGACGGACTTGGACCACGGACCGACACCAAAAAACTAGGCCCCCCCGATTGGCCACGCACCCGCGGATCCTTCCGGCCCCAGCCGCAGATAAGGCCCCCCCTGGTGCCCGATTCACCCACCAGGGCAGCCACGGACTGAGTCCGCAGCCGCCACGTGAGGTTCCCGACCAGCAATACATGGCTAGAATCACGCCGTCGGGAACTCGGCTTGCTGGAAGCGGAGTATCACTGGGTGGGCCTCTGGCAATGGCCCCCCAGTCGCGCGGCATAATTTGCGGATATTCGGGGCCCGGAGAATTGCCGGTGCGGCACTGGGCCCGATTCCATGGTAAACTTTGATTCTCCATGCTGTGCCAATTCAAACCTCGCAGATGACAAGGTAAAATTACATTTTTGACTGGCAGACTATTGTCAAGCTACCTGTTATATATCATAGAATCACAACAGTGCAGAAGGAGGATATTCAGCCAATCAAATCTGCCCCGACCATCTGAAACAGGACCCTCCCTAGGCCCATTTCCCTGCCCCATCCCCCCAGGGACCAAGCAGGGACCTATGCGGCATTTCAGAAGCTACAACCCCAAGTGCATCTGGGAAGTCATGGATGCCCTGTACGCCCGGGCATCCAACTACATCATCTTTGAGCTGGACCAGGCCCACCAAGATGCCCAAGTTTCAGGATTCTCTGCCATCGCCGGGATGCCTCAGGTCCAGGGGGCAATAGATGGCACACATGTAAGCCTTGTGTGCAGCGGAGCATCAGGGAGTGCCCTTTATTAACAGGAAGGGGTTCCACTCCCTGAATATTCAGATTGTGTGCAACCACCACCTCCGTATCATCTGTGCCCGCTGCCCAGGGAGCGTGCATGACAACTACATCCTGGGGCACTTGGAGATCCCTGATGCCCTCGAGGATCATGCCAGGATGACGGGTTGGCTATTGGGGGAACCCGCTGAGGTCCTGGCTAATGATGCTGAGGTGCAGGCCTGAGACCAAGGCGGAGACCCGATATGATGAGGCCTATGTTGCAACCGTGCTGTCATTGAGCGGTGCATTGGAATGCTCAAAATGCGGTTCCGATGCCTGGACCGTTTTGCTGGTGCCCTGCAGTGTATCCCCAGAGGGTCTCCTGCTCTATGGTCATCTGCTGTGCCCTCCACAACCTGGCACAACAGTAGATGACATGCTGGAGGAAGAGGAGGGAGATGCAGATTGTCTGAGGAGGAGGCAGACCAGGAGGGGCAGGAGGACGAACCCGGGTAGGAACCGCAGGAGGAGCCGGAGGTAGCGGCAAGGGTCCGGCAGGCCCAGAAGACCAGGGAGGATCTCATCCTCACCAGATTCTCATAGGATGAGGCCTTGTCTGCCACCGCCCCCCTAATTTCTCTCTCCCCACGATCCCACCTTCGACCTCTAATCCCCCCTTCCCCCTCCCCTCTTTTCCACCATTTCCCTGCTTCCCCCATGCCCCCATTTTCTCTGCTTCCCCTCCCATTTCCCACATTTTGCTCTCCCACCCCATTACCTGCCCTACTCCATCCCCCCAACACCACACCCTCCCCGCTCTCCTGTTCCACCCTCCAAGGTCTGTGTAACATCACTTCAGGGTGATGGGCCTGTATCGGCACTGTCAGTGAGTCACCATACAAGGCAGGAAAGTGATGACAACGCGCTGTGAGGTAAGCTCTGGCGCTCCCTAGTTTATGCCAATGTCTGACTCCTGTCTTTCTACTGACTCGGTGCTCACACCCACCCTCTGAACAGCATCTCCATCGGGGCCATTTGATCTTGGACCACTGTGCCCCGTGGGGTGGGGGGCTAGTGGAAGGCAACATGGATTAGGGGTGCAAGCTGTAAAGATTAATGTGACAGAGGCTAAACATGTATCAGGCGTAACATGTTTTAATCGTGAGCATTTGACATTTCCATTTCCCCCCAGTGCCCTTGAGATGTGCCAGTATCAGGAGGGGGGGGGGGAATTCGGAAGAACTGGAGACCACGGTCATCTCCTTGGTGGCAGGGCCCGGGTTGGCCTCCAGTGCTTCCTCCTGCCTGATGGTGCCCTTAGGGATCTCCATGGGTTGGAGGAGCAGCTGGAGTGAGCTCCAGAAGCCTCAGAGTCACCTGGCACTGTCCGTCCTGGTGGCTACACATTGTCTGAACCATAGTTTCGACACCCTCAACAATGGTCCTCAGTGACTGGGCCATGTCCTGGACTGCCTTGGCAATGTCCACCTGCATCTGAGACATGTCCCTTAGCGATTGGGGCATGATTTTGAGGCCCTCAGCCATAGTCATCACAGACTGAGCCATGCCTCGGGAACCACCACTCAAGACATGGATGTTGTGGTCCAGGCTTTCCACTGCGGTTGCCACTCCAGCAGTGTTGACCTCGATGCCACACATTATCGGCAACATCTCCTGCGCACGCAGTCTTTGGGAGTCCTCCAATTGCCTGTAGTTTATATCCCCTTCTGAATGTCACGGCTGTGGGATAACCATGTTCAGGCTCAGCATCTGACTGGATCCCAATTGAGCCATGGGATCAAATAGACCTCTGACTGCTGTCTCACATGGATATTCCTGCCTCCACCTGATGTGCATCAGCAACTGTGTTGTGCTCCCAGATAGTCCAGCAGAGGCTTGTACACTAATGCCACCCACCGAGGTGTGTATCTCTGCGCTGGTGGCTGCTGGGGATGATAGCTGTGACGCCTCGATGGTGTTCTCCTCGGAGCTCTCCTCTGAGGTGGTCTCTTGGGTGGCAGGGGAGGGAGCGACTCCAGATGGCCTGGCCCCATCGGATGGAGATGCTGCGAAACAATGGACATGTGGTTAGTGAGTGGGAAGGATCATTTTGTCTGACATGAACTACTCACTTGGGACAGGTCATCTGGGTGAAGGGATAGTGGACACTCACTTCTCTGGCGCAGGCCAGCCTGGCTTTCGGTGACGGTGCTCTCCTTGGACCACTCTGCTATCTCCAGGGCCCGTTGCTCATAGGGGGTGAGGACTCGGATCTCTGGGACACCGTCTCCCATCTTGGCCTTTCCCGCTTATTATGGGCTAACTTCTCCTACAGGAACAAAGAGTGGGCATTGTGAGCTGCACGCTTGATAGGTCAGGGGAGTCTATAGCAAGTGGCATGTGTGGGCACCGCACCTGGACAGGAAGGGGTTGTGCTGGTGGGTGCCAGTGGGTTCTGAGGAACAAACGCGAGCATCGGATGTGGAGAGGGTGCGAGGTGTCAGTCAATGATTTGTTCGGGGTGGGGATCTGGGAATTTGAGGAATGACAGGAGGAACTGATGCCAGGAGGGAGGAGGAGGTTGTTGGTCGTCTTCCAACACTGGAGGACGGCAGTCTTCCTTGTCATGCTGCCCGAACTGACAGCTTCTGTGACTGCCTCCTAAGCGGCATTGCTGACCCTGCCGCTGGTCCTCCACCTGCCCGGGGGAACATGATGCCCCATCTCGCATTGACGGCATCGACAAGCCTGGCCAGGTGTTCATCCCCAAAGCAAGGAGCAGGCCTGAATGATGCCATGCTTGTTTGTTAACTGGGAGTGAGTGGTGAGGGAGCATTTGAAAGCAGCTCCCCCTTGTTCGCAGCGAGAAGCTGCAGCGTGAGTCGGGTCAATTAGACGACGTGACAGCCAGTAATGGCGAGATGCTCTGGGGGCTCATTTTTGACAC
Organism: Scyliorhinus torazame; assembly: GCF_047496885.1. NCBI lineage: Eukaryota > Metazoa > Chordata > Chondrichthyes > Carcharhiniformes > Scyliorhinidae > Scyliorhinus > Scyliorhinus torazame. The sequence continues at coordinate 155,166,123 of NC_092719.1, forward strand.
TAAGTGCCAGTAAATACTGGGCCATAGTCTAGTCAACACAACCATCGAGAAACACCCCTCCAATTGCGCCAAAAATGACACTTAGAAATTTTTCTGTTAAATCACACCCATAGTTCGAAATGAGGTATTGATAATTTAGGGTATAAAAATGAAGGCTTTGTACAACATGTTTTCCAGCTAGTCACATACAGGATGATCCCAAGGCAGAATTCAATAGAATTGCTGTCAACCAATGAACAGGAAGACAACCTTACTCTTCAGCGACCTGATCACTCATTTGAAGCTGTAAAGCCTATTTTGTGTTAAGTATACTTTTTTCTTTTTTCAATAAACTTTCTTTTAATTTACTACTGAAGAGTCCAACTTGCCCTATTATTATGTCTCCTTCAAACCAAAACATTGAATTGACTTTATTGGGTTAATCTATAGTCAAATATTTGCATAATTAAGGATTAATATTAATTAAAGTAACCTGTACAAAAAATAAACCTTTGGTAACATTTATTTTAACTGTATACAAAGTTCTGCATAAGCAACATCTCACTCCCAGTACAAACCTTGCTGGGAGGACTTTTATATCAGTACATAATGAGCCCCAGGCAGGAGGCATCCACCCCCTATCTGCAAAGCTCTTCCCCATGGGAAGATCAATGATAGTTTCCCTGTGGTCCTTATGCAGATTATGACAGCCATCTACCCTGTAGCCACCTAAAATGGCTGATTCCCGATTAATTTGGCCAAACCCCGATGTAAAATGGCGAACTGAAAAGGCTGATGGGAAAATCAGCCAACAGGGCACAAACGGACAGCTGCAGACAGAACAGTGTATTCGGCTCTGGGGAAGTCGGCCCAGATCGATACCTGCAACCATTAGCAGCACATCAACCCAGCCATCTGCAGTTTAATCGGCTATCCCCGGGAACAATTGCTACAAATTAGCAATTGAAAGCCGATCCAGACCTCTCGGCGCCAGCAGTGGCTGAGACAAAGAAAGGTGAACGACCACCCCCCCCGATCAAGGAATCGCCCCATTATTGGGGCATGTCAAACCCAGTGATTGGGACCAAGTCCAATCACTTGGGACCAGGGTCAATTTCCGCCCCGAGAGGTGGGAAGCCCCTGGGAACTATAAAGATAGGGGCCAAGTTCAGATCGACCCTTCTTCTCCTACTCGCAACCTTCGAGACCCTTCGACGAAAGAACAAGTAAGTCTTACTCCAGCGATCGCTACCTGATAGGGGTTCCAGACTGTGGTAGTATGCATTAGGGGTCATGTGGGACTGTGAAGCCGTGATGTCATTGGCTGACAGATCCCGGGTCCTGGTTGGACGTTGACCTCTAGCTTCACCCTGAAGGCGGAGTATAAGTACCAGGAGTCCTCCCCCGCAGGCAGTCTACTACTGAATTGCGGGGGAACAGTCACGCTTAATAAAGCCTCATCGACTTCACTCTATTCGTCTCTCGGAGTCTTTGTGCGCTACAATTTATTAAGCGTGACTAAAGGACTATGGAGCTCAGGATCATCCCGGAATGCCTGAGGATCAGCCCCCACGCAGTGAACGCAGCAGCAGCTTTCAAGCACTGGCAGACTTGTTTCGAGGCCTACCTCAGAACGGCCACCGGCCGGGTCATAGAAGACCAAAAACTACAGGTCCTGCACTCGAGGTTAAGCACGGAGATTTTCTCCCTCATCGAAGACGCAGAGGATTTCCAGACGGCGTTCGCAGCACTAAAAAGTCTCTATGTTCGCCCAGTAAACCAGATCTACGCTCGCTATCAACTCGCAACGAGACGGCAAAGTCCCGGAGAATCGATAGATGAATTCTACGCCGCGCTACTAATTTTGGGACGGGCCTGCAGCTGCCCGCCGGTGAACGCAAATGAACACACGGACATGTTAATGCGCGATGCTTTTGTGGCAGGTATGAACTCCTCCCAAATCCGCCAAAGACTTCTAGAAAAAGAGTCGCTAGGACTCTCAGAGGCACGGGCCCTAGCAGCCTCCCTAGACGTGGCCGCGCGAAATACCCACGCCTACGGCCCCGACCACACAGCAGCCCATTGGGCTCCGTACGCACCCGTCGCGACAAACCCACCCCCCCCCCCCCCGGGACACCCCACAGGCTTGCGCGGTTCAAACGCCAAGTCGCACCGGGGGAGCCCGCTGCTATTTCTGCGGCCAGGCGAAACACCCCCGGCAGCGCTGCCCGGCCCGCGGTGCGATCTGTAAGAGCGGCGGGGAAAAGGGCCATTTCGCGGCTGTGTGCCGGTCCCGCGAGGTCGCCGCTGTCCCGGGAGAACAGGGAGCCCTGTACGCCGTTTACGCTCCCAACCCCCCCAGCGCCCCATGTATGACCCGCCGGCGCTACCACTCTGGGTCCCGACCACCGCTATCCCCGGAGAACAGGGAGCCCTGCACGCCGTTTACGCTCCCCAACTCCCCCCCCCCCCCCCCCCCCCCCCGTGCCCCATGTATGACCCGCCGGCGCTACCACTTTGGGTCCCGGCCACCGCTGTCCCCAGAGAAGAGGGAGCCCTGCGCGTTCCTAACGCTCCCCAACCCCCCCAGCGCCACATGTGCGACCTGCAGGCGCCGCCATTTTGGGTCCCGGCCACCACGAGGGGAGGAAGGGCGCCGCCATCTTGGACCACCCCAGACCTGTGCGACGCATGGGGGCGGCCATTTTGTCCACCCCCGCCGCCATCTTGTGACCCCCCAGCCATGTGCGATGCATGGGGGCAGCCATCTTGTTCACCCCCGACGCCATCTTGGACGGCAACAACGGACCCCAGTGTCGACGGCTCCACGGGGTTCGAAGAAGACGCTCATCCATTACAACCACGTCTGGCTTCAATGACGCTGGACCAAGCATGGCCCCGGACGCTCCAGACGACGACGACAACGGTGCTGATAAACGGGCACGAGACACCATGCCTGGTCGACTCCGGGAGCACGGAGAGCTTTATCCACCCCGACACGGTAAGACGCTGTTCTTTGACCATCCGTCCCAGCGCACAAAAGATTTCCCTAGCTGCAGGCTCCCATTCCGTACAGATCAAAGGCTTCTGCATAGTTACCCTAACGGTGCAAGGGAGGGAGTTCAAAAACTACAGGCTCTACGTCCTTCCCCAACTCTGCGCCCCCACATTACTGGGATTAGACTTCCAGTGCAATCTACAGAGCCTAACCTTCAAATTCGGCGGCCAAATACCCCCACTCACTATCTGCGGCCTTGCAACCCTCAAGGTGCAACCCCCATCCTTGTTTGCAAACCTCACCCCGGATTGCAAACCCGTCGCCACTAGGAGCAGACGGTACAGCGCCCAGGACCGGACCTTCATTCGGTCCGAAGTCCAGCGGCTACTAAAGGAAGGCATAATCCAGGCCAGCAATAGTCCCTGGAGAGCACAGGTGGTAGTAGTAAAGACAGGGGAGAAGTAAAGGATGGTCATAGACTATAGCCAGACCATCAACAGGTACACACAACTAGACGCGTACCCTCTCCCCCGCATATCCGACATGGTCAATCGGATTGCCCAATATAAGGTCTTCTCCACCGTGGACCTCAAGTCCGCCTACCAACAGCTCCCCATCCGCCCAAGTGACCGCAAGTACACAACCTTCGAGGCAGACGGGCGATTATACCATTTCCTAAGGGTCCCATTTGGCGTCACAAACGGGGTCTCGGTCTTCCAACGAGAGATGGACCGAATGGTTGATCAACACGGGTTACGGGCCACGTTCCCGTATCTCGACAATGTAACCATCTGCGGCCACGATCAGCAGGACCACGACGCCAACCTCCAAAAATTCCTCCACCGCTAAAGCCTTGAACCTCACGTACAACGAGGACAAGTGCGTTTTTAGCACAAACCGGCTAGCCATTTTGGGATATGTAGTGCGCAATGGGATAATAGGCCCCGACCCCGAACGTATGCGCGCCCTCATGGAATTTCCCCTCCCGCACTGCTCAAAAGCCCTAAAACGCTGCCTGGGGTTCTTTTCATATTACGCCCAGTGGGTCCCCCAGTACGCAGACAAGGCCCGCCCCCTAATACAGACCACGACCTTCCCTCTGTCGACAGAGGCTTGCCAGGCCTTCAGCCGCATCAAAGCGGATATCGCAAAGGCCACGATGCGCGCCATCGACGAGTCCCTCCCCTTCCAGGTCGAGAGCGACGCCTCTGACGTAGCTCTAGCGGCCACCCTTAACCAAGCGGGCAGACCCGTGGCCTTTTTCTCCCGAACCCTCCACGCTTCAGAAATCCGCCACTCCTCAGTGGAAAAGGAAGCCCAAGCCATAGTGGAAGCGGTGCGACATTGGAGGCATTACCTGGCCGGCAGGAGATTCACTCTCCTCACGGACCAACGGTCGGTAGCCTTCATGTTCGATAATGCACTGCGGGGCAAAATCAAAAACGACAAGATCTTAAGGTGGAGGATCGAGCTCTCCACCTTCAACTACGAGATCTTGTATCACCCCGGAAAGCTGAACGAGCCGTCCGATGCCCTATCCCGCGGCACATGTGCCAACGCACAAATTAACCGCCTCCAAACCCTCCACGAGGACCTCTGCCACCCGGAGGTCACTCGGTTCTACCACTTTATTAAGTCCTGCAACCTCCCATACTCTTTAGAGGAGGTCCGTACAGTCACAAGGAACTGCCACATCTGCGCAGAGTGCAAACCGCATTTTTTTAGGCCGGATGGTGCGCACCTGATTAAGGCTTCCCGCCCCTTTGAACGCCTTAGTCTGGATTTCAAAGGACCCCTCCCCTCCACCGACCGCAACATATACTTCCTTAATGTGGTGGACGAGTACTCCCGCTTCCCATTCGCCATCCCCTGCTCTGACATGACCGCGGCCACAGTCATTAAAGCCCTGAACACCATATTCACACTGTTTGGTTGCCCCGCATACGTCCACAGCGACAGGGGGTCCTCCTTCATGAGTGACGAGCTGCGCCAGTTCCTGCTCAGCAACGGTATAGCCTCGAGCAGGACGACCTGCTACAACCCCCGGGGGAACGGGCAAGTAGAGAGGGAGAACGGCACGGTCTGGAAGACCGTCCTACTGGCTCTACGGTCCAGGGACCTCCCAGTTTCACGGTGGCAGGAGGTCCTCCCGGACGCCCTCCACTCCATCCGGTCACTACTCTGTACTAGCACTAACCAAATGCCTCATGAGCGCCTCCTTGTCTTCCCCAGGAAGTCCTCCTCTGGAACGTCACTGCCGACCTGGCTGGCGGCCCCAGGACCCATCTTGCTCCGAAAAAATGTGCGGGCGCACAAGTCGGACCCGTTGGTCGAAAGGGTTCACCTCCTTCACGCGAACCCGCAGTACGCTTACGTGGAGTACCCCGACGGCCGACAGGACACGGTCTCCCTGCGAGATCTGGCACCCGCCGACAACACACACACCCCCCCGACACCAATCACCCCCTTCCTGCCACCGCCGCACCCCGCGACCGCCCCCTTCCCAGGAGGATCGGTCCTCCTCCCAGGCCCGACCAGGAGTGAAGCCCAAGCTGAAACCGTAAGGCTCCCGGAGACGACAACACCGGAACAAGCACCACCACCACCACCGGGGCCGAGGCGATCGACACGGACGACCAGACCGCCTGACCGACTCGTGGCGTCGATCTAACACTACAATATGTGGACTTTTAACAAGAACATTTTGTCTTTTTTTTTCCTGACAATTACTGTAAATAGTTCGAAACAAAAAAAACCTTGTACATACTGTAATAACATGCAAAATTTTTCCTCCCAGGACCAGCCTTGTAAACCCTTACCACCATGCGAAGCATCACCCCGCCGGGTTCATTTTTAACAAGGGGTGAATGTGGTAGTATGCATTAGGGGTCATGTGGGACTGTGAAGCCGTGATGTCATTGGCTGACAGATCCCGGGTCCTGGTTGGACGTTGACCTCTAGCTCCGCCTTGAAGGCTGAGTATAAGTACCAGGAGTCCTCCCCCGCAGGTAGTCTACTACTGAACTGCGGGGGAACAGTCACGCTTAATAAAGCCTCATCGACTTCACTCTATTCGTCTCTCGGAGTCTTTGTGCGCTACACAGACTATCGACCGGTACCAGCCTTTATGCATCCCGCAGGCCAGACCCAATTCGATAAGCCATTTGTTTCCCTGACCTGGTTGGCATTGTGCAGGTCAAGGACACACAGCCTGAGTGAGAGAGATACAGACCGAGTGAGAATTTGGTAATTTGGTGCAGTGAGGTAACCAGGAAAGGTAAGTGGTTAATCTAATTTTGCTGTTTTTCAGTTAAAAGTGCAGTGTAGATTAGTGTCTGATTGGCTGAAGCTGCCCCTACCCTAATTGCTGAGAGGCAGTTATCTGGCAGTCACCTGAGGCCTGTTAAGGGGCACAAAGGTACACATTGTTTTCTTCTCTTTGAAGTTTTAGTGTGAGTCATCCTAAAGCCTGTATAAAAGACAGACAGAAAGCGCACCTTAGTAAGCATTGCGCAGGTCAAGGACACACAGACCGAGTGAGAATTTGGTAATTTGGTGCAGTGAGGTAATTCGGTGAAGAGTGGGAGAAGGTGCTTTTTCCCTACTGTTTTGTTCTCTCTCTTCGGGCCTAATTTCGGGAGCCGTTCGGAGGAGGAGGAGCAGTCTCTGTGAGTATAAAAACCTAACGGAAACTTCCTGTTTTCCAGTTTTTTCCCCAAAAGTGACGTCAGAGGGAAGCTGTGACCTGAATGGTTGATAGCAAATCTGCCCCAAATTTAAAAAAAAAACACAGCTAAACTCATAAACTTAAATTAAACGAATTAATTAATTAGTGATGGCTGGTCAGGTGATGTGCTCGAGCTGCTTGATGTGGGAGCTGGCAGATCCCATTGCGAGCTGCAGCGACCACATTTGCAGTAAGTGTTGGCTGCTCGATGAGCTCCGGCTCAGAGTTGATGAGCTGGAGTCTGAGCTTCAAACACTGAGGCACATCCGGGAGGGGGAGACTTACCTGGACACTGTGTTTCAGGAGGCAGTCACACCTGTCAGAGTAAGTAGTTTAAATCCTGCCAGTGGCCAGGGACAGCAGGGTGTGACTGCAAGTCAGGCAGGTAAAGGGAACCAGCAGGCAGGAACTCAGGAGCCTCAGCCCTTGACTCTGTCCAACAGATATGAGGCACTTGCTCCCTGACCAAGGCACCATGGTTCAGCAGGCCATTCAAGGAGAGGGAGTAAATAGGCAAGTTGTAGTTGTAGGGGATTCTATTATCAGGGGATAGATAGCATCCTTTGTGAGCAGGATAAAGAGTCCCGCATGGTATGTTGCCTGCCCGGTGCTAGGGTGCGGGACATCTCTGACCGGCTTGAAAGGATACTGGAGAGGGAGGGGGAGGATCCAGTTGTTGTGGTCCATGTCGGTACCAACAACATAGGCAAGTCTAGGAAAGAGGACCTGTTTAGAGATTATAAAGAGCTAGGATTCAAATTAAAAAAACAGGTCCTCAAGGGTCATGATCTCCGGATTACTGCCCGAGCCACGTGCAAATTGGCATAGGGAGGCAAGAATAAGGGAAGTTAACACGTGGCTGAAAGAGTGGTGTGGGAATGAGGGGTTCCTTTTCATGGGACACTGGCATCAGTTTTGGGACAGGGGGGACCTATACCGTTGGGATGGTCTCCACCTGAACCGAGCTAGGACCAGTGTTCTGGCGAAAAGGGTAAATAGGGTGGTCAATAGGACTTTAAACTAAAGATTGGGGGGGAAGGGAAAGCCAGGGAACCAAGAGGTGAAGTAATCAGTGGGAAGCGTAGCTGCTTAGGAATACAAAAAAGCACGAAAAGACAAAACTCAGGAGAGGTTACGATAGTCCCCATCCCACAAAATATGACACAGTGTATGGAAAGGCTCAGTAAACCAAGGTCCACCACACTAAGAAAACAAAAAGGGACGGTCAATAGAGAATTAAAGGTGCTATATTTAAATGCGCGCAGTGTACGGAACAAGGTAGATGAGCTTGTGGCCCAAATTGTGACTGGCAGGTATGATGTGGTAGGCATCACAGAGACATGGTTGCAGGGGGTTCAGGACTGGCATTTAAACATCCAGGGATTCACAACCTATCGAAAAGACAGGGAGGTGGGCAGAGGGGGCGGGGTTGCCTTGTTAATTAGGAATGAAATTAAATCAATAGCACTAAATGACATAGGGTCAGATGATGTGGAGTCTGTGTGGGTAGAGTTGAGGAACCACAAAGGCAAAAAAACCATAATGGGAGTTATGTACAGGCCTCCTAACAGTGGTCAGGACCGGGGGCACAAAATGCATCACGAAATAGAAAGTGCATGTCAGAAAGGCAAGGTCACAGTGATCATGGGGGACTTCAATATGCAGGTGGACTGGGTAAATAATGCTGCCAGTGGACCCAAGGAAAGGGAATTCATTGAATGTTTACAGGAGGGCTTTTTGGAACAGCTTGTGATGGAGCCCACGAGGGAACAGGCCATTCTGGACTTAGTGTTATGTAATGAGCCAGACTTGATTAAAGATCTTAAAGTAAGGGAGCACTTAGGAGGCAGTGATCATAATATGGTCGAATTCAATCTCCAATTTGAAAGAAAGAAGGTAGAATCAGATGTAAAGGTGTTACAGTTAAATAAAGGTAACTACAGGGGCATGAGGGAGGAACTGACGAAAATCGACTGGGAGCAGAGCCTAGTGGGAAAGACAGTAGAACAGCAATGGCAGGAGTTTCTGGGAGCAATTGAGGACACAGTGCAGAGGTTCATCCCAAAGAAAAGAAAGGTTAACAGAGGGGGGATTAGGCAGCCATGGCTGACAAAGGAAGTTAGGGAATGCATCAAAGCAAAAGAGAAAGCCTATAATGTGGCAAAGAGTAGTGGGAAGTCAGAAGATTGGGAAGGCTACAAAAACAAACAGAGGATAACAAAGAGAGAAATAAGGAAAGAGAGGATCAAATATGAAGGTAGGCTAGCCAGTAACATTAGGAATGATAGTAAAAGTTTCTTTAAATACATTAAAAACAAACGGGAGGCAAAAGTTGACATTGGGCCGCTCCAAAATGACGCTGGTAATTTTGTGATGGGAGACAAGGAAATAGCTGAGGAACTAAATAAGTACTTTGCGTCAGTCTTCACAGTAGAAGACATGAGTAATATCCCACCCATTCCGGAGAGTCAGGGGGCAGAGTTGAATATGGTAGCCATCACAAAGGAGAAAGTGCTAGAGAAACTAAGAGGTCTAAAAATTGATAAATCTCCGGGCCCAGATGGACTACATCCTAGAGTTCTAAAGGAGATAGCTGAAGAAATAGTGGAGGCGTTAGTTATGATCTTTCAAAAGTCACTGGAGTCCGGGAAAGTCCCAGAGGATTGGAAAATCGCTGTTGTAACCCCCCTGTTCAAGAAGGGAACAAGGAAAAAGATGGAAAATTATAGGCCAATTAGCCTAACCTCGGTTGTTGGCAAGATTCTAGAATCCATTGTTAAGGATGAGATTTCTAAATTCTTGGAAGTGCAGGGTCAGATTAGGACAAGTCAGCATGGATTTAGTAAGGGGAAGTCGTGCCTGACAAACCTGTTAGAGTTCTTTGAAGAGATAACAAATAGGTTAGACCAAGGAGAGCCAATGGATGTTATCTATCTTGACTTCCAAAAGGCCTTTGACAAGGTGCCTCACGGGAGACTGCTGAGTAAAATAAGGGCCCGTGGTATTCGAGGCAAGGTACTAACATGGATTGACGATTGGCTGTCAGGCAAAAGGCAGAGAGTTGGGATAAAAGGTTCTTTTTCGCAATGGCAACCGGTGACGAGTGGTGTCCCGCAGGGTTCAGTGTTGGGGCCACGGCTGTTCTCTTTATATATTAACGATCTAGATGACGGGACTGGGGGCATTCTGGCTAAGTTTGCCGATGATACAAAGATAGGTGGAGGGGCAGGTAGTATGGAGGAGGTGGGGAGGCTGCAGAAAGATTTAGACAGTTTAGGAGAGTGGTCCAAGAAATGGCTGATGAAATTCAACGTGGGCAAGTGCGAGGTCTTGCACTTTGGAAAAAAGAATAGAGGCATGGACTATTTTCTAAACGGTGATAAAATTCATAATGCTGAAGTACGAAGGGACTTGGGAGTCCTAGTCCAGGATTCTCTGAAGGTAAACTTGCAGGTTGAGTCCGTAATTAAGAAAGCAAATGCAATGTTGTCATTCATCTCAAGAGGCTTGGAATATAAAAGCAGGGATGTACATCTGAAGCTTTATAAAGCATTAGTTAGGCCCCATTTAGAATACTGTGAGCAATTTTGGGCCCCACACTTCAGGAAGGACGTACTGGCACTGGAGCGGGTCCAGCGGAGATTCACACGGATGATCCCAGGAATGGTAGGCCTAACATACGATGAACGTCTGAGGATCCTGGGATTATATTCATTGGAGTTTAGGAGGTTGAGGGGAGATCTAAGAGAAACTTACAAGATAATGAATGGCTTAGATAGGGTGGATGTAGGGAAGTTGTTTCCATTAGCAGGGGAGACTAGGACCCGGGGGCACAGCCTTAGAATAAAAGGGAGTCACTTTAGAACAGAGATGAGGAGAAATTTCTTCAGCCAGAGAGTGGTGGGTCTGTGGAATTCATTGCCACAGAGGGCGGTGGAGGCCGGGACGTTGAGTGTCTTTAAGACAGAAGTTGATAAATTCTTGATTTCTCGAGGAATTAAGGGCTATGGAGAGAGAGCGGGTAAATGGAGTTGAAATCAGCCATGATTGAATGGCGGAGTGGACTCGATGGGCCGAATGGCCTTACTTCCGCTCCTATGTCTTATGGTCTTATGGCTGTCACCAAAGTTAAGTATTGGCCTTTAGTGGTAGGTGATAGTCTAGAGGTAGTATTATTGTGTAAGTATTTATTGCTGTATATAATAAATGATCGTTGATTTAACATTTACTAAGCGGTGTGCTGTATTATTAATCACAACTAGAGCTTGAACCACGTGGCGGTATCAGAAAGATACCTGGTGACTCGTGAGCAAAGGTGACAGAATTAGAGCTAATAAAACTAAGGCTAATAAGAGCAACAACCCCCTTCCCCACAAAGAGGGGAGTCCACTGGTGGGAGCACTTTTCTACCTGAGGCTGCTCTTCTACCTGAGGCGGCTCTGGGTCAGATGGGGTGTAGTGGTCCGCTGATCGCTGTTTCCTGGCTGACTACTGAAGATTGACTATTGGGGCCTTAGTCCGAGACACAACATCGTCTGCTGGAATGGATTCCTCTGGCTCCATGTCGGATTCGGAGTCATCCTCCTCCTGCTGGATTGGGCGATGTAACCCAGATGGCTGGGACCCCAGGCTGAGGGGCGGTTCCTGATGCAGTGGAGTCGCCAATGCTGTTGGTCGGTCGCCGAGACGTATGGGTTCCCGCTTCATCAGGTGGTCTAAATGCTTGCGTTTAACCTTCCCCTGAAGACAGACCTTATAAGACTCCGGACCCGATCATTCCAGTACAACAACTGGAAGCCACAATGCTCCATCCCCGAAATTGGGGGAATAGACAGCATCCCCAGAGTTAAATGTTCGCCCTGGAGCCCACAGGTTGTGGTGTAATTTCTGAGTTTCCTGTTGTGCCTCTACTTTGCCGGCAAGACTTGGAAACATGAGACTCAACCAGGTTCTGAGTCCATGGCCCACCAAGAGCTCTGCAGGGGTGATTTCCATTGTCACATGGGGCATTGTCTGATAACTAAAAAGGAATCGCACCAGCTGCCCATCCAAAGACGCCATGTATTGCTTCTTCACACCCTTTTGAACGTCTGGACTGCCTGTTGTGTTAAACCATTGGTGGAAGGATGGTATGGAGCCATCCGAACATGCCGAATGCGTTTCTCTTTTAAAACCGGCGAATTCCTCAAGGCTGAATGGCGACCCATTATCCATCACCAGAACCTATGGGTGTTAAACCTGCCCCGGAGCTTCTCTATCATGGCCCAGGACGTTATGGCAGCCATATTGCACACTTCCAGCCACTTTGAGTGGGCATCCACCACCACAAGGAACATGGAATCCAGGAACGGTCCCGCAAAATCTGCATGGAGGTAGGCTCGACCATTCCCACGGATGCAGTGAGGCCCTTGGCGGGAGTTTCTGATGTGCCTTGCATGCCGAGCAGCTGCGCTCGACTCTCTCTGTGTCCCCATCGATGGCGGGCCACCAGACATAACTGCGCGCCAACATTTTAATTTTAGATGCACCCGGACGGCCACCGTGAAGGTCCTGCGCAGGACTCACTGCCCTTGTGGGGGAATGACCTCCCAAACTCTCCACAATATGACGGCATCTTCTACACTGAGCTTGGCAAATGTCTGGGCGGAAGGCCGGAGGGTTATTGGAAAGGCCTCCTTCCCGCCACTCAACAGCATGAACCAAAGCTTCACCAATCCCGGGCCCTTTGTGTCCACGCATATACCTGAGCAGCTGTCACCGACAAAGTGTCCATGAAATTGAAGATCGCCAATCACCTCACCTGCCACTGGTGGGGACGGGGCACTCAAGGCCAAATGCAAACGGCATGGGCAATCTGGGTTCCCAGGCGGTGCAGAAAGGAATATTCGTATGTCACGGACAGGAGCACCCAATGCTGGATCCGAAACGATGCAGTTGGTGGGATTCCCTTATCATCCCTGAAAAGGCCGAGCAGCAGCTTGCAGTCAGTTCGAATGACAAAACGTCGACAATAAACCTACTGATGCAATTTCTTAATTCCAGAAATTACTGCCAAACCTTCTTTCTCTATCTGAGCATAACATCGTTCTGCGTATGCCAGAATCCTCAAAATGAACACAATGTCCCATCCATGGGCCAGCACCGCCCCTATACCATAGGGGGAAGCAATGCTTGTCAATATTAGAGGCCTAGTTGGATAATTGAGCTGCGTGGAAGACAAACATTTCTGAACAGCAACAAAGGCTTTGTCTTGTGAAGCACCCCAGCACAATCGCTGGTCTTTCCTTAATAGCACGTGGAGTGGAGACAACAGAGTGGCAAAGTTAGTAATTAACTTCTTGTAGTAGTTGACCAAGCCCAAAAACGACCGGAGCTCCGTGGAGTTCTTCGGTGTCTGGGCCCCTTTCATGACGCAATACTTATCCTCCATTGGGTGTAGTCCATCCCTGTTCACCCTGTAACTGAGATGGGTCACCGCTTCAGTATGGAACACACACTTACTCCTCTTCAGCTGGACGCTGACTTGGGAAAACCACTGGAGCACTTCCTGCAGACTATCCATATGTTCCTTTTCTGTAGATCCCATAATGAGCATGGCACCAAAGTAGACAGCCACGTTCGTGAGGCCCTGCAAAATGTTCTCCATCACACGCTGAAAGGTCACTGGGGCTGATGAAACCCCAAACTGGAGGTGGATATACTCAAACTACCCCCAACGAGTATTAATGGTGGAACATTTCCTGGATTCCGGGTCCAGCTTCACCTGCAGATGTGCATGGCTCATGTCCAGCTTCATGAAGGAGCATCCTCCAGCCAATCTGGCATATAAATCGTCTACGTGGGACATCGGGTATCAGTCCAGATGGGAGGCACTGTTCACACTGAGTTTAAATTCTCTGCAAAGGCAGACAGTCTTGTCGGGCTTCATTATTGGCACTACAGGCATGGCCCATTCCACAAACTGCACCAGGCGTGTGACCGCTAGATCCTGTAGGCACCAAAGCTCTGCATCGACCTTTATCAGCAAAGCATAAGGTACAGGCCTGAAATATCATGTCTTGAGCCTCAGGAGCCACGTGGGTATGCAGCAGAATTCTCTGTCGGCAGGACCCTCCGCTCTGCCGGCAGCGCACCCATGCCTGCGAGTTTCTGGATAGCGTGAGGTGGCTGTCGGAATGGAGGATCCCGCTGCCGGTGAGGGCACACCACACAGGAAAACGCAGCTGGAGGACCAGGGAATCCCGTCCATGGGCTTTGGCCCCCTTTATTCTATCAAGACTCTCCTGGAACAGTTCAGCGTATTTATCCAGCACATCATATAGGCTTCCGCTGCACATCCAAAAGACTTGTTACCAGTCGAAACGGAGGACTCGTAGCCAATTTCACCCCAACAAATCCTGCCCAGTCCCTACACCATAACCAACAGACGTGGGACCGACTGTAGCCTATGCGTTATCGATGTCATGGTGGTCCCCACGGTTTTTAAAGGCTCCCCAGTGTAGGTCGACAATCTTGCCTTTGTATCATGAAGCTTCACGACAGGATCCCAGTATGAAGCTGAGAAAATGTATTGAAGTCCATAATTGAGACGGCTGCACCTGTATCCGTTTCCATCGTCACCGGATACCCAATGACCTATAGCGTGCAACGTTTGGAGCTGTGACACAGTTCAGTTGCATCAGGCAGTCCGCCTCATCCAGGGTCTCCATGTGCAAGGCTCTAGTTTGCGTTGTACTGGTTGGTTGCTGTAGAAGATGTTCTCTGCCTTGTATCTAGTGGCCCTGACTGTCATCAGTTCTCTGCGGCCGGCTCACCCCTTGATTTTTGGGGAAAGTATCCCACCAGTCAGAAGTAGCGCCCAAGATTCAAAACCTGCTTTGGGATTGCCTCTGTGGCTGCCCCTTTGGAGGAGGTCATGCCAGACCGGCAGCATCCTGTGATGCAGAAGGAGTTCGAAAAGAAGGGCATGCCAAATATAGACGCCATACTCCATGGACTCCTGCACTCGTTTCTCTGTGTGCTCTCGAGATAATGAACGTTCAATGGCCCATTTCAAATCTAGGGTGAGTTCCGCCAATAGCTTTCTCTGTGTGGTCGGATTGTTAATACCATTCATGAGCTGGTCCTGCAACATCTCCGAGAGTGTCGGCCCGAGCTCGCAGTGTTCAGCCACAATTCTTTAGCGGGTTAAGAAGTCCATGAAAGATTCACCAGGGGACTGCACTGCCATATTAAAACAATACCGTTGCATAATTACAGAGGGCTTGGGGTCATAATGTTCCAAAACCATAGCGACCAGCATCAAAGGCTCTAGAGTCCGGTGCAGCCAAATAAGTTAGACTCTTTATGATCCTAAACGTCTGGGCCCCGGAGGAAGCAATGCACCCTTTCTGCGTTCTGGTTCCGGTCTTCAACACTGGCGTCAAATGCATCTAACCGCCCAAAGAGAGGCATGGCAGAATAATTTGCAGCTTTGACAGCAAACCGGTTTACTCCTCGTCGTCAGTTTAATAAACACATGAGATATCCACAGCGGGTAAAATAAAGAACTTTGATTTACAATAACGGTATATACACTTCCCGGTAGATCCCTACCGGGTCTCTTCCTGGTGGTTGCCTTACTGTCCAGCCTTTTATACAATGCAAAATGGCAATCCCCCACCTGTCAGCAAGAACCACGGGGATGATAATCATTCGCACTCCATAAATCGCGTGCGGGATATTACAGCCTCCGTTTGCACTGTAGGGATTCTATGTATCAACAGTTATCTTAACAATTTGAAGCTCAAGACAGACTTTTATTCACAAAAAAACTAGATGGAATAAATTGTCAGTGTTCTTGATTCTTCTTTCTTCAAATAAACTGTAATTCAAAACTATAACAAAGGATACATTTGCACAATGTAACTTCCGCAATCGCAAAATATATTCCAAATGAGATTTCAAGCAGCTGGGTGGGGGTGAAGGGGGATTTTCACCCAGAGGAACAATTCAGCTGGCAAAAACTTCCAATGCCTCTGTCCTTCAGTGTCATCGCATACCCACCCCCTCCACCCACCTCGAGTATCCCTTCTCTCTTTCTCTCGAGCAAACAGAATTTAGTAATTGACAATACAGTCACTTAAAATACATGCCAGACAACAGAATACCAATAACTACCAAACACACAAACAAATGCCTTTCTTTACTGTCTTCTCAAACTCCATTGTGACATACAGTGGTGCTTACAACTTAATTCTTCCTAACCCTTCTCGGACTTCTTTCTCAGATCCTCATTTGACTTTTCCCAAAGCTCTGAACTTTCCACGTGCCTCTACATACTGGCTTTTAATATATTCCACTTCTACTGCCCAATGGTAACTGGGTGCCTTTGTGAACAGGAAGGATTACCACTCCATGAATGTGCAGATAGTATCAGACCACAAGACCCAGATTCTCCAAGACTGTGCACGATACCCTGGCAGCTCCCATGATACACACATTCTGCTACACTCCCAGGTGCTAAGGCTGCTCCTGGCTCCAGCTCGGCTGGATAGTTGGTTACTGGGTGACAAATGGTATCCATTGCGAAGGTGGCTCCTGATGCCACTCTGGCACCAGAGGGCAGAAGCAGAGGAGAGGTACAATCAGTGTTACGCCCCCACAATGGGGTGAATTTTCCACCAGTGGCAATGTCCGTTCCACTGGCAATGCACTCCTGCCCATGGATATCCCGGCGGTGTGGGGTGGCCACAATTGGAAATCCCATTGGCCGGTGGCGGGAACAGAGAATTCCGCTGCCGGTAACGGTGCACTGCTGAGAAACATGTGGCTGGGGAGGCAGGGAATACACACCAATGTCAGTGTTAGAGAGGACAATAGGTCTACTGGAGATGAGGCTCCGCTGTCTGGACCATTCCGGGAGAACAATGCCCTCCAAACTGAGTGTCGATTGTTGTTGTAGTCTGCTGCACTCTGCACAAGATGGCACTGGCCTGAGGGGGCCCATGTGAGGATGAGATTACGGAGACAGCTCCACAGGCCTCAGAGGAAGTCTCTCCATTCCAAATGGATCTGAGGTGGATCCCAGGCAGGCATAGGGTTAGGACGAGGAGCCAGACATGAGAACCTTCAGGGGGGGAGGGGCACCCAGGAGACCTTGATTTGATGTTTCTTCAGCTGAGCTGCCAGGGTTTGCATTCAATCTGAGTGCAAGGCACTGCCTCCTTCGAACATATTTCTAGCAATACCCTGCCATGACTCCAATGTCAGCTCATAACCTCTGTAGTAACGTTTGCTTCCCCTTCTGTCCATCATAAGGCACTGATCAGGTCTGCACCTATGAAGAACATAAATGACACTCGACATGGAAACTAAATCTTGATCTATATATGAAAGTGAGGAGCAAAATATAACATAGTTGCCACAGTTATACAAAACAATACATTGCAGTGATGACATGAATGAAAGTCACCCGTGAATACCCAATCATGAGCTTACAGTGCCTTAGAATTCCACTTCTGAATTCTACACTTTCATGGCCGCCCCCCCACTTGCTGGCAGCAGCATTGGAGGAAGATTGCTGACTTTGCTGTCGTGTTGGCCCTAATGACCTTGGCGGCCATCCTCTGGAAGGCGGGAGGGTGTGTTCAATGACATGACTAAGCACTCCTCAGTTGTGACGGCCTCTAAAGATGGTGCAGTAACTGACAGAGGAGCTGCCACCCTCATCCAGAGCGCCATGAGAGGAACCCATAGATATGACGGGCAGCTCATCCGCTATCATGAGGTATATCTGGACCTCCATGCTCACCACTGATGGATAGGTCGTGTCCTCCAGTCACTACCAGGGTATAGGCTTGCACTCTCTCAGTGGAGATGGCTGTGAGCTCGGTGTTCACGGTTAACTCAGTGCTCAGGCTCCTCATGGACTCCTGCATGACAGAGACCATTGCATGCAACTCTTTGGGATCTCTGACACATATTCCCACACATCACACTGGACATTCAGCATCTGATGCCGGATGGACAACTTGAAAGACTCAACACCAGCCTCGGACTCGGCCTTTCTTTGGTCTCCAACAGTCTTCTGACAGCTGGCACTCTGAGCACTCTCTGCCGCCGCCAGTTTCTCATGCGAGTATGCCATGCCCACCCCACAGCGCACTACCATCTGAGCCGGCAACCTAAAGACCACTGGGGTGCTTGTATCTGCATTGGTACCTGGGTCCCAGGGATGGTGTGATATGGGTGGTTCCGTGAACAATGCCTCCTGAGGTGTCAATGGAGGTTTCAGGGAATCCCAACTGGCTCTGGAGGATGGAAGATAATCAATCAGTATAATCACTCTTCACACAGTCAATGTGCATGCTTGGCAGCTCGGTGAGATTGATATCAACAGCATCACAGTGAATTTGTGATTGTTGACTAGCTAGGAACTCTTGCTCAGAAGTCCTTATGAGGGATGAAAGGACCTACATTGATTGCAGTCTCCACCTATCTCGCTTCTGTCCACTGGACTCTTACCTTCTTCTGAGACGCCTGTGTCTCCGAGACCTGAGGACATTCCTCCGGGCTCGCACTCGGGTTCAAGGGCGTCCATCCCATATATCCTCAGGATGAGCATGTTGGCCTCTCCACCGCCAGTCACTGGGTGCTCAGCGGAATTATGACTTCCCTTCTATAAATACAAAGGAACATTCATTACTCACACCTCCAACTGCAACACCATTCCATGCAATCCTCCCTCAACCCCATAAACCATGTTGACGTTCCCGTCATCTTTGCACACCTGACCCTCAGCTGGACCCAGGTTTTCCAATCTCCCAGCTTTAACACGCACAGGTATATGTGTCTTCTGTTACTCTTTTTTGTTCAGCACACTGTGCCTCCTCAGCAACTCCAGGATGTCAATCTGCCACATTTGCGTCTTAACTGCCCGCTGGTTTCCCATTGACCTGCTGCCCACCACTGCCCCTGCTGGAAGCCCTTTTCCAATGGGTGGGGTGAGTGGGGGGAGTTGGTTGGGGAGGATCACATGTCACGCTGGCCAGCCCTTCATTGGCCAGCCAGTGTGAACTCGAGCCTTTCTGATGCTCCTGGGCCAAAGGGGATGTCGCGACCGCTTACCCGACGAGTGCGAAATTCAGGGCATGATGTTTTTGAAAATCTCTTTACTTCAGACCAAACTGATGTCATCTTCGTATTGAGCAACATATCATTAGGCTCCAAGCTGGCTGAAGAGGCTTCTCTGTGATGTCTTCATTGAAAATTCAAAGGAATGAAAACAAAGACATTTTGTGCTGAACGCAGGGTGCGAAATTACTAACACATTCTGGATAGGAGTAAAGGGAGTGCCTCAAAGGCCGGGATTCCATGAATAAGAGAGGTTAAAAGTATGAGAAATCAATGTCAATAACCTCTGTGGATATTAATCTTTGAGACGTTGCCAACATTTACCTCAGGAACTGCATTATAGTCTTTGTTTATCATAAAAAGTTAGAAAGCAACAGCAGGTTATCTACTTTTGAGCCAGAGATTAAAACCTTGAAAAGAGGTGCATACTTGTAAGAGCAATAGGAGTAGGGTGGGAAAGGCAGCTGTGAATTGGCCTTGGAGCTATAAAAAACAAAACATATCAATTCTAATCTGAACAGCTGGACCTTGTATATCCAGGGATAAGGGTCTGGTACGTTAAGCGCAGGATAAAGGCTAGTAGATTATTGGACCACCAGGCTGGACAAATCAAAGCAACTATTTCTGGCAATAACCTGGGAGAATATCTCCTTTCAGCTGGAAGCGATCAATGAAACTCCTTCAGATTCTATTATATATCTACAGTTTGAAATACGTTTCCACAAAATCTCAATCTGATCCATTTATTGTATAATCAAGAACTATATCATCTTGGAGTTAAGGAGGTAGATTGCGCTATGGCATTGATTCAGATGAGTTCTCCATTGCAAAAAGATCTAACACCACAAATTGTCTTTGGATGGACCTTTCCATTCCCATTCACGTCGGGCGGGTTTGGCGACAGGAGCTACAGGTCGGGATTTTCCAATAATGGGGCTATGTCCCCACGACCGCGGAAAAACGCATGTGAATCACTCTGGATTTACCTGGAGACAGTACAGGGTGATTTTCCGATTTGCAGAGGGCTAGCAGGGCCCCGGAGTAGTCCTCACAGCTCCGGCTGCCGTTATGGAGCCCGGCACTTCTGGTTAGGGGTCTGCGCATGCGCACGGCGGAGGCCTGAGTCGGCCGCCCCCCGCGACATGGCCGATCCACACCACGCGCCAGCACCGAAAACATAGGCCCCCCCAGATCACGTGCGCCCGCGGATCGGTGGCCCCCAATCGGTAGCTTGGCCTTCCTGGAGGCCCCCCCGTGAATGATCACCCCGCCCCCCCACCAGGGCGGCCGTGGACTGAGTCCGCAGCCGCCATGCTGAGTTCCTGACGGGTGGAACCATGAGAGAACCACGCCGTCGGGAACTCGACCAGCTGCACTCAGTGAATCGCCACGTGGGCCTTTCTCAATGGCCCCCGACCGGCGCCGCGTCGACCGCGCACGTGCGATTGGCTGCGATTCTCCAGGGATGGAGCAGTGTCGGACCCGATCTCGGGTTTGATGCCCATTCTCTTCCCCCACGCCGATCGCGATTTCGGCGCGGAGGCAAGTCGTGTTGTATACGCGTGAATGGATTGTCCCCTCCCTCATCAGTGATGGGGCGCATTTCCCGATGTTAACATATGGAACATCGGACTTCCGGGTGCGGCGATGACCAGCTAAGTCGCACGTTTCGGCAGCTCCCGGTGGAACGGACTTTTGGGCTCTTGATAGGAGCCCCAACGGCAATTTTAACGGCTAAAAACACCGTGCGGTAAACCAGAAGGGTGTTCCCCCTGGACACGGATGGAAAAAGGAGAGGAAAGTGGCCGGATTGCAGCGGATCCTTTGGAACAACGGCAAGGAAGGCAAGCAGAAACCAAGATGGCGTCGGAAGGTGGCAGTTTCATATGGGGCCCTGAACAACAAGAGTTCTTGAAACGCTGCGTGGAGGAGATAAAAAAGGAAATGAAGAAAGAGTTGTTGGCCCCGATATTACAGGCGATTGAAGGGCTGAAAGAGGAACAAAAGACCCAGGAGCAGGAGCTTTGGGTCGTGAAGGCGAAAGCAGCAGAGAATGAGAAAGATATACAGGGCCTGGTGGTGAAGTCGGAGATACAGGAGGCACACCAGAAACGATCTGTGGAGAGGTTGGAGGCACTGGAAAACAACGCAAGGAGGAACAACTTGAGGATTCTTGGCCTTCCTGAAGGTGTGGCGGGGGCGGACGTCGGGGCATATGTGAGCACGATGCTGCACTCGTTAATGGGAACGGAGGCCCCGACGGGTCCGTTGGAGGTGGAGGGAGCATACCGAGTTATGGTGCGAGGATCGAGAGCAGGAGAAACTCCCAGAGCCATAGTGGTGAGATTCCTCCGTTTTAAGGATAGAGAAATGGTCCTTAGATGGGCGAAGAAAACTCGGTGTAGTAAATGGGAGAACGCGGTGATCCGCGTTTATCAAGATTGGAGTGCGGAGGTGGCGAGAAGGAGGGCGAGCTTTAATCGGGCCAAAGCGGTACTTCACAAAAAGAAGATAAAATTTGGAATGCTGCAACCGGCAAGACTGTGGGTCACATATCAAGGGAAGCACCACTACTTTGAGACGGCGGATGAAGCGTGGACTTTTATTGTAGAAGAAAAATTGGAATGATTGGATTATGAAAATGAACGTTTGGACAAAGTGGTGGGGCGAATGGGGGGGGGGGGGCGAAGAGGGGTTTTATGTTTTAATCCTGCGGTATGGTAACTTTTCTTTCTCCCACAGGTGGTGATGGGGGGAGGTGGGGAGGGAGAGGAGATGGGGCGTTGGCCATGGGAGGCGGGGCCGAGGGAGAGGCGCGGGCTTGGTTCCCGCGCTATGATAATTATGGCGGGAATAGAGAAGCAGGAAGGAGGGGGCGTCGCACGGTGCGAGCCGTGATCACGGGGGGAAGCCGAGGTCAGCCAGAGTTTGCTGACTTCTGGGAGCAACATGGGGGGAGTAATTACGCTAGCGGGGGGTCTAGCGGGGGGGGGGGAGGGGGGAATTACTGGGTTGCTGCTGCTGGGGAAAGGGGGGAGTGGGTACGGGAAAGGATGGGCGGGGGGGCACCGTCGGGGAGAGATACAGCTGCGTGGGAACTGGGTGAGAAGCTGGAAAAAGATGATGGCTAACCGGCAAGGGGGGGGGGGAAGCCCCCCAACTCGGCTGATCACGTGGAACGTGAGGGGGCTTAACGGGCCGATAAAGAGGGCACGAGTACTCGCACACCTTAAGAAACTTAAAGCAGATGTGGTTATGTTACAGGAAACGCACCTGAAACTGATAGACCAGGTTAGGTTGCGCAAAGGATGGGTGGGGCAGGTGTTCCATTCGGGGCTGGATGCGAAAAACAGGGGGGTGGCTATATTAGTGGGGAAGCGGGTAATGTTCGAGGCAAAGACTATAGTGGCGGATAACGGGGGCAGATACGTGATGGTGAGTGGCAAATTACAGGGAGAGATGGTGGTTTTGGTAAACGTGTATGCCCCGAACTGGGATGATGCCAACTTTATGAGGCGAATGCTAGGACGCATCCCAGACCTAGAGACCGGAAAGCTGATAATGGGGGGAGACTTTAACACGGTGTTGGAACCAAGGCTGGATAGGTCGAAGTCCAGGACTGGTAGGAGGCCGGCAGCAGCCAAGGTGCTTAAGGATTTTATGGAGCAGATGGGAGGGGTGGACCCGTGGAGATTCAGTAGACCTAGGAGTAAGGAGTTCTCGTTTTTCTCCTATGTCCATAAAGTCTATTCACGCATAGACTTTTTTGTGTTGGGTAGGGCATTGATCCCGAGGGTGAGGGGAACGGAATATACGGCTATAGCCATTTCGGATCATGCCCCACACTGGGTAGACTTGGAGATGGGGGAGGAAACAAGAGGGCGCCCACCCTGGAGAATGGACATGGGACTAATGGCGGATGAGGGGGTGTGCCTAAGGGTGAGGGGATGCATTGAAAAGTACTTGGAACTCAATGACAATGGGGAGGTTCAGGTGGGAGTGGTCTGGGAGGCGTTGAAGGCGGTGGTTAGGGGGGAGCTGATATCAATAAGGACACATAAAGGGAAGCAGGAGAGTAAGGAACGGGAGCGGTTGCTGCAAGAACTTTTGAGGGTGGACAGACAATATGCGGAAGCACCGGAGGAGGGACTGTACAGGGAAAGGCAAAGGTTGCATGTGGAATTTGACTTGCTGACCACAGGCACTGCAGAGGCACAATGGAGGAAGGCGCAGGGTGTACAGTATGAATATGGAGAGAAGGCGAGCAGATTGCTGGCACACCAATTGAGGAAAAGGGGAGCAGCGAGGGAAATAGGGGGGGTGAGGGACGAGGAAGGAGAGACGGAGCGGGGAGCGGAGAGAGTGAATGAAGTGTTCAAGACATTTTATAAAAAATTGTATGAAGCTCAACCCCCGGATGGGAGGGAGAGAATGATGGATTTTTTGGATCGGCTGGAAATTCCCAAGGTGGAAGAGCAGGAAAGGGTGGGACTGGGAGCACAGATCACGGTAGAAGAAGTGGTGAAAGGAATTAGGAACATGCAGACGGGAAAGGCCCCGGGACCGGACGGATTCCCAGTTGCATTTTACAGAAAATATTTGGACTTGCTCGCCCCGCTACTGACGAGGACCTTTAACGAGGCAAAGGAAAGGGGACAACTGCCCCCGACTATGTCAGAAGCAACGATATCGCTTCTCTTAAAGAAGGAAAAGGATCCGCTACAATGCGGGTCCTACAGACCAATTTCCCTCCTCAATGTGGATGCCAAGGTCCTGGCCAAGGTAATGGCAATGAGAATAGAGGAATGTGTCCCGGGGGTGGTTCATGAGGACCAAACTGGGTTTGTGAAGGGGAGACAGCTGAACACGAATATACGGAGGCTGTTAGGGGTAATGATGATGGCCCCACCAGAGGGTGAAACGGAGATAGTAGTGGCGATGGATGCCGAGAAAGCATTTGATAGAGTGGAATGGGATTATCTGTGGGAGGTGTTGAGGAGATTTGGGTTTGGAAAGGGGTATGTTAGATAGGTGCAGCTGTTGTATAGGGCCCCAGTGGCGAGTGTGGTCACGAATGGACGGGGATCGGCATATTTTCGGCTCCATAGAGGGACAAGGCAGGGATGTCCTCTGTCCCCATTACTGTTTGCACTGGCGATTGAGCCCCTGGCGATAGCGCTGAGAGGTTCCAAGAGATGGAGGGGAATACTTAGGGGAGGAGAAGAACACCGGGTATCTTTATATGCGGATGATCTGCTACTATATGTGGCGGATCCAGCGGAGGGGATGCCAGAAATAATGCGGATACTTGGGGAGTTTGGGGATTTTTCAGGGTATAAATTGAACATGGGGAAGAGTGAGCTGTTTGTGGTGCATCCAGGGGAGCAGAGTAGAGAAATAGAAGACCTACCGTTGAGGAAGGTAACAAGAGACTTTCGTTACCTGGGGATCCAGATAGCTAAGAATTGGGGCACATTGCACAGGCTAAATTTGACGCGGTTGGTGGAACAGATGGAGGAAGATTTCAAGAGATGGGATATGGTAGCATTGTCAATGGCAGGGAGGGTGCAGGCGGTTAAGATGGTGGTCCTCCCGAGATTCCTCTTTGTGTTTCAGTGCCTCCCGGTGGTGATCACAAAGGCTTTTTTCAGAAGGATAGAAAAGAGTATCATGGGTTTTGTTTGGGCCGGGAAGACTCCGAGAGTGAGGAAGGGATTCTTACAG
Organism: Scyliorhinus torazame; assembly: GCF_047496885.1. Taxonomy (NCBI): domain Eukaryota; kingdom Metazoa; phylum Chordata; class Chondrichthyes; order Carcharhiniformes; family Scyliorhinidae; genus Scyliorhinus; species Scyliorhinus torazame. The sequence continues at coordinate 155,190,665 of NC_092719.1, forward strand.
CGTAGGAGGGATAGGGGGGGGCTGGCACTACCGAGCCTAAGTGAGTATTATTGGGCCGCTAATATTTCAATGGTGAGTAAGTGGATGGGAGAGGAGGAAGGAGCGGCGTGGAAGAGATTAGAGAGGGCGTCCTGTAGGGGGACCAGCCTGCAGGCTATGGTGACAGCCCCATTGCCGTTCTCACCAAGGAACTATACCACGAGTCCGGTGGTGGTAGCTACACTGAAGATTTGGGGACAGTGGAGACGACATAGGGGAAAGACCGGAGCATTGGGGGGGTCCCCGATAAGAAACAACCATAGGTTTGCCCCGGGGGGAATGGATGGGGGATATGGAATGTGGCAAAGAGCAGGTATAACGCAATTGAGAGATCTATTTGTGGATGGGAAGTTCGCGAGTCTGGGAGCGCTGACCAAGAAATATGGGTTGCCTCAAGGGAATGCATTCAGGTACATGCAATTGAGGGTTTTGCGAGGCAACAGGTGAGGGAATTCCCGCAGCTCCCGACACAAGAGGTGCAGGACAGAGTCATCTCAAAGAAATGGGTGGGGGACGGTAAGGTGTCGGATATATATAGGGAAATGAGGGATGAAGGGGAGACTATGGTGGACGAACTAAAAGGGAAATGGGAAGAAGAGCTAGGGGAGGAGATCGAGGAGGGGCTGTGGGCAGATGCCCTAAACAGGGTAAACTCGTCGTCCTCGTGCGCCAGGCTGAGCCTGATTCAGTTTAAGGTATTACACAGGGCACATATGACTGGAACACGGCTCAGTAAATTTTTTGGGGTGGAGGATAGGTGTGCGAGGTGCTCGAGAAGCCCAGCGAATCATACCCATATGTTTTGGTCATGCCCGACACTACAGGGGTTTTGGATGGGGGTGACAAAGGTGCTTTCGAAAGTAGTAGGAGTCCGGGTCGAACCAAGCTGGGGGTTGGCTATATTTGGGGTTGCACAAGAGCTGGGAGTGCAGGAGGCGAGAGAGGCCGATGTTTTGGCCTTTGCGTCCCTAGTAGCCCGGCGCAGGATATTGCTAATGTGGAAAGAAGCCAAGCCCCCGGGGGTGGAGACCTGGATAAATGATATGGCGGGGTTTATAAAGTTAGAGCGGATTAAGTTCGTCCTAAGGGGGTCGGCTCAAGGGTTTACCAGGCGGTGGCAACCGTTCGTCGAATATCTTGCAGAAAGATAGATGGGGGAAAAAAGAAGGCAGCAGCAGCAGCCCAGGACTTGGGGTGGGGGGGGGTGGGGGGGGGGGGGGGGTGGGGGGTGGGGGGGGGGGGGTGTGGCCTGAGACAAGGCAGTTGCCAATTAGGGCTAGTTTTTATTTCTGTTATTTAATATTTATTTATTTGTTGTTGTTTTTTTTGTTCTTGTTTAAATAAAAAAGGTCATTATTATCTGTATTGTTACAATGCTGTGTAAAGGATGCACAATGTACTGTGTTGGTTGACCAAAAATTTTCAATAAAATATTATTTAAAAAAAAAACATATGGAACATCATTTTAATAAATTATCATATTATTATCAGGTCCCTACGCCAGAATCCCCCCCCCCCCCCCCCCCGCTCCCCCAAATAATCTATCCGTGGCGGAGTGATGGCAGGGTGGTGTGAATCACAACCTGTCTCCAAAGGCATGCATCTGGTGAGCAGACCTCCCAGGGAAGCTCAGATAAGTATATCGCTATGGGTGAAAGGGGTCGTACTCTGGGAGCACCCCTAGCAGTGCCCGGCTACGGCTGGGGGCAGTGCCCAGGTAGTACCCGGACAGTGCCGAGGCAGTGTCCAATTTGTACCTCGGAGTGCCCGGGGCAAATCAACATAAAATACCGTAATCTATTCTAAGAGATAGGAAAATACCTGTAGAAGAAGAACACATCCTCTGCTCTCAGATAGAAGAAATCTATCTTCATTGTTAGAACATAAATAGTAGGGTGGCTTATGGCACAGTGGCTAGCACTGGGACTGTGGCGCTGAGGACCCGGGTTCGAATCCTGGCCCTGGGTCACTGTCCGTGTGGAGTTTGCACATTCTCCCCGTGTCTGCGTGGATTTTACCCCCACAACCCAAAGATGTGCTGGTTAGGTGGATTGGCCACGCTAAATTGCCCCTTAATTAGAAAAGAAAAATAATTGGCTACTCTAAATTTGTTTTAAAAAAAGAACGTAAATAGTGCCACAATTGAACAGTGCAACCTGAATTAGCAAGGGAAGGAGAAAAATTGGGGGGGGGCAATGCTTTTTAGGAAATATTCATTCATGGGAATTTACTGCCCATCCCCAATTGCCCTTAGATTAAGTGGCAGTTAAAGAATTAACCACAATGCTGTGGTCCTGAAGTTACACATAAGCCAGACCTGGTAAGGATGAGAGACTTCCTTCCCTAAAGGACACTGGATGACCAAATGTTTTTTTTATGACCATGGCCTTTTTAAATTTCAGATTTTTCTTGAATTCAAATTTCACCACCATGGTAGGATTTGAATCCTGGTGCCCAGAGCATTACCCTGGGTGTCTTTATGGCTAGCCCATTGGTCGCACCACTGTACCATCACCCCTGATGTTAGAAGCACCATGAACAGCATCAGGGGCAGTTGCGCTGTTTTCTTATTGAAGTGCTCTCATGACACTTGATATCAGGGCTGATGCTTGAATAATGGCCATTAGGTAAAATAATTAAGGTTACTTGTGCATGCCACAGGATCAAATGAAAATAACAAGAACAAAAGCGTGCATTTGTATATATACCTTTAACACAACAACATTTCCCAAGGCATTTAATCGCTCAATTTTACCGCAGGCTTTGGGAGCCGGACATCAGGCCCAATAGTAAGTCCTGAGTCTGCACTTCTCAGCAGGTGAACCAACCTGATGCAGGGGAGGTCCTAATTGGCCAGCTACAGGATTGCTATCCAATTAAGAACAGTGGGCAGGCATCTGATACTGTTGGTCCAATCAAAGGGCTGACAGCTTGGAAGCATCAGCAGGATCAGGGGATCAGCTGGGCACTGCTGAAATAGACAGGAGACCTCAGGGGCATTTCAAAGAATGGAGACACCCGCAGACCGACGTGAGAGGCGACCTTATTGATACATATGGGATTCTCAGAAGGCTTGACAGGGCAGATGCTGAGAGGGTGTTTCTTCTTGTGGGAGAGTCTAGGACAAGAGGGCATAATCTCAGAGAAAGGGGTGACCCAGTGAAGAAGAGATGACAAAGAATTTCTTCTCTCAGAGAGTAGTGAATCTGTAGAATTCTTTACCGCAGAGAGCTGTAGAGGATGGGTCATTAAGTATGTTCAAGACTGAGATAGACAGATTATTAATCAGTATTAATCAGTGAGGATTATATTAGATCAGCCATGATCACATTGAATGGTGGAGTAGACGTGATGGGACGAATGGCCTCCTTCTGCTCCTATGTCTATGGGGAAATGTAAGTGGCCAAGCCTGATAGGCCCCAAGGCCAGGAGAATCATAAGAGTGCCACAGGATGTACCTTTTCCACCTATGACCCTCCCCCTCTTTGGTCCATGGAGCCGCTGGCTCTGATGAACACCCCCCGACCCCCCCTGCCTCAGGGAGACCACATCCATTAAGTTGCAGTATTCCCATACTGCCCACTGCTGAATCTTCCCTGCCAACAGGATAGCAACAGGGAGCTGACCATTTAGCTCTCTGCCATTTTACCAGCACCTAGCCTCTGTTCCCGCCACCCCGGAGCAGTAAAATCCCAACAATCCCATACAAAATAAATAACACTGAGTCACAGAAAAAGATATCAGGACAGGTGACCAAAGGCATGACCGATGAGATGAGTTTTAAGGAACATCTTAAAGGAAGAGTGAGAGAAAGAAAAGCAGAGAGATTCAGGGAGGGAATTTCAGGCCTTAAGGTCAAGGCAGCTGACAGCACAGCAGCCAATGATGAAACATTTAAAATTGGTGATGTGCAAGGTGGCAGAATTGGAGAAGTACAGAGATAGCAAAGGCTTTTGGGGCTCTGGGTGATTGCAGAGAGAGGAAGGGGCGTGGGCATAGAAGGATTTATAAAGAAGGATGAGCATTTCAAAATTGATGTGGTACCAGAACAACTTCCATCTTTTTGATGTACACTCCCACCACTTATACCACCCATAGCTAATGTGCCCAACCATTTACAACAAGTTATCAACATTAATTGATTAGTTAATTCATATAAAAACTAAAGCTAAATTGTTAATTTATTATATAATATCGTGTTCAAATAATTAATCAAATCTAGGGAGAAAATTTAAATTAAATATAGGAGCTAATAACACAAAAAGCATTCATATTTTTCCATTAATTGAAATCTAAGGTACCTAGAGAATACAAGTTCAGTAAAACATTTAAGTTACCTCCCCATAAAATAATGTGATGTTCGCACAAAGGAAATACTTGATTCGCCAGTAGCTGGTGAGTCTTCACTCTTCAGTTTATTTCTGTTAAGTCAGTTGATACTCTAATAAATAAAGGCATGGCAGGGCATTTGGTTCCAGGTATTGCACATCTTGTTCCATGTGGGAACTCCAGGATTCTTCTCATGATCTGGACAACCACATGTGCAGCACGCACCATCAACTGAAGCAGCCTGAGCTTCAAAACCTGAGTGGCAGCTCGGACTACTTCAATACGTCTGTGATGCTGTGTGGGTAGCACTGTTCTGGATGTGTTCACCCCACTCATCGAGCTTTTCAGTGGTTTCATCTGTGGTTGTTGACTTCAGTAACACCACTTCAGGTCACTTGGAGCGAGCGTCTACTCCGTCAATGAATCTGTTCTTCTTGTATGGACCAGCAAATTCAATGTGTAGATGTTGCCAAGACATTTTAGGCCACTCCCATGGATGCAGTTGGAATAAAAGTTTGTGTTCCCACATGACTGGCACAGTCCTGCTTTTTCCTCTATCTGGGCATCAGTTCCTGGCCACCAAAAGTAGCTCAGTGTGAGTTCCTTTATTCAAACTATTCCTAGATGTCCTTCATGTAATTATTCCAATACTCTTTGGTGCAAATTTGGAGGAATTATTACTCTCATCCCTCACAACAGGCATACACTCTGTACAACTATACAGTGCCCCGTGTTGATCCCCATTTTTACGGGTTGTCCATTCAGTTTTGAAACTATCCAGAATCAATATGATTCACCTTGAACTAAAAGTGCATTTAACTTCAATTCCTCATCAAAATTATTTGCTGTATCTTCATAGTTGTTATTCTTTTCTTCCACATTGTGATTTATTTTAGTTGAATTTGTTTTTTCTTCTTCATTTTTTAGGATTGCTCTGTGTTTTTCCTTGAACATTCTTCTCTGGAGAAACTGGTTTACTCCAGAAACCTCTTGCTGTGTGGCCATTTCTGCTACAATTTTTGCATTGACTATTCTTGCTCCAGCAATCTATCTGTGAATGGTCCATTGTTGCACAGCGATGACATGACTGTTAGTGGATAGACCTTTTCTGTGCGGCAGCAGGCAGCCAGAAATGGATCCTCGTGCCTGCTCCGAGCTGAGAAGCCTTCTTAGCAGAAAGCTCAATTGAAACGACTATATCTAATGCTGTTTTCAGACTTAGACTTTGCTCCATTAATAATCTTCTGAATGGTCTCATTCTCAACCCACAAACCAACCGGTCTCTAATTGTGTCATCTAACAAGTCACCAAATTTGCAATACTCCACGAGGTGCTTTAGGGTCACAGCAAATTGTGCTATATTTTCCCCTTCTAGCTGATTCCTTCAGTGAAATAAAAACCTCTCCTGATAACTAATGGCTTTGGTGCAAAATGGTCTTCTAATATTTTAACCAATTCTTTATCAGTTTTGTCATCGGGTTTCTCGGGCTTGATGAGACATTGGAGTAAATTAAAACTTCTACTGCCAATGGCATTAAGAAAAGCAGGGACCATAATATCTTCTGAAATCATATTGGCTAGGATATAGTAGTGAAATCTCTCTGCATATGATTTCCAGTTTTCTGAGTCATCTTCAAATGGGCCAGTGGTGCCAATTGTCCCATCATTATTCAGTGATATCGGAAACCTTGCACAACTCCCTTTATATTAATGGTCTAGTCAATAACATTGAATAACATCAATTGTAGCAGCTTACGATGCCAGAATTTGTTTTCTCTTTTTGCGCCCTCTAACTCTGTGTCTTACTCTATTGCACATGGCAAGCTCTGCAGCCTGAACGCCTTGGATTGCTGATTTAACTTCAAGATATGGACCTTTCCTTTTTAATTTGTGCCCCACAACCTACCGATCCAATGCCAGGTAAGGGATGCGATCGATGACCTACTGTTGATCTGCCTTAGCGTCAACCATCACGAGCTTCAATTTTCTTTTTCTCTTCAGCGAATAATTTTTCTTCCGATCCGTTCCTCGTCGCCAGTTTTCTTTTTATCCTGTTGTGTATTTATTGTACTTGCCGGATGACAGAATAGAATGCTGAAACATGTGGGTTGACCGCAATAAGCAACAGAGGTTTATTAGATCGTCATTACCTGTGCAAAGGCTTAGTCATTCAAATCCTGTGAAGTAGCCGAAGATGTCATGGACTATCTTGTGACTAAACTCTTAAAATGACCATGAAACAACACAACAATAACCCATATATATAACAGTTTCCATTACAACAAAGAAGAAGGCATTGCCTGAACTGGTTTTAGAGAATGGTTTCAGCCAAGTAGATCAAACGTTGGTCTCTCACCACCGAGGCGGATGGCTCAAGTCAGGAAATCTCCGCACTCAGCAGACCTGTCTATATATAAAGAGCCCCATTACACAGATTTCAATCTGGAGAGGTGGGGGCGGGATTGAGTTTAGCCCACTTACCCTGAAAGTATCCCATGGGGGGGGGGGGGGGGGTAAAAATTGATGGTACTGGAAACGGAGGTGAGGATCCTGGAATCAGGTCCCCCTCTGCCATTTTTAAATACCTCCTGAGTCAGCCCCACTCTACAAAAATCCAGACCCAGGTGCCAATAGGGAAATATTTAGGGGAAAGTGATCATAGTATCATAAGGTTTAGGTTAGTTACAGAAATAGGCAAAGAGTAATCCAGAGTTAATTGGGGAGGGCCAATTTCGATGGGCTGAGAACAGACCTGGGTCCAGTGAAATGGAACCAAAGACTGGCAGGCGCAACTGTATTGGAACAATGGGCTGTTATTAATAAGCAGATAGTTCTAGGGTACAGTCGAGGTACATTTCCACAAGTGGGGTTGGAAGGACAAAGAAAACGAGAGCAACAAAAATGGCAAAAGAAATAGAGAAGTACGATGAAGCATAAAAATGTGAGTATACAACTGTTGAATTTACAATCGAAGTGAGAACCTGGCTGAATGTAGGAAGTTCAGAGGGCAAGTGAAAAAAGAGATAAGAACAGCAAAGAAAGATTATGAGAAGCAGGCAGCCAACATAAAGGCAGTCCAAAAGACTTTAAAAGACATATAACATATGAATAGTAAAAAGGTGGTAAAAGGAGGAGCATGGCTCATTGGGGTCCAAAAGAGAATTTAACCATGGAAGCAAAGGGCACGGCTGAGGTAATAAATTAATATTTAGTATCTGCCTTTACCAAGGAAGAATATGCTGCTAAAGTTGTAGCGAGAGAGGAGATAGTTGAAATACTGGGTGGCTAAAAATTGATAATGAGGAAGTACCAGAAATGCTTTCTGTCTATATAGCACTAAATTGCCTTTCTATTCTTCCTGCCCACGCGGACTGGCCTTCTACAGCCCACCTCCATAAATGGCAGCCCCTGTGCCTGCCTCAAATTTTTTCCAGGGATGGAGGACCTGATTCCTGCATCCACCAGTGTGAAAATGTGACTGGTTGGCACCTGCTCCTGAGTTGGGTTTGTGGGGCCAGGGAATGTCCCGACTCCGCACTCCCGACTCGGGAGCGAAAATTCAGACCGTTATGTCCTCTTGACAGCTGATTTTCCTGCCTACCTTTGTATCATCAGAAAATTTAAGAACCTTACATTCTGTCTCTTCGTCCAAGTCCTTGATATAAATTGTAGATCCCGGGACCCGCCACGAGTAACAGTTTGGCAGTCTGAAAAGGACCCATTTATCCACACATTCTGTTTCCTGTTAGCTAACCAATCCTCTATGCATGCTAATATTTTACCCCTTATACCATGAGCTCTTATTTTGTGTAGTAACCTTTGATGTGGCAGCTTGTCAAATGCTTTTGGAAATCTAAGAACACCACATTTAAAGGTTTTCCTTTACCACCTTGCCTTCAAAGGACTCTAATAAACGATTTCCATTCTAAAAACGATGTTGACTGCCTGATTGTATTATGATTTTCTAAATATCCTGCAATTGCCTCTTTAATAATGAATTTTAGCATTTTTTTCTCTAACTGACCTATAGTACGTATCCTGGATCATAGACCATAGAACATAGAATTTACAGTGCAGAAGGAGGCCATTTGGCCCATCGAGTCTGCACCGGCTCTTTGAAAGAGCACCCTACCCAAGCCCACACCTCCACCCTATCCCCATAACCCAATGACGCCACCCAACACTACGGGCAATTTTGGACACTAAGGGCAATTTATCATGGCCAATCTACCTAACAGCACATCTTTGGACTGTGGGAGGAAACCGGAGCACCCGGAGGAAACCCACGCACACACGGGGAGAATGTGCAGACTCCGCACAGACAGTGACCCAAGCCGGGAATCGAACCTGGGACCCTGGAGCTGTGAAGCAATTGTGCTAACCACCATGCTACCGTGCTGCCCATATAATTGCATTCAAAACAGTTCAAAGAAGGTTCACTCGGCTGATTCCTGGAATTAAGGGTTTAGCTTATGAGGAAAGGTTGAACAGGTTGAGCCATTCCCATTGGAGTTTAGAATAATAAGAGGTGATCGCACTGAAACATACAAGATCCTGAGGGAACACGTTAAAAATTTAAGACTGAGGTGAGGCAACTAACAGAGCATTGTTAGTTTGTAGAATTCACTTCCCCAGAGAGCAGTGGAGGCTGGGTCATTGAATATATTCAAGGCTGAGTTAGGTAGATTTTTGATAGACAAAGTAGTCAAGGATTATGTGGGCAGACAGAAAAGTGGAATTGAGATGGCAATTAGATTAGCCATAATTTTACTGAATGGTGGAGCAGGCTCAAGGGGGCATCTTACTGAGAATTATTGCATCATTGTGCTGTTGTATTAAAGTTTAGAAGTCGATAAGACTGGATCAGATGTATCCATGGATATTGAGGCAAGAAGCAGTGGAGATTACGGAGCTGTATTTAATCCTCCTTAAATATAGTGGTGGTGCCAGAGAAAAGAGAAATTGCAAATGCTACAGCTTTGTTCAAAAGGGTGTTAGGAGATATCCAGCAACGACACGGAGTTACTTTAATCTCAGTGAAGGGAATGTTTTTTGAAACAATAATCCAGGGCAAATTAATAATCACATGGACAAATGTGGCTTAATCAAAGAAAACCAGCAAGGATCTGTTATTAACTAAGTTAGATGAATGTTTTGATGAAATAACATAGGGGGTTGATGAGGGCAATGTCGTTGATGTGTTGTCTTTCTAGACACATTTGATAAAGTGCCCCACAGGCTTTACAGCAAAGTTGAAACTAATGGAATAGAATGGATACAAAGTTGACTGAGTAACTGGAAATGGGGTAGTGATGAAAAAGTGTTTTTTATACTGGAGGAAGGTATATAGTCGTGTTTCCAGGGGTTCTTTTAGGTCCACTGCTTTTCTTGATATATTTAGTGTCCAGGGTACAATTTGTGTCCAGGGTACAATTTTTGAATTTGCATCATTGAAATATTGTGAACTTTGAGAAGGAAATAGAATTTGATAGGACATTAACAGACTGGTAGAATAGGCAGATATGTGGCAAATTAAATTTAATGCAAAAAAAGTGTTTATTTAAAATAAATTTAGAGTACCCAATTATTTATTTTCCCATTTAAGGGGCAATGTAGCATGGCTAACCCACCTAACCTGCACATCTTTGGGTTGTGAGGGTGAAACCCACGCAGACATGGGGAGAATATGCAAACTCCACATGGACAGTGACCCAGTGCCGGGAATCGAATCCAGGTCCTCAGGGCCGCAGTCCCAGTGCTAACAACTGCGCCACATGCCGCCCTCACGTGCTAGATTTCAATTGGAAGCATCGAGGATCACAGGACACTATTTTCAGATGATTGACAAAAAAGATAGCATGAGAAAGAACATTTTGACCCAGCGAGTGGTCGGGATCTGGATCTGAGAGTGTAATGGAGGCAGGTTCAATTGTGCTTTACGAAAAGGAGGGAATTGGATAATTATCTGAAGGAAACGACTTTGCAGGGCTACAGGGAAAAGACAGGGCAGTGGGCTGACTCAGCAGCTCTTACAAAGAGCCGGCGCAGGCACAACATAGCAAATTAGTTCTTTTTGTGCTGTTTAATTATTCTATAATTAGCTGAATGCTATTCCCATAAATGCCAATGACAAAGGCACCATTTGAACTCTATTAATCACTTCAGCAATTTCAGGCAGACTCTGCTCTTTAATCAACTCTTCGTTTCTCATCAAGGTGTGATTACCTTTGGTACTTAACCCCCTGTCATTTCATGATGGGTTATAATTTGCACTAACAGCATCGATTGCAGCAACATGGTTACAAAGAAAAAAGTAAAAGCCTCAACACGGACTACTTGCAGATGTGCACTTCAGAAAACAAAACATCCAGTAGGCTAGAGCCTGTTGTTGAACATTTTGATTAATTTGGGACTCAGTGACATAGATAAATTCTCGTCATGTCCCAAGTTCCTAACTTTGGAATCAGTTTTCTTGAATTTCAAATCTCACATTCCTTTGTTTTCAAATATTTACTCATATTATATACTCATTCGGACACTCAAAGGGGAATTTGGAAATTACTGCAATTAGCCATTCCAACCATGCCATCATCTTGTAACTTATCAGAATCAGAAGACGATTCCTGGAAATAGTCAATGTTTAGAAGGATAAACACAACGGGCGCGATTCAGCAACCGCGTTGCACCTGGCGTGGATCCAGACGCAATGGGTGTATCCTACGAGTGTCCCAAATCAGCCTCGCGCCAGGCGCCGGGCCAATCATGAGTCACCTGACTCGCTCCACAGGGCGTGATCTGGATCTTGCCCTCACTGGCGAGATCCAGATCTACATATTTAACTACCCAGATGCCATATGCACCCAGCGCCCAAGAGTCAATAGGCATGAGTATGAGACCTTGCCAGAATGTCCTTAGTATTAGTTTCCAGAAACGTGGACCAGGCTTAATGGAACCTTCAGGGGAGTGGGGGGGGGGGGGGGGGGGGTTGTCTCTCACTCCCCTAGCACCTGAGTGCCTGGAAGTATCACCCCTACCAGGGTGCAAAGAGCAACTCCATCATACTAGGCTGGCAGTGCCAGGGCGTGTGTGCCACATTGGCATGCCAAAGATCAGGCCTGAGGGGGGCCTTGCCCATTTGGGGGGGGGGTGTTGAGGGGGATTCCAAGGGCCTTGAAAAAGCTTGGGGAGGGTGAATGGGGAATAGGGGGTCCAGAAAGCGGTGGTGGGGCGAGGGACCTGACAGGGGGCAACCGGGACAGCCGGTCACAATGGCGTCTCAATCTGCGAGGAGCTATGAGCTCATCTGCAGTAAATCGACAAACATTATGATCTTCACATTGTCCCCTTATATGCTCTTTGGTCTCCTCCAGTGGGTATAATCTGTGAAACGTTTCAAACATGCCAAGGCATGCTTTTTCATCACTGATGTTCTGCAAAATATAGGTTTGTATTTTCATCACAGGTGAGGACATTTCTAAGACGCATTGTCTGATCCTGGAAGTGATGCAGCCCACGAAATGTAAAGAACACCCTAATTGATCTTTTCACCTTTGCGAGTAAATCAGTCATATTTCAACGGGCTAATCACACAAAGGAATCTGTAAAAGTGCTTTGCACACTCTGATGTCTGCAAGCAGCAAAATGCTGTTTCACTGATTGAGATTGTCAAATCCAAACACAGATTCTAGATGTTGCTCATCTAAGATTTAGTATTGTCAAGCCATAGAGATATGCCTTCAGCAGTACATCGCATCAATCAACCAGCACAATAGCAAGTTATTGTCACTTAAGTATTTGACAATAAAGCCAAAATGAAGGGCATGCTGAACGAACTACTTATTGACAAATTTATTATACCCGTTGCGCAAACTCATTGCAAGCCTGCCTTCCTCTGCAGAAGAAAACTGAATCAAAACTAAAAGAATGCAGAAAAATTGTACACTTGAATTTGCAGACAATCTGACCTTTTGGGTGTCATTGGTCCCCAGACCCAAGAATCCTCAATGTAAAAGCCTGCCACAAGTTTAGGTCTGCCTCAGATATTCTTGTGGGTGGAGTATTGCTGGTTACTCTTGCAAAAACAGGCAGAATTTTCTCAAAATTGCACAGAATCCTGGATCAGGCGGGAAAATCTGTGTGAAACTCCATGGGCGAGATTCTCCACTCCCGCGCCGGTTGGGAGAATCGCCTGGGCCATCAAAATTTCCCGGGACGCCGGTCCAACGCCCTCCCGCGATTCTCCCAAGCGGCGGGAACGGCCCCGTCGGGTTCCGCGGGCCGCAGGCCAGAGAATCGCCAGAGGCACCCAAAATGGCGATTTTCCGGCACCCCCGCTATTCTCAGGCCCGGATGGGCCAAGCGGCCAGGCCAAAGCGGCGGGCTCCCCCCGGCGCCGTCCACGCCTGGTCGCTGCCATCGGGAATGCTGGGGGGGGCGGCCTGCGGGGTGGGGGGGGGGAGGGGGGATCCTGCACGGGGGGTACCTCAAATGTGGCATGGCCCGCGATCAGTGCCCACCGATCGTCGGGCCGTCCTCTCTGAAGGAGGACCTCCTTCCGCGGCCCTGCAAGATCCGTCCACCATCTTCTTGCGGGTCGGACTCAGAGAGGACGGCAACCACGCATGCGCGAGTTGGTGCCGGCCAACCCGCGCATGCGCGGGTGACACCAGTTATGCGGCACCGGCCGCGTCATCTATGCGGCGCCACCTTTACGCGGCGACAAGGCCTGGTGCGTGTAGATGCCACGACCCCGATCCTAGCCCATTGTCGGGGCCTGAATCGGTCGGGATTGGGGCCATTTTGCGCCGTCGTGAACCTCGACGGCGTTCACGACGGCGTGGGCACTTCTGCGCGGGAGTGGAGAATCCCGCCCCATAGATCCACAACTACCTGTTCTCGCCTGATTAAACGGCATTCTGCGCAATTTCAAAGTGGTGGCCAAGATCACATGGCCAGCTGGGGGGAGGCTGGGTCTAAACACGTTGGAAAAGCCGGGATTTTTTAAGGAACCCCCTCCCCCCCAAACACCAGGGCAATCTCCCTCCACCACAATGCCAACATCGGGGCACCCCACCCCACATATCATCGGGGCTCTGCCCTCTCCCTCTTCCCCCACTCAATCATCAGGGTTGTCCGCTCCCCACGACAAATGAGGCCAATAGATCATACCCAGTATTTCACATTCACAGTGTGCATAAGCTGGCCTATAGACAACTAGATGATCGAAATATGGTTTTGATATTCCATGCTCATGGGATGATCTTTCAGTGTTAATGTAGTCAAACATTTAATCTTACCACCCAACATCCGGAATCAGAGTTAAAGTTTCCAACGCAACAGAGTGGCAGGCAAGTGAAGATTTCCGATCTGTTAACTGGGAGTCCACCTACTAAGAAACCGAAATAATTGGCCAAGACCATTGTGCACTTTGCACCAGGGTGGAAAATGAAAAAGAAAATAAAGAAATAGCTGGGTGACCCCCATGGCAAGTCTTTAACAGCTGATGCACTGAAGTAGAAATTATTACAAATGTTTAGGTTTTTTACTTTATATATTTAAGGCTTGGCATCACAATTACTCACATCCGTGGCCCTTATGTCCAGAGTGCACTTTCACATCCCAATATCTAGTAAGACAATAATAGCATGATCTACTGATTATAATGTTGAACCCTTACTGCATGTATTGGCTACTGTAACGTTTGCTTCGGCAATAAAACTCAAAACACTGCAGATGTGAATCGTGAAGGAAGTACAGATTTCTACAGTTTGAGCTCTTTGAAAAAGAATAAGTGAGAGCAAGAAGTGGTGCAATGGTCTTTGATTTCAATACAATAATGTAAGGAGGAGGGAGAGTTGTAACTGATGCATAAATAAGAAGAACAAAAGTATAAAGTTCAGGACAACAATGACTATAAAAGTATTAAATAAATTTTTATTTCTGTTCATGGCAATTAATAAAAAGGTCACAGCATCATTCAAGTCCACAATTATCAAGGGCAGTAACCAACGTATTAGATAATTGAAAACTCTTAATTCTCCTTATTATTTTGGGCACTAAACTAGGATAAATGTCATATACCAGATAAATGGATTGGGTTTTACACACAACTCCTTTTAAATTGCTCTTTTTTTCTATTTGTTTGCTTTACAAAACCACTAATCCACTCAAGATTTGATAAATGGCAACATGCCTGTAAGAACATTGGCTAAATCCAAAAAACATTTGAGCCTCTCCCCTTTTGGGAAAGCTGTAATCGACTACAGTCGCACAGGGAAAATATTACCACAATCATTAATTATATTCATTGCCTTATTTGTAATCCATGTATTACACTAAAACTCTTGTGACAATAATAATAAATTTGAGGAAGCCAACTTCAGTCTCACATGTGGAGTCGTCAAGATAAAATTGCACGCACCAATCACTGCAATTACATTCAATGTCAATTTATTTCTCTGAACCTCACGCAGGGTTCTCCAAAGAGAACGTATCATTATTTTACTTTAAGATAGCAATTAACAATAAATTAAAACAGCCCACAACAAATGTCAAAGGAAATGACTTTCATATAAATATGATTACATTTTCATGAGGCAAATTTTTCCTTTTATTATCGACCAACATTTGAAAATGTTGTCTCCTCAAAAATTAAACTTTCTGTATTTAAATATTGGAGCAGATCCTTTTGGATGGAAAGCAGTGTTGCAAAGAAAATACTGAAAAATATGGCCACAGTTAATGTAACCATCAACAAATGTAATAATAAGCTATCAATTTCCAAGACATCCATATACATTATTTATATTCAGTTCAGAGCGAGAGTACAAGAGTCATTTCTTTTGCATGTACAATGTATTTTAAGGAAAAGCAGAGTTATTGGTGGATGGACCTGTATTAGTATTCCTTTCTAAACTACAAATACGTTGGCTGGGATTTCCTAGCCCCATTGTGGCAGGTCCGTCGTGGGAGATTCAACGGCCCAGCCAAAGGTCCATTGACTTTCGGCAGGACCACATGGTCCCAGTAGTGGGCAAGGCCCGAAACCCCTGCACATAGAATCACAGAACAGTCAAAGAGAACAGAGGTTAATCAGTCCCTCAAGCCTGGGTCAGTTCTCTGCAGAATCAATTTTGTTTGTCCCTCCCCCCACCTGTGTCTGTGTGGGGTTCCTCCGGGTGCTCCGGTTTCCTCCCACATTCCCGAAATACATGTTGTTAGGTCATTTGGACATTCTGAATTCTCTCTCTGTGTATAAATCTGACGCCAGTTCTCACTAGCTTTGACAAAGAGTCTTCCAGACTCGAAACGTTAGCTCCCTTTTCTCTCTACAGATGCTTTCAGACCTGCTCAGATTGTCCAGTATTTTCTGTTTTGTTTCAGATTCCAGCATCTGCAGTAATTTGCTTTTAGATTTCTTTGATTCATGCATGAGCAGGCCAATAGTCACCTCATTGAGTCAGTATAAAGTATCTGATCCCCATATATAAAAGAAAACAATGAAAGCACACATTTCCCTTCAATACAACAAGCTCAAAAATGGGAAGAAGCCCATTAAGTGGAACAATGGGTATTAGTAATCAATCGCCTGGCATACACCTTGCCATCTGGTACAGGCTTCAGAGTAGGCATTCTTGAACTGTGAAACAGATACCTAGAGATGCCATCCTGTGCAGCTACCTGGTAGCCAATGGGACAGAAAATGACAGTTTGAAATGGACTGTCAATTTTCTGTGAGACCATTTCATGCTACTGACTGGTTAGATCATTTTCAGCACCTTTGTAACCAGAAAAATTAACTTTTGGATAAAATCCTTCAATTGAAACAGCTGACAAGAAAAAAATGGCATTTAAAGTTGGCAAATGTAATGTCCTGAATACAAATGTCATAGAAAAAAATAAAATTAAATCTCTTTTGGTAATTATTGGCTTATAACCAATCCATTAATTTATATCAGTCACTGATATTTATGTATATCTATAACACCAATATACATGTCTATCAATATATATGGAAAGAGATATATTCATTATATATTGTGTATGGCAAGTTCCGAGTACCAAGTCAACAAACTTTTGATGGTATTGACTGTGGGATGAATGTTGACCAAGACATCAGAAGAACGTCCATGGTTGTTTAATTCTATATGCAGACAGACCCTCTGAAAAACGCCTCATTTATAAAATGGCAACTCAGACAATGCAGCCCTCAACTGGGATGTCTGCCGAAATGCTGTCCTTAAATCGAAGGTGGAGTTTGAACCCACAAACATCTAACTGAAAGGCAAGACTGCTTCCAACAGAATCGAGCTCAGTTAGAAAAACAAACTGTGATGCAAACATAATATTAATCTCAGTCTAAGAATCAAAATAACAAAAGAACAGACCTAATCTTCAAGACAAAATAAGAGATATACAATCTACTTGTCTAAAGTAGTTATTGCTGTGTAATACTGAATTTCCCTTTGGATGTCAGTTTCCCGGCTATGCCTGAGGTTTATCATACATCTATTGTGTGCAGGAATTGCCTGCCTACTTTCTATGTCCTGTTGTACTGTGTGCTTTGATAAGGGTTTAGTCCTTTTTATTGCATCTTCAATAAAGCTACTACTTTCAAAGATCATTAACACACATTAAGCAGAAAAGTGAACAACACTTACAAAATCCCCTGCAGGAAGAGTGTTGATAGCGGAGGAAGTTTGGGAAATCATTTTACTAAAGCAGCCCGAATGTGACAGGAATATAAAGTACCCACAAGGAAAAGTCATTTCAAACAGATTATTGGTGTATTTAGATTCAGAAATGTTGCATTGAGCTTATTATTAATATAAATGAAAAATATTTCTGATACCACTACATTGTATTAACAATGCCCAAAATACCTTGGAACATTATATTAATACAGTTGAGTAACTGTTACAAACTGATTTGCAGCAATGTAATCATGATGCATTTTATGCAAACTCACATACAGAACTATAATTTACATATTTAAACAATTAACCAATGAATAAGGCAATGTTTTACAAAAGAACATGAAAAGAATCTAGTATACAAAGGAAAAATATTAATAAGTGCATAGAGGCGCTGAACTGGATACAAGTTGAAATGGAGAGATGGCATCAAAGGATGGGAAGCAATTCCCCCCCCCCCCCCCCCCCTCCCCATCGTGGCATGGTTTCCAGCAGCTGAGGTGACTCATCATTGGCCAGAGGAGGGATCTTGTTGCAGTGCAGCCGATGTCAATGACACTCTACGTCAGGCATTTTCAAAGAGGGAGTCGCAACTCGCGGGCAGGTGTCAGAAGGGTCGGGGAGTCATCCATTGCGGCATTCACGATCGTGGGAATTCAGGCGCAACGGCCGCAGCAGCCGGCTTTTAAAAATGCCGGCTGCGAGAGGCTTTGAAAATGACGGCTGCAAACGGCTTTAAAAATGCGGACGCACTGCGCATGCGTGCCTGCTCATCAGTGCGCATGCCCGGAGTCCAGAAAGAAACACTGCCTCCTCCTGATGTCAGCATGCTGACCCAGGAGAAGATTTTTTTTTAAATCCAATTCAGTCTTCCTGCATCTGTATTGAATATGCTCAATGACTGAGCCTGCAGAACTCTCTTTGATAATGAATTTTAGGGATTAAAAAGATTCACAATAATTTGAGTTAAGTAATTCCTCCTCATCTATGTCTAAAATCGTTGCATTGTAATTTGCAGGCTATATCCCCAGGCTGTAAACCACCCATCTGAGGAACACTTACATTCTGCATCTGCTCTGTAGAGTCCTGAGAGAATAATGCCTGTTTCAATTAGGTCATTTCTCATTCTTTGCTACTCTAGACTATAGAATATAAGTCCAGGCTCACCTCTCACATTAAAGGCAAGAGAAAATGGTGGGTTGCAAAGGTCGGCCGGCGTAGGTCGCAAAGGTCTGCCAGCCTGGGTCCCGAAGGATGGCCGGTTGGTAAAAATGGGTCCCAGACAAAAATGTTTGAAAAACACTGCTTTACGTTGTTTGCTGGCCACACTGCTGGGTACCCATCGCAGGGGGAGGGCAGAGATTGTTTTGTTATGAGAAGCAGAATCAGGAGTAAAAAGACCAGAAAATCTCAGTATTACAGGAAAAGGAAAATAAAACAATTTAGAAAACTTCAAATCAATAGGGCCTGAAAATTTCTATTCCATGGGTTCCAAGAGATGACCAACGAGATTGAAATCCCCTTGCTGATATATTTCAAAGCCCACTGGAATCACATAAATAATTTAATGGAAACTTTGGAAGGCAAGATGGATCAATAATCTTTTCCTGCCTAAAACATTATAATCTTTTTGATTTGATTTGATTTATTTTTGTCACATGTATTAGTATACAATGAAAGGTATTGTTTCTTGCATGCTATACAGACAACGTATACCGTAGGAAGGAGAGACTGCAGAATGTAATGTTGCAGTCATAACTAGGGTGTGTAGAGATCAACTTAATATGAGGTAGGTGCATTCAAAAGTCTGATGGCAGCAGGGAAGAAGCTGTTCTTGAGTTGGTTGGTACGTGACCTCAAACTTTTGTATCTTTATCCTGACAGAAGAAGGTGAAAGAGAGTATGACCGGGGTGTGTGGGGTCCTTAATTATGCTGGTTGCCTTTCCGAGGCAGCAGGAATTGTAGACAGAGTCAATTGATGGGAGGCTGGTTTGCGTGATGGACTGGGCTGCATTCACGACCTTTTGTAGTTTCCGGCGGTCTTGGCCAGAGCAGGAACCATACCAAGCTGTGATACAACCGGAAAGATGCTTTCTATGGTGCATTTGTAGAAGTTGGTCAGAGTCGTAGCTGACATGCCAAATTTCCTTAGTCTTCTGAGAAAGTAAAGTCGTTGGTGGGCTTTCTTAACTATAGCGTCGGCATGGGGGGACCATGGCAGGTTGTTGTAATCTGGATACCTAAAACGTTGAAGCTCTCGGCCCTTTCCACTTCGTTCCCATTGATGTAGGGGCATGTTCTCCTCTACGCTTCCTGAAGTCGATGACAATCGCCTTCGTTTTATTGACATTGAGGGAGATATTATTGACGTGGCACCAGTTCACCAGATTCTCTGTCTCATTCCTGTACTCTGTCTCATCATTGTTTGAGATCCAACCCACTACGGTGGTGTCATCAGCAAATTTGAAAATCGAATTGGAGGGGAATTTAGCCACACAGTTCTCGTAGTTCAGGTGAAAAGGAACAATAGTATGACTTCCATGTAGCACTGTTGAGATGGCTCATGTGCCCACAAGTGAAAGGGAAGATCCTCATGTTACAAGGTAAGGTAAGTTCATTTACATAAGGTGCTAGTGGTTCAGTGGGGTGCCAGGATCGCACCAAGGCTGATTAACATTATAAGGTAATAATATTAATAATAATCTTTATTATCACAAGTAGGCTTACATTAACACTGCAATGAAGTTACTGTGAGAAGCCCCTCGTCACCACACTCCGGTGCCTGTTCGGGTACACAGAGGAGAATTCAGAATGTCCAAATTACCTAATAGCACGTCTTTTGGGACTTGTGGGAGGAAACCGGAGCACCAGGAGGAAACCCACGAAGATACGGGGCGAACGTGCAGACTCCGCAAAGACAGTGACCCAAGCCGGGAATCGAACCTGGGCCCTGGCACTGTGAAGCCATAGTGCTAATTACTATGCTACCGTATTGCCCACACAGGTGGGCATCCATTTAAATGTAAATTATAGATCGAATGAGTCCAGCTCTTTTCTCTGGGTCCCTGCTCCCTTTTTAATGTTAGCCCTTCCTAGCTAATACTCCTGAGGTGAACTCTTGACCACACAACTCTGCATTCAATTTCTCAGAAAGTGGGTTTCCTATACACTCTACTAAATTGGGCATGAGTGATCATAATCTTCTATGATTGAATGAGATGCATTGACTACCATCAGCAGAGTTTGGTTGTGCTAACAGAAGGCAAACACTGGAGCAAACTCATTTCTAATGTCTTCATGGACAAAAGGCGCAAAGGTTCACACATTTGGAGAGACATCAGTGCAACCAGCACTTTTGATATCTCACCCTATAGAAAGCCCAGTTGGAAATAGTAGAACATAAGCTGTACACAGGGTTTAAATAATCAGAAGAAATATTTAGCACTTAATATTATAACGCACCGTTTTCTAAACATGTAAACTTAGGTTGATGTTTGCATGTAATGGTAAAGTATATATTTTAGGAAGGTGTATTTATTACATTTATTATGGTAACGGGTTCTAACATAATAAGGTAAACATAACCAAGGGAGATAGATAGAGTGCGCAATTTATTGGGAAAAAAGGCCCGTTGTGGGCAGGTTTTTCCGGGAACGACCCCGCTATCAAATGGGATTCTGTTATTTTTTCGGGCCTCTGGGGGGAAGGCCACACTTAGCTCCATTTTCTGCACTAAGGATCTCCGCTCATCAGCACCTGCTCTCTCGATCCCCCAACGCACCCCCTGGACCCTCCCAACGCCCCAACTTACATGTTGGGGTGGTTCTCAAAAGGGGAGGGCACCCCCAGGCCTGATTCCCAGCGTGAGTAAAATGCCACCTTGGCATTGCCAGCCTGGCCAAGGTGCCCTGGTGACATCAATAGTGCCAAGGTGCCACCGTGCCCAGAGGTTGACCACGCGGAGGCCTCTGAACATCTGGGAGACTGCTCCAAGTGCATCCTGCCTGGTCCTTGTTCATGGAGAACAATGCTAAATGGAACCTGGCTGCGGTCTCCTGGCTGGTTAGGTGCGGTGAGTACATATTCAAGTGTGCCGAACCGCACACTTAAATACCCAAATTTAGGCCCTGCCAATTGTTTTTTTTTTTTTTAAATATTTTTATTCTCCTCCTTTTTCCCATTTTCTCCCACATTTACACCCATCAACAATAAACAATAATCAGCAAGATATGTCAATCCCCATAATAACAACGATCCCATCCGCCCACCAATCCCCAAACATCAGCCCGCATGTTTACATAAACAAATGACAAAAAGGAATCAGGGGTTACCCGTAGTCACCCTTAATCTACACAGTCCCCCTCCCCCCCCCACCCCCACCCACCCCCCCAACTAATGTTCGATGTTATCCAGTTCTTGAAAGTGCATAATAAATAGTGCCTATGACTTGTAGAACCCCTCCGAGCTTCCCCTCAGTTCGAACTTAACCTTCTCAAGGGTTAAGTATTCCAACAGGTCCCCCCACCACGCCAGGGCACTGGGTGAAGAGGCTGCTCTCCATCCCAGCAGGATCCGCCTTCGCACGATCAACGAGGCGAAGGCTATGATATCTGCCTCCGCTCCCGTTTCCAACCCTGGCTGGTCCGACACCCCGAATATGGCCTCCTGGGGACCCGGGTCCAGTTTCACACGCACCACCTTGGAAATGACCCTAAACACCTCCTTCCAGTACTCCCGTAGCTTTGGACAGGACCAAAACATATGAACGTGATTCGCGGGCCCCCCCCCGCAACACTCACACACATCCTCTACTCCTTCAAAAAATCAGCTCATCCTCGCCCTCGTGAGGTGCGCTCTATATACCACCTTCAGCTGTATCAGCTCCAACCTCGTACATGCGGTGGAGGCATTCACTCTCCGGAGCACCTCACACCAGACCCCCTCCTCTATAACCTCTCCCAGCTCTTCCTCCCACTTTGCTTTGATCCCTTCCAGTGGTGCCTTATCCGCTTCCAAAATGGCTCCGTACACCACTGACACTGCCCCCTTCTCCAGTCCTCTTGTCGTCAACACCTCCTCCAGCAATGTGGAGGCCGGTTCCTCTGGGAAGCTCTGTATCTCCTTCCTGGCATAATCCCGAACCTGCATGTACCTAAATCCTTCTCCCTGCTCTAGCCCATACTTCGCTTCCAGCTCCCTCAATCCTGCAAACCGACCCCGAAGAAACAAATCTTTTAGCATCTTAATCCCCTTCTCTTCCCATTTCCGAAAACTTCCATCCCACATCCCTGGCTCAAATCTGTGGTTCCCCCGAACCGGCATTCCCCTTGACCCTAAACCCAACCCGAAGTGTTGGCGAAACTGCCTCCAGATTTTCAATGAAGCTATTATTACTGGACTCCCTGAATATTTCCCCAGAGCTATCGGGAGCGGCGCTATTGCAAGTGCCTTCAGCCCCGACCCCCTGCACAAACTCTCCTCCATTCTGACCCACTGAGAATCAACCCCTCTGACCCAGCTCCGCACTTTCTCCACATTCGCCGCCCAGTAGTAGTACAACAGGTTCGGGAGACCCAAACCCCCTGCCTGCCTTCCCCTCTGTAGCAGCATCTTTCTCACTCTGGCCACCTTCCCCCCCCATATGAATGAGGGAATCCTTCCCTCAATCTCCCTGAAAAAAGACTTTGGCAGGAAAATCGGTAGGCATTGAAAAATAAACAGGAATCGCGGCAACACATTCATTTTAACCGCCTGTACCCGACCTGCCAGTGACAGAGGAAGGCCGTCCCACCTTGCCAGATCGGCTTTCACTCTCCCCACCAAACTAGTGATATTGTACCTGCGAAGCCTCCCCCACTCCCGGGCAACCTGCACCCCCAGATACCTAAAATGAGTCCCTGCTCTACGGAATGGAAGCCCCCCCACCCCTGCCCCCACCCCCGGCTGAGACACCACAAAGTACTCACTCTTGTCCAGGTTCAACTTGTACCTCGAGAAAGACCCAAATACCCGCAGTAGCTCCAATATTCCTCCTATCGACGCACTTGGCTCCGATACATACAGCAGCACGTCGTCGGCATATAAGAACACCCTATGCTCTATCCCCCCCCCCCGCACTATTCCTTTCCATGCTCCCGAACTTCTCAATACGATGGCCAACGGCTCAATCGCAAGTGCAAACAGCAGCGGGGGCATAGGACATCCCTGTCTCATCCCACGGTGGAGAGAAAAGTATCTCGAACTGATATTATTTGTGCGGACACTCGCCTTCGGTTCTTTATATAATTGCTTTACCCAGTTCACAAACCTTGGTCCAATCCCAAACCGCTCCAACACTGCCATCAGGTACCCCCATTCTACCCGATCAAACGCCTTCTCGGCGTCCAATGCCACAACTACCTCTGTTTCCTTTCTTTCCGCCGGTGCCATAACAACGTTCAAAACCCTCCTAATGTTCGAAAACAGCTGCCTCCCTTTCACAAACCCCGTTTGATTCTCCCCTATCACCTTCGGAAGGCACTCCTCCAGCCTACCCGCCAGTACCTTCGCCAACACTTTTACGTCCACATTCAGAAGTGATATAGGCCGATACGACCCACACTCCGTCGGATCCTTATCTTTTTTTAGTAACAGGGAAATCGATGCCTGCCCCAAGGTTTGCGGCAACACCCCCTTCCCTATCGCCTCCTCAAACATCCCCACCATCAGGGGTGCCAACCTATCCTTAAATTTTTTATAATATTCCACCGGAAACCCATCCGGCCCTGCCACCTTCCCCGACTGCATCCTCCCAATTGCATCCTTTATCTCCTGCTCCACTATTGCTCCTTCTAATGTAGCCCTGTCCCCCTCCCCTAACCTCAGGTACTCCAACCCATCTAGAAATTCCTGCATCTCACGGTCTCCCCTGAGTGGCTCTGACTTGTACAACCTCTCATAAAACTCCTCAAAAACCTTATTAATCAGCACTGGGGCCACCACCAACTTCCCTGCCCTATCCTTCACCTGAAGAATTTCCCTTGCCGCTGCCTCCCTCCGGAGCTGACCTGCTAACATATCTCTGCCTTATCTCCATGTTCATAAACTGCACCCCTTGCTCGTCTCAGTTGGCGCACCGCCTTCCTGGTGGACAGTCGGTCGAAGCTCGCCTGAAGTTCCTTCCTCTTTTCCAGCTTCGCCGGGTCCCCATCCTCTGCATATCTCCTATCTACCTCCAACATCTCATCTATTACCCTCTGCCGCTCCAACCTCTCCTCTTTATTCACCCTGGCCTTAAACAAAATTACCTCACCCCTCACCACCGCCTTTAGAGCCTCCCAGACGACTGCCTTCGACACCTCACCCGTACAATTGAAACCTACATATTCCTTAATTACCTTTTCAATTTTCTCACAGAATATTTGGTTCCCCAAAAGCCCCACATCCAGTTTCCACCCCGGTCTCTGCGCTGCCCCCTTTTCTAGCACCATATCCACCCAATGTGGAGCGTGATCTGACACTGCAATTGCAGAGTATTCCGACCCCTTGACTCCAGCCAGCAAAGCCTTCCCCACCACAAAAAGGTCGATCTGCGAGTATACCTTATGGACCGCTGAGAAAAACGAATACTCCCGTTCCCTTGGGTGCAGGAACCTCCAAGGGTCCACCCCTCCCATTTCCACCATTAGCCCAGCCAGCGCCTTTGCCCCCCCTGATGGGACCAGCGAGCGCGGCCGTGATCTGTCCAACCTTGGCTCCTGCACCAAGTTCCAGTCCCCCCGCCCACAATCAGCTCATGCGTGTCCAGGTCGGGAATAGCCACAAACACCTTCCTCGCGAATCCCACATCGTCCCAATTGGGACCGTATACACTTAACAGCGCCACTAATCTCCCCTCCAGTGCCCCTGTCACAATCACATATCTACCCCCCTGATCTGCCACCACCTTCTCCATCTGGAAGCGTACCCTTTTGCTGACCAGCACCGCTACCCCTCAAGCCCTTCCATCAAATCCGGAGTGAAACACTTGGCTAACCCAGCCCTTTTTAAGTCTCACCTGGTCCTTCACCCTCAAGTGAGTCTCCTGCAGCATTGCTACATCGGCTTTCAAACTTTTAAGATGTGCAAGCACCCTTGACCTCTTGACCGGACCTCCTAGCCCTCTCACTTTCCACGGGAGTATCCTTACTGGGGGTCTCCCACCCCCCCCCCACGTTTCTTATCCACCATCACCATACCACCGGGCCCTGCCCCATAAGCCTGACCTGACCCTGTCCATTGTTAACATCGAACCCCTTCCCCCCCTCCCAAGAACTCCCCCCTACAAAAACATCCCCCAACATCCATCCCTCCACCCCCTCTTGCTCGCCTCGTAGGCCCATTGAAGCCTGCTATCCAGGCTCCAACGTCCGCAGTCCTCCTCTCACCTCACCCCCGTCCACTAACTGACTTTAGTTAGCTAGCGCAGGTGGCTCCCCCTGCCAAGACCTCTCGCCCCCTTCCGCCCAGTCCCAGAGAAAGAAACACCAAAACAAACCCAACAATCCAACCCCTACAATTCACTAACATAACATTTAACCGTCGCAACACAGAACACCATTAACTTGAACTCTGTAACAATGCAAAGAGAAGTAAATCTCAATACAAATCAGTAAAAAGAAAGTTGTAACATTTGTACATTTTCCAGCCGCTCAAACACAGTCCACAGTCTCTCTTCCAGTTCCGCTCTTCACGTCTGTCCCAAGCCTTCTGCCCTCACGAACGCCTCAGCCGCCTCCGCTGTCTCAAAATAAAAGTCTTTGGCGTTATATGTTACTCTCAACTTCGCCGGGTACACCACACCAAATCGCACCCCCTTCTTGTACAAAGTAGCCTTCACTCGCCCAAACGCCGCTCGTCTTTTTGCCAACTCCACCGTCCAGTCATGGTAGATCCGAACCGCAGTACCATCCCACAGCACCTCACGCTCCTGCTTCGCCCAGCTTAATACTTTCTCCTTCATGCAAAACTTATGGTAGCAGATAATTACTGCCCTTGGCGGCTCGTTCACTTTGTTTGGGCTTCGGCCTTAATGACCGATGAGCTCGGTCTAGCTCGTACAGAGTGGGGCTCTCACTCTCCCCCATCAGCTCCGCCAACGTGTCTTAGCGAAGTATTGCGTTGGCCTTGGGCCCTCTGTCCCTTCGGGCAAGCCCACAATTCTCAAATTGTGCCGCCTTGAGCGGTTTTCCAAGTCTTCCAGCTTTGCTCGGAGTCCTCTGTTAACCTCCACCACCCTCCGCAGCTCGTCCCCCATCGAGGTGACCTGGTCGCTGTGTCGTGTCACGGCCTCCTCCACCTCCTTCATCTTCTCGCCCTGCTCTCTCACCTCGGCCAATGCCTTTGTCACCTCCACCCTCATCGGGCCGATTGCCTCCTCCAACAATGACCTCAACACGACCACCATTTCTTTCCTCAGGACCTCCATGTGCCTCACCAAACGTTTTTCCAGTTCCATCACCATCACCTCGGTCATCTTCTCCACCGTAAGTAGTGCGGCCCCGCCTTGCAGTTCGGCTTCCGCCATCCTGTCAGCACTTTTGCTTTTGCTCGTCTTCTCCTTCGGCGGCGAACCCGCGTTTCCTCCTTTCTTCGACGCTGCTTTTTGCATCCTTTAGCGGCTTATTGTTTATTATCTTCCTTCCTTTCTCCTCTCTCCTTCACCCTCCTGCCCTTCATCAATCTGACATTCTTCTTTTTTGAAAAAAAAACTTTCACCAAACTTCCTTAAATCTTCTTTCTTTCTCCTCTACATTCACCTGGGACCAGGCTTCAACCTTCTTTCTTCTTCCTAGGTGGGAGCCATCCGACGTGGAGCACCCTCCCTACATGGTGCCCTGGCCTCGGGCCTGACGCCTCGGCCTCCTCGTAGCTCTGCCCCTGCTGCTCTGACCTGCCGGGCCCGGCGCCTCAGCCCCCGCCGCCCGACACCCGCGCGGGGTTCTTTGCCGGTTTTTAAACCGGCCCCGCTGGCTGCTCATGGCGGCCCCAAAGGCCGACGATAGTCGGGGAGTGCGTGAGGACTCATGGATTTCCCCGAAATCGCCACGAACCGCGGCCACCGGCGGGAGCTCTTGTTATTGCGGCCGCCCTGCTCGCCCGCACCACCGGAGATCCGCCCTACCACTTGTTGACGAGATCCAAATCACCAACGTCTCACAAGACCCTGTTAGATCTCACGATGCGTAGCAAGACGAGTAAATCTTACAAGAGACCTCTCAAAAGATTTACCGGCTGAAGGGCAGCATGTGGCACAGTGGATAGCACTGGGATTATGGCGCTGAGGACCCGGGTTTGAATCCCGGCCCTGGGTCATTGTCCGTGTGGAGTTTGCAAATTCTCCCCATGTCTGCGTGGGTTTCACCCCCACAACCCAAAGATGTGCAGGTTAGGTGGATTGGTCATGCTAAATTGCCCCTTAATTGGAAAAAAAAAATTGGGTACTCTAAATTTAGGAAAATAAAGATTTACCGGCCGCATTGCATCCCGAGTCAGGCGCGGCCATTAGATTTCGCCGAGAGTTAAAATACAGTTCAGTCATGATCTAATTGAACAGCAGAACAGGCTCAATGCATTGATTTTCGTATGTAAATGATGGATCAGAGGGCTCGTTCTGGGGCTTACGGCAGTCATATATGATGAAAAATTGTTTTGGCAAGACAATTATTTAGCACCAAGAAACATTTCCTATTTGAATTGAACTGGTGTTTTGTGAGTGTTCTTTTCTGCTAATCTGAAGATGAATCAAATTTTAGGTTTGTGTTTTTTCACACCAACCCAATCATTGGGTCACAAGATACAGATTGATGTTCCAGTGGGGAGAAATGTCAACTAATAGTTTATCAAAACCTGACACTTTGGGAGTCTGTCAGTTGTATTGAATTACATAAAAGCCTTGGACAAAGTTTCCCATGAAAGGCTGCTTCAAAGCAGCAAAAGAAATAAAAACTGAAACCCAAGATTATATCTGGGAATGGAAAAAAAGACTAGTTAAAAGAATGCAAAGAGCGGGTGTTATTCAGAGTATGATATTGAATTGGAATAGGTAACTACTGAGCAGAGTAACTTATGGGTTGGTCCTGGTCTAGTTTAGAACAAGTTAATAAAAATTGATCTTGTTGATTGATGATAGAAAACTCAAACGGACAGGAAGGCTGATGTGTGGTAAGCATCCTGAATAAAACATGTAAAAAATATCGAACAGTGGTAGATGAAATTTAATAAATGCAAGTGTAAGGTGCTAATATTGGGTGAAAATTAACAATTACAAGTGTGGAGTCTCATTCAATCATGTCGCGAATTTTCTTTTGGGAGATTTAAAAATGATCAGGTTTTACTTTTTCTTATTTTTAGTTTCGGTTTCCTTTCTGTTTGTTCTTGCTTTCTTAAACGTATTTTCCTTTCCCTCACTATTTATTTTTCTTACATGATTTGATGTTGGACTCTCTCTGTTAATTCACCCTCCTTCTCAGCCTTCCATTGTTAATTTCCTAATCCTCAAGTCTGATTGGTCAAAATCTTTTCCTTGCCTTGAGCCTGAAGATTGCAGATGCCCCGTTTCCCCTTGCTGAGCCGCCATCAGCTCCCACATTTAGTCACTGTGTGGGGAAAATATTTTAGAGCTGAAAGGTGCAGGGGCAAGTCCAACACACAGCAAAGGCATTTAGATAACCTGCTACCACAAATTGTGGTCCATTAAGTACTTTCCAGTTCGAAATGACGTGACACAAGTGAAACATTCAAGCCCCTGGACGCAATTCATAGACTGATCTCATGCATCAGTAGATTAAACGACAGGCTCAGAGAAACCCAGGCTCTTTTATCATGAGAAAAGATGATTAATATAGGCTATTTCTCTAAAGTCATCCCTTAAACAGTATAGAAAGGGTAAGCCTGGAGCATTTTTGCACAGTAAACCAAGAGTGTGCAATTAGGGGGCAGAGATTCAAACTAGCAAAGGGCAAATTAAGGACTAATGTGAAGACCATTTGAAGAACACTTCACAGAAAAACAAAAAGGAGCTAAAACAGGCCAAACGTTCACCTCACTTGTATTTGTTTTGTTATTAGAGACAGAAAGATGGCAATGGAAAAGAGATGACAGCAGCTTGGAATACTTGCTGCGATACTTTGCCCACATCAGTTCTTTATAAATGCTTTATAAATGCTGTGGCTATTTAGGTCACAGCCTTTTGTCATTTTCAGATAAATAATATGGAACGTTTCCCCTCCATTTATATTGGGAATAATCACTTCTTAGGCTATTCTTGATGAAATGATAAACCTTCTGTCTAAAAATCACTGGAATTAATTTATTGTCTAACCCAAGGGCAGCAGTCCTGGGAGATCTCTTTGATCTAGTGCCTGCTTTGAAGTCTTGGTGAAAAAAAGTGTACTGGTTGTAGGCTACTTGTTGTCAAATGAATTGATTTATAAAAACCTGTCTCTGGCATCTCAG
The DNA here is from genome assembly GCF_047496885.1 of Scyliorhinus torazame. Taxonomy (NCBI): domain Eukaryota; kingdom Metazoa; phylum Chordata; class Chondrichthyes; order Carcharhiniformes; family Scyliorhinidae; genus Scyliorhinus; species Scyliorhinus torazame. The sequence goes on from NC_092719.1 coordinate 155,220,200, forward strand.
CCAGATTCATTCTGATGAAATTCCATCTTGAATTTGATAGTTAATGCGCTAAAACCTTTGCGGTTGAAAGATTTGCTTTTAATATATTTCTGTCACCTGATCGTGCTATTGTTATTTTACATGATGGACCCGCATCCCTTACATCTCATTCATTGACATCTGATTTGCATACACTTCCTGGAATATTATTTTTCTTAGCTTTTTACTCCTCCAATCCCACGAACACTAAAATAATGCTGGGCCCCGGTAGCAAAGTGGCTAGCACGGTTGCTTCACAGCTCCAGGATCCCAGGTTTGATTCCCGTCTTAGGTCACTGTCTTTGCAGAGTCTGCACGCTCTCCCCGTGTCTGCGTGGGTTTCCTCCAGGTGCTCCAGTTTCCTCCCACAGTCCAAAGATGTGCAGGTTAGGTAGATTGGCCATGCTAAATTGCCCCTTAGTGTCCAAAAGGTTAGATGGGGTTACTGGGTTCCGGGAGTATGGTGGAGGCATGGGCCTAAGTAGGGTGCTCTTTCAGAGGGTTGGTGCAGACTCGATGGACTGAATAGCCTCCTTCTGCACTGTAGTGATTATATGATTCTATCAATGTTGGAAGTCCAATTGATGAAGGAGTGTATTAGAACAGATTTGAATATCATTTCTATGTAGTTCATACTGATAGACTCTCTAGAGCAGGGATTACTTGACTGAGGTTAGAAAGAGGAACCTAAATTGATTTTTTTCTTTCCCCAGGAATACTTAGGCGAAGTTGTGCCATCCTATTGCAACCCTTACTGCAGCTAATTCAGTATCTTTTGATGGTTCATGACTAAGGCCAGATCATGGAGTGAATTGTGTTAAAGCTACCATCTTCATTGTGCAACTGAGTTATTGATGTAATGATTTGTCATATTTTATAAACCAGGTGAATAGACTGCTTTTTAAAAAAAATCATTGGATGCAGGTGTTTCTGGCAAGGCCAGCATTTGATGTCCTTCCCTAATTGCCCTTGAGAAGGTAATGGTGAAACACCTACTTGAATCATTGCAGTCCATATTTTAGGTGCACCCATAGTGCTGTTAGGGAGGGAGGACCAGGATTTTGAACCAGCAAAAGTGTAGAAATAGTTCCAAGTGAGGATGGTGATTGACTTGGAGAGAAACTGGCATGTGGTGGTATTCCCAGGCATCTGTTGCCCTTATTCTCTTCGGTGGGAGGTGTTGTTGATGGAGCCTTGATGCATCTTGTAAATGGTGCAAGCTGCTACCACTGTGTGCTGGTGTGAAAGGAGTGAATGTTTAATGTAATAGATGGGGTGCCAATCAAGAGGGCAGCTTTGTACGGAATGGTGTTGAGCTTCTTGAGGGTTGTTGGCGTTGTACTCATCCAAGCAAGTGGAGAGTATTCCATAAAACCTCTTATCTGTGCCTCATAGATGATGAACTCGCTTTGGGAAGTCAGGAGGTTACTTTCCACGGCTTTCATATGTATGGATTTCTTCAAATATAAATTAATTTTGACCGTTTATCAAATATATTACAGCCCGTCTGAAACTTGTTGAAAATGAATAAAAAACAGAATATAGGGTAAGGGGGTAATGAAAGAGCAACTCCTGTGATGGGATTGATTGATTATTCTTCTAATGTATGTTTGCAATTGGAGAGAATTATTTCCTCAGTTTGGTGCAAATTCAGAATCACTGAATTGTTACAGCGCAGAAGCAGGCCATTCGGCCCAACTTGTTTGCACTGGCTCTCCAAATGAGCCATCCACTTAGTGTCACTCCCTTGCCTTCTCCACATACGCTGCACATTGTTCCTTTTCATGTAACTGTCAAATCCCTTTTTGAATTACTTGAATGAACCTGCCTCCGCCATTCCCTGGGGAAGTGCATTCCCGATCTTAACCATATTGCTTTTGCTACTTTTGCAAATTACTTTAAATCTGTATGCTTGGGAATTGGGCATTGGCAATAATGGAATTGTAAGAAAAGATAATACCCTTATAATCAAAGATGATTGTAACGTTCTTGTCAGATGGCCTTATTTATTACAAGAACGCCTGTAGTTAAAGCTATCAACAATTATTAACATTAAGTGCGGGTAAACTATATACAAGAGAAGAGATGAGAAAAACAGTAAAATCATGCATAAGCAACCTCAGCTTCCTCTCGCCATTCTGAGGGGTCTGCTGACTAACATTCACTTATATACTAGTGAGACTTGTGGTGATATGCATCACTGTAAATACACAAGGGGTTAATGTAAATACACTACAGCTAAGTAAACACTAGAGGGAGCACCAGAGACATCATGACATGCAGACATAAAGCTAATGAACACATAGAATAGGACACGGCCAATGGGCAGTCAAGACACCCAGAGATGACACTACCGCAAGGGGGCATTTACACAACCAATATAAAAGGACATGGCACACATGCTCTTTCTCTTTCCACAGGCGACACTTAGAGAGAAGGACGGGGCAGATCAGAAGCATCACACCCACCATGTGGCTTAGAGCAGACTGGTTAGTTAGACTGAGTTACTATCGCAAGATTAGCAGGAGAGTCGAACTCAAGTAGGAGAATTATTAACTGTTCAATAAATGTGTTAAACCTATCTCCAAGTCTGAACCTTCCTTTGTCAGAGCATACATCAAGGAAGCAGCTTATGCTACATGAAGAAGCATAACACAACAAGACTCCTAGTGGTCAGTAAGTGAATTACAACGCATCCATGATAGCACTACATCCCCTTTCCTTTGAAATAAATTAATACATTATCATCAATATATTTACATGTGATATCATGAGCCTATGTGTCTAACAGTATTCATGTTTTATATATATATATATATATATATGCAAGAACAGCAAGCATAGTATGTACAAATAGTCCATATCTTCAAATTGAGTCTATCAGGCTTTCTTCTGACTCTTGCTGATCTTCTCAAACTTTGACCTTGCTGCTCAGAACTTGTAGATTCAATGTTCTCAATGACATTCTCATGCCCAGGAACTGCTGAACTATCTGACACTGCAGCTGACATTGATTCTGAAGTAGATTCATCATCCATCACGTTGTGAAAGTCTTCTCTGGTTTTCAAGAGTGCACAATGATTTCTTCTGAAAAGCAACCCATTCTTTGTCTGTACATTGTAGGAACGAGGTGCTACTGCTTCAAGTACAATGGCTTTTTTCGACCAAATGCCCGACTCTTCTACTCTCACTACTCAGAGGTGGTAAAGTTCTAGACACTCTATCATAGAACTGCATTTGTTTATCGTTTATGTTTTACATTCCTGCAGTACCACTGTATTCGCCTCCTTCTTTGCTAAGTATGGAAATATGGTACGCAATCTTCTATTCATGAGTAACTCTGTTGCCGATTCACCATGTGACAATGGTGATGCTCTATAACTCAATAGTGCGAGATATGGATCAAGTTGGCTGTTTATTGCTTTCTTCAACGATTGCTTAGCAATATATACAACTTTTTTGGCTTTTCCATTGGCTTGTGGGTACAATGGACTCGACGTGACGTGATTGAAATAATATGTGACTGCGAAGTGTTGCCACTCTTTACAGCTAAAACAAGGACCGTTGTCACTCATGACGATCTGCGGAATTCCGTGTCTAGCAAAGATTGACTTGGTATGCAATATTGCACTGCTTGCCGTTATGCTTGACAGTAGAGCTATTTCGGGATAGTTTGAAAAATAGTCTATGATCATGAAATAATCTTTCCATCGTGAGTGAAAGAGATCAATAGATATTTTCTGCCATGGTGCCGTAAGTTAATCCGGTATTTTCATAGGTTCTCTTGTTTGCATGCAACAGTGTATCTGGCATGTCTCACAACAACTGACCATCCTTTCAATATCCTGGTTTATTCCTGGCCAATAAACAGAACCACGAGCTCTCCGTTTACATTTTTCAATCCCAAGATGTCCTTCATGTATCCTCTTTAGCACATCCTTGCGAAAAGATTGAGGTATGAGTATAGCGTTCAAAATAAGTGCCACTCCATTAATGATACTGAGTTCAGATCTTATATTGTAGAACTCTATAGTGTGAGCTGATGTTCCTCATAATCTCTTGAAGAGTTTGATCCTTCCTGGTCTCTTCTTGGGTCACACGTAGTTTCGCATCTGATACTGGTAGTAGTGTGGAAATAAGATTGACATGCAGATCCATATCCTCCGTAATCTCACCACCAAAGATGTGCAGGTTAGGTGGATTGGTCATGATAAATTGTCCCTTGATGTGCAGGTTAGGGAATAGGGGGGAAGCAGGTATGAATAGAGTGCTCATTTGAGTAGTCGGTGCAGACTCGATGGGCCGAATGGCCTCCTTCTGCATTGTAGGGATCCAATCTACTTTGCATGGGTGCTCTCGATAATGCATCTGCGAAGAAAAAATATTTGCCTGCTGTGTAGGTGAGATTGAAGTCATAGCATTGTGAGTTCATCATCAATGTCTGAATGTGTGCAGACATCTGGTTGAGATTTTATTTTAAAATCTTTTTATTGGCATTTTCAGAATTTAAAATTCATAAACAGATATATACATTGTTAGCCGTGTTTATTTACCATATTGTACAGAAAGGTTTATTTTGTCCTTCCCTTAATTTCGCTATTTACATTTTCCTGCTGGTCTCGTCCAGTGGTGTTTGGGCTCTGTCCAGTAGCTGTCCATACATTTCTTTACTGTCTGTGCTTATACAGTCCTCTAATAGTGTGGTTTCTGGGGCCCCAGGGTTACCCTACTGTCCCTTTGCGGAGGAAGTTCATTATTTGCAGTAGTTGAGATTTTTTTGATGATGTTAACCAAAGGACGATGATCTCTCTCAGCTGTGAAAGTTGGAAGCCCATAGACGTGGTCGTGGAATTTCTCTAAGCCTACAACTAAACCCAGGCATTCTTTTTTGATTTGAGCGTACCTCTGCGATGATGTAGTCATGGAGTGTGGTGCACATGTGACTGGTTTCCAATCGTCATGCTCGAGTTGCAGAAGAACTGCTCCCAGACCATCTTTGGATGCGTTTGTTGACACTTTAATCTCCTTAGATGGGTCAAATAATATGAGAACTGGCATGGTGGTTAGTGAAGTCTTGAGCTTCTTCCACTCTTGCTTATGTTGCTCAGTCCACATTACCACGGAAGCTGAGACTCTTTGGTGGCTTTAAACACTCCATGTTGTTAAATTCTTTCAGACTGCAAAATCTTCAAATCTCTGTGGCAGGCTGATAGATTTTTCTTCGTGTTTAATATCTTGAAGCTCTCGTACCATGTAATATTCTTGTCGAATGGCCTTATTTATTACAAGAACACTTGAAGTTAAAGCTATGAACAATTTTTTAACATTAAGTGTGGGTAATCTATACACAAGAGACCAGATGAAAAAAAACAGTAAAATCCTGCGCATGCAACTCTCTCTTCAGCTTCTTCTAGCCAGTCTGAGGGGGTCAGCTGACTAACATTCACTTATATACTAGTGAGACTCCTAGTGGACAGTCGGTGAATTACAACACAACCATGATATCACTACAATGATGAAACTCGAAACTTAGTACCTAATCATGATTTGTGGATAGATTTTGTTCCCATCGCTTCTCTTCATTCGTCACTCATGGTTCTTCACCTTAGTAACATATCAATGCTGCCTGACCTAGTACTGGAAGCCATCTAATGTGTGCTTGCTATACAATTAACCTCCTCTACTTATGTCCCTGTTCTCTTTGCTTAGGTTGGACAGACTTGGCATGGCAAAGAAACTCTTGTTCAAGATGCATCACCACTCGATCTTACATTGCACAAATGCCAGCTAAGAAATCGGTAGTCAGGATGATTCAGGCAGTGACTTAGATGGGAGTGCATCAGATGATGTGAACACCAGAGTCCTATTCTGCTGGTTCCGAATGTCCAAGGCAAGAATGAAGAAGGCATTTGCTTTCTCTAATCAGGTGTCAATCATCTGCTTGATACCTGCATAGACTGCAGATTGACTGATATTACTGATGTGCTCTGTGGCAGTCTGGAAGGAGCCAGTTCAGGACTAAAACAATCTTGTCAGCTGGCTACAAGTCAGCTTGGAGGAAGCAACAAATCTGTCACTGTTTCCATGGTGAAGCATAGCTTCTTCGTGCTCATTTATGCATATCCTGTACAGTTTAGGAGATCCAAGCGCATCTTCCTTTCAAATGGCATGGCTGTTTTCTTTCTTCCTCCTTCCCTTTTCCCAATGGCATTCAGAGAACAAAGGATTACTGCAACAATCTTGCTGCCAACTCCCTTCATACAATAAGAAATAATAGTGTCGAAGTCATATCAAAAAATATTGTTTTTAAATTATGGACAGTAGATGGGTTGAGTTTAGTATGTGAGCAGGAATAGGAAATTAAATTCTGACGGTTCAAAGGTTGTAAAATAGCATCAGGGCTGTAATTACAGTGCATTGACCTCATTAAAAAAAAATCATAATACTCCTACCTATTTCATACTTTCGGGTATGTATATGCTCAAAAAGTAGGTGGGTCAAAGATTAGGTGACATATTCCAAGTCTCTGATACTCCATTCGCACTTAAGCTCAGAACATTAAGAAAAACAAAATCCATCTTGTGATTTGGAGCATTCAGACTTAAAGACCCGCAGCATACTAACCAGCAGAACAATCTGTCTGTTCCGACAGCAAACAGTATTTGACAATCTATTATCAGATTAATAATGTTGTGCTCTTGGATCTTTTAGATAAAGTAGGAGTTGCCTGTTCCCCAGCTAACAAATAGCAATAATATTTCCATACCTTCACCTTAAAGCAACTGCTGGAAAAATTAGATTAAAAAATCCCTGAACACCTAATACATCCACCTGCTGTTTTGTTGGAATTCATTTATGGGATGTGGGTGTTGTCCATCCTTAATTTCTGTTTAGAATGTGGTAGTGAGCTGCCTTCTTGAACCACTGAAGTCCCTGAGGTGTTAAGGAGGGAATTCCAGCATTTTGACCCAGTGACAGTGAAAGAACCACAATATATTTCCGAATTAGGATAGCGAGTGGCTTGGAGGGTAACCTCCAAGTGGTGGTGTTCCCATGGGCGGGATTCTCCCCCAGCGATTCTCCGCCTGGGATGGGCCGAGCGGCATGCAAAAATAGGCGAGTCCCGCCGGTGGCGTTCACACCTGCTCTTACCCGGCGGGGCCTCGGTGTGGATGCATCCGGGACAGCCTGGTGTGTGTGTGGGGGGGGGGTCCGATCTCGGGGGGGCCTCCGCTGTGGCCTGGCCTGCGATCGGGGCCTACCGATTGGCGGGCCAGCCTCTTGGGCTGTGGGCTTTTTTTGTTCCGCACCAGCTCCTGTAGCACTACGCCATGTTGCGTTGGGGCCCGCGTGGAGAAGGGAGCCACTGCGCATGTGCGGCAATCGCGCCGGTCCCACTGCGCATGCGTGTTGGCGCCGGTCCCATTGCGCATGCGCAGACCCGCAGCGCCCATCTGACACTGGGACTGGCAGTTGGAGCGGCGTGGGTCGCTCCAGTGCTGTGCTGGCCCCCTGTAGGGGTCAGAATCGCTGCTCCTGAGGCCATGTTGACGGCGTCGAGAAGCACAACGGCGTCAACACTTAGCCTCAGGATTAGAGAATCCCGCCCCATGTAACTGCTACCCGAGTCCCTCTAGGTGGTAGCAGTCATGGGTTTGCAAGGCGCATTCTAAAGAACGTTGATGAGTTCCTGCAGTGCATCTTGTATAAGACACACAATGCTGCTACTGTTCACCCTGGTGGAGGGATTAAATGTTTGTGGAAGGGTAGCAATCAAGCAGGCAGATATGTCCTGAATGGTGTCATGTTTTTTAAATATTGTTGGAGCTGCACTCATAGAACATAGAACATACCGTGCAGAAGGAGGCCATTCAGCCCAGCGAGTCTGCACCGATCCACTTAAGCCCTCACTTCCACCCTATCCCCGTAACCCAATAGCCCCTCCTAACCGTTTTGGTCACTAAGGCAATTTATCATGGCCAGTCTACCTAACCTGCACGTCTTTGGACTGTGGGAGGAAACCGGAGCACCCGGAGGAAACCCACGCAGACACGGGGAGAATGTGCAGACTCCACACAGACAGTGACCCAGCAGGGAATCGAACTTCGGACCCTGACGCTGTGAAGCCACAGTGCTAATCACTTGTGCTACCGTGCTGCCCCTCATCCAGGCAAATGGAGAGTATTTCATTACACGCCTGACCTGTGCTTATAAATGGTGGACAAGCTTTGGGGGTGGGGGGGCGGTGGGAGGGGGGGGGGGGGGTCAGGAGGTGAGTTGCACACCACAGGACTCCTGGCCTTTGACCTGCTCTAGTAGCTAGGCCTGGTCAGTTTCTGGTCAGTGGCAACACCCAGGATGTTGATAGTGGGGAATTCAGTGATGGCAATGCCATTGAATGTCAAGGGGTGATGGTTAGATCCTTTCCTACTGGAGGGTGTCATGGCCTGACACGTGTGTGGCGCACATGTTACTTTCCACTTACCAGCTCAAGAATGGATATTGTCCAGATCTTTCTGCATTTGGACATGGACTGCTTCATTATCTGAGGGTTGGCGAATGGTGTTGAACATTGTGCAGTCATCTGCGAACATCCCCACTTCTGACCTTATGATGGGAGAAAAGTAATTGATGAAGCAGCTGCAGATGGTTTAGCCTAGGACCCAAAGGAACTTCTGTCGTAATGTCCTGGAGCTGAAATGTTTGACCTCCAACCACCACAACCACCTTCCTTTGTGCTAGGTACGACTCCAATCAGCAGTGAGTTTTTCCGCTGATCCCAATTGACTCCAGTTTTACTAGGGCTCCTTGATGCCACTCGGTCAAATGCTGCCTTGACATCAAGGGCAGTCATTCTTGCCACACCTCTGCCATTCAGTTCTTTTGTCCATGTTTGAACCAAGGCTGTAATGAGGACAGGAGTTGAGTGACCCTGGTGAAATCCAAACTGAGCATCCGTGAACAGGTTAATGCTGAGTAAGTGCCACTTGCTAGCACTGTTGATGATCCCTTCCATCACTTTGCTGATGATCAAGATTAGATTGATCGGCGGTAAGTGGCCAGGTTGAACTTGTCCTGTTTCTTCTGTACAGGACACAGCTGGGCAATTTTCCACATTGCCGGGTAGATGCCAGTGTTATAGCTGTACTGGAACAGCTTGGCTAGGGATATGGCAAATTCTGGACCACAGTTCTCCAGGATTGTTGCTAGAATATTGTCAAGGCTGCTGCTGATAGCCTTTGCAGTCTCCAGTGCCTTCAGTCATTTCTTGATATCACGTGGAGTGAAGCAAATTGGCGGTGGTGCTGGGGACCTCCGGAGGAGGCCGAGTGGATCATCCACCAGGCACTTCTGGCTGAAGACTGCTGCGAAAGCTTCAACCTTATGTTTTGCACAGATGTGCTGGGCTCCTCCTTCATTCAAGATGGGGATATTTGTGGAGCCTCCTCGTCCAGTGACTAGCTTAATTGTCCACCACCATTCACGGTTGGATGTCACAGGACTACAGAGCTTGGATCTGATCGGTTGGTTGTGGAATTGTTTAACTCAGTCTATTACTTGCTGCTTATGTTGTTTGGCACACAGGTAGTCCTGTGTTGTAGCTTTACCAGGTTGACACCTTGTTTTTAGGTATGCCTGGTGTTGCTCCTGACATGTCCTCCTGCACTCTTCATTGAACCAGGGTTGATCCCCTGACTTGGTGGTAATGGTAGAGTGGGATATATGCTAGGACATGAGATTGGCTACAATTCTGCTGCTGCTGATAGGCCATCATGGCTCATGGGCGCCCAGTCTTGAGTTGCTCGATCTGTTCAAAGTCTATCCCATTTAGCACAGTGGTAGTACCACACAACACGCACTTGAAGACCTTTGGACTTAAAAAAGGCCATAGGTTATTGCCTCTTGCACAAAAATGCAGAGGAAGGGAATCCACGAACGCCAGGGTGCCATGGGTATTTTGGCAAATAGCATTGGCCGCCCCCCAGTCTGGTGAGTAATGCCTCCCAAGACCAGGGTCACTGGACAAGAAACGTACCAGAAATTCCATACAGGGATCTAGTACACCTAGACTAAGGGACACTAAGGCATGATTGGCGACATATACTAGAGAGCTATTGGAACAACGACGACTCCGTTGCCTATGGACATCAATCAGTTCGCCAGCCACTGATAGTGACTCAGGAACCCCGGTCCAGCCTGCTGGGCCGTGACTGGTTGCACAGCCTTCCCCTGAATTGGCAGCAGATTTTTAAAATGGGTACAGGCAGGCTGTACAAGGTCCTGGGAAAATACCCAGAAGGTTTCCAAGATGGATTAGAGAAAATAAAGGGAGCCCTGGCTAAAGTTTATGTGGACTCAGAAGCCCAACCCAAGTATTTTAGGACCCGTCCGGTTCCATAGAGGGTTGTTTTTCAAACTGGAGGCCTGTGACCAGTGGTGTGCCTCAGGGATCGGTGCTGGGTCCACTGTTATTTGTGATTTATATTAATGATTTGGATGAGAATTTAGGAGGCATGGCTAGTAAGTTTGCAGATGACACCAAGATTGGTGGCACAGTGGATAGTGAAGAAGGTTATCTAGGATTGCAACGGGATCTTGATCAATTAGGCCAGTGGGCTGACGAATGGCAGATGGAGTTTAATTTAGATAAATGTGAGGTGATGCATTTTGGCAGATCGAATCAGGCCAGGACCTACTCAGTTAATGGTATGGCGTTGGGGAGAGTTATAGAACAAAGAGATCTAGGAGTACAGGTTCATAGCTCCTTGAAGGTGGAGTCGCAGGTGGACAGGGTGGTGAAGAAGGCATTCGGCATGCTTGGTTTCATTGGTCAGAACATTGAATACAGGAGTTGGGACGTCTTGTTGAAGTTGTACAAGACATTGGTACGGCCACACTTGGAATACTGTGTGCAGTTCTGGTCACCCTATTATAGAAAGGATATTATTAAACTAGAAAGAGTGCAGAAAAGATTTACTAGGATGTTACCGGGACTTGATGGTTTGAGTTATAAGGAGAGGCTGGATAGACTGGGACTTTTTTCCCTGGAGCGTAGGAGGCTTAGGGGTGATCTTATAGAGGTCTATAAAATAATGAGGGGCATAGATAAGGTAGATAGTCAACATCTTTTCCCAAAGGTAGGGGAGTCTAAAACTAGAGGGCATAGGTTTAAGGTGAGAGGGGAGAGATTCAGAAGGGCCCAGAAGGGCAATTTCTTCACTCAGAGGGTAGTGAGTGTCTGGAATGTGCTGCCAGAGGTAGTAGTAGAGGCGGGTACAATTGTGTCTTTTAAAAAGCATTTAGATAGTTGCATGGGTAAGATGGGTATAGAGGGTTATGGGCCAAGTGCGGGCAACTGGGACTAGCTTAATGGTAAAAACTGGGCGGCATGGACTGGTTGGGCCGAAGGGCCTGTTTCCATGCTGTAAACTTCTATGATTCTATGATTCTATGATTCTATATGCCCTGCTGTTGAAAGTGGACGATGCGCTCCGCTGGGTGGAGAACTTGGGGATTACTTGTCCAGTTCAGTTCGCGGAGTGGGCAGCACCAGTCGTCCCAATGCTGAAACCAGACAAGACCATCCACCTGTATGGTACTTATAAAATGATGGTGAACAAGGCTTCCCGGTTGGACAGGCACACAATGCCATGCATGGAGGACCTTTGTGCGAAGTTGGCTGGGGGTCATTCTTTCTCCAAGTTGGACATGAGCCACGCATACCTCCAACTGAAGTTAGATGCAGCGTTCATGAAATATGTGACCATCAATACCCACAGGGGACTGTATGAATATACCCAGCTTCCATTTGGAGTATCATCCGTCTGTGCCATCTTCCTGCGGGTTATGGAGAGCATCCTTCAAGGGCTCCCAAGTGTGGCAGTCTACTTAGATGACAGCATGTAATCTGGAGCCACCAAGAAGAAACATCTAGATGGATTTTAGGAAGTCCTCCGGCATTTCTCTGAGGCAGGCATGCGTCTAAAAAGGGGCACATGAGTCTTTCAGACGAAAGAGGTCACATACCTGGGGTACCGGGTAGACAAGGATGGTTTGCATCAGGTGGAGGAGAAAGTTTGAGCTATCAAGCAGGTGCCTACATTATTCCTTGTGTCTGAATAAAGCTCGTAGTCTTACAGTTGAAGTAGATGCTTTATTTCTGTGAGTTTGTTTTCTCTCCAGCGCTTATACTATGTTACATCTGAGCTGCCTGTCTGTGTCCTGCTCACCAGCTTCCGTTCCTGTGAAGAGAGATGACTTCCTGTTTGTCTATGTGTATATATATATCTCTCCGGTGCTCCCTCAAGTGGTTACTTAGTTGTAGTGTATTTACCTTAGCCCCTTGTGTGTATACAGTGATGCATATCACTACAGTCCCCACACCAGAGAATACAACAGAGCTATAATAATTTATAGGGCTCGTAAACTAGTACGGAAAATTCATTCCGAAACTGGCAACCATATTGGCACCAGTACACGCATTCCTAAACAAACATCAGAAATTGGCACGGAGGGCCAAAGTAAAATGACAACTGTCGTCCCCTCGGCTGCTGATGCATTACGACCTTTCCAGATCACTCCTAATCACGGGTGATGCCTCCCCATATGGCATCGGCACAGTGTTGTCGCATTGGATGGACGACGGGACAGAGAGGCCAATTGCCGATGTGTCCAAACTCTTCGCTGACAGGTACACTCAGATTTTCACCATGATCCTCGTGGTGAAAAGGTTCCATCAATACGTTTATGGGCAGCACTTTGCAATCATCACGAACCACAAGCAGTTACTCGGTCTTTTCAAGAAAGAGAAGACGATACTACCGATAAAATCAGCCAGGATCCAGCGACGGGCACTATTGTTAGCGGCATATGAGTATGCAATCGAGTATCACCCGGACACACAGATTGCGCAAGTGGATGCCTTGAGCCGACTCCCATTGCAGACATGCCCACCATCCCTGCCAGTAGTGGACAAAGCATGTCTGCGTTAAATTTTATGGATACCTTGCCGGTCACAGCCTCGCAAATCTGTGTGTGGACACAAAAAGACCCTATGTTGGCAAAGTTGCGCCACATCGTCCTACATGGGGGACTACAGGGAATACAGTCTGAAGAACTGTGCGTTTTCACAACTATGCAACAGGATCTTAACATTAAAGATGGCATTCTCCTGAAGGGAGCCGCTGTACTGGTCCCAAGGCAAGGCAGGAAAGCCACACTGCAGAACTTGCAAAATGGACACCCCAGGGTATCCAAAATGAAGATGCTTGCCAGAGATTACATGTGTTGGCCAGGGCTCGGTGGTGATATCGAGAGGTTGGTGAAGCAGTGTATCGCATGTCAAGAGCATCAAAAACTCCCGCCATCAACCTCATTTTATCCCTGGGAATAGCCAGGCTGGTCCTGGGACGGTTTGACGCTGACTTCGCCGGGTCTTTCTTTGGGTCAATGTTTTTAATACTTGTCTTGTATTGCTTCCCGTGCCACCATTGAGAAGCTGTGACAGTCGTTTAGTGTTCATGGTATCCTGGAGGTGCTCGTTACAACAAGAGCAAAAACAAAAGGCAGAAAGGGGAATAAAAAAAGTGATAGACAGAGAAACCAAGGGCCAGATTGAACAGGGCCACAGTGAAAATTATTGGGAGAAAGGCAAGTGATGTTAAAAAGACAAGCTTAAAGACTTTGTGCCTTAACATGTGGAGCATTCGCAAAAAGGCGGATGAACTAATCACGCAAATAGACGCAAATGGGTATGATATAATCGGGATTACGGAGACATGGCTGCAGGGTGACCAGGGATGGGAACTGAATTCCAGGGATAGTCAGTATTTAGGAAGGACAGACAAGAAGGAAAAGGTGGTGGAATGGCAGTGCTGGTTAAAGAGTAAATTAATGCAATAGTGAGGACTGGAATGAAATGCGTCAACTAAATGGTTTCCTTGTTGGGCTGTTGAGGTGAAGGGCCACGCGTGCTTTCCACCCCTCCTTGGAGTATTGAGGTGTTGATGATGGGCACACTGTGCTCTTGCCAGGAAAATAACATTAGACAGCCTCAATATCAGGGGCAGCAGGGAGACATAGTGCAGGTTCCAGAACATCTATGTCCTGGGGGATGGGAAGTATGCAGTGTGCTTCATACAGGAAATGCATATTATTCCAGGAGATGTGGCTCCTGGAGTGGCAAAGGGGGGTCTATATGAGCCAAGTCATCTCCAAAATCTGATGGGGAAGCCTTTTAATTCATCCTTCAATTTGTTGATTTTGTTTATTTGATTAACCCAAAAGAAGCACACTTCTTACATCCTACACACAAATCCCTCTTGCGGTCAAGACTAATTTGTCTGCTGCCTCTTGCAGTTTTCACCTGCAGGTTAACTCAAAATGACAAATCGTCAAGGATGGGCAGCACTGTGCATTGTGGATAGCACAATTGCTTCACAGCTCCAGGGACCCAGGTTCGATTCCGGCTTGGGTCACTGTCTGTGCGGAGTCTGCACATCCTCCCCGTGTGTGCATGGGTTTCCTCCGGGTGCTCCGGTTTCCTCCCACAGTCCAAAGATGTGCAGGTTAGGTGGATTGGCCATGATAAATTGCCCTTAGTGTCCAAAATTGCCCTTAGTGTCCAAAATTGTCCTTAGTGTTGGGTGGGGTTACTGGGTTATGGGGATTGGGTGTAGGTGTTGACCTTGGGTAGGGTGCTCTTTCAAAGAGCCGGTGCAGACTCGATGGGCCGAATGGCCTCCTTCTGCAAATTCTATGATGGCCAACAATGGGCAGCACGGTAGCATTGTGGATAGCACAATTGCTTCACAGCTCCAGGGTCCCAGGTTCAATTCCGGCTTGGGTCACTGTCTGTCCGGAGTCTGCACATCCTCCCCGTGTGTGGGTGGGTTTCCTCCGGGTGCTCCGGTTTCCTCCCACAGTCCAAAGATGTGCAGGTTAGGTGGATTGGCCATGATAAATTGCCCTTAGTGTCCAAAATTGCCCTTATTGTTGGGTGGGGTTACTGGGTTATGGGGATAGGGTGGAGGTGTTGACCTTGGGTAGGTGCTCTTTCCAAGAGCCGGTGCAGACTCGATGGGCCGAATGGCCTCCTTCTGCACTGTAAATTCTATGATAATCTATGAATGACTGGGCATGCCCAGCTCTCTCCAAACATGTAGCGAAGGATCTGGTTTTCTACTGTTAAGGAGACAGTTTGGAGCTTCACTCTTCAAACCCTGCAACTGCATCTACAGTGTTCCTTGCTACTCACATATCAGCTTTAACTCTCCTTGAGGACTTGTGGCATCCGTCTACATTCCACATCAGGGCAACAGCAGGAGATGCAATGACCTAACTGAACACATTTTCATAGGCCAGAAAATGGTGAGCTGCAAATAAAGGCTTACATGATGCCTGTCCAGACAGCATACTCATAAGTATTGGCCAGTGCTTAACCATGCACATGTGGGAGTATTGAGTAATCATTATGTTGATAATGTGAGAGCAATAAAACTATATTAGTTTTGATCAGACTCTGTAGGGGTTCAAATTCCTCACCCTTGAATGCCCACAACAACTGAAGCAACTAGCAGCAAGCTGGAAACCAGGAAACTTCCAAAGAGTGCAAGTGGACTTATATTTACAAATGCCAAAATAATGGTTGTACATCCGTGCCACCCATGTATTTTTAATGCTTCTTAATCTTTCACTGTCTACTGTCATGACTAGGTGCAGCAGTGGTGAAGGGAGCCTGTTGGCCGATTGCTATGCCCTGTTGATTGTGATGACTTTGGTGAGTGCCCTCTTGTGGCTTGAGGACTAGAGGACCCCAGCCTGCGAAGGGTCTCATGCTCAGGTGCAAGTGCACCCTTCCTTGCTGGAGTTCCAGAGACGATTGTGTCACTGGCGTAAGGGAGAGCGAGTGACAGGGCAGCATCCTGGGATAAAGGGCTGGCACCCCTCCTCCCTGTGGATGGTCTATGGCGCCTTACTAACTCCTTGAGGAGAAGAGGCATCTGGAGGGAAGTCAAAGTCCCCTGATCCCCTCTCGCTTAACAACCAATGCAGTGTACCTACCCATGGCTGAAACAATGAAGTGCAGGACCAAGTTTATATCCAGAAGCTGTGGTGTGTTCTTCTGGAACTGAGTTTCCCAGGCAGCCATCATATTTTCCATGGAGGCAGCCAAGCACTCTGATGTTGGAACCATGACATCAGACAGAAAGTGAACAGACTCCTCCATCTGGCAATTCTGTCTGATGTTCCCCAGTCTGTGTCTCCCACCTTGAGATTCACTGTGCTCCGCAAGGATGTGTAAGTAATGAATTGAATAGTGCAAGGTCACATATGGTCAGCCACCCCCAGCGGAAATCGCTCCAACATCTGCTCCCACCATCAAACATAGACTCCAGGATGGAAGATTCCGCTCTTAATGTTGTAACCATAACCTTCAAGTGCAAATGGACACAATTTACTGTTTCTTTTGACAAAATATAGTCAACCATTTTCAAAAGTTTGAATGACGTCAGTCAACGGTTAGATAAGCTTGAATTTGTTGCAGACAATCTTGTAAATGAGTAACATTAATTAGTACTCAAATGACAACATTGGTCAATCACTAAATAATTGAAATGATGTTCCTTTCACTCTTCCAGAGGAGCTGACAAAACATTCAACCAGCATTAATAATAAATATGTACTTAAGCCCATCATAAGAATGTGGAAAGCATTAGTGTAACAGATTAGCAGCAGATTTGTAAAGCTTGCTTTACTGAAAACAAAATGTAGGACCTTATAGGTTGCACATTGGGGGGGGGGGGGGAATTTATTTTTGGTATGGCAGAGAATCCTACAAATACTTCCTGGAAACAAAGAGCCATGACTAAATGTCACAGAGCAGCGGAACTCCTGTTTACTGATAGTTTCAACAAATAGGAGGTTTGGGAGAAGTTCTATGACTTGACAAGAAACAGCAAATTAAAGAAAGAAAATCATTGTAATACAACACAGCGCAAATATGGAGATGACGTTAAATGGCGGTTTTTATACATGCAAAAATGATTGTTGTATTTATAGAGCATTGCTTACATATCCATGTAACCGGCACGCCGTGGCCACCAGCACTCCCCGCACATGTGCCCTTGCATCAAGCCACTTGACAAGCCCCGACTGTCACCGCAGGACCTCTTCAACCGTGGATGCAGTCAAACCGGTTATTTCTTGCCATGCAATCTCTCTCCAAAGGAGTGTTTGAAAATCGAAAGGGAGTAATGGCTGCAGTTTGATTGTGAGGCTGCAAGGTTTAAGCAGGGCCTTGCCACGTGTTTCATCATTGACTGTCATCAGAAAGTATTGCCGGGCAAGGCGGCCAAATCCTCAATGGAGATAATACCCAACGAGACGCTGTGGCTGTTCCTCTGCTTCTTGGGAGTCTTCGCCTGTAAGTTTAACAAAGCATATGACCAAGAAAAGCTATACAATAAGCACCTTCACGCAGCCTCATTTCCCCTCTGCATAATATCAAATGTAATACACATTGTTTTTTTAATGTCCTGTACTGCCTGATGCATGATACCTCACGTATACGGTTAATTTTAGGCGTTGGTACTTCAATCAAACATCTACTTAACGTTGCAGTCCCAATCCACCTCCTTGAAGCAACAGAGAACCCAGTTCACGGTTAGGATCATGTATGGTATAATAAGAACATAAGAACTAGGAGCAGGAGTAGGCCATCTGGCCCCTCGAGCCTGCTCCACCATTCAATGAGATCATGGCTGATCTTTTGTGGACTCAGCTCCAGTTTACGGCCCGAACACCATAAACCTTAATCCCTTTATTCTTCAAAAAACTATCTATCTTTATCTTAAAAACATTTAATGAAGGAGCCTCTACTGCTTCACTGGGCAAGGAATTCCATAGATTCACAACCCTTTGGGTGAAGAAGTTCCTCCTAAACTCAGTCCTAAATCTACTTCCCCTTATTTTGAGGCTATGCCCCCTAGTTCTGCTTTCACCCGCCAGTGGAAACAACCTACCCGCATCTATCCTATCTATTCCCTTCATAATCTTATATGTTTCTATAAGATCCCCCCTCATCCTTCTAAATTCCAATGAGTACAGTCCCAGTCTATTCAACCTCTCCTCGCAATCCAACCCCTTCAGCTCTGGGATTAACCTAGTGAATCTCCTCTGCACACCCTCCAGTGCCAGTACGTCCTTTCTCAAGTAAGGAGACCAAAACTGAACACAATACTCCAGGTGTGGCCTCACTAACACCTTATACAATTGCAGCATAACCTCCCTAGTCTTAAACTCCATCCCTCTAGCAATGAAGGACAAAATTCCATTTGCCTTCTTAATCACCTGTTGTACCTGTAAACCAACTTTTTGCGACTCATGCACTAGCACACCCAGGTCTCTCTGCACAGCAGCATGTTTTAATATTTTATCATTTAAATAATAATCCCTTTTGCTGTTATTCCTACCAAAATGGATAACCTCACATTTGTCAACATTGTATTCCATCTGCCAGACCCTAGCCCATTCACTTAGCCTATCCAAATCCATCTGCAGACTTCCAGTATCCTCTGCACTTTTTGCTTTACCACTTATCTTAGTGTCACCTGCAAACTTGGACACATTGCCCTTGGTCCCCAACTCCAAATCATCCATGTAAATTGTGAACAGTTGTGGGCCCAACACTGATCCCTGAGGGACACCACTAGCTACTGATTGCTAACCAGAGAAACACCCAATAATCCCCACTCTTTGCTTTCTATTAATTAACCAATCCTCTATCCATGCTACTACTTTCCCCTTAATGCCATGCATCTTTATCTTATGCAGCAACCTTTTGTGTGGCTCCTTGTCAAAGGTTTTCTGGAAATCCAGATATACCACATCCATTGGCTCCCCGTTATCTACCGCACTGTTAATGTCCTCAAACAATTCCACTAAATTAGTTAGGCACGACCTGCCCTTTATGAACCCATGCTGCGTCTGTCCAATGGGACAATTTCCGTCCAGATGCCTCGCTATTTCTTCCTTGATGATAGATTCCAGCATCTTCCCTACTACCGAAGTTAAGCTCACTGGCCTATAATTACCCGCTTTCTGCCTACCTCCTTTTTTAAACAGTGGTGTCACGTTTGCTAATTTCCAATCCGCCGGGACCACCCCAGAGTCTAGTGAAATTTGGTAAATTAGCATTAGTGCATTTGCAATTTCCCTAGCCATCTCTTTTAGCATTCTGGGATGCATTCCATCAGGTCCAGGAGACTTATCTACCTTTAGCCCCATTAGCTTGCCCATCACTACCTCCTTGGTGATAACAATCCTCTCAAGGTCCTCACCTGTCATAGCCTCATTTCCATCAGTCACTGGCATGTTATTTGTGTCTTCCACTGTGAAGACCGACCCAAAAATCCTGTTCAGTTCCTCAGCCATTTCCTCATCACCCATTATTAAATCTCCCTTCTCATCCTCTAGAGGACCACTTAGCCACTCTTTTTTGTTTTATATATTTGTAGACACTTGTACAATCTGTTTTTATATTCTGAGCAAGTTTACTCTCATAATCTATCTTACTCTTCTTTCTAGCTTTTTTAGTAGCTTTCTGTTGCCCCCTAAAGATTTCCCAGTCCTCTAGTCTCCCACCAATCTTTGCTACTTTGTATGTTTTTTCCTTCAATTTGATACTCTTCCTTATTTCCTTAGATATCCACGGTCGATTTCCCCTCTTTTTACCGTCCTTCCTTTTTGTTGGTATAAACCTTTGCTGAGCACTGTGAAAAATCACTTGGAAGGTTCTCCACTGTTCCTCAACTGTTTCACCATGAAGTCTTTGCTCCCAGTCTACCTTAGCTAGTTCTTCTCTCATCCCATTGTAACCTCCTTTGTTTAAGCACAAAACACTAGTGCTTGATTTTACCTTCTCACCCTCCATCTGTATTTTAAATTCCACCATATTGTGATCGCTCCTTCCGAGAGGATCCCTAACTATGAGATCCTGAATCAATCCTGTCTCATTACACAGGACCAGATTTAGGACCGCTTGTTCCCTCAAAAGTTCCATTACATACTGTTCGAGGAAACTATCGCGGATACATTCTATAAACGCCTCCTTAAGGCTGCTTTGACCAACCTGGTTAAACCAATCGACATGATAACTGCTTTATCATTTCTACATGCATCAGTTATTTCTTTGTTTATTGCCCGCCCCACCATAATGTTACTATTTGGTGGCCTATAGACTACTCCTATCAGTGACTTTTTCGCCTTACTATTCCTGATTTCCACCCAAATGGATTCAACCTTATCCTCCATAGCACCGATGTCATCCCTTACTGTTGCCCGGATGTCATCCTTAAATAACGGAGCTACACCACCTCCCTTACTATCCACTCTGTCCTTCCGAATAGTTTGATACCCTCGGATATTTAACTCCCAGTCGTGACCATCCTTTAACAATGTTTCAGTAATGGCCACTAAATCATAGTCATTCACGATGATTTGCGCCATCAACTCATTTACCTTATTCCGAATACTACGAGCATTCAGGTAAAGTGCACTTATGTTGGCTTTTTTACCTCTGTTCTGAATCTTAACACCTCGGTCAGTAACCTCTCCTAAGTTATATTTCCTCTTAACCTTTCTCCTAATTTTCCTTGTCGTTGAACCCATATCTTCATGTAACAACCTGCCGCGTCGCTTACCATTAATGTTTTCACTTCCCGTTTTATTCCTTTTAGTATTCCTGGTCCTATTCACTGAGCTCCCCTCAGTCACTGTACCTTGTACTGTCGCCCTTCTTGATTTTTGACTATGGCTTCTCTGCCTTACACTTTCCCCCTTACTGCCTTTTGTTTCTGTCCCTGTTTTACTACCTTCCAACTTCCTGCATCGGTTCCCACCCCCCTGCCACAATAGTTTAAACTCTCCCCAACAGCTCTAGCAAACACCCCCCCCCTAGGACTTCGGTTCCACTCCTGCCCAGGTGCAGGTCCCACCTCCCCAGAACCGGTACCAATGTCCCAGGAATTTGAATCCCTCCCTCTTGCACCATCTCTCGAGCCACGCATTCATCCTCTCTATCCTGACATTCCTACTCTGACTAGCTCGTGGCACTGGTAGCAATCCTGAGATTACTACCTTTGAGGTCCTACTTTTTAGTTTAACTCCTAACTCCCTAAATTCAACTTGTAGGACCTCGTCCCATTTTTGACCTATATCGTTGGTGCCTTTGTGCACCACGACAGCTGGCTGTTCACCCCCCCCCCCCCCCCCCGCAGAATGTCCTGCAGCCGCTCCGAGACATCCTTGACCCTTGCACCAGGGAGGCAACATACCATCCTGGAGTCTCGATTGCGCCCGCAGAACTGCCTGTCTATTCCCCTTACAATTGAGTCCCCTATCACTATAGCCCTGCCATTCTTCTTCCTGCCCAGCTGTGCAGCAGAGCCAGCCACGGTGCCATGAACCTGGCTGCTGCTCCCTTCCCCTGGTGAGCCATCTCCCTCAACAGTATCCAGAGCAGTATATCTGTTTTGCAGGGAGATGACCGCAGAGGACATCTGCACTGCCTTCCTACTCTTGCTCTGTCTTTTGCTCACCCATTTTCTATCTCCCTCAGTACCTTTCACCTCGTGACCAACTCGCTAAACGTGCTATCCACGACGTCCTCAGCATCGCGGATGCTCCAAAGTGAGTCCATCCGCAGCTCCAGAGCCATCATGCGGTCTAACAGGAGCTGTAACTGGACACACTTCTTGCACGTGAAGGAGTCAGGGACAGTGGACGTGTCCCCGAGCTCCCACATTGCACACGAGGAGCATGACAAGGGTCTGAGATCTCCTGCCATGTCTTAAACCTTCGGTTAACTTCAACAATTACAATTTCCCCCCCAAAATTAAATAAATAAATAAACAACGAAGAAAAAAATAAATAAATATACCAATGAAAAGAAAAAGAAAAACAGAAACACTACTTACCAGTCACTTACCAGGGATAAAAAGCACTTCCTCCCCACCCAGCTTCGCATTCCCACCTAGATTCAAATTCCCAAATTCACTCTTGGTTCTGTCTCACTCTGGCTGTGTCTTCTCTGGCTCACTGCGAGAACTCACTGGGAGTGAGTTTACAAGTTGCTCTTTTTTTAATAGAATTTACAGTGCAGAAGGAGGCCATTCGGCCCATCGAGTCTGCACAGGCTCTTGGAAAGAGCAACCTACCCAAGGTCCACAACTGCACCCTATCCCCATAACCCAACAACCCCACCCAACACTATGGGCAATTTAGCATGGCCAATCCACCTAACCGGCACATCTTTGGACTTTGGGAGGAAACCGGAGCACCCGGAGGAACCCACGCACACACGGGGAGGATGTGCAGACTCCGCACAGACAGTGACCCAAGCCGGAATTGAACCTGGGACCTTGGAGCTGTGAAGCAATTGTGCTATCCACAATGCTACCGTGCTGCCCCTGACAGTTTTTAAACTGTCCTGAATTGACTCCCCTCCCACACCTGCTTTTAGATCAAGGTAGATTTAAGTGACTGACACTTAACTGCCAACTTATATGTGAGTGGGTGGGGCAGCCCTTGTTAACCTACACCGCACAATTCTAGCTTAATTTAAATTAAGTTAAACTCCTGAAATTTAAAAGGAGCTGCCTTACTGATTTGATTCAATTCCCACCTAGATTCAAATTCCCAAACTCATTCTTGGTTCTGTCTCACTCTGGCTGTGTCTTCTCTGGCTCACTGGGAGAACTCACTGGGAGTGAGTTTATAAGTTGCTCTTTTTAAACTGTCCTGAATTGACTCCCCTCCCCACCTGCTTTTAGATCAAGGTAGATTTAAGTGACTGACACTTAACTGCCAACCAGTTATGTGAGTGGGTGGGGCAGCCCTTGTTAACCTACACTGCACAATTCTAGCTTAATTTAAATTAATTTAAACTCCTGAAATTTAAAAGGAGCTGCCTTACTGATTTGATTCAATTCCCACCTAGATTCAAATTCCCAAACTCACTCTTGGTTCTGTCTCACTCTGGCTGTGTCTTCTCTGGCTCACTGGGAGAACTGCGAGAATAATGTTGACAGAGTGTTGCATTTAGCCATCATAAATTGACAAAAAGAAAGGTTTCAATCTAATTGCGACAGTAAAACTTTATGTTGATACTATCCCCCACTCTGGTACTCAAAACAATCTTTGTAAAGTATGTAGTCATTATCTAATATTAAATATATTGTTGGTATTTGGCACACAGCGGGGATATGTAACAGAGTTACAGTGTGGAACACAAAATGATGCCAATGCAAAGCATGTGTCATTAAAGGTGGGCAAATAAATGAAAAGTGTCTTGCTGAGGACTGAAATTAAATTCACGTCTTGCAATTACAAGCATACATAATGCATTACAATAAACTAACTTTGGTTTTAACATTTAACTGGGTAAATGTAAGAAGGTTGTTTTCATATGGTGCAGGCACCAGTTATAATACAATGCAACAATGTTTTTTTTTTCTTGTTTCCGGGTTGGCATTGATTGGTATATCTTCATGTCTAATATCTATCAGCATTTTAACTGGAATTATTGTTTCACTGTATTGGGGGCGGCAGGGTAACACAGTGGTTAGCACTGTTGCTTCACAGCGCCAGGGTCAATTCCCACTTGGGTCACTGTCTGTGTGGAGTCTGCATGTTCTCCCACGTCTGCGTGGGTTTCCTCTGGGTGCTCTGGTTTCTTCCCACAAGTTCCTGAAGATAACTTGTTAGGTGAATTGGCCATTCTGAATTCTCCCTCAGTGTATCCGAACAGGCGCCAGTGTGTGATGACTAGGGGATTTTCATAGTAACTTCATTGCAATGTTAATGTAAGCCTACTTGTGACAATAATAACGATTATTATTATTATAAAGGCTTTGAATTAAACTGAAATTTTCCAAATGCTGATTTAGACCGAGCGCATGGGATGAGTGACAGCACAATGAGGAAACACATTGTTTGCAGCAGAATGCTGAATAATGGCGCACCCTATGCCCTGCCCTTTGTACGTGATTGGCCACTGTCTGTTGGCCACTACATTGTGGGATGTTTATGATCAATCGATTCAGCTGAAAAGAAAGTGGGCGTGCCGTGGAATTGTTTGTCTCATTGAAGTGTGCCATGTTACTGAAAAGGTTGGTAACCACTGTGTTAAATAACTCTCCCTTATGTGGAAATGAAATAAAAGTTAATGAGCCTTGCCTGTCACAACATTGCATACTAAAAATTATTTTGAAGCAGAATTAAATAATTTTTTTCTTTACGCACACACCATTTAAAGGACACTATTGAACTGGTAGCCCAATTTCTGCTTACACAGATGTTAATGGAACCACAATTGGTAGAGATGTAAAATGGGCTGCTGCCAACTCTCCATCACCCACTTTACACTCTCACACAAAGTCATAACCTACCCTAATGGCTCCTCTTTTGTATATAGCAAAATTGTACAAATAGCAAAAAGATTAATCATCAGTCCGTGGAGCTGCTCAATGGATTATTGTAGGTCGGGTCACCATGGAACTCCAAATTCTTCTTTGAATTGTATCACAAGATCTTTAATAAACACCGAAAATAGCAGATGGGGCCTTAATGTGCCTGTGACGAACAGTGCACCCATCAAAGCAATACTCCTTCAATATTGCTTGCGTGTCAAGCTGCATTATGGTATTTGTTCCATTGTAGATGTGGGGTTGAATCCACAACCTTCTGATTCAGAAGTCGAGGGTGTTACTAACTGAGCGAAGCTGACAAAGAGATGTGTGAAGATGAAGTTAAGTGACAGTGGTACAGATTCTTTCTCGAGATATATCATCAAAGGAAAAACATGAATAAATGTCCACATTGTTCTGTCTTAAACTATATTGTTCTTGTGTTTAAAAGCAATATTTCAATATAATAGGAAGGTATAAGGGAGAACAGATGGACTTCCGCCAAGAGAAACTATTAACTTATGGAAGTAAATAATTGTGGAATCGGGGAGGATGATCTTGAATATGTTGAGAGGTTGAGAAGAGTAGCTCATACACACCATATTAACCACATATTATGTAATTTTACAATATCAATTTGTTCAAATTTTACGGATAGTCTTTTGTGCTAATAAGACTAACTTTATGTGACGATTTAAGGACCAGCATTCTTCCTTTCTCTGGATGGAAGGTGTCATGTTTTTAATACAGAATTTGGCCTACGTTTAGAATTGCAATATTCTATTGCCATTGTACAGGGAGAGAGGGGAGGAGTTGGATGTGGTGTTGTCACTGGACCAGTAATCCAGAGACCCAGGGGAATGCTTTGGGGATTCGGGTTTGAGTCCCACCAGGGCAGAGGATGGAACTTGAATTCAATAAAAATCTGTAATTAAAAGTCTAGGATGACCATGAAATCATTGTCGATTGTTGTAAAAATCCATCTGGTTCCCTTCTTAAGTGAAGGAAATCTGCCATCCTTACCTGGTGTAGCCTACATGTATGTGACTTCAGGCCCACAGCAATGTGGTTGACTCTTAAGTGAATTCTGAAATGGCTGAGCAAGGCATTCAGGAATTAATACTCTGTCATACTTCTCATGGCTAGTAGGTGAAATTTTAAATCTGCTGGTTCATATTGAATAACACTTAAGTTTATAACATTTTTAACACAAACAGAAAATACTGGACAATCGCAGCAGACCAGACAGCATCTGTGGAGAGAAAAGGGAGCTAATGTTTTTCTCTTCTCTCTCCACAGATGACAATTGTCCAGTAATTTCTGTTTGTGTTTCAACTTCCAGCACCTGCAGCAATTTGCTTTTACAACATTTTTATATTGGTCATTTTCCATGACATTGAATTGTGAATTGGATAGAAAATGTAAACATTCATTGCATATCGCAACCTTCTATACCTTGGTATATTCAGCTATAACTTTATAATTAATGGAGCATGTGACAGAAATTTAATTCCATATGGCTGAAATTAATATTTTAAGCCAAATAAATATATTGAACATACCGTCAAATCATACATGCAAAAATGGGCAAGTCAGTTAGACACATTTGTTCGAAGATAAATTGCTGATTAAAAATATAAGCCATTTTCACCGATCAATTTGCTCAGCTAGATAACGATTTCTCATATTCAGTAGCTGAACAATTATTAATATTTTCAGTTGAGTGCAAATCATCAGAAAACACCAAACCTTCTATGGACTATATTTTGCAACAATCAAATTGGACTTTAGTCAAATAGATTCAATGGAATTGTTTAGACACAAAAAACAGCTAAACTGATTTAATTAATGTTTAAGAACATAACCAAAGCGCGAATCGAAGCAGGAGTGAGTTGTTCTTTCCAGCATTGTATTTACACTCTGTCTGCATGGATTATGCATCAGAGATCTATGTGGCACTAATGCCATCTACTGTCCTCAGAATCAATACAGAAAATAGTTACAAGACTTCTCACTGTGTTTTGGCATGATCTAAGAATAGACCAAACCACAAATGCTTCATACTGACAGCAGATTAACAGTGTTTTCAGGTTTGTCATATAGATTTGGACCATTTCTTTATTTTTCCTGTATAATGTTTTCAAATGAAATAAATCAGTGAAATGCTCAATTAGTTAAATTGTTTTACATCCTTAAATATTTGCCATCAAATTTGCCATTAGATTCTGATTAATTATATCATTATGTTTTGTTGCAATTATTGTTGTAATGTTCTCTCTGGCTGACTCATCTACAACTACATACATAATTCAAGGTATTGTTCATTTTGTTGAGTCTCTCCATTCGGTAAAAAGCCTTTCTTTATGCATTATCTTTCAGCAACTCAGTTCAAGTAGTCATGATCAAAATGCCTTCTGTTCCTATATTACTTACTGCCGGTAGAGGAATATTTTGGTCACATCTAATGCATACGACAGAATGGCAGGAATTTGTGACTGAGTAAAAACTACCTACAACTTCACCATCTGTCCACAGACATATTGAACTGTTTAGCGAAGACCTATTTTTAAAAAAATGACAAGAAAATACATTGACAAAAATGGCTGCTACAAGGCACCTGATGCTAGACACTGTCCGTTGATCACTTCTCTGGAAAGTTGCCATATAGATTGCACTGCAGACCTGTTGCATCGAATATCACATAGGTAGGTTGTCATGCTCCACTTCAAACAAGGACTGTCTCAAAGTGAAGGCATTAAAACAACTGTCATTCTATCATAACAACAGGAATTGCTAACTAGCCAGATACTCATCAGACATTAAAAACCTCCTATGGAGGACAAAATAACCTTATCTCCTGTTGATTTTGATCTTGGAATATGGCAGAAGTTTTGGAAATGAAAAGATCAAAAAATGGGATTACTTGGTCTATAACAATAACTGATCAAATTACATTCTTACAGACAAGAGTTTAAAAAACAGTTATGCTAAACAGAATCAAGGGGAGAAGTACAAAGAAACATGATAGTCATCCTAAAACAATGCTGTAAGGGAGCAGTAATGATCTCTCTCCCTGAAGCTGAAAGAGTGCCTTCAATAAAGTGCAGACCACAACCAAGTCAACTCCAGAATGCTTCAGGAAACCAACTAACTTCAAATGGCTACAATGTTCAACAATCAACACCTCAGGATAAGCAACTCTTTTATTGCACTCTAACTTTTCTACTTATGATATGGGGAGCATGGTAGCACAATGGTTAGCACAGTTGCTTCACAGCTCCAGGGTTCCAGGTTTGATTCCCGGCTTGGGTCACTGTCTGTGTGGGATCTGCATGTTCTCCCTGTAACTGCATGGGTTTCCTTTGGGTGCTCCGGTTTCCTCTCACAATCCAAAGATGTGCAGGTTAGGTGGATTGGCCATGCTAAATTGTCCTTTGTGTCCAAACAGGTTAAGTGGGGTTACTGGGTTCCAGGGATAGGGTGTGTCGCTAATTTTTGATTGGTTCACTTGGCTCTGTTTTATATCCTTTGCTCTCGAGTCGCCAGGTATCTTTATGATACCGCCACGAGGTTCAAGTTCGAGTAATGACCAATAACTCAATACACCGATTAGTAAGATTTAAATCAAAGCACATTTATTATACAAATTCTATGTCTAAGCTACTTCTATAATTAACAGGCCTATACTTAGCTTCGGACTGGCCCACCAGGTCAGGGGAACAAATGGCCTTTCGTTCGGGTTCTGAGTCTACGGGATTCGAAGTTGGTACGGATTGATAGCTAGGAGCGCCTATCTCGTAGTGAGCGTTGACTTAAGACTTACGATCTCTCGGCGGCCGTTGGACCGGTCACGGTCAATGTTGGTTCGCGTTGCTGGGTTACCTAGTCAAGAAGAGGGGGGGCGATTTGAACTTGGGGGCTTAACTTTATAGTCCCCAGGGGCTTCCCGCCTTTCGGGGCGGACCCTGTACCTGGTTCTAAGTGATTGGACTTCGTTCCAATCGCTTGGTTCAATTTCTCCAATACTGGAGCAGTTCCCTGATCGATGGGTGGTATTGAGGTGTCCGTTAACCTCTTTTGTGTTGGCTCCTGCTGGCGCCGGGGAGTCTGGCTTAGTTTTGTTTGTACCAAATGTTGCTATTGTTCCCGGGGACTCCTCATTAGTATGTAGATGGCTGCTACATTATTATGCTGATGGTCGCTGGTATCGATGCTGTCTGGGCTTTTGCAGGGTTTTAATACACAGCAAACCTGCACCTGCTGGTTTCTGCCTGTGTTGGCTGAATTTCCCTTCAGCCTTTGCCATTCGCCATTTTAAATCGGGACTTGGCCAATTCAGGTGGCTACAGGTGGAGACGTGGGCTTGAGTAGGGTTCTCTTTCCAAGGGCCGGTGCAGACTCGATGGGCCGAATGGCCTCCTTCTGCACTGTAAATTCTATGATTCTATGATATGTGTGTGTGTGTGTGTGATCACAACTTTATCACTTTTTTTCTGGTTTCTTAACTAATAAACCTACCCTTTATTTGAATCAGGAAAATCTAGTTTGATGGGTTCCTTATCAACATTTGGATTGAAAAATGCATTTCAGGGGAAAATAAATGCTTAGGCTTTGTTGCGATTGACCGAGGGGACTGAATAGAAGGGGAGCCAACTCACTCCTCCTGCCGTGACAGTATAGGTACAATAATACCAAATGTCAATCTCCTCACCAACAGACCACAGGCTGATTGTTCTACATTACCTGCATTAATTTTTTAAAAAGAGACAACTATGCTGCTTTTCTAAAAAGGAATGAGCAGCAAGAGGCCATTCGCATCTTTTTGCTTCTAATATCCAATTTTCCCTCCTTGCTCTTTCAGTTGAAAAATCAAAACGTAATACATAAAGCCATCAAAGGTTACAAAACAGGAGGTCGTCATTCAAAAGAAGCTTTGGAAGAATTAACCAATACATCCAAAGCCCAGCATCTTCCCCATGGTGCTGCAAGCATTCTGTCAATTACCTTTTTTCTCTCTCCTCTGGTTACCAATTCTTATTTCTGCCGCTGGAAGCAGTTTCTCCTTACTTACTGCTTCAAATCTTTTAAGCTTTTGAACATCACCATTGAATCACACCTTCACCAGCTATAAGAAGAACAATCCCAGTAGCTCCAGCTTTCCCACATGACAGACGTCCCTCATCCCAGGCGCTATTCCAGTTTCACCCTCTCTGAAGCCTTTCAGAAGATTGGATACAATACTCCAACTGAGTATTAACCAGTGATTTATAAAGCTTTACCACAACTTCCTTGCTTTTATATTCTACACATCTATTTAAAACAAAAACATAGACCCTGGGCTGGATTCTCCACACCCCGCTGTCAAAATCACGGCTGGCGCCAGGGCGGAGAATCCATTTCCCCACACGGAATCAGGACCGGCGGCGGTTCCCCATTTCTGCGGGCCCCGAAAAGCGGTGTACTCTCCAAGTACGCCGTGCCGCATATCACCTACCTGCAGCTATTGCTGGAGGCCTGCTCCGCCATTCTCCGCCCCTGACCGCCAAAGTCCCGACGGCGTGGACTACTCATGGACCAGTCCGTGGCTGCCCTGGTCGGGGGCGGGCCGATTGGAGGTCCATGCGGCCAGTCAGGGTCGGGCGCGCGGCCGATCGGGAGGTCTACTTTTAATGTGCAGCTCCGCAGTCTGAGTCCGCCATGAGCCGTGCGCATGCGCAGCCTCCGACCCGGAAGTGGGAGGGCCCGTATCTGCAGCAAAAGATGCTAGTTTTGCGCTGGGTCCCTGCTAGGCCCCAGGAATATGTGGCCATTTCAGTTTTTCTGGCGTGAAAGTCCACAGTTTTTACGGCAGCGTGGGGACATAGTCTGAAAAACAGAGAATTCAGCCCACGATGTCCTTCTGTAACAGCCTTCTCAACTTATCCTGCTACCTTCAAGGATTTCAGGGTCGGATTAGGACAAGTCAGCATGGATTTAGTAAGGGGAGGTCGTGCCTGACAAACCTGTTAGAGTTCTTTGAAGAGATAACAAATAGGTTAGACCAAGGAGAGCCAATGGATGTTATCTATCTTGACTTCCAAAAGGCCTTTGATAAGGTGCCTCACGGGAGACTGCTGAGTAAAATAAGGGCCCATGGTATTCGAGGCAAGGTACTAACATGGATTGACGATTGGCTGTCAGGCAGAAGGCAGAGAGTTGGGATAAAAGGTTCTTTTTCGGAATGGCAACCGGTGACGAGTTGTGTCCCGCAGGGTTCAGTGTTGGGGCCACAGCTGTTCTCTTTATATATTAACGATCTAGATGAAAGGACTAGGGGCATTCTGGCTACGTTTGCCGATGATACAAAGATAGGTGGAGGGGCAGGTAGTCTGGAGGAGGTGGGGAGGCTGCAGAAAGATTTAGACAGTTTAGGAGAGTGGTCCAAGAAATGGCTGATGAAATTCAACGTGGGCAAGTGCGAGGTCTTGCACTTTGGAAAAAAGAATAGAGGCATGGACTATTTTCTAAACGGTGACAAAATTCATAATGCTGAAGTGCAAAGGGACTTGGGAGTCCTAGTCCAGGATTCTCTAAAGGTAAACTTGCAGGTTGAGTCCGTAATTAAGAAAGCAAATGCAATGTTGTCATTTATCTCAAGAGGCTTGGAATATAAAAGCAGGGATGTACTTCTGAAGCTTTATAAAGCATTAGTTAGGACCCGGGGGCACAGCCTTAGAATAAAAAGGAGTCACTTTAGAACAGAGATGAGGAGAAATTTCTTCAGCCAGAGAGTGGTGGGTCTGTGGAGTTCATTGCCACAGAGGGCGGTGGAGGCCGGGACGTTGAGTGTCTTTAAGACAGAAGTTGATAAATTCTTGATTTCTCGAGGAATTAAGGGCTATGGAGAGAGAGCGGGTAAATGGAGTTGAAATCAGCCATGATTGAATGGTGGAGTGGACTCGATGGGCCGAATGGCCTTACTTCCACTCCTATGTCTTATGGACTTCCATACACAAACCTTCAAGTATTTCCATAAAATTTATTCAATATTCCCTAATCCTTATTTTTGTCACTATTTTCTTTTCTTTATCCATATTGCAACAGTGAAAATCGAGGACGAATACATTTCAGTGAATAAAGAAAGAAACCATGATGTTCTTATTTTTGCATAAATTGCATTAAGTTTTGAAGAAATGGCAAATCAAGAGTACAATTTAATTTTGTTTCATCCCATTTTCAGCTAGTTTGCAAAGCAGAAATAGCTGAGAAATAGACTACTGCATTTATTGCAGATTTTTGTACTACCCTTTTCACAGAGTTCTGTAGCCAGTTAATTGTAATAAGATGTGGTTGAGATAAATTTGTCCATGTCTACTATTTTACTGCATATGTCTCCATCTGTGGCAAGATTTCTTTCAAATACAGCAGTCCTAAAGGCATTCAGGAGCAAACTGGAGCATGAGGAAACTTTTGGCCGCTCCATTCCTAAATGTCAGGGTCAGGGCTTTAGCATATTTGGGGCAGGTTCCCAAAGCACTTTTTAGTGCAACTGGAGTGCCTACTTCAGTTAGGGGAATCAATGCTGCACCTTGTCACAGACTAATTGGGCATTTCTTCTGATTAAAGGTCTTGCACTCTATTTCTGAATCCACTAGATTCCCAATGATCGATTGCCATAGGAAACTGGCCTTTGTAACTGGCCCTACTTCTGATTCAATCAATGATATCATTCATGTGTTGAAGACCATACAGATGATGGTAGATACAAGGAGGGTCTATTCCCACTTTTAATGGAATTTTAAAATGTAGTAAGGAGGTGAGTGCTTAGTATAATTTAATACTGCACCCAATTCCTCCCCTCACTCGATTACACAACTGTATGTTTTGATTTCTGTAAAGCTTTGAAATATTTTTCTACATTAAATGTACTATAAAATGTCAGCTGATTCTCTTGTTGTACTGCACATCTCTTTCACCCGCATTTACTAAATACAATAAAGCTGGCGTCCATATGTCCTCCAGGACTTCTTCCTGGTGAAAACATATCAAAGCATTTTCGCTTTCTCCAGTTACCCATGCCACTTACTTTTAATCCAAGTTGATCCAGTAATGCTAATTTTTCATTTCTACCGAGTTCCAATTCCATGCAAAGGTTTGTAGCCTACTAAAAAACAATTCTTATGAGACCGTTGCTATTTCTGTAAGAGTTCCACCTCTGACCACTAGATGACTCTATTATAATTGTAACGAATTGCAGTTCCTAAAATATGTCTTGCCTCTTACTAAACTCCATTTTGCATTATGTCACCACGGAGCAAACAAAACTTGATTTATTACAAAGGTCAAATGCTTCATTTCCTGCTGTAAATCTGTTTAATTTTTGATTATATTTAGCATTTTAATAGACACCTAAACTGGCTGCGAAGTACACTTAACTTCAATTTTCTTCCAACACCTAATGGTGCACCAAGGCAGGCCTTTGTCTGTTTCCATTGCTAGTAATGGTCACTCATCTGTTGCCAGAGGCTTATAGCTTGAGTGATGCTGCTCTGCATCACGCGTGGCAAACCAGGAGTCTCTCCTGCTCTTACCACCAACCATTTGGCATGTTGGAAGGATTTTACAGGTTGACACTCAATCTGTTTGGCCGCATTGCAAACGTACCTTCCTTGGCCATCAAGTCCTGGGGTGGGACTCGAACCAGGAGCTTCTGGCTCACAAGCAGGGACAGTTTCCACTGCACCACAAGAGGTAGTCTTATGTTTTGAAGAAATGGTAAATCAAGAGTACAATATCCCACTTCTACCAATAAATAGCCCGAACGTTAGTAGCGGATGTCCCACAAATGTTCATTTCAGTGAACCTGATGATGGCCTAGATATGTCCTGATGAAATTCTTATTGAGTATTTGAAAAGTGAACTTTTCTTTTTAATAAGTATGATTGTCAGTCAAAGAAACATTAAGCGGCATGAAACAAAGTATTTGACTGGATAAAATGTAAAAATTGTCTACCATTAGTCAACAGCTGTCTTAACCTCTATGGCCAGCAGCTTCATATACAGTTAAAACACAATAATTAATCAAGTGCTATTAATCATGCAGAATCGTCACCAAATCCACTTTGTAACTTGGAAAGCGTCCTTTTGTTACCAATTGTCAAGGCAGAATAATTGAATTTCTTTTTCATTTATATACAGGGCAGCCATATACGTTCTGAAGTCATTTGTCAGGTGAAATGCTCCCACAATAGTAAATTATGCAATTGGTATATAAATATTAATCCATTTGAACCAAGAAAATCATATCAATTAAAAAATAACTATTTAGTTCCTGTGTCTAGGTTGTATTACAACTCTGTCCAATTATTGAATAGCTGCTTAAACTTAATAAATGTTTCCTTTTGTAAGATGCTCTTAATTTTACACTAGACTGATGTTAGAAATTGACACAAAACCAGAATTTGCATTTTTAAAAGAAAATTGAAAGCTGAAAGGAAAACAGCTTAACAGAAGATGAAATCTAAACAACCAGAATGACTGGTTCTTAATAAAAACTCTCTAACTCTCATTCTTTCACTCTGTGAAGTCCAAAGTCCAAAATGTGCAGGTTAGGTTGATTGGCCATGCTAAATTACCCCTTAGTTTCCAAAAGGTTAGGTGGGGTTACTGGGTTACAGGGATATGGTGGAGGCGTGGGCTTAAGTAGGGTGCTCTTCCAAGGGCCAGTGCAGACCCGATGGGCTGAATGGCCTCCTTCTACATTGTTGATTCTATGAAGCCTAAAGCCCAGGTGAGGATACTTTGTGATGGAGTGGAAAGAATATAGACAGAATTCTTTTAGATATTGTTCAATTAAAGCCTGAGTACCGGTATTTTGTTTTAACTTGAGCGCTGATGAGAAAACATTCTGAGGCAACTCAAATGGTTCTTTGTTACTTAGGCAGTGAATGAGGCGACATGCTTAGTTCACAGATTGCCAGAATGCAGTATATAAATTATTAGAAATCACAATCCTGAATTATTTTCCTGTCATATCATTCCAATGGTTTTTCCATGAAAAACCATGCAACAGCAAAGTAAAGCATCATCTGTTTGTTCTGTAATTTGTTTCGCTGTTTTACTCAGGCAATAATTTAAAACTGGCTAATACTAAATACTATTTAGGATATTATTCTGCATTTATATACAAGAACACTTGCATTAAAGCACCATCATTTTAGAAGCAGTGTACCAATCCATGAAAGTGAATATGTTGTCGAGACATGCTTTCCTATTGAAATATCTGATTAAGGATTAAATTATGAAGACGTGTTGCATAGACTAAGCGTGTATTCCCATGAGTACAGAAGGTTAAGGAGTGATCTAATTGAGGTGTTTCAGATGATTAAAAAAATGATGGCCAGGATAGATAGAGAGAACAAGAACAAAGAACAAAGAAAAGTACGGCACAGGAACAGGCCCATCGGCCCTCCAAACCCGTCCCGACCATGCTGCCCGACTAAACTACAATCTTCTACACTTCCTGGGTCCGTATCCCTCTATTCCCATCCTATTCATGTATTTGTCAAGATGCCCCTTAAATGTCACTATCGTCCCTGCTTCCACCACCTCCTCCGGTAGTGAGTTCCAGGCACCCACTACACTCTGTGTAAAAAAACTTGCCTCGAACATCTACTCTAAACCTTGCCCCTCGCACCTGAAGCCTATGCCCCCTAGTAATTGACCACTCTACCCTGGGGAAAAGCCTCTGACTATCCACTCTGCCTATGCCCCTCATAATTTTGTAGACCTCTATCAGGTCGCCCCTCAACCTCCGTCGTTCCAGTGAGAACAAACCGAGTTTATTCAACCGCTCCTCATAGCTAATGCCCTCCATACCAGGCAACATTCTGGTAAATCTCTTCTGCAGCCTCTCTAAAGCCTCCACATCCTTCTGGAAGTGTGGCGGCCAGAATTGAACACTATACTCCAAGTGTGGCCTAACTAAGGTTCTATACAGCTGCAACATGACTTGCCAATTCTTATACTCAATGCCCCGGCCAATGAAGTCAAGCATGTTGCCCCTTTCAGTGACCTGTGGACCTGTACACCTAGATCTCTCTGACTTTCAATACTCTTGAGGGTTCTACCATTCACTGTATATTCCCTACCTACATTAGACCTTTCAAAATGCATTACCTCACATTTGTCCGGATTAAACTCCATCTGCCATCTGTCCGCCCAAGTCTCCAAACAATCTAAATCATGCTGTATCCTCTGACAGTCCTCATCGCTATCTGCAATTCCACTAACCTTTGTGTCGTCTGCAAACTTACTAATCAGACCAGTTACATTTTCCTACAAATCATTTATATATACTACAAACAGCAAAAGTCCCAGCACTGATCCCTGCGGAACACCACTAGTCACAGCCCTCCAATTAGAAAAGCATCCTTCCATTGCTACTCTCGGCCTTCTATGACCTAGCCAGTTCTGTATCCACCTTGCCAGCTCACCCCTGATCCCGTGTGACTTCACCTTTTGTACTAGTCTACCATGAGGGACCTTGTCAAAGGCCTTACTGAAGTCCATATAGACAACATCCACTGCCCTACCTGCATCAATCATCTTTGTGACCTCCTCGAAAAACTCTGTCAAGTTAGTGAGACACGACCTCCCCTTCACAAAACCATGCTGCCTCTCACTAATACGTCCATTTGCCTCCAAATGGGAGTAGATCCTGTCTCGAAGAATTCTCTCCAGTAATTTCCCTACCACTGACGTCAGGCTCACCGGCCTGTAGTTCCCTGGATTTTCCTTGCTACCCTTCTTAAACAGAGGAACAACATTGACTTTTCTCCAGTCCTCCGGGACATCACCTGAAGACAGTGAGGATCCAAAGATTTCTGTCAAGGCCTCAGCAATTTCCTCT
This sequence comes from Scyliorhinus torazame, assembly GCF_047496885.1. Classification (NCBI taxonomy): domain Eukaryota; kingdom Metazoa; phylum Chordata; class Chondrichthyes; order Carcharhiniformes; family Scyliorhinidae; genus Scyliorhinus; species Scyliorhinus torazame. Next base: position 155,256,575 of record NC_092719.1, read on the forward strand.
CTAGCCTCCTTCAGTATTCTGGGGTAGATCCCATCAGGCCCTGGGGACTTATCTACCTTAATATTTTTCAAGATGCCCAACTCCTCGTCTTTTTGGATCTCAATGTGACCCAGGCTATCTACACACCCTTCTCCAGACTCAACATCTACCAATTCCTTCTCTTTGGTGAATACTGATGCAAAGTATTCATTTAGTACCTCATCCATTTCCTCTGGCTCCACACCATGGCTCCATTCCCTTCAGTGGGCCAACCCTTTCCCTGGCTACCCTCTTTCTTTTTATGTACATGTAAAAAGCCTTGGGATTTTCCTTAACTCTATCTGCCAATGACTTTTCGTGACCCCCTTCTAGCCCTCCTGACTCCTTGCTTAAGTTCCTTCCTACTTTCCTTATATTCCACACAGGCTTTGTCTGTCCCCAGTCTTTTAGCCCTGACAAATGCCTCCTTTTTCTTTTTGACGAGGCCTACAATATCTCTCGTTATCCAAGGTTCCCGAAAATTGCCGTATTTATCCTTCTTCCTCAAAGGAACATGCCGGTCCTGAATTCATTTCAACTGACCTTGAAAGCCTCCCACATGTCAGATGTTGATTTACCCTCAAACATCCGCCCCCAATCTAGGTTCTTCAGTTCCCGCCTAATATTGTTATAATTAGCCTTCCCCCAATTTAGCACATTCACCCTAGGATCACTCTTATCCTTGTCCACCAGCACTTTAAAACTTACTGAATTGTGGTCACTGTTCCCGAAATGCTCCCCTACTGAAACTTCTACTACCTGGCCGAGCTCATTCCCCAATACCAGGTCCAGTACCGCCCCTTCCCTAGTTGGACTGTCTACATATTGTTTTAAGAAGCCCTCCTGGATGCTCCTTACAAACTCTGCCCCGTCTAAGCCCCTGGCACTAAGTGAGTCCCAGTCAATATTGGGGAAGTTGAAGTCTCCCATCACCACAACCCTGTTGTTTTTACTCTTTTCCAAAATCTGTCTACCTATCTGCTCCTCTATCTCCCACTGGCTGTTGGGAGGCCTGTAGTAAACCCCCAACATTGTGACTGCACCCTTTTTATTCCTGATCTCTACCCATATAGCCTCACTGCCCTCTGAGGTATCCTCCCGTAGTACAGCTGTGATATTCTCCCTAACCAGTAGCACAACTCCGCCACCCCTTTTACATCCCTCTCTATCCTGCCTGAAACATCTAAATCCTTGAATGTTTAGCTGCCAATCCTGCCCTTCCCTCAACCAGGTCTCTGTAATGGCAACAACATCATAGTACCAAGTACTAATCCAAGCTCTATGTTCATCTGCCTTACCCGTAATACTTCTTGCATTAAAACATATGCACTTCAGGCCACCAGACCCGATGTGTTCAGCAACTTCACCCTGTCTGCTCTGCCTCAGAGCCATACTGTCCCTATTCCCTAGTTCTCCCTCAATGCTCTCACCTTCTGACGTATTGCTCCCGTGCCCACCCCCCTGCCATACTAGTTTAAACCCTCCCGTGTGACACTAGCAAACCTCGCGGCCAGGATATTTATGCCTCTCCAGTTTAGATGCAACATTTGATCTTCTGGTGGGTAAGTCCAGAACAATGGGACATTACCTTAAAATCTGAGCTAGACTATTCTGGGGGTGGGGGATGTCAGAAAACACTTCTCCACACAAAAAGATGTGGAATTCTGGAACTCTTTCCCTCAAAAAGCTGATGGAAAGTTAAAAACAGACATATAGATGTTTGTTAACTGAAAGTATAATGGATACAGAACTAAGACAGGTGATGAAATTAAGTTATTAATCAGAGTAATGGGGACAGGTTATAGTGGCTGAAGGGCTAATTCTTCTTCCTACGTTCCCAAGTCTTTCAACAATGCAAGTTGCTATTCGTAATCTGGAGGTTAGAAGTAATCATTATCGAATGTATTTTATGGCGTTTAGCGGCTATTGGATAGGTACATGGATTACGGTAGAATGATGGGGTGTAGATTAATTTATTCTTAAACTAGGACAAAAGTTCGGCACAACATTGTGGGCCAAAGGGCCTGTTCTGTGCTGTATTTTTCAATGTTCTGTGTCCTATGTTCTATGTAATTATTGTATTCATTGCCATAATTGATAAAAGAGATATTGTTCTCCCCTATCAAGCGATGGAATAGATGTCAGGCATAGTGTTAGTTTATATATTCATGAGTAACACTCATAATACAGCATTGACAGAAACAATGGCGGAGTGAAGCAAATTACCATCAAAGCTATAGGCAGTCCTTGACTTTATGATGCTCGATCTACAACAAATGGCACTCAGGGAGTTTAATGACTGCAACAGTGGGGTCTTGCCCGTCGGTTGGAGAAGCATTGGGGAACCAATGCCAGGAGGCATGACTCAGTTTCGAGGTAATCAGGCATTTACCTGGACAGTTGGACCTCCCACTCGGTTAAGCCCTGAGCAACTTGGCAATCCCATCCCCAAGAGTTACTGGCTGGCAGCTCTGTAGTACCAACTGCGTCACTGGAAATGGTGACCATCCCTGCTACTACATTTGAACCTGCAGCCATGGAACCCCAAAGAGAGGTGTGAGTGGGTACGATGGGTGACACGGGAGGGTGCGATCGGTGTCACGGCAGGGTGCGATGGGTGTCACTGGAGGGTGCCACCATCGAGGGAGTGCGATGAAAAGGGTTGAGAAACAAAGTTGGGGTGATATTAGGCAGGTCACCCCCATTCCCCCAACATCCCTATATCAGGTCCCTCGATCAGGAAAAGAGTGTATCGGAATAAGGCAACTCCCCTGATAGGCTGTTGGGAAACCTGACAGAGTTTGCTGGGTGGTCTCCCTGGTTGGCAAGCCCCCCTGACTGCCCACCATTGGTTGAATACCAGAAGCAGGATGAAGCACTTAAGCGGCTACTTTAGGGTCTCCATTGGTCTCTAGACGGAGAGGTGACACTCCACGCTTCCCGTCCTGGGCTTGTTAAGGGGACTTTGGGAAGGCAGCAGGGACCCATTCTATTGCCTTCTGCCCGGTAAAATGATGACCTTCGCTTCAAACTCACCTCAGTGGGGCGGAGATGGCGGGGGCAGCAATAAATTCCACACGCCATGCCTGGAAACTTTTCTAGTGCATCTAGTTACAGTGAGAGGAATAATATATAAGATGTAACAGATAGGTAACATTTCTAAATTTATGGCAAAACACTTGGGCTGAATTCTCCGCACCCTCGCGTCAAAATCGTGGCCGGCGCGGGGGCGGAGAATCGATGTCCGCGCAAGAAATTGGGACCGGCCCCGGGTCACCGATTCTGTGTGCCCCGAAAAGCGGCGTCACCGGAGAGTATGTTGCGCCGCCAGGACTCATTGCCAGAGGCCCACTCAACATTTTCCGTCCCCGACCGGCCGAAGTCCCGACGGTGTGGAATTAACCTGCTCCAGCCAGTCGGGACGGCCACCTAGGTCGGGGGTGGGCGGATCCGAGGCCAGGGGGCCTTTTAGGCGGCCGGGGAATGATTGTGCGGGGTTTGAGGGTCGGGCGTGTGGCATATCGGGGGTCTCCTTTATGCGTCTACCTCCGCGGTCCAAGTCCGCTATGGAGCGCGGCACAGCCGCTGGAGCCCGCCACCCCTCTGACCCGGAAGTGCGGGGCCCGTATCTGCAGCACAAGCTGCGAGATTTACTCCAGGTCCCTGCTAGCCCCCTGCAGGGCTATGAATTTGTGTCCCTTTATTCTAGGGTTTTCAAGAGTAAAACCCTGCGATTTTGAGGCCAGCGTGGGGACATAGTCCCAATAATGGAGAATCCAGCCCTTGACTTTATTAACATGCAACCTAGACAATGATTTCTTTGATTCAAAATTTACTCTTTCTTTCCACAGAACTGTTAATCATAACAATACTTTAAAAACCTTTTGTGCCTCACCAATGTTCTTTTATTACTAAATGACCATATTCGAGCTGGTGAGTTCTATTGTAAGTAAGTCTTGTTTTGGTACTAGGTGAAGATCCGGGTGGATAGTTTGTATTCTGCTGCCAAAGCAGAGAATGCTTGTCCTGAAATATTCAATGCAATTAATAAATAACATTTTGATGCTGTCCAAAGATTTTGTGTGGATCACTTCTCTGATAAATGTGAGTGCTTAACCTGCCTCATTATAAATGGTAGGCCTTGTCTGAAAACTAATTTAAATGTGCTTCTTTACTTTTGAACTTAGAGTCTCGACTGAAGTCACATCGTAACAATGCTCCAGTGTGTTTTAGATTAGAGGTCTAGATTCCTCAGTATTTGAATTACAAAAAGGTATGATAAAAATGAATTGAGATTCTAAACAAATGGACCATTTCTATTTACTTGTTTGGTGCTTTGTAGTATGGTCATTTGAACCAGAATGGGAAATGGAGAGCTATCTCATGCAAATTAGCCAACACAATCAAAATTCAAATTTAAAAAATAATAAATGAGAGAGTGAGAGAGCATAAGAGCATGATTGAATGAATGGTTACCAACAAAAACAGCTGCGGCTAATTTGGGGTAAATTGTCCTTGTTTGATTAATAAAAAGCTGGAAATTTTGTTGTCCCGGAGATCGAACCTCACTGTGCCAAACTGGATCAGAATTGTTTGATATTATGAGCCATAATTACAATCATAGCTTTTACACTTTTGTTAAAAATTGAGGAGATGTTGTAAGTAATGAGATGAGCTTTAGATGCACAATACTTCAAAGAACAAAGAACAAAGAACAATTACAGCACAGGAACAGGCCCTTCGGCCCTCCAAGCCTGCGCCGATCCAGATCCTCTATCTAAAACTGTCGCCTATTTTCTAAGGATCAGTATCCCTCTGCTCCCTGCCCATTCATTTATCTGTCTAGATACATCTTAAATGGCTATCGTGCCCACCTCTACCACCTTCGGCAGCAATGCGTTCCAGTCACCCACCACCCTCTGCGTACCTCGTTCGTCTGACATGTTTGATGATTCTGTGGTAGATCTGGATGCAAACACTTGAGTGAGTGCAAAATGTTCAAGAAGAATGAATGGATAAGTTACATTGGTTGTTAAATTTTGTGGACGATTCATTCATTCATATTGATTAACAGGTTGTTTACCAACACAATAGTTGTCAGCAGTGGTTATCCAATCCAGCCTGAGATCTGATTTAATTACATTAGAAATGTGTTGACTTTGAAAGTTACTAACTGATTAAGCTAACTGACTGTTTAATCAGGGTGCTGAGATGAGAGGAATTGACTTGAAAGAGAAAGTTGCTGTTTCCTTCTACTTTTCGAATAGATCAAAACGTATATCCATATGGCATTGTGTAGGGGCATGAAAACAGAGGCAAATGGTAACTTCTTTAAAATCAAAAAGCTATTGATATATTTCATTAATCTTGATTGCAATTAATTCTAAGTACAATTTATCATAATAACGTATAAGGTCCATTCAGTCAATTGAATAATTGCCTACATTTGATAAACCAAATCCACCAAACCAACTCGTCTTAATTTACATTTATGCTCTTTGTGTTCATATTTTCCAATAAAACAGCTATTCTATATTTCTTATGAAAAGTAAGGGGCGAGATTCTCCGACAACCCGACGGGTCGGAGAATCACTGGCGTGAATCCCGCCCCTGCTGGTTGGTGAATTCTCCAGCACCGGCGCCGATTCCCCCCCCCCCCCCCGCGATTCTCCGGCCCGGATGGGCCGAAGTCCCGCAGCTAGGATGCTCCCACCGGCGTGGATTAAACCACCTACCTTACCGGCGGGACAAGGCGGCGCGGGCGGGCTCCGAGGGGTGCCCCCGAGGGGGGGGGGGGGCGCGGGGCGATCTGGCCCCGGGGGGGGGTGCCCCTACAGTGGCCTGGCCCGCGATCGGGGCCCATCGATCCGCCGGCGAGCCTGTGCCGTGGGGGCACTCTTTTCCTTCCGCCTTCGCCACGGTCTCCACTATGGCGGAGGCGGAAGAGACTCCCTCCACAGCGCATGCGCAGGGATGCCGTGAGCGGCCGCTAACGCTCCCGCGCATGCGCCGCCCGACAATGTCATTTCCGCGCCAGCTGGCGGGGCACCAAAGGCCTTTTCCGCCAGCTGGCGGGGCGAAAGCCTGTCCAGCGCCGGCCTGGCCCCTCAAGGTTAGGGCTCGGCCCCCCAAGATGCGGAGCATTCCGCACCTTTGGGGCGGCGCGATGCCCGACTGATTTGTGCCGCTTTTAGCGCCGGTCGGCAGACATCCCGCCGATACCGGAGAATTTTGCCCAAGAAGTCTTACAAGACCAGGTTAAAGTCCAACAGGTTTGTTTCAAACACTAGCTTTCGGAGAACTGCCCCTTCCTCAGGTGAAACTTTCGGATCAGTGCTCCGAAAGCTAGTATTTGAAACAAACCTGTTGGACTTTAACCTGTGCTCACCCAAGTCCAACGCCGGCATCTCCACATCTTATTAAAAGGAAAGACGTGTATTTATTAGCATTTTTCATGTCCTCTCCAGCCAATTAAGTACTTTTGAATTGTATTCACTGTTCTAATTAAGAAAATGTGGCAGCTGATAGTCACAGAGCAAACTCCTCAATCAGTAGTGTGATAATATGTTTCAGTATTTTTTTCGTATTATTCATTGATGTGATGTGCCAACATTTATTTTCTGTTTTGGTGGCCACGAAGGACACAGGGGATCATTAATAGATTGCCCCATGCTCTTCGTGGAGTATGAACTTCCCGATTGTACAGATGGGAGCTCGCCCAATGGGAAACGAGCAACGGGAGTTTAAAACCCGGCTGCTTCTACCCAGGCTGATATTCTGTAGGTCCCCGAATTTGGACTTGTGCATTGTAAGTAGTAGCTGTGGCCTTTTCCATTATGTAAATAAAATGGTATGGTATCGGGAGACTGGCCTTGGCGAGATTGTTACATTGCCCATCCCATTTGCCCTTGAGAAGTTGGTGGTGAGTTGTTTGAATATAACTGAGTGGATTACCAGACATCAAAGGTCAGTTAAGAGGTAACCACATTGCAGTGGGTCTGGTGTCACATGTGGATTAGACTGAATAAGGGCAGCAAATTCCTTCCCAAAAGACAGTGGTGAACCAGAGGGGCTTTTATGGCAATCTAATAGTTACATGGGGCTGGATTTAGTCAGACCAATGGAGTCTCAGCCACCAGTCATAGAGACTGACTAATAGAACAAACAGTTGTTCATACATGGGTAACTTGGGTCACTCACAGCTACACATCACCATGCATGCAAATCTATCTTTTGTTCACGAGGAAAAGGAAGATATTTGTATCTTGTGCTTGGTATGCAAAGGGGGATGTTTGGGTTTCAAATGTAATCAATTCAACATGTCGTACCTGATTTACCAGAGTCACGTGAGTATACCACAAGGCAGTCAGTCTCTCTGGAGACTGCCATCTTGACATGAATTCAATAAAGAGCTACACTGAGAAAGCACTGATATAATACTCTGCGGGATTTTCCATCGCAAGATCCTCCACCCCACCGGCAATGCACCCACACCCGTGAGCTTTGCGATGGCGTGGGATGGCCACAATGGGAAATCCCATTGGCCGGCTGCGCGAACGGAGAATCCCGCCGCCGGAGCGGGCGCGTTGCGCAGGAAAACTGGGGTGGCGGGATGGATAATGTCTTTAAACATGAAACAAAGGAACCACTTCATAGCATTACCAAATAGACCAAAGAAAACCTGAGACATTAAATTAAATTCTTCATTTTCTTCCACCAGAGCTGAATTGCACGTAATTTGAGCTCCCGCTGGGACTGCAAATCAGGAAGCGATTCCCAATGCTTCGCCATGCAAAGTTATGAATAGCGGGGATTGCGAGGAATTCCTGAGGGAATTGTGCTGTCTGTCTGGCCACAATTTTGAGCCTCCCTCCCCCCACCCCCCACCGCATCACAATTCAACCCCCCCACATCCCCCGTGTCTCAATTCAGCCCTGACCCCCTGCAGCACAATTCAGCCCCCCACCCACAGCACAATTCAGCCCACCACCCTGAATTTTCTGGGCCACCCTTCCCACAAGTACAGAGGTGACCTGACCCCCCCTCCCTCCCCCATTACAAGAGGACATAAATTTAAGGTGAATGGTGGAAGATATAGGGGGGATGTCAGAGGTAGGTTCTTTACCCAGAGAGTAGTGGGGGCATGGAATGCACTGCCTGTGGAAGTAGTTGAGTCGGAAACATTAGGGACCTTCAAGCAGCTATTGGATAGGTACATGGATTACGGTAAAATGATATAGTGTAGATTTATTTGTTCTTAAGGGCAGCATGGTAGCATTGTGGATAGCACAATTGCTTCACAGCTCCAGGGTCCCAGGTTCGATTCCGGCTTGAGTCACTGTCTGTGTGGAGTCTGCACATCCTCCCCGTGTCATTGGATAGTCAGAGGCTTTTCCCCGGGGTAGAGGGGTCAATTACTAGGGGGCATAGGTGAGGTGAGAGGGGCAAGGTTTAGAGTAGATGTACGAGGCAAGTTTTTTACGCAGAGGGCAGTGGGTGCCTGGAACTCGCTACCGGAGGAGGTGGTGGAAGCAGGGACGATAGTGACATTTAAGGGGCATCTTGACAAATACATGAATAGGATGGGAATAGAGGGATATGGACCCAGGAAGTGTAGAAGATTGTAGTTTAGTCGGGCAGCATGGTCGGCAAGGGCTTGGCGGGCCGAAAGGCCTGTTCCTGTGCTGTACATTTCTTTGTTCTTTGTTCTCTTTGTCTGCGTTGGTTTCCTCCGGGTGCTCCGGTTTCCTCCCACAGTCCAAAGATGTGCAGGTTAGGTGGATTGGCCATGATAAATTGCCCTTAGTGTCCAAAATCGCCCATAGTGTTGGGTGGAGGTGTTGACTATGGGTAGGGTGCTCTTTCCACGAGCTGGTGCAGACTCAATGGGCCGAATGGCCTCCTTCTGCACTGTAAATTCAATGATAATCTATGATTAATCTAGGACAAAGGTTCGGCACAAGGGCCTGTTCTATGCTGTATTTTTCTATGTTCTATGTTCTAGTTCAGACACAGGAAGCACCACGTATCACTTCCTGGAAAGAGAAAACCCAATCACCTCCCTTGAGTGATTTTGAAGTGGTCAACTGGAAATTGACAGCACTTAATTGTGTTTGAAGTGGGCCAGGACCTGTCAATCAAAAACGGATGTTTATAAAAATTGCATTTGAGCACTTCAGAGTTACTCAACTGTGAAGGAAGATGAATGGAGCAAAGCTGACAGTATGTGTTTGTAGAAGCTGTCAATCATTGCCTAGTAAGGGAAATCAAGGAACTGAGGTGGTTTAAACACAGCTGACTGGTTTTCTCTTGAATTGTGGGAGGAGGAGAGGTGGCCCTTGGATGGACTTTGCGGGGAAACTCCCTTAAGGATTGCCACTTGGTCCACCATGAGATCCACCACGTCAGGGCCATGATTGTCCATATTTATAGTAGTTTTCGCCCACTCTGATGTAGATTTATCGTTCTTCATTCTTGTGTGGGCCAGTAGCACTAAATGAATCAAGGTGTCACTTTTAATAACTGGACACTTTGCAATACAGAGATATGTTTTCCTACATCATTAAAGAAAATGGGTGGGATTTAATGCTGTTCACGCCAGCGCACAGGTTTCCCGGCAACGAGGGGTGATATCAATGGGAAATCCTGTTGACAACAGCGAGACCAGTAGATCCCGCTGGTGGGCCTCCTCCGCTGCCGAAAAACACGCGGCGAGCTGGTGGGAAAATCCCGCCCAATGTTTCAATGCACTATTTTATAGGGCATGATGAAGACAGGGTGCATGGAAAATATACCTATTTTGCTAGAGGATCTTTGATCCATCTGGACTCTACTATGTATCCAGGTCAGCAGTGGCCTTATCCCCTTTTTATTAAGTACAAACACAGCAGCAGAATACAAACAAAGTCAATCTATTGAGAACAAGATAAACAAGTTGATGCTCAACATAACAGCACATCCAATCAATGCACCATGCTGAATGCAATCTTAACAGCACATTGAATGAAGCCAGCAGGTTCTCATCTCCGCACAAAGTGAAACAAAGCAATTTGAATCATACAATTACTTTCATTTCATATGTAGCACAACCAAAATAATTGGTGGAGTCATTTCTTTAAAACATAACCAAGTACCAAAGCCTCAACACATAAACTGGGTCCAGATCAAAGCTGCGGATGACTAAAGCTGGAGCAGCCAATCATTGGTCTCCATCCTTATGAATGAAGTGGAAAGAAGAGACAATATTTGTCCTTAATTGTGCCCATAAGATGTTGCCTGGAAACACAAGTCACCTCTTTTATCCAAGCAGCCAATCATTATTTTTTCAGGCAGTTCCTCCAAGTGACAAATTTGCATCTCAATAGATGCATTGCCATGGCGATATTGAGGGTCCTTCCCAGGAGCAACAGAACAAATGAAGATCGTGCCAAGAGCAAGATGACTTCTCAATTAACCAACTGATCTGGAACTATATTCCCTTTATATTTAAATTACCTGTGCACGTTCCCATCCCCTGGAAAGATGTCTGTTATTAGAAGTACTTTAAAATAAAACTGAGTTGTTCGAAGAACCATAACTGGAGTATAATATCTATTACTGAATATAAAATGCAACATAGAAGCATCAAAAATCACTGAACCCAGTTATCAACCACTAATAGATAGGGTACATGGCAAGTTCTCCTGTCGTCAATGGGCGGCCATGGACCCAGAATTTCACCTTTCTGTGCATAATCTCTCAAGAAGCAATAATGTACACACTCAAGACAGTTTATTAGAGTTGGTAATTGAATGGTAATGAGAGAGCATCCAGGCACAAGGAAAAAGCAGAGGCTGGTTATTATCCTGGTTATTATTCCAACACAAGACTTCATGAAGGTGAAAGTGAAACACGCACTATCGTTTTCCTGAAACTATTGATGGGAAGAAATTTGCTTGTGAAGTTTTTGTGAACATTGCTTGATTAAAAGAAAGATGTGTAATATTTTCTCCAGCTGGTCTACCATCCAGAGCTTTTACAAACAGACAGATCACAATGATTTGGATTTGCATTTTATTTATTGTCATGTGTACCGAGGTACTGTGAAAAGTATTGTTCTGCATACAGTCCAGACAGATCATTCCATACATAGGACATACAATAAATACACAATGTAAATACATAGTGGTATGGACTAGGGTTTAGAGAACCCCAAAGTGTATCATGGAGTTCACCTGACCCACAACTTTTACTAGCTTGTGGTATGGGGAGCACACGGTCCACTCTACAGGTACAGCAGAAATGGAAAAGTATTTTTTAAAGCAAAACAATGTATATTCTATGAACTCAAGTTAACCTTTTTAAAACATACAGTGAACATCTTAGCAACCATTAATTCAAATACAACCCCCAAAGAATACAACACTAAGTAATCCTTTAAGCTTTTCTTTTAACATACATAAGACTTAAAACACCTTTTACCAGAAGCAGATCAGGTTAAAGTCACTACTGTTATTAGTTTTAAATCACCAGGATCGATTTACAGTCTTTAGATTACAGAGAGAGATCCATACACCTTCTGGCTGTGACTGCAGCTATCCAGCTCTGAAAATGAAACTAAAACACAGCCTACAGCAAACAGCCTAAAAACGAAAGTAAAAAGCTGACAGACAGCCCAGCTCCACCCACTCTCTGACCATCACTGCAGAAATAAACACCCATTTCTTTAAAAGTACTCTCACTACAAATACTTATATACACATCCATTTATAAACACCCATTTGTTAAAGGTACTCTCACATGCCACCTCCCCCCAAGAAAAAAAATAAACCATCAACTTCAAGATGGTTTCAGTTTTCACCTTTTCACTATCCTTTAAGAAATGCATACAGTAAATATACTTTTTTGTTTAAAAAAACAACAACACACACAAACAGGTATAATAATATAGTCCATTTTTTTTCGTTCTTCTTCCTCCAACTGAAAACCTTCTTGATTGACAGTCTCTTTGAACAAGAAGGTCCTTTCCCGATCCGTCCATTTCTCTACGCCTCGGCATTTCTCTTTAAAGTCAGATACTTTAGTTCAATTTGATCACAGAGTCCCTTGCAATTCTCCAACACAGGAGAATTGGTTATCACAGCATTCACACAGTCAAATGCCTGTTGTAAGTCCGCTGTCCACTGAAATTTTCAACGTTTCTTCAGCAAGTCCATCAGTGGAGCCACCACGCTACAAACATTTTGCACAAATGTTTGATCAAATCCACTCATACCAAGAAATCGCATTATTTCCCTTCGTCTTGAGGGTATCGAAAACTCCTCAATAACTGTTGGTTTCACATCCCGTGTGACCATTCGACCCTGTCCAATTGTATGGCCAAGGAAAGTGACTTGGGCTTTTCCAAATTCACTTTTGGCTCGGTTTATCACCAAACCCGCCTCCTGAAGTCGATCAAATAACTCCATCAGATGTTTTAAATGTTCTTTCCATGTCTGGCTGAAAATTACCAGATTGTCGATGTATAGCGCACAATTTTTGTAATCCTGAAACGACTTTGTTAGTTAACCGGTGAAATGTGGCTGGGGCGTTTTTCATGCCAAATGGCATAACTTTGAATTGGTATATACCATCTGGAGTCACAAAAGCTGAAATCTCCTTCGCCCTTTCGGATAAAGGCACCTGCCAGTAACCTTTAAATAAATCCAGTTTGGAAATAAAAGCTGATTGTCCCACTTTCTCAATGCAATCCTCCAAACGTGGGATAGGTTAAGAGCCCGTTCTTGTAACTGCATTCTCCTTTCGATAGTCCACACACAACCGTTGGGTACCATCTGGTTTTGGTACCATCACTATGGATGAGCTCCATTGGCTGCAACCCACTTCAATTATGCCATTTTTAAGCATACTCGCAACCTCTTTGTTAACCTGTTCGAATTTTAACGGGTTAAGTCTATATGGAAGTTGTTTGATCGGAACAGCCTTTCCCACATCTACATCATGCATAGCCATTTTAGTACTTCCCAATTTATCTCCACGAATATACCCATGTGATATCAATAACTCTTTCAGGTCAGTCCGTTTTTCCTCTGGAAGGTAACTCAACAATTTATCCCACTTTTTAAGAACACCCTCGTTTTCCAATTTAATTTGAGGTATGTCAAATTCACAGTCATCTGGATTTGGTTTGTCACTTTGAGTTAGAATTATTAAAACCTCCTCCTTTTTCTCTCCTTCTCTTTCGAAGTACCTTTTAAGCATATTCACATGACACACTCGGTGAGTTTTCCTTCTAACTGGTGGTTTTACCATATAATTCACCTCACTTAATTTCCTTTCAATCTGATAAGGTCCACAAAACCTTGCTTGTTAAGGTTCACGTACCACTGGTAACAACATCAAAACTTTATCCCCACTGGCAAAACTACAAACTTTGGATTTCTTGTCCGCTACCAGTTTCATCACATTTTGTGCAACTTTTAAATGTTGTCTAGCCAATTCACCTGCTCTATTTAATCATTCCCTAAAATTTGACATGTAATCCAATAATGTAATTTCCGATTTCTCACTCACCAATTTTTCCTTAATCAATTTAAGTGGTCCTCTTACCTCATGACCAAAAATTAGTTCAAAAGGACTAAATTTGGTTGACTCATTAGGTGCATCCCTAATTGCAAACAGTATGGATGGAATTCCTTTATCCCAATCCTCTGGATAATCTTGACAATAAGCCCTCAACATTGTCTTTAATGTCTGATGCCACCTTTCTACCGCTCCCTGCGATTCTGGATGGTACGCAGTTGATTTAAATTGTTTTATTCCTCAGCTATCCATAACTTCCTTGAATAACCTTGAGGTAAAATTCGATCCTTGATCCGATTGTATTTCTGTGGGTGATCCATATATAGTAAAGAATTTAAGTAACTCCTCCACAATCTTTTTAGCTGTAATATTACATACTGAAATGGCCTCTGGAAACCTAGTAGACATATCCATTATAGTCAAAAGATATTGATTCCCACTTTTTGTTTTGGGAAGCGGTCCTACGCAATCAATTAGGACCCTTGTAAAAGGTTCCTCAAATGCTGGAATGGGTATTAAGGGCACTGGTTTTATCACTGCTTGAGGTTTCCCTATCACTTGACATGTGTGATATGATTGACAAAATTTAACTACATCTTTATGTAGTCCAGGCCAATAAAAATGTTTCTGGATTTTAGCTTGAGTTTTCCTTATTACCAAATGACCTCCCACTGGCACCTCATGTGCAACTCGCAACACCTCCTTTCTATACCCTACCGGCAATACTACTTGATGAACTTCTGCCCACTTTTCATCCGCCTGCATATGTAAAGGTCTCAATTTTCTCATCAAGACATCACTTTTACGATAATAACACTCTGGTATACACTCAGATTCCTCTTCCGTGTATGCTTTCTGATACACCCATTTTATTTCTATATCTTTCTGTTGTAACTCGCCAATTTTCTGAACTAAAAATATCTGCCTCATCCTCCACCTGTTCTTGTTCTTTTTCAACCATCTGATCAAAAATCGTTTCTGATAATTGCACTTCAACTTCATATTCACTCTTTGATTTCTCCTCTTGTCTTAACCTGTGACGTTCCGACCTTGTTACTACACAATCCGGAAAAATCCCAGGATATTCGTCCTTCAACCCTTCAGTTGTCTGATTTTCCACTGGCTTATCAAGCGTGTAGGCATCACTCCCATCTGCGATCCAGCTATATCATCACCCAAGATAAACTGTATTCCTGGACAAGATAGTTTCTCTATTACTCCTACTACCACTTCACCACTCTTCACTGGACTTTCCAACCTTACCTTATATAATTGAACACTACTCCTCTCACCCTGAATTCCACATATTACCACCTTTTCTGGTAATATTCTTCCCAAACTACATAACTCCTCATCTCTTACCATTAAAGATTGACCAGCTCCCGTATCTCTTGAAATTGTGACTTCTTTACCTGCTCCTCCTGATACACATGAGTAAACTTTACCCACACAAGTAAATTCTTTAAAGAGATCTGGCACCTTCTTATCAATCACCACTTGATCAGGCTGTACAATCTTTTGTACCTCCTTCGCTTCACTTGGGCTTTCCTT
Organism: Scyliorhinus torazame; assembly: GCF_047496885.1. Lineage (NCBI taxonomy): Eukaryota > Metazoa > Chordata > Chondrichthyes > Carcharhiniformes > Scyliorhinidae > Scyliorhinus > Scyliorhinus torazame. The sequence goes on from NC_092719.1 coordinate 155,271,704, forward strand.
TACCACTTTCACAAATCTCACTGTCTTATCCTGTTTTACCACATCAGCCTTCCCAGTGTTTTTCTTCAACCACCAACACTGTGACTTTACATGGCCTAGTTTATTACAGTGAAAACATTTGAAACTTTTCATTTCTTTTCCACCCTCCTGGATTTCTTTTTTAATCTGAGGTACACTCTCCTTATTATCTCCATCAGATCACCTTTACCTTTACTACCTGAGTATTTCTCATGTCCCCAGTTTCTATCCCTCACAGGCTGAAACTGATGTCGGACACCAAGCTTTGATTTATGAACTAATTCATAACTATCTGCCACTTCTGCTGCTAATCTCGCAGTTTTAACCCTCTGCTCTTCCACATGAATTCTCACTACATCAGGAATTTAATTTTTAAACTCTGCCAAAAGTATAATTTCTCTGAGAGCTTCATACGTTTTGTCTATTTTCAAAGCCCTTATCCACCGATCAAAATTACTCTGTTTGAGCCTTTCAAACTCCATGTATGTTTGACCAAATTATTTCCTTAAATTTTGAAACCTTTGTCTGTAGGCTTCAGGCACTAGTTCATATGCACCCAAGATGGATTTTTTGACCTCCTCATACGTTCCAGATACCTCCTCCGGTAGTGATGCAAACACTTCACTAGCCCTACCTATCAGCTTTGTTTGAATCAGTAATGCTCACATGTCCTGTGACTATTGCATTTGTTTAGCTACCTTCTCAAATGAAATGAAAAAGGCTTCCAGCTCCTTCTCATCAAACATTGGCAATGCTTGGACATATTTAAATAGATCTCCACCAAGCCTTCGACTATGGCGCTCTTTATCACTATCCTCATCACTATCATCCAACTGTACGGTTCCCTTTACGCCTGCCAATTTTAACTGACTCATGTTTCATGGCCATTTTCTGAAGTTCAAATTCTCTCTCTTTATCTTTTTCCCTGATCTGTATCTCCATTTCTCCTTCTTTTTGTTCTGCTAGGGCTATTCTTTCTGTTTTCCTTTCTTCTCTCTCTTTTCCGTCTCTCTCTCATTCTCTTTCTCTTTCTTTCTCCCCTCTCTCTTTCTCTTTCTTTTTCCTCTCTCTCTCTTTCGTATTCAAGCTGCTTTAATTCTTTCTCATGGTCCATTTGTTTAATTTGCAACTGAAGTTTTGCTATTTCCAATGAGTCATACTGTATCTCAGGTAACTTTAAATGCTTAACCACCGCCATAATGACCTCACATTTTCGCTTTTTGTCAGGTAATGTTAACTGCAATGTTTTTTGCCAAATCTAACAGTCTACTTTTAGTCTCTGTCAGTAAGGTACTGCATGTGACCGTCTCCACCCCCAAAAACTTCATAGCCTCTGAAAGAGCCATTGTCCACAACACACTCCCCACTAAGCCAATCAAATAGATAGACTTTTATCCCCCTCGAGCCCCCAATTGTTATGGGCCAGGGTTTAGAGAACCCCAAAGTGTATCATGGAGTTCACCTAACCCACAAATTTTACTAGATTGTGGTATGGGGAGCACACAGCCCACTCTACAGGTGTGGTACTGCAGAAATGGAAAAGTATTTTTTAAAGCAAACAATGTATATTCTATGAACTCAAGTTAACCTTTTTAAAGCATACAGTGAACATCTTAGCAACCATTAATTCAAATACAATCCCCAAAGAATACAACACTAAGTAACCCTTTAAGCTTTCCTTTTAACATCCATAAGACTTAAAACACCTTTTACCAGAAGCACATCAGGTTAAAGTCACTATTGTTATTAGTTTTAAATCACCAGGATCGATTTACAGTCTTTAGATTACAGAGAGAGATTCATACACCTTCTGGCTGTGACTGCAGCTATCCAGCTCTGAAACTAAAACACATCCTGCAGCAAACAGCCTAAAAACGAAAGTAAAAAGCTGACAGACAGCCTAGCTCCAACCACTCTCTGACACCACTGCAGTAATAAACACCCATTTCTTAAAGGTACTCTCACTACAGATACTTATATACACACCCATTTATAAACACCCATTTCTTAACTTACTCTCACATGACAATAGACACAGACACGCATGAGTTCTGTATGTGTACACATCAGAATTCCAATTTGATAGTTGACTACAAGGTGGATAGTAATTTCGAAAGGAAGAAAATATCTTGGATTAAAGATTCGATAAAATCCGTTAGCGGGTGTGGGGGTTATGCTATGTATTCGCTCAGAGCCCAACTGATACAGGTGGCATGCAATTATTGTGTTGCCTGCTTATTTCCATGTTTGGGGTATGCAACCCAGCTTTAAACAAACTTTTGAGTGGCTGTACGCTCATCGAGGGTCCAGGTTGTGCAAGGCTAGCACAAAGCGAGCCTGCACTATTTAAATTGCAGCAGCCTATTCAACTGCTTGGGAAAGACATTAGGAGCAAGAAGAAATTGGATTAATGGAGAAGCCAAGGATAGGACTTCTCGATTCTTAAATGCAGCACTCAAGGCTTTAACGCAGGAAGCTAAAAGGAGGAGAGAGGTCATCTTTCCACACAGGCCTGGAAACTCCAGACAGACACTGAAATGGGAGTGGAAGTAGATAGCCATATAATTCCTACAGTGCAGAAGGAGGCCATTCGGCCCAATGGATCTGTACTGACCCTCTGAAAGAGCACCCAACCTAGGTCCACTCCCCCGCCTTATCCCTGTAACCCCACCTAACCTGCATATCTTTGGACTGTGGGAGGAAACCGGAGCACCTGGAGGAAACCCACGCACACACGGGGAGAACGTGCAAACTCCACACAGCCAGTCATCCAAGGTCGGAATTGAACCCGGGCCCCTGACACTGTGAGGAGCGCTAACCAATGTGCCACTGTGCCGGTCTATGCCAGGAGCATGGCACTGAGAACCTGGATGCAGTGCCTGAAGGAGTTCAATAACCTCACATGGGTGGTCAATGTCAGTCAATGTATCTTTAAATGCTACATCCTACCAACCAAATCATTAACCTCATACACTGCCGGCTGCACCACATCACCATCACTTACCCACCAATAATCTATAGCAACCAGGAATCATGCCTAATACTCATATGTTCTACCTCTATGTGCATGTGTGAGAGAAAGATGCGTGTGAGTGAATGTGTGTGAGAGAGAGAGAGAAAGACAGAGTGAGAGAGAGAGAGAGAAGTGAGTGTGTGTGTGTGTAAGTAAAAGAGGTGAGAGTGTGATTTTGAGAAAGAGGTGCGATAGAGAGGTGGGAGTGTGAGAGTGTGTGTGTATATGAGAGACAGGTGAGAGTGAGTGTGTGAGAGAGAGAGGTGTGATGTTTGAGAGAGAGAGAGGATGAGATCTACCGGCTGTGTCCAGTAGATGCCGGGTGAAGCCTCCTGAAGGCTTCTGGCATCCAGTATGCCTCACGAGAGCTACCCAGATCTCGTGAGGCAGCGAGATCAGGACCCCGCCCACAATGGGCATGATTAAGCCCTGCTGGTTTAAGTTGGTCTTAAACCTGCTAAGGCCTACTTACCCAGGATCTACCGGCCTCCCAGCATCAATCAGCCTCCCCAGGAAGTCCCCAGCTGGGCACCATTCAGTACTGATCCACACAAATGTGGACCAGGCAGAACGGCGCCCGGAAAGTTTCCCAGGCCATTATAGGCCCCTCAGTGGTCAGGAATATGGGCACCTCGACACTGCCATCCTAGCACAGCCAAGGTACCTGGGTGGCACTGCAAAGCTGACAGGGACACTGCCAGGGTGCACTGCCAAAGACCAGGCCAGAGGGGGGAGGAGGGGCGCAGGGCAGGTAAGAATCTCTGGGATGTTCAGGGAGTGATGGGTAGGGGTCCTGGAGGGGGGACACTGTAGGGGGCGTGGTGGTCTGGAAGAGGGGGGCCCCCAGGGATCACTTAGCGGACTGTCCTCACTGGGGGGAGGGGAATATAATGCCCATATGTGTGTGTGGCAGTGACATTGCCCATGGGTGGGGGTGTAAGCTAATTTAGAGATCGAAGCACCCTTTCAAAATGGTCTGGAGAGCGTGTTCAGCTTCCCAGTGATGAAAACAATTGTGAGGGCTGTTCAAGCTGGCAAGATATTCCGATCCCACGCCGGTGTGTGGGTTTCCTGGTGACAAGGGGTGCAGTTAATGGGAAATCCCATTGACAACGGTGGGATCAGTTAATCCCGCTAGCGAGCCTTCTCCGTCGTCGACGCAGCGGATTGGTGGGTAATTCCCATCCACGGTGTGGGCTAAACCGGTGAGAAACTCCCCAGGCCCAAAAAAGTGTGGTTAGATAGCGGTGGTGAACTCGCCAGCAGAACCAGCGGGAAACTTGCAACAAAACCCGCCATAAATAAAACTTAGAAACCTTTCCGTTAGATTTCACCCATAGAGAGAGTTTCCGTGCATGATATGAGAATCGTGGGGCGAGATTCTCTGCAATCGGCATGATGTCCGCCGACTGGCGACAAAAATGGCGCGAATCAGTACGGCATTGCACCGCCCCAAAGGTGCGAAATTCTCCGCATCTTGAGGGGCCGAGCCCTCACCTTCCGGACTAGGCCCGCGCCGGACTGATTTCCGCCCGGCCAGCTGGCGGGAAAGGCCTTTGGTGCCCCGCCAGCTGGCACAGAAATGACTTTGCCGTGCGGCGCATGCGCAGGAGCGCCAGCGGCCGCTCACGGGATCCCAACACATGCGCAGTGGAGGGGGTCTCTTCCACCTCCGCCATAGTGGAGACCATGCCGAAGGCGGAAGGAAAAGAGTGCCCCCGCGGCACAGGCCCGCCCCCCCGGGGCCAGATCGCCCCGTGCCCCCCCCAGGACCCCGGAGCCCGCCCGCGCCGCCTTGTCCCGCCGGTAAGAGAGGTGGTATGATCCTCGCTGGCGGGACAGGCATTCCAGCAGCGAGACTTCGGCCCATCAAGGGCCGGAGAATCGCAGGGGGGGGCCCGCCAACCGGCGCGGCGCGATTCCCACCCCCGCCGAATATCCGGTGCCGGAGACCTCCCGGCGGGGGGTCGGAGACTCCCGCCCCAGTTCTCCAGCAGCACTCCTAATATTAAATAAATTTGAAGCAAAAAGATGCAGCATTGCTCCTCCCACTAAACATGACAAAACGATAAGACTTCAGTACTTTGTTGAATACGAGAACTTTTAAACTATAATAATTGCATGCATATAAGAAAAAGAAAAGACTTTTATAAATTTGTTTTTGTATGTTTGTACCTACTGCACAAAAACAACCATTTTTTTGTAGTTTAACTGTTCAACATAACAAGAATGTTTTTCTGGGGTTCAATCTGATTGGTTGTGTTCTGTCAACATGAGGAGTTGAGCCGGCGACATACCTGTACACCAGCAGCGCAAGGTTGAAGTCAGAAGCAGAGTCCGCAGCCTTGCAGAGCAGTTGCTTCAAGATATGGACCCCTTTCTTGACCTTCCCGTTGGACTGCAGGTAGTGTGGACTTGAGGTCATGTGGTTGAATTGGTGCGACTTGGCAAAATTGGACCACCCTTGGCTGTGGAAGCAGGGACCATTGTCACTCATGACAGTGAGTGGAATACCATGCCTGGCAAATGTCTCCTTGCAGGCCGTGATGACTGTCCTTGATGTGAGGTCTGACAGCCTCACAACTTCCAGGTAACTTGAGAAGTAATCTATGATGAGCACATAGTCCCACCCATTGGCGTGAAAAAGGTTGATTCCCACCTTGGACCATGGAGAGGTCACGATCTCGTGTTGCTGGAGTGTTTCTTTGGGCTGAGCAGGCTGGAAGCGCTGGCAAGTCGCACAATTGAGGACCATGTTGGATATGTCCTGGTTGATCCCAGGCCAATAGACAGCCTGCCGGGCCCTGCGCCTACACCTTTCTACACCGAGGTGTAGCTCGGGGATTTGTTTGAGCACTAAGCTCTGCAGACTGTGAGGAATAACAATACGATTTAGCTTGAAGAGGATCCCCTCGACGACTGTCAGGTCGTCCTTGACATTAAAAAACTGAGGGCAGTGCCCTTTTTGCCAACCATTTGCGAGGTGGTGCATTACACGCTGCAGAAGAGGGTCCTTGGCAGTCTCTTCACGAATGTTGATCACTCTTTCATCTGAGACTGGGAGTTGCTGACACACAGCTGCACCTGTGCCTCAATCTGGCAGATGAAGTCAACCTGTTCACAGGGCGAGGCGATGGTGCATGGCAGGGCATCTGCAATTATTAGCTCCTTGCCTGGTGTGTATACTAACTCGAAATCGTACCTGCGGAGTTGAAGGAGAATGCGCTGAAGCCTGGGCATCATGTCATTCATGAATGATATGGACCAAGGGTCTGTGGTCAGTCTCCACTGTGAAGGTTGGTAGACCGTAGACGTAGTCATGGAACTTTACAATGCCGGTTAGGAGGCCCAGGCACTCTTTCTCTATCTGAGCATACCTCTGTTCAGTAGGGGTCATGGCCCTTGACGCATAAGCCACTGGAGCCCAGGACGAGGAGGCATCCTTCTGGTGGAGCACCGCACCAGTGCCGTCCTGGCTTGTGTCTGTGGAGAATTTTGTCTCCCTGTCCGGATCAAAAAATGCTAGTACCGGAGCAGTGGTGAGCTTTGCCTTTAGCTCGAGCCACTCTGCTTGATGTGTGGGTAGCCACTGGAATGCAGTGGACTTCTTCACCAGATGCCTGAGAGCCGTGGTGTGTGATGCCAGATTGGGAATGAACTTACCCAAGAAGTTTACCATACCGAGGAAGTGTAGTACCGTCTTTTTGTCTTCCGGGGTCTTCATGGCGTTAATGGCCTTGACTTTGTCCGAATCTGGTTGGACACCCTGCTGGGATACCTGATCGCCCAAGAACTTGATGGATGACATGCCAAAGGAGCACTTAGCCTTGTTCAGCTTGAGGCCGTTTGCATGGACACGTCGCAAGACTTGTTTAAGACGAGATATGTGTTCCTCGGGGGTCGTGGTCCATATGACTACATCATCTACGTAGACACGCACACCCTCAATGCCCTCCATCATCTGCTCCATGATCCTGTGGAAGATGTCAGAGGCTGAAACAATGCCGAACGACATGCGGTTATAACAGTACCTGCCGAAAGGTGTATTAAACGTGCAGAGCTTCCTGCTGGACTCGTCCAGTTGTATCTGCCAGAAACTACGCAATGCACCTAGCTTCGTGAAGAATTTGGCATGTGCCATCTCACTGGTCAGTTCCTCCCGCTTCGGGATCGGGTAGTGTTCCCGCATTATGTTCCAGTTAAGATCTTTGGGATCTATGCATATCCGTAACTTTCCTGAGGGCTTCTTCACACAGACCATCGAGCTGACCCAGTCAGTCGGTTCCGTCACTTTAGAGATTATGCCCTGGTCTTGGAGCTCCTGCCTTTAAGCGTTCCTTCAGAGGAGCCGGCACCCAGCGTGGTGCATGGATCACAGGCGTGGCATCAGGCTTGAGTAAGATCTTGTAGCAGTATCGCAGCGTACCCATTCCACTAAACATATCCGGGTATTGTGCCAGGATGTCATCAATGTCAGTCTGAAGATCCACATTGGAAGAGGACATGGCATGGACTCGCTGTACGAGGTTGAGTAGCTTGCATGCATGGGCACCGAGCAGGGATGCCTTATCAGGCTTGACGATTTCGAATCACAGTGTGGCATTGATGGTCTTGTTGGAGACATACAGATCACAAGATTCTAAAGCAGTTATGGCATTGCCATTATAATCAAGGAACTGGCAGAAGAATTTTGGGTTGCTTTTTAATGCGGTCAAAATCAGCTTGAGAGATGAGATTGACAGAAGCACCAGTGTCCAGCTTGAACTGGATGCTGCATTGATTAACATGTATGACAGCACACCATTTGTCCGCAGAATCCACGTTGAGGATAGATAGGCGTCTTGCTGAATTTGAGGAGGCATATTCACATGAAGTGAAGATGCCCACACGATATGGGGACTCCAGGCAGTCGCCCTCTGGATCCGTAGTGCTACCAGGATCAGAACCCAGTAGCCCTTGCTGTACACATCGAACGCGTTGGCATTGGAAATGGGATCACTGGCCCTTGACCGGTGGTGCAGACCTGCACAAGGCTGCATAATGTCCAGGCTTTCCACAATTTAAACATCGCCTGCCTTTTACAGGGCATTGCCGCTTTAAGTGGGCGGTGCCGCGGTTCGGGCATGTCATGACGTTGACGTCATTACGCTCCATGCGTCGTCGCACATGCGCAGTGCGGTCAGCCGACGTTCGCACCTGCGCAGTTTGGTCTTCGGTCGCTTCGTTGTCCCGTTCGTGGTGCACATGCGTGGGACCCCGGGAAAAGCGCATGAAATGGCCGCCTTCATCGACACTGAGGTGCCGCAACCGGGCGATGGCCTGTACACTCTCTGCCTCGTGGGAGGCAAGTTGTTCATGTTCTGCCGATTTGAAATGGGAGTACCGACTTCTCGCCTGTTCATGTATTTTCCACGTCTCGATGGTGACTGGCAGGGTCATGTTTTTAATTTTGAGGAGCTGCTCCCGCAAAGTGTCAGAGTGGACCCCAAACACGATCTGTTCCCTGATGATGGAATCAGCGGTGTCACCATAGTTGCAGGACTGCGCTAATATACGGAGATGAGTTATAAAGGATTGGAAAGGTTCATCCTTACCCTGAAGGCGTTGCTGGAAGACATAGCGCTCAAAGCTCTCATTCGTTTCGACTTCACAGTGACTGTCGAATTTAGCTAAAACGGTCTTGAATTTGGTCTTGTCCTCGCTGTCGGCAAAAGTGAGCGAGTTGAAAATTTGGATGGCTTGACCCCCGCAGTTGATAGGAGCAGCGCGATTTTTCATTGGCCGAATCCTCGAGGCCCAAGGCCCCAATGTAGAGATGGAACCTCTGTTTGAAGGCCCACCAGTTGGCACCGAGATTGCCGGAGATCCGTAGCTGTGGAGGAGCCTGGATCTTCTCCATGCCGCTGGAAGGCACTTGTGGTCGTCAATGAATCACTCGAGGTAAATCACTTAGATAAAGTAGACTACTGGTACCATGTCGTGTGATTCACCCTGGGGTAACACGGACTGCAACTTGATGCAGTTGTACTGGAAAGTAGACACCAAACTTAGACATTAGTTCTATACGTTTTATTGAACTTCTGTAGCAGTGTACACAGCTTGCTGTGGGTTGACACTCTACTAATCTATGTGTGCTAACTATAACTAACTAGACCAGACTAGTTCTGAGCCACGTCTAGAAGGTGCTGTCTGATATATACACCCTGTCACTACAGTTGTCACCAGTGGAAAGAGGCAGAGTGCTGATGCCTCGTGTGTTTTATAGTGGGGAAACCCCCCTCTCGTGTTCTGTCTGGTGATTGGTTGTGTTCTGTCCTGTGTGTTGATTGGCTGTACTGGGTGTCTGTCACTGCCTGTCTGTATCTCATTATGTGCATGAGTGCATATCATGACAATCCCCTTCTCTTCCAAATGCAGTTGTGATATAATTCTATAGGCCCCAACAGCCCTCACTCAAGTTGTATTCATATGTTCACACAGACTGTGACTGTCCATGGCCTATTTAACTGCCGGTGCTCTCCAGATGACACAGTTTTCACCCACTAAAATCAAATATGCATTCAAACATGGGTCAATCGATGATGGTGTGAGAGCTTCCTTGATGCTTCCTAAACCAAAGCCATCTCCTTGTTTATCCAATAACAAAGAAACCACTCTAAAAATACATCTGCAGCCATGTTGCACCGTCTGGTATTTCAATGCAAAGGTGCTGCAAGTTTCATCAACATAGGTGCAGGTTAGGTGGATTGGCCATGATAAATTGCCCTTCGTGTCCAAAAATGCCCTTAGTGTTGGGTGGAGGTGTTGACTTTGGGTACGGTGCTCTTTCCAAGAGCCGGTGCAGACTCAATGGGCCAAATGGCCTCCTTCTGCACTGTAAATTCAATGATAATCTATGATTAATCTAGGACAAAGGTTTGGCACAACATCGTGGGCCGAAGGGCCTGTTCTGTGCTGTATTTTTCTATGTTCTATGTTCTATAGGTCATTGCTTTTGCCAGCAACTATTTATTGAATAGTTGAAATGTCCTGGGTTTTGAACAAGAGGCCGGCTGGTAGTATGCTAATAATAGATTGCTGTATATCCTGTACCATGGTGGTATGTGCATTACATTTTAGGCTAAAGTGGCATCCTCTATGAAATTTCTCAACTTATATGTGGCTCTCCCAGTTTAAAACGGAACAGAAAAATGCAACAAAAATAGAAATGACAGCCAAGAATTAATTAGCCCAAACATTTTTTTTAAGGTATTTTTTATTGGTTTTGCATTCAAATACCAGATGGTGCAACACAGCTGCAGATGTATCTTTCGAGTGGTTCCTTTGTTATTGACTAAATAACATTGCAAGGAACATCTCCCAGTGATAAAGAGGTATTTACAGAGAGGGTACACGAGGAAAAAAGTGAAGAAAAAATTAGGAATATGAACAGGTATGTATGCCAAGGTAACGTGTGTACAGGTGCGGGTCCCTAACTTTGGGCTTCCAATGTTTGGTTACCACCACCATGTTGTGTTAACTTTATAGATGTAGAACATACCAGGGATATGTTTGTTACTGCCTGGGTATACCTTGGTGCCGTTGTTGTGACCTTCCCCAGCACACCCCCCCCCCCCCCGGCTCCTCTGCGCTGCCTGCCCTGTATCCCGGTAGATGCCCCCCCCCTACCCGCTTCTCCATCCACCCCCCCCCCCCCAACCTTCTATTTCTCTTCCGTTGTCTGATTTTGTCACGACCCTCCCTCCCACGACCCCCCTCCCCCTTCCCTTATTGGTTGTTGGTCACAAACAGGTCTTGGAACAGGCTGATGAATTACTTCCACGTGTGGTGAAAGCCTTCCTCTGATCCCCAAATGGGAAACTTTATCCTTTTCCATTTAAAGAATTCCACTAGGTCAGACATCCACTCAGTGGCCTTGGGTTGTACTGCTGATCTCCAGCCGAGCAGGAGTGTCCGGCGGGGCAATCAGGGGGGCAAAGGCTAGCGTGTCTGCCCCTCTCCCCGTAAAGAGTTCTGGCTGTTCCTATACCCCGAAGACCGCCACAAGTGGGCATGGCTCCACCCTCAACCACACAACCTTGGACATGGCCTCGAACAAGGAAGTCCACCACCCAACAAGTTTGGGACAGGACTAGAACATGTGGATGTGGTTGGCCGGGCCTCCCTAGCCTCATTCGCCTTTGTCCTTCACCTTCGGGAAGAATCAGCTTGTGTCCTCAAGGTCACCCTGTGCACTATCTTTAGTTACGTTAGGCTCAGCCCTGGACATGGGGAGGTGGAGTCCGCCCCCTATCTCTATGCCTAGCTCTTCCTCCAACTTCTCCCGTATCTCGTCCATGTGTCTTCCAATAGTTGTCCATTCATGTCAGTGCAGTTACCAACTCCCAGTTCGCCCACAGTCAGAGGTCTGTCGAGTAGGGAGTGTCCTGGTAGCTGGGGGAACGTTGCTGTCTCCTTGCACAGGAAGTTCCTTATTTGCTTGTATCGTGGTTCGTTCCCTTTCGGCTGGAGCTTGCCTGTCAGTTCCCCCAGTGTTGCTAAGCTGCCGTCTATGTATGAGTCCCCTACAGTGAGTACCCCTTTGTCCTGTCCCCACCTTTTAAAGGAAGTCTATTGTCACAGGAGTATATCCATAGTTCTTGCAGATGGGGGCCATGGTGGACATTGCAACCCTGAAGTGATGCCTGAGTTGATTCCAAGTTCTCAGTGTGGCCATCACACTGGGCTTCTTGAGTACTTGGGAAATAGGAGCGAGACCATGGCCAGTGGTGTCCCCACACAGGATCTCTCTTCCGTTTTTACCCATTCCGCTCCCGGTTCTTTGACCCATCCCCGCACTCTTTCTGCGATAGCTGCCCAGTGGTAGAATAGGAGATTCGGAAGTGCCAGGCCCCCCATATTCCTCCTTATCTGTAGGACGCTCTTGCGGGTCCTCGGGTTCTTCCGAAAGATCAGAAGGGATCTGAACAGGAAGAGGAACCTAGGCAGCACATTTATCTTCTTAATTGTCTGCTCCCCCCGCTCGAGAGAGTGAGAGCAAGTCCCTCTTTACCTCCTCCATCAGACTCGACAGATTCTATATGTGGATCTGTGTCAAGTCGTGGGTTATTTGGATCCCCAGGTATTGAAATTTGGTTTGGCCCAGCTTGAATGGCAAGTTTCCCAGCTCTGCTTCCCCCCACCATGGGTTCATGGGGAAGATTTCACTCTTGCTCAGGTTGAGTTCGTAACCTGAGAAGACTCCAAACTCCCTTTGGCTTTCCATTATTCCTCCCATGCTGGCTATGGGGTCCGAGACGTAGAGGAGCAGGTCATCTGCATAGAGTGAGACTCTGTGCTCCCTGTCACCCCTCTGGATGCCTCTCCACCCTTCGCTCATCTGAGAGCGATGTCCATTGGCTCAATTGCCAGGGCAAAGAGTAGCGGGGACAACGGGCATCCCTACCTCATGCCTCTGTGCAGCCAGAGGTATTCAGAGCTGGTGGTATTCGTCTGTACGCTCGCCATAGGAACCCTGAACAGTAGTTTCACCCATGGGGTGAACCCTGGCCCAAACCCAAACCATTCCAGTACCTCCACAAGGTACCTCCATCCGACTCTGTCGAAGGCCTTCTCTGCGTCCAAGGAGATGATCACGTCTGGTGTCTCCTCCCCGGGTGGGATCCTAATCGCGTTCAGCAGGTGCCTGATGTGCGCTGTTAGTTGTCTGCCTTTGACGAAGTCCGTCTGATCTTCCGCGACTACATCTGGGATGCAACTCTCCAGTTGCCTCACCAGCACCTTTTTCACAACTTTGGCACGAGTGTTTAGGAGTGAGATGGATCTGTGTGACTCACACTCCGTCGGGTCTTTGTCTATTTTAGCGATCAATGATATTGAGGCCTATGCCAGTGAAGTGGCAGGGTTCCTCTCGACAGTGAGTCATTGAACATCTCCCGCAGGTGTGGGACTAATGCTGCTGCAAATATTTTATAGGAGTTCACCGGGTATATGTCCGGACCTGGTGCCTTCCCGGACTGCACGGAGTTAATGCTCTCCACAACTTCCACCAGTTCCAGTGGTGCTTCCAGCCCCTGCCTCTTTTCCTCCCCCACAGCTGGTATGCCCAGCCCATCGAGAAACCACCTCCCCTTTGAGTTCCACTCTGGGGGCTCAGAGGTGAACAGCTTTCGCTAAAAGGTCGCAAAGGCCTCATTGATCTTATCTGGCGCTGTGATTAGTTTACCATTTCTGTTCTTTACCTGTGCTATCTCCCTCGTTGCTGCCTGGTTTCTCAGCTGGTGAGTCAGCAGGGGCTGGCCGTGTCCCCATGTTTGTTGAAGATCCCCCATGTCTGGTGGAACTGGTGCACTGCTTTTCCGGTGGAGAGCAGGTCCAATTCCTTTTGTAACCTTTTCCTCTGCACCAGTTGTTCTATGGCAGGGGCCATGGTTTGTCGCATATCCACCTCCAGCATGGAGTCCATCAGTTGTTGCCTAGCCTAATTAACCAAACATAATGGGCCATACTTTGTGTAGCAGGACACATTACTGAATCTGCTGTTAGAATTTCTCTTTCAACTCAAAACTATTCTATCCTTTGTGAAAAATAAATTGGCGACAGTGCAGTGAGGGAAACAACATCTTGGACCAATCAGGTCAAGCGACTGTGAAATAAACAGCTAGGAAGGATGAATAAAATAATCTTGAATCCCTACAGTGCATAAGGAGGCCATTTGGCCCATCGAGTCTGTATCAACCCTCAAAAAGAGCACCCTACCTAGGCCCATGTCTCTGCCATATCCCCGTAACCCCACCTAACCTTTGGACACTAAGGGGCAATTCAACATGGCCAATCCACCTAACCCGCACATCTTTGAACTCTGGGAGGAAATCCACGTTGGCACGGGGACAACATGCAAACTTCACACAGACAGTCACCCATGGTCTGAATCAAACACGGTCTCTGGCACCGTGAGGCAGACGTGCTAACCATTGTGCCACCGTGCCAAAAAAAAAGGAAAGGTGAATTTCCACAAAAGAATAATGGTACAGTTCTGACAGCAACTTTTGGATTTCCCTGTTTAACTGCACATTTTACTTCCTTGATGTTGCTGTGGCATTTGTACATACATAATGAGTGCTATTAGTCTCGTTGTTATTTTGAGAGAAAATTAGGGTCAATTAAGCCACTATTTAAAACTGAAGTTCTGTCGAGATGTGTGAAATTATTATAACGTGTACCAACACATATGGTATCAAAATAAACTGGTTTAGGAAAATTATTTTCTAAAAGCTTAGAATGTACTGTTCAGTGAACTGAACTAAGAACAGATTAGTTTTTGCATTAAGGCAGAAAAACAGGTTTGAGTGATATATAATAATAAGCTTAAATACGAATCCCTTGTAATGTACATTTTAAAAATCTGTTTTCCCTGTATAAGAACCAGTTGGGCAAATAAAGCTAACAGTAAGTAAATGTCAGACAGGCTTTGATGTTTGACTGAGCCTATTATATCATTGAAAATAATTATTTGGATTTCACCTAACCTCTATTGTGTGGTAAATATACATTTGAAAATTGACTCGAATATAAATCCCCACGCCAGCCACCAATTGCCTTGTTAGATATGACAGAAATGAGAGGTAGATTTCCATGGGGTGCATGTAATGGATCAGCAATCTGCCATCACTCTGCAGTTACCCTAAATGATCGTGACAATCAAAGCCAGGATAGAAATTTCATATCAAACAAAGAAATAAGGCAGTGACGACCTTTGATCAAATCACTTTTGATGTGCTGTCACAAAGATTGCATTAAAACCATTTACATTGGAGTGTTATGTAAAGAATTACACTCTCCTGTGTTATAAAACAGCAGTGAGGTTAAATATGTGTCTCATTAATAAACATGGCTACAGGACATTTGATTGATGTCCAGAGTTGGGAACCATGGCTCAGCATTAAAGGTCCCTTGATGCCTTAACCCATAGGAATGAAAAATATATAGTCTCGGTACAAAATTAAACAGACACATTTTCAACACATTTTGTTTTAATATTCCATCAGTATAATTTACATTCATAATTTAATATCTTCCCAAACAGCATAAACCAAAACGTTGCTTCTCCATAAATCTGTACAAACTAGAATGAACTTCAACTAAACAAAATTAAAATTACTCTGTTCTGAATTTTGAAATCACTTAAGATGCACTCATTAATAATTTATTCCCGTCAGTAAGGATCCTCTAGTAATGACTACATGGCAACAATTTGATATATTGCTGTGTTGTCTGTCAGCTTGGGGCTTCTCCTTGTATTATTTTATTCTGTTTGTAGTACAAAGGTTCTATTTTACATAAGTCAAATCATCCAAGTTAATTTTTCATTTCTGTTTTGCACATCTTTCCTAAGTCTCAGATATTGACTCTGCCATTGACTGCATCAATTTACAAGATCTTCCTTGTATATTTAGAATTATTTATAGTCAAAGTTTACCTCAGAATGTTGCAATTATATTTGTAATGCGCTCATATTGAGGCTACAGCCTGTTACAAAAAGGGATGGATGAAGCCATCTGTGGAGAGTAGATTTTATAGACTTGGAGAAAACATTTGGGAATACAGACAGACTGTTGTGGGAAATTACACGATGGTATGAAATAGCAGGAACATTTGCAAATGGTTTTGGAAAGTTATGCAATGGAATGACATTTTGTGTGAAAGGAGATAAAAGGATGAGAGCACATTTTCAAAAAGCAGCAAGTAGCCAAAATTGAAAACTAGCAAAAGCTGAAAATCAGCTCGAGCAAACCCAGCCCTGGCATACAAAATCGTGGCTTTCGTACCTTAAATGTGAGAGTCCTGAAAATGAGGAAAGAGGAAACGTAACTGCATGAAAGGGGAAATAAGCGTTTTCCAACATGATGCCCAGTTCATCATCTGAGAGTAATCTGATGACAAATCACGGAAAATTACTTTAAAAATAATCTACTGAACCAATTAATAGTTGCTTTGGTGTACTCTAGTTAGATTCTTAGGAAAGCGAAATTAAAAGTCTCTTCAAATGCACCTATTAGTGCCTGTGCAGCTAAGAAGATGAGAATGGGGAATTTAATGACGGTTCCTGAACCAGTGTGAGCAATGGAAACTCACTTAGGGGCTAGTTCTGCGGGCGGGGGCCTGATTCAGACAAGTTGGGCCAGATCTGTTTCTGAGCCTACGTGCAGAGGATTTGTGGCGTTTAACATGGAAAACATTGGCGGCACCCGCTCACCAATCCTGCGACGGGTGAGGGACTAGCAGCCGCGCCACGTAAAACTCCTGGCCTCCACAAAATAAACGGCCGGGGAATGGCCGGGTCTGTGGCCGCGCATGCTCACGACGACGACCTGTAGCGGTTGTGCCGTACAGCATGGCGCAGGCCGTGCGCGGACCCCCCCTGCCCACCCCGGCAACCCCCCACCAGTCCCCCCAGCCCTTGCGGAATCCCCCCCCCTCCAGCAGCACGACTCCCGCCTGACTGTGGCGGTGCTGGACACAGTCCGCAGCCGCCACGCCAGGTTCCCACATGGCTAAGACCACATGTCAATCGCGCGGTCGGGAACTTGGCCCATCGGGGGCGGAGCATCAGGAGAGGGCCTTCTGGTGATGTGCCAAGGCCGTCCCAGCGGCATGCGGCGTGCAACGCGATGATCCCGTTTCAGAGGGGGCGAGCATACGAAACCGACATCAAACAGGCGCCCCCCTTGATTTTGGCGTCAAAAAGGATTCTCCGCCCGATTGTCAATCACAAAATCGGCATCTTGAATCTTGAAGCGGTTTAACAAAAGTGGAAAACAGAAGTGGAAGTGCTTTTGTGTGATATTGCTACCAATTAAAATTCCCAATCATTTGCGTTGGTTCGGCCTGGATTTCACAGATATCATTCGTAGGATCATGTGAAAACTTGACCCCATCCAATCAAAATCTGGACCTTTGAGGTAGCCAACCAAGCAAAACTTCTAATGGAGACTTAACAAGACACCAAAGAAAATTCAATGGAAAATAAACAGATCTTTTCAATTTAATTTTAACCTTTATGAGACTAGAAATCAGAAAATTAGTGAGAATAACAGTTCAATAAAAAATACTCAGATGAAGGTTGACAACCGAGTGGACAGAGCATGCAATCATAGAATTTGTGGTTGTATATATCCGGATGGAGCATTGAGAAAAGATAAGCCATTCTATTTGTCTTCCCTTCAGCTTACATGCACAATAATAAATATCAACATGAAGCCAAAGTCTCAGCCCACATCATTAGGCTGAAATGAAGGCAGTCATCAAACACTGGTTTAGCTTTGATATAAAATTAAAGTATGAAGGATGTTATACAGCACTTGATGTGAAATGACAAAATTAATTAGGTATAGACTTGAGCAGCTTGAAAATTGGGGGAAGATTCCCTCTTATCAGAAGGTCTAGAACATAGAACATAGAAAAATACAGCACAGAACAGGCAAGTGAGGTGTTTGTAAAGAACATAAATGCATACAGAGGAAATATTCCGCAACACGTTATACAGAAGTAGCACAGTGGTTAGCACTGTTGCTTCACAGCGCCAGGGTCTCAGGTTCGATTCCCAGCTTGGGTCACTGTCTGTGCGGAGTCTGCACGTTCTTCCCATGTCTGTGTGGGTTTCCTCCGGGTGCTCCGGTTTCCTCCCACAATTCTCGAAAGACGTACTTGTTAGGTGAACTGGACATTCTGAATTCTCCCTCTGTGTACCCGAACAGGCGCCAGAATGTAAGCCTATTCGTGACAATAAAGATTATTATTCTTATTATTATTATTATTAAGAAATTAAGCCTCCTATATTTTGACATTTAGCTCACGGAGCTCCATTTTGGGGCACACTCTCTCCAACCTTTTAAACCTTCAAATTGAAAAAAATGGCCCCAGCAGCTGAGCCACCATCTTAGGCTCTACAGTGGGCTAGGGCCTCAAAGCCTGCCTGAAGCACTAGCTCTCCAAGCCTGTTGCCGGGAGGCTACTTCTTGGCAGCCAGCCTCGTTATCAACTGTTATCAACTTTGAAAATTTCAAAGTTGGCCTCTGACAATGGGTCTAAATAGCCCTTAAATAAAAGCAAAATTCTGCAGATGCTGGAAAGCTGAAATAAAAACAGAAAATGCTGGATAAACTCAGCAGGTCTGGTAACATCTGTTGATAGAGAAACAAAGCTTAAGTTCTAACTTCATATGACTCTTCTACAGAACTGAAGACAGATAGAAATATGATGAATTATATAGTTGGGGGGCTGGGGCGGAAGATAAGGTCAGGGATATGTCAGAGAGCTAAGGACAGATTGACAAAGGTGTCATGGACAGAAAACAACCTCCCCCACAGGACCATCTGTCCCTTGTTTATCAGTTTTGCTTCCACCTTTGTTCTCCTATTAACTCATACTGCTATCTTACCTTTATACCATTATTAGCACTTCTTCAGTTCTTAATGCCCCCTTTGTCTTATGTCCATGATATATTTGTCAATCTCTCCTTAACTTCGACCTACCCCGACCTTCTATTCTACCTCACCCACGTCCTTCTGAGTTTAGAACATAGAACATAGAAAAATACAGCACAGAACAGGCCCTTCATCCCACGATGTTGTGCCGAACTTTTGTCCTAGATTAATTAGAGATTATCATTGAATTTACAGTGCAGAAGGAGGCCATTCGGCCCATTGAGTCTGCACCGGCTCTTGGAAAGAGAACCCTACCCAAAGTCAACACCTCCATCCAACACTAAGGGCAATTTTGGACACTAAGGGCAATTTATCATGGCCAATCCACCTAACCTGCACATCTTTGGACTGTGGGAGGAAACCGGAGCACCCGGAGGAAACCCACGCAGACACGGGGAGGATGTGCAGACTCCGCACAGACAGTGACCCAAGCTGGAATCGAACCTGGGACCCTGGAGCTGTGAAGCAATTGTGCTATCCACAATGCTACCGTGCTGCCCTTAAGAACAAATAAATCTACACTATATCATTTTACCGTAATCCATGTACCTATCCAATAGCTGCTTGAAGGTCCCTAATGTTTCCGACTCAACTACTTCCACAGGCAGTGCATTCCATGCCCCCACTACTCTCTGGGTAAAGAACCTACCTCTGACATCCCCCCTATATCTTCCACCATTCACCTTAAATTTATGTCCCCTTGTAATGGTTTGTTCCACCCGGGGAAAAAGTCTCTGACTGTCTACTCTATCTATTCCCCTGATCATCTTATAAACCTCTATCAA
This sequence comes from Scyliorhinus torazame, assembly GCF_047496885.1. Classification (NCBI taxonomy): domain Eukaryota; kingdom Metazoa; phylum Chordata; class Chondrichthyes; order Carcharhiniformes; family Scyliorhinidae; genus Scyliorhinus; species Scyliorhinus torazame. The sequence goes on from NC_092719.1 coordinate 155,291,005, forward strand.
GTCGCCCCTCATCCTTCTCCGTTCTAATGAGAAAAGACCTAGCACCCTCAACCTTTCCTCGTAAGACCTACTCTCCATTCCAGGCAACATCCTGGTAAATCTCCTTTGCACCTTTTCCAAAGCTTCCACATCCTTCCTAAAATGAGGCGACCAGAACTGTACACAGTACTCCAAATGTGGCCTTACCAAAGTTTTGTACAGCTTTTCCTCACGGCTCTTAAATTCAATCTCTCTGTTAATGAACGCTAGCACACCATAGGCCTTCTTCACAGCTCTATCCACTTGAGTGGCAACTTTCAAAGATGTATGAACATAGCATTTACTTCAAATACCCTAAATTGGCTACTTGCCAACAGTACCCTGTTGGCTCTGATTGTGCCTCTCGTAAAATGGGCAGGGGAACAATGGTGTTGGCAAATCGGCATATCAGCCAGTGGCACAGATGTACCCACTTTCCCCCCCTCTGTTCTCATCCCCATCAAGAGAGCCAAAAGTCCTACATCCACATAATTCAAAATCATGAGACAGAAACTGAGCAATAAATGGGGTGTGGTGGTGAATAAAGCCACTATTTCTTCCCAATAAGGACGCATATTGCTACTCCAAGGCTTTTATGACCACTCTTTGGAATGTGTGTACATTTTGTATTGCCACCCTCTTCCCCTGCATTTTGGTAATCCCTTTGACTGGGAGAGTGATCTCATCCCTTTTCAGTCTGCGTAATAAATTGTAGCACAATCAATCACTCAGGAGACGAGAAGAGATGGAGTTAATCAATGGCTTTATTACGCAGACTTGTTCCCCAGCAGCACAGTTACAGAATGCGGGTGCTGGGAGAATTCGGGCTCTTATACTCCGCCTTACTGGGTGGAGCCAGTAGGCGGCTGATCCAATCGGAACCCAGCGTCTATCCATCAATAGCCTCTCGGCATCACAGGGTACCGTAATACCCCTAATACATACCACCACAGATACCATCACTGCTGCTGTGACTTTAACCACTGATGGATGCTACTGTGATAAATTAAACTCGCTCTCTTTCTCACCCCCTTCTGCTTTATTCCTTGTGAAGCCTCACACGTTTACAAAACGCCATGCCCGACAATGCAGCTAAGATTGACAATTCCCATCCCAGTAGATGTAGGTTTGAATCATAGTAGCACTTGGGTATCAGACCTAAACTTTCCTGTTCTTGACAGTATTGTGTCTCATTGCTATATATTACAAATTTATCAAAAACTAGAACATTCCAGAGTAAAAAATAATTCCAAAATATTGAATAAGTATCTGCAATTAAGATTTGCTAAGACCCTTTATTTTAGAGGAGAATTGTCCAAATGCAGTTGGCAAGAAAGGTGGTCCAACAGCAGCTTAATTACCAAACCAAAATGCCCAGCATTGGGGTATTAATTACTCAAAAATAGCTCTGCTGGGCAGGGCATGTCATTCATGTGCCAGACACCAGATTCCCAAGGCAACTGTTCTACTCAGAACTCAGTCTCGGCAGCACACTCCCAGGAGGACTGCAGAAACGTTTCAGGGATGTCCTGAAAGATTCCCTGAAGAGATCGAACACTCTGTGAGAGTCCCTGGTTTCTGACCAACTATAATGAAGAAGGTTCATTCGAGAAGGCAGGAAACATATTAAAAGTGTTGCTAACTTTCTCCTTGGTTCAATTGCTCTGTTTTATTACCTTTGCTCTCGAGTTGCCAGGTATCTTTATGATACCGCCACGAGGTTCAAGTCCGAGTAATGATCAATAACCCAATACACCGATTAGTAAGATTCAAATCAAAGCACATTTATTATACACAGTAATCGCTACTCATGCACAAATTCTACATCTAAGCTACTTCTACAACTAACAGGCCTATACTTAACTTCGGACTGGCCCACCAGGTCAGGGGAACAAATGGCCTTTCATTCGGGTTCTGAGTCTGCGGGATTCGTAGTTGGTACGGATTGGTAGCTAGGAGCGCCTATCTCGTAGCGAGCATTGAATTAAGATTTACTTCGTTCGGTGGTCACTGCACCGGTCACGGTCAATGTTGGTTTGTGTTGCTGGGTGACCCGGGCAGGACAAAGAGGTGAAGAGAGCGATTTGAACTTGGGGCTTAACTCTTATAGTCCCCAGGGGCTTCCCGCCTTTCGGGGCGGACCCTGTACCTGGCCACGAGGTTTGCTAGTGTCACACGGGAGGGTTTAAACTAGTATGGCAGGGGGGTGGGCACGGGAGCAATAGGTCAGGAGGTGAGAGCATTGAGGGAGAACTAGGGAATAGGGACAGTGTGGCTCTGAGGCAGAGCAGACGGGGAGAAGTTGCTGAACACAGCGGGTCTGGTGGCCTGAAGTGCATATGTTTTAATGCAAGGAGCATTACGAGTAAGGCAGATGAACTTAGAGCTTGGATTAGTACTTGGAACTATGATGTTGTTGCCATTACAGAGACCTGGTTGAGGGAAGGGCAGGATTGGCAGCTAAACGTTCCAGGATTTAGATGTTTCAGGCGGGATAGAGGGGGATGTAAAAGGGGAGGCGGAGTTGCGCTACTTGTTCGGGAGAATATCACAGCTGTACTGCGAGAGGACACCTCAGAGGGCAGTGAGGCTATATGGGTAGAGATCAGGAATAAGAAGGGTGCAGTCACAATGTTGGGGGTATACTACAGGCCTCCCAACAGCCGGCGAGAGATAGAGGAGCAGATAGGTAGACAGATTTTGGAAAAGAGTAAAAACAACAGGGTTGTGGTGATGGGAGACTTCAACTTCCCCAATATTGACTGGGACTCACTTAGTGCCAGGGGCTTAGACGGGGCGGAGTTTGTAAGGAGCATCCAGGAGGGCTTCTTAAAACAGTATGTAGACAGTCCAACTAGGGAAGGGGCGGTACTGGACCTGGTATTGGGGAATGAGCCCGGCCAGGTGGTAGATGTTTCAGTAGGGGAGCATTTCGGTAACAGTGACCACAATTCAGTAAGTTTTAAAGTGCTGGTGGACAAGGATAAGAGTGGTCCGAGGATGAATGTGCTAAATTGGGGGAAGGCTAATTATAACAATATTAGGCGGGAACTGAAGAACCTAGATTGGGGGCGGATGTTTGAGGGCAAATCAACATCTGACATGTGGGAGGCTTTCAAGTGGCAGTTGAAAGGAATACAGGACCGGCATGTTCCTGTGAGGAAGAAAGATAAATACGGCAATTTTCGGGAACCTTGGATGACGAGTGATATTGTAGGCCTCGTCAAAGAGAAAAAGGAGGCATTTGTCAGGGCTAAAAGGCTGGGAACAGACGAAGCCTGCGTGGAATATAAGGAAAGTAGGAAGGAACTTAAGCAAGGAGTCAGGAGGGCTAGAAGGGGTCACGTAAAGTCATTGGCAAATAGGGTTAAGGAAAATCCCAAGGCTTTTTACACGTACATAAAAAGCAAGAGGGTAGCCAGGGAAAGGGTTGGCCCACTGAAGGATAGGCAAGGGAATCTATGTGTGGAGCCAGAGGAAATGGGCGAGGTACTAAATGAATACTTTGCATCAGTATTCACCAAAGAGAAGGAATTGGTAGATGTTGAGTCTGGAGAAGGGGGTGTAGATAGCCTGGGTCACATTGTGATCCAAAAAGACGAGGTGTTGGGTGTCTTAAAAAATATTAAGGTAGATAAGTCCCCAGGGCCTGATGGGATCTACCCCAGAATACTGAAGGAGGCTGGAGAGGAAATTGCTGAGGCCTTGACAGAAATCTTTGGATCCTCGCTGTCTTCAGGGGATGTCCCGGAGGACTGGAGAATAGCCAATGTTGTTCCTCTGTTTAAGAAGGGTAGCAAGGATAATCCCGGGAACTACAGGCCGGTGAGCCTTACTTCAGTGGTAGGGAAATTACTGGAGAGAATTCTTAGAGGCAGGATCTACTCCCATTTGGAAGCAAATGGACGTATTAGTGAGAGGCAGCACGGTTTTGTGAAGGGGAGGTCGTGTCTTACTAACTTGATAGAGTTTTTCGAGGAGGTCACAAAGATGATTGATGCAGGTAGGGCAGTAGATGTTGTCTATATGGACTTCAGTAAGGCCTTTGATAAGGTCCCTCATGGTAGACTAGTACAAAAGGTGAAGTCACACGGGATCAGGGGTGAGCTGGCAAGGTGGATACAGAACTGGCTAGGCCATAGAAGGCAGAGAGTAGCAATGGAGGGATGCTTTTCTAATTGGAGGGCTGTGACCAGTGGTGTTCCACAGGGATCAGTGCTGGGACCTTTGCTCTTTGTAGTATATATAAATGATTTGGAGGAAAATGTAACTGGTCTGATTAGTAAGTTTGCAGACGACACAAAGGTTGGTGGAATTGCGGATAGCGATGAGGACTGTCGGAGGATACAGCAGGATTTAGATTGTTTGGAGACTTGGGCGGAGAGATGGCAGATGGAGTTTAATCCGGACAAATGTGAGGTAATGCATTTTGGAAGGTCTAATGCAGGTAGGGAATATACAGTGAATGGTAGAACCCTCAAGAGTATTGAAAGTCAAAGAGATCTAGGAGTACAGGTCCACAGGTCATTGAAAGGGGCAACACAGGTGGAGAAGGTAGTCAGGAAGGCATACGGCATGCTTGCCTTCATTGGCCGGGGCATTGAGTATAAGAATAGGCAAGTCATGTTGCAGCTGAATAGAACCTTAGTTAGGCCACACTTGGAGTATAGTGTTCAATTCTGGTCGCCACACTACCAGAAGGATGTGGAGGCTTTAGAGAGGGTGCAGAAGAGATTTACCAGAATGTTGCCTGGTATGGAGGGCATTAGCTATGAGGAGCGATTGAATAAACTCGGTTTGTTCTCACTGGAACGAAGGAGGTTGAGGGGAGACCTGATAGAGGTACACAAAATTATGAGGGGCATAGACAGAGTGGATAGTCAGAGGCTTTTCCCCAGGGTAGAGGGGTCAATTACTAGGGGGCATAGGTTTAAGGTGAGAGGGGCAAGGTTTAGAGTAGATGTACGAGGCAAGTTTTTTACGCAGAGGGTAGTGGGTGCCTGGAACTCGCTACCGGAGGAGGTAGTGGAAGCAGGGACGATAGGGACATTTAAGGGGCATCTTGACAAATATATGAATAGGATGGGAATAGAAGGATACGGACCCAGGAAGTGTAGAAGATTGTAGTTTAGTCGGGCAGCATGGTCGGCACGGGCTTGGAGGGCCGAAGGGCCTGTTCCTGTGCTGTACATTTCTTTGTTCTTTTTGTTCTTTGGTCCCAAGTGATTGGACTTTGTCCCAATCGCTTGGTCCGATTTCTCCAATGCTGGAGCGGTTCCCTGATCGATGGGCGGTCTTGAGGTGCTCGTTCACCTCCTTTGTGGTGGCTCCTGCTGGCATTTGTGTGTCCAAAATGTTACTCATTGTTCCCGGGGATTGCTCATCAGTATGTAGATGGCTGCTACATTGTTATGCTGACAGTCGCTGGTATCGATGTTGTCTGGCCTTTGCAGAGGTAAATACACAGCAAACCTGCACCTGCTGGTTTCTGTCTATGTTACCTGGCTTTCCCATCAGCCTTTGCTGTTCGCCATTTTAAATCAGGAGTTGGCCACTTTAGGTGGCTACACTCCCTCCTTGTGATCCTAACGCGAAGCGTGAAAGATCACATAACTACGTTGCTTTCCATTCCCTGACCTGGTGAGCACTTCCTTCATGGTCTCTACACTGACCATAACTGTGCAAAAAAATTTTAACTGACAATTCTAAGGGGCGCTATGTCAAACAGGGACAAGCATTATAAAACAAAAAAAATGGGAACCTCTAACTATCCTTAATACACTACACTCACTTAAACGTTTCATCACTCTAACTTCCTCAACCACACAAACAAAATCATAGCAGTTTATACACACGTTTCCTGGCTTGGCAGTCAAGCTCAGGATCATACAATTGCTCATGAACATTTCTTTATTTACAACAAAAACGCAAATGAATGCTCTTTATTATAGATCGCGGGGGTCGGGGGTCTGGTCGTATCCGAACATAGGGGATCTGATCCTGTATACCGGGGTGCGAGCGCGGTAGGCTCTCCTTCTCCATTTTCTTAGACGCATAGTCTGCACGATGCAGCAGAGTATCGCCAATACCAATAAGGATTCTATTACGTAGGACAGGGAGTACCAGGTTATAAACCTGGCACACCAAGATGGTGCAGTGTTGCTGGTGACTGGGCTCTGGGTACTGTGGGGAAGTGAATCATTAATGGCTGGGGGGCTTGAGGTCATGGGGTTCGCGTTCACGCGCAACCAAATGTCCATTATCATGATGCACAATCCGGAGGATGTCCTCATGGTGCTTCTTTTTTCTCTTCTCTTCTCTTCCCTTCTCTTCTCCCGTCCTGGAGCTTCTGGCGTTCTGTGGAAACAAGCATAGTGTCTGTAACTATCTTGGTTTAACATCTCGTACGATAGTCTGTCTGTCCTTTAGTGCCAATTACTCCCTTTATAATTGGTCACTATGTGTGACTCCCTCATTTTTTTTTTCAAAAACCGAATTTTAGGACAAGACACACTTTCAAATAATGTAAGAAGTCTTACAATACCAGGTTAAAGTCCAACAGGTGGCCTTCAGGACGCGCAACAATGCAGAATTGCCGAGCAGAAGCTTATAGCCAAGTTCCGCACACATGAGTGCGGCCTCAACCGGGACCTGGGATTCATGTCGCATTACATTCATTCCCCACCATCTGGCCTGCAAAATCCTACCAACTGTCCTGGCTTGACACAATTCACACCTCTTTAACCTGGGGTTACCCCATCTCTGGATCTGTAAAGATTTAATCACCTGCTAATGCTCGCATTCCAATCATTGTCTGGCATCTTTGAATCTGTCTATATATATGTTTCTGGAACATACCTCTTCATTCACCTGAGGAAGGAGTAGCGCTCCGAAAGCTAGTGACATCAAAACAAACCTGTTGGACTTTAACCTGGTGTTGTAAGACTTCTTACTGTGCTCATCCCAGTCCAACGCCGGCATCTCCAAATCATTTCAAATAATGAACAGTGCGAGCCGTCTCGCAGACTGTGCGGTTTACCATCCAAATGTTTCAGGATGTAAATAGCATGTGGTTGGCAACCTACGGGTTACCTGAAACAAAACAAAACTTTTTGAACTAAAAGTTCCAAAATGAGGTGCGTATGGGCCGCGACGGGTAAGAGTTGGATGGAGTCCCCGGGTAGGACGGCTACCAATGCCGTGTCTCCCCTACCCGAGCGTAGTTGACCAGAGGAGGGGTTCCCAGGCAGGGTGGGTCCCAAGCCGTTTCTCCACTGCCTGAGCAACCAACAAGAACGGGCAAGAAATGTAGTCATCGTGGGGGGCCGCCGTAGTGGTTCTACCTTCGAACCAGAAGGGCATTTACGAACGGACGTCTGTCAACAGACGAGTTCCGCTGAACTTGCGTCTGGGACCTTAACAAGTCTCTGTGGGCAAGTTCTCAGAGGTTTCGGCTGAAAGGCCGTGGGGCGGTGGAAAAAAAAACTTCCGGTCTGACATACAACATTTAACAAAACACTACAAACAACATAAAACATGCTGCAGGTTCCATCAGAAAGGACACCGTTTCTCCCAAGCGGTTCCTTTTAAAACATCAGCTGGACACCTCAGTTATCGGTTGCGAACAGGGTTGCAAAGGGGTTCTCGTTTTGGGAGTCAGACTCAAGGTCGTCATCTTCTCCCGGATGCCAAACTCTTGAATGTATTAAGGTTGATAGGGCTGCATGGTGTGATTTGGGGTTTTCTGTTCCCAATTGGATCTCTAATTCAAATTTGTGGGTTCTCCCGGAGTGGTTATGCCACTTCTAGATCGGGTCCCGTCAGATGTCGCCAAATAATGTTGCTAACTTTCTCCTTGGTTCAATTGCTCTGTTTTATTACCATCGCTCTCGAGTCGCCAGGTATCTTTATGATACCGCCACGAGGTTCAAGTCCGAGTAATGATCAATAACCCGATACACCGATTAGTAAGATTCAAATCAAAGCACATTTATTATACACAGTAATCGCGATTCATGCACAAATTCTACGTCTAAGCTACTTCTACAACTAACAGGCCTATACTTAACTTCGGACTGGCCCACCAGGTCAGGGGAACAAATGGCCTTTCGTTCGGGTTCTGAGTCTGCGGGATTCGAAGTTGGTACGGATTGGTAGCTAGGAGCGCCTATCTTGTCGCGAGCGCTGAATTAAGACTTACTTCGTTCGGTGGTCACTGCACCGGTCACGGTCAATGTTGGTTTGTGTTGCTGGGTGACCCAGGCAGGACAAAGAGGTGAAGAGAGTGATTTGAAATTGGGGCTTAACTCTTATAGTCCCCAGGGGCTTCCCGCCTTTCGGGGCGGACCCTGTACCTGGTCCCAAGTGATTGGACTTTGTACCAATCGCTTGGTTCGATTTCTCCAATACTGGACCGGTTCCCTGATCGATGGTCGGTCTTGAGGTGCTCGTTCACCTCCTTTGTGTTGGCTCCTGCTGGCGCCGAGGAGTCTGGCTTTGCTTTGTGTGTCCAAAATGTTACTTATTGCTCCCGGGATTGCTCATCAGTATGTAGATGGCTGCTACATTGTTATGCTGACGGTCGCTGGTATCGATGTTGTCTGGCCTTTGCAGAGGTAAATACACAGCAAACCTGCACCTGCTGGTTTCTGTCTATGTTGGCTGGCTTTCCCATCAGCCTTTGCCGTTTGCCATTTTAAATCGGGAGTTGGCCAATTTCGGTGGCTACAAGAACATAGAACATAGAACATAGAAAATACAGCACAGAACAGGCCCTTCGGCCCACGATGTTGTGCCGAACCTTTGTCCTAGATTAATCATAGATTATCATTGAATTTACAGTGCAGAAGGAGGCCATTCGGCCCCTTGAGTCTGCACCGGCTCTTGGAAAGAGCACCCTACCCAAACTCAACACCTCCACCCACCACCAAGGGCAATTTGGACATTAAGGGCAATTTATCATTGGCCAATTCACCTAACCCGCACATCTTTGGACTGTGGGAGGAAACCGGAGCACCCGGAGGAAACCCACGCAGACACGGGGAGGACGTGCAGACTCCGCACAGACAATGACCCAAGCTGGAATCGAACCTGGGACCATGGATCTGTGAAGCAATGTGCTATCCACAATGCTACCGTGCTGCCCCATTGTGTGAGGATTATGTAGAGGTGAAGTTGAGGCGCTGGAGGGAGCCCACATACCTCCAAACAACTGACCTACCCAACTCTTCAAGCACCACTTGCCCTGCATGTGGCTGAGCCTACAGGTCTCACGTTGGACTTATCATCCATCTCATAAACCATGTAACTGGAGTGGAAGCAAATTATTCCCAAGGGACTGTCTAAGAAGCAGAGTGGAGGTTAGTGGTTTCACCTTTTGTATTTGACTTTCTGGAAGAGTTTCACATTGCAGAGACAGAAATGTCACACAAAACCCAAGACTTCTGATTGTCTCCAGTGAGGTTTGTGAAAAGGGGCCAATATTTGATTTAATATGCAGTATCTGTGCTAAAACCTGAGCTTACTTTATAGCATAGTGGGATTTCAATCTCCATTAATTTGGCTCAGATGGACACCACTTAGAAATTAATTAAAAAACAATTTTCTAAATGACCTTAGACTTATGCCCAAAGAGCAGAATATTTTAAACTTGCAAAACAAATATAGTGATACCTTTTGAAAACTACGAGGTCTTATTCGAGCTGGTATAAAATGTCAAAGTTGAGTTATATGAATGAATGACTTGACATCCAGTTGCTTTTGAACAGTCAGGTTTGTCCCAGTAGCAGCTGGTATCAAGGAGTAAGGTTGTGAGTTCTTCCTTCCTTATGCCAGCTAATTCCCAATTCCGGCTGACAGATGTTGCCTTGTAATTAGTTTTTAATGTGGAAGGCCATATATCAGTACTCCAGCTACAGCCTTTTACATTAATTTACCTTGTGAAATTGTACAGAGAGCTGTACGAAGGGTCCAAATGTTATGGGTTCGAATAAAGTCTTGTTCATAACAGTATTGCTCTTTTCAGAACTCATCAAATTGTGTTCAGTTGTTACTGCAGTGACACTCACTCCCCAGATAGTTTCTGATAATCATTTCATTTGTACTACAGTTAAACTTTTGAGATCAACAGATAAGATAAAATTACTGCTTAGTAGGTAGCATCTGTATAAGTGCAATGGCATCCATATTTTGTTTACTGCGAACATGAAACTATTCTTGCTCCGATACAAGAATGGGATTTCCAGGGGATTTCAGTCTCCCTGCACCCACCATTCTTTTATGTGTTTCCCCTTTGTAGTTGATGTTAACTATAACACCACCTGGAATTCACTCAGTTCATTAAGTTTCAGATGGAATGTGTTCACGGATGACTGATGAGTCCAACATGAATAAAGATCTGCCACATATTGGACACACATGTATTGTGGGTGCTGAAGAGGTGTTTGGAGTTCTGAATTTGCAAAGTTCACGTTTCCTGTTGGCTAGTACAATTCTGTGCTGCTGTCAGGGAGCGACATCTTTGTTGATCAGGCTTAAACATATAGAGAGATGACGTGCAAGGGTCTCCCATGTCTCAGGGAAACATTTTAGTGAGATGGTTTTAGATTAGGCAGGTACCATGGTTGGCACAGGCTTGGAGGGCCGAAGGGCTGTTCCTGTGCTGTATTGTTCTTTGTTTCTTTGCTCTTTGTTCTTTGAGACACAAGTGCATCCTTGAACTACATTTTCTGGCCTCCCTTCAATTAGTTTGCTATAGAAGAGCTTTTTTGGCAAGCACTTATCAGGCAATTTGGCACCATGTCCTGGCCATCTTATCTCTGGTCTCTTCAGTAAAGTGTGGAAGCGAGGCATATCGGTCAACGAGGGAATCTCCAGATTAGATCTGATCCAGAATAGTCACCTCAAGCAGATCATATGAAAGTGGTGTAGCTATTTTGCGTGTTTAAAGTAAACCATCCATGTCTCACTGGAATGAAAGAGAGTAGGAAGGAAAACACTCTATATACCTTCACTTTTGCTGAGAGACGAATTTTTCTTCGCTCTCAAGACAGTATATTTTAGTTTGCCAAATGCAACACTGGCCTTAGCTATTCTGGTGTTGTCTTCATTGTCAATGTGAACTACTCTGAAAAGGGTGCTGTCCAGGTAGTTAAATTTGTTGATTGCTTCAAGACTTTGACAATTGACTGTAATAACTGACTTCTACACTGCTTTTGTGGGTCAGGTTGGTACAGGCCTTCAGTCTTATTGGTGCTGATGATGAGCAGGCATTTAGGGAACAGACATTAACAAAAATAAAGTCACGACAGCTTCATGCACTTTAGTTTTGGCTTGTAGTCCCTGCAAATTGAAGACTTTGCCATCTGTGTCGTGCCTGATGTTGGTGTTGGTTATTCATGAAGGCCCCGCCTTCTCAACCTTGCCCCTTGCCTGAGGTGTGGTGATCCTCAGGTTAAATCACCATCAGTCATCTCTCCCCCTCAAAGGGAAAAACAGCCTATGGTCATCTGGTTCTATGGCGACTTTATCTTTTACCTAGTGTTGGTATTACTTTCATTAACACAGAATGCTTCAGGAAGCATGGTAGGGAATATCATAAAGGGTAGGACCCAGCACTGCTTCAACCTGCTTCACTCCATTTATTTGACTGGAAAAATGTCAGGAGACTCTTTATTGTCCAAGCATATAACCAATTAATGGTACCAAAGCACCTCCAGGAGGCAAGAGCTACCTGATTGATGCCAGTCACGAAGGCAGGTAGCAGCCATATTGGGGGGTGCTTCTGCCTTGCTGAGGAGAGCAGGCAGCTCCTTCCAGGAGAGCAGGCAGCTCTATAAGGCTAGAAGGAGTCAGGAAGGAAAAATGGAGACCCAGCGCTCACACCGGTGCCAGTTTGCATGGAAGAAAAGGTGAAAAACATATGCAACCGAACCTCAATTGATTCCGCAGAAAATCCAAGAGCTCCAGATTGTTTGGATTTGCAGAATGAAGACCAAAAGCTCCACCCTGTACCTGATAGGCTCCTGAGCTATTTAAGGAATAAAGGGGCTATCAATTGGTGGTGAGCGGGTTTTCCGTTCTATCCCACTTGCTGGCCCTTTGAAAATTCCAAACTTTCCCAAGGGTGGGGGATAGAGTGCCGCCTTCCAGGAATGCAACTCATGCCAGCACCCATTCCCACCCCCACCAGCAATTGAAAATCCAGCTTGTTAACTTGCATAGACAGGGGAACAAAGCTGAGACCTTGTGGCCTATGTGACTATGAACTGCAGCTAGCACCAGTTCAGTCGGGAAGCTGAAGCTTCTTTTTAAATTGTAATTGTTTTTGTATTATAGTAATCAGAACTGTTCCGAAATTCAACCACCTTTATTACCGTTTGCTTCAGCATCTCAGACCGCATTTGGAAACTAACAAATCATCTGTTTCAGGGACATAGGCATTTTCCTGCACCTGCCAACATTCAAAGAGATCCATCATTTGCCAGAAAGTAAGAAGTTTGTATTCGTACTCTATGTCAGGGATTTACTGCAAGATATCCAGCACGTCCTTCTTTACCTTTATAAGGTTCAGATACCATATCATGAAGCTGTGAAATTGTTTAGATGAATCCAAGGTGAAAAGTAAAATTAAAAACATGGAAAAAAAGTGGAGCAAAGTCACCTGATTACAGAAGTTAAAATTGAAAAAACCCCAAAGAAACAGAGATCTGAAAACCCCATCTGCCCCCATGATTCACAACCCTCTCATTAAAGTAGGCAGCATGCCTCCAGCTCTGAAAGGCAGCCTGGCCCTCTTAAAGGCAGAGCTTCCTGATATTACTGCAATTGATCAGAAATTGGCTGAGTGATAGGAAACAGAGTAGTGATTAATTAATGTTTTTGAGGCTGGGATTTGTAGTGCAGTGCCACAGGGGCCAGTGTTGGAATCTCACTCTTCTTGATATATATCAATGACATATACCTTGGTGTACAGGGAACAATTTCAAAGTTTGCAGATGCTATGAAACTTGGAAGCATCAATAACTGTGAGGAGGATAGTGTAGGACTTCAAAAGCACATCAACAAGTTGGTGGAATGGGCAGACAAGTGGCAGATGAAGTTCAATATTGAGAAATGCGAAATGATTCATTTATGTCGAAAGAACATGGAGAAACAATGGTCCGTAACTTCCTGCTAGCGGCGGGAAGCCACGGGCCGCCAATTTTAAAAGAGAAATGTATGCATTTACCTGTGCTCCAATGATGCGATGAACCTTTGTGATGAACGGTTACTGCCTTATCATCATGTAAGGTGATGTCCCCTTTAAGACCGGGCTTGGAACCCTGGGGACTCCGCCTCTGGCTCCACCCACCTGGGAGCCATACATAAAGGGCTGCCTCATGGTCTGTATAGCAGTCAGCTCTCATCTCTAGCTGTAGCATAGTTATTAGTCTAATAAAGCCTTCTTTACAGTTTAATCTCTAAGCATCATTATTGAGGGTACCTCAATTTATTAGACTAAACTAGATTCAGGATGGACGCAGGCCTAAAACCAGAGAAGCTCAATCTGGAAGCACGAACGCCGGAGGCAAAGGAAATGTTTAAATACTGGCTGCGATGCTTCGAGGCCTACCTGGACTCCGCAGAGACTCCCATCCTGGGGCCACGCAAGCTGCGTCTACTCCACGCCCAGGTGAGTCACAGAATCTCCGCCACGCTCGAAAAGGCGCCGACTTATGATGCGGCGGTCGAGTTGCTCCGCAAGCGGTTTGTCAAACCCATCAATGAGGTGCACGCCCGGCATCTGCTCTCTACCTGCCGGCAGCGCTCGGGGGAATCGCTCGACGAGTTTGTTGAAAAACTCAGGGACTGTTTGTTGCCAGGGACTGTGACCATCAGGATGTGACAGGGGAAGTCCATATGAACCTGCACATCAGGGATGCTTTCGTGTCCGGAATCCGCTCGACCTACATCCGGCAGCGGCTGCTCGAAAACGGGGCAAAAGACCTCCAGGCGACGCTAACATAACTTGGGTACGTACCCCGCGGACTCTGCCAGCCCCCCCCGGACTTCCTCAGACTCACCCGTATTACAGGCCTGCGCCACGTGGCGACCCGCTCACCATGGGGGCACACCTTGCTACTTCTGCGGGCAGGGCCAGCATCCACACCCACGCTGCCCAGCCCGCTCCGCGATCTGCAGCGACTGCGGGAAGAAGGGGCATTTTGCGAGGGTCTGCCTGGCCAGACCCAGGGGCCAGAAAAACAAAGAACAGCCGGCCCGAAAATCAGGCCCGCAGGCCTCGCAATGCTGCTGCGCACCGACCCGACACGCCCTCTTCTGACGCGTCATCAGCCTCGTGCGAATCATGGGAGCGGCCATCTTGTCGGCGGCCATCTTCTCGACCTGACACGCGCAGCCGACGGCGGCGGCCATTTTACGAGTCCGATTCGGCTGACGACTCCGACTACCCGCGACTGGGTGCGATCACCCTCGATCAAACTCGGCCAAAACACCTGCAGAACTCCATGATGCAGGACCAGGTCAACGGGCACGACACTGCATGCCTCTTCGACTCCAGGAGCACAGAGAGCTTTATCCACCCTGAAACGGTAAGGCGCTGCTCCCTACGCACCGATCCCGCATCCCAAACCATAGCCCTCGCATCTGGGTCCCACTCGGTACAAATCACGGGGTACTGTATTGCGGATCTTTCGATCCAGGGTGCCAAATACACCCGTTTCAAATTTTATATCCTCCCTCACCTCTGTGCCCCCCTGCTGCTCGGACTGGATTTCCAGTGCAGCCACCGAAGCCTGACACTGAAGTTCGGCGGACCCTTGCCCCCCCTCACGGTGTGCTGCCTTGCGACACTGAAAGTCGCACCCCCCTCGCTATTCGCTAACCTCACTCCCGACTGTAAGCCCGTCGCCACCAGGAGCGTCGCTACAGTGCCCAAGATATGGCTTTTATCAAGTCAGAGGTCCAGCGTTTACTGGGAGTGGGGGTCATCGAGGCTAGCAACAGCCCTTGGAGAGCGCAAGTGGTGGTAGTCCGGTCCGGGGAGAAGAAACGGATGGTCGTGGATTATAGCCAGACCATAAACCGATTCACGCAGCTTGATGCGTACCCCCCTTCCTCGCATCGCGGAAATGGTAAATCGGATCGCCCAATACCGAGTCTTTTCCACGGTCGACCTCAAATCTGCCTATCACCAGCTCCCCATCCGACCAAAAGACCGCTCCTATACTGCCTTCGAAGCAGCCGGCCGGCTCTTCCACTTCCTCAGGGTCCCCTTTGGTGTCACAAATGGGGTCTCCGTCTTTCAAAGGGCGATGGACCAAATGGTGAACCAGTACGGTTTGCGGGCTACATACCCGTACTTGGACAATGTCACCATCTGCGGCCATGATCAGCAGGACCATGACGCTAACCTCAAAAAGTTCCTCCAGACCGCCCGAGCCCTTAACCTGACCTATAACGAGGGCAAATGCGTTTTCCACACCACCCGGCTGGCCTGGCCATCCTCGGCTATGTCATGGAAGACGGGGTCCTAGGACCCGACCCCGACCGCATGCGCCCCCTTAAGGAACTCCCTCTCCCCCGCAGCCTCAAGGCCCTCAAACGGTGCTTGGGGCTTTTCTCCTATTACGCGCAGTGGGTCCCCAAGTATGCGGACAAAGCCCGCCCACTCCTAAAGACCACCACTTTTTCCCTCTCGGCTGAGGCTCAATTGGCCTTTAACCGCATCAAGGCCGACATCATCAAGGCCGCCATGCACGCGGTGGACGAAACCATCCCTTTACAGGTCGAGAGCGATGCATCAGACATCGCCCTGGCTGCTACCCCCAATCAAGGAGGCAGACCAGTAGCGTTCTTCTCCCGAACCCTCACCGCCTCCGAGGTTCGACACTCTGCAGTCGAAAAGGAGGCACAAGCCATTGTGGAGGCTGTGCGGCACTGGAGACACTACCCAGCCGGTAGGAGGTTTACCCTCGTCACCGACCAACGGTCGGTCGCCTATATGTTCGATAACACGCAACGGGGCAAAATAAAAAACAATAAAATTTTGAGGTGGAGAATCGAACTCTCCACCTACTCGTACGATATCAAGTATCGTCCAGGGGAGCTCAACGAGCCCCCAGATGCCCTGTCCCGCGGCACATGCGCCAACGCACAGGAGGACCGCCTGCAAGCCATCCACAATGACCTCTGCCACACGGGGGTTACTCGGCTCGTCCATTTCATCAAGTCCCGCAACCTACCTTACTCAACCAAGGACGTCAAGGCCATGGTCAGGGCCTGCCAGGTCTATGCGGAGTGCAAACCGCACTTCTATCGGCCAGACAAGGTTCGGCTCGTGAAGGCCTCGGGCCCCTTTGAGCGACTGAGCGTGGACTTCAAGGGACCCCTCCCGTCCACCAACCGTTATGCCTATTTCCTCACCGTGATCGATGAGTTCTCCCGTTTCCCATTCGCCATTCCCTGCACCGACATGACCTCAGCCACGGTGATTAAGGCACTGCACAGCATCTTCATCCTGTTCGGTTTCCCTGCTTATATCCACAGCGACCGGGGTACATCATTCATGAGCGATGAACTGCGTCAGTATCTGCTCAGCAAAGGCATTGCCTCGAGCAGAACGACCAGTTATAACCCACGGGGAAACGGGCAGGTGGAGAGGGAGAACGCGACCGTGTGGAAGGCTGTCCTTCTGGC